>NC_140068.1:80261532-80861532 GCF_964194135.1 Talpa europaea
GGGTGTATTCTTTCACTCGATCAAAAAAAATTGTTCTGACATATAATGTTAGAATGCAATGTTATATAAATAAAAATTGAATAATGTTAAATAAAAACTTATTTTTCTGCTCATGGTGTGACATTTTCTCTGAGGAAGTGACAGTTCCTCTGAGATAATGAATTGATAATCTATTCACTCCCGTCCCGTGTTTTTCAGTTATTCTTCATCTTTCCCACAAGGTGTCGCTGGTCTTTGAGAATAGAGGGTTCAACGGGCAATTAGGCACTTAGGTAATAGATTTTTCTTTCAAATGATTCCTCCTGGATTACCCAGACAATGCAGTACTCAGCAAACTTAGGGAAAGATGCTCTTTACATTCGCCCCTCTGCCTTTTTAATCTTTTGTTCTTAAAATAACCTCCCTAGATCACACCCCTGTTCTAGGAGAAGCACGTTGTAATTTATTATTTATTTATTTATTTTTAAGATCCATTAATTTTATACAAGAACCAGGGCACAGGCCAGATGCGTGGGAGGGTGAGAGGATTCACCAGAGACAGTGCAGGGAACAGAACAGGTAGACTGATGAAATACACTGCTGAGGGGAGCTGCAGGCACAACAGGAGAGGTCTGTTGCACCATGTGGGATTCTCTCCTGCTGGCCAGGATCGAACCCGCGCTGCAGAGGCTGCGGACAGCTTCACAGTGCAGCGCTCAACCACCTGTGCCACCAGGGAGGCCCGCATGTTGTAATTTAGAAAGGCGCAATCTATGAGGCTGTCCACAGCCACTGCAGCATGATCTCGATCCCCGTCCAGGGAGTTACCCTCATGGCACAGCAGACCTCTTCTAATTCGCCTGCTGCTCCCCTCAGCAGTGTATTTCAGTGGATTCGCCTGTTCTGTTCCCCACTCTGTCTCAGGTGAATTCTCTCGCCCCCCCATACCTCTCCTCTGGCCTGTGCCCCAGTTCTTGCATGCATAAATAAATAAATCTTAAAAAAAAAAAAAAAGAAATCCCCTTCTCACCCTATTAAAATGCCTCCCATGTCTCATTTATCCCAGGGACCCTACTCTCAAAGACCCTTCCCAGTAAACATTGAAATGTAAATGGGATCAGGGATAATCTTCATGAACAGAAAATTTGTAGTTCATTACCCTGTTTTCCATACTTCCTCTGAATTAGCTACATTATTTTATAATTTAAAATTAATTTTTAAAACTTAAGCTAACTTATTACTGTCAACAATGACATAACTCTATGACAAGTTATCTGCAGTCTGTCCAGTTTTTGCCACTCCTGGGTACTACCTGTGATGGAGAACATCCCGCACTAACTCCAAAAACCTCATCACCTGCATTCCCTATATATTTAATAACTTTTGTTAAATATTCACTTAGCTAAAAAGCTAAGTGTATTTTAAAAGAAAATTTTATGCTATACGATAAAATGGAAAAGTATTTGCCACAAATACAAAGGAACTGTAAAAGTAAATACTACAGAAAAAAACAACAATAGTCTCAAAACTAGTTTACTACTATTGCCTACAGAAGGTTGGGATCCTTTGTTAAAAGGATGATTAGCACATGTTAGGATCTTCTCCTAGACTTAATCAGACCTATTAGAAGAGTTTTTGAATCATTGTTAAGTGGCACAATGGACTTAGGGTCCATTTGCACTTTAATGAAGTTATCTTGGAGACCACACCTTGACTGATGGGAAAGAAGGCTCTCAAAAGTTCTTTTTCAGATGTAGGGGCTGGTGGAGATGGAAGAGGTTAAGTATGCAAACATAGGAGGGTTAGGCTTGGGTGGGCAAGTGGACTTTTCTTGAAGAAGGACATCCTAGGGCATCCTAATGTGTGCTAAATTGCCTGGTTTGACACAAGCAGGATTGAGGGATGTAGGTGAGTGCTCCTTCCAGGGTCCAGGTCATCTGATCACAGCTCTGTAGCTCCTCACACTCTCAAGTAAAGGTGTAACAGGGTGGTGTCCAGGAAAAGGGGAAGTTCCAGATTCCCTGCCCCCCACAAAGGAGGGTGGAGCTGAGCAGGAAGGAGAAGAAGCTGGAGAGTCTGGAGAAGAAAAGAAGCAGGATGGAGAGCCAAAAGGAGACCTGGAGGAGGCACATGGAATGGAGAGACATGTGAAGAAACTGCACTTGCCTTTTGGTCGTGGACTGGTTGACACAGATGTGGGTGAGAGACCTGTGGGGAGGTGACAATGGCGGCTTTTATCTTGATTTTGCTTTTGCTTTTTTCCTCCCAAACTTGTCTGGCTGTTTCTGATCCTTCTCTGTGGGTCCTCCCTGGGCGGTGCTTTAGACATGTGACAGGCTTTGGGGCCTTGCTCTGGGCCAATCCTGTTTGGGTGGACTTTTACCCACGAGGGGAAGGGTAACTTTGGGTGCTTGATTTAGAAACTATATTCTTTGTCTTTTCTGTATTGTTCCCTAATTGTATTAAAGTTCCTTTTCATTAAAGGTCTTACATGTTTTGTCTTGATGCAGCGGATGGCAGAACTGTTAGGGGGAAATGATGTCCTGAGTTAATCCCATACAGGCTTTGTGGATCCCACCCCCACTTTAGATTAAAGCCATCAGGACACTGGGAAAGACAAATCCCATCACCACCAAAGGGAGGGTGGCTGGGACCTGAGGGTGGAGTTGGGCAGCCAGGTTGGATATAAAAACTAAATACGCGGGCCTTGGGCTTTTTGGCTTACGATTGCTTACCTCCTGGCTTTACTGCTTCTGGCTGGCGGCCAACTCTGAGAGCGCCATTTTGGGATTCCTGATCAGTGGATTAGGTGGGACTCATTTAAAACTTTGTCTCCTACTTTTTTCCCAGAGCTGTACATTTTTTTATTTTTCTTTTTTTTGTAAATAAACCTTTTATTAACCTTCTACGTGTGCCTGCAGTAGAGCATTGATAAGTCCTTTTAAGCGCACAGGTGAGGACCCACAGTCAGGTACCCCGTTTTGTATTGGGGTTGCTCTACAACAGAACCTATTTAGAGCAGTCAGGTTTGGGGATTCTGCGGTGCCCCTCTCCCTGCCCTGTAACAAGGAGAAACATGGTTTTCACTTTCTTTCCACTAGAAATATTTGTCATGACAGGCAAAAGAAAAAAAAAATCAAAACTGAGAGCAAAGGAACTGCTGTGGAAGACGTCCTACAAAACTGACCTTCCAGCCTTTCCCCTTGATTTAATCTTTGCTCATTGCTACGGTCACTGTCACCAACTAGATATGAAGATCTAATAAAGAGAAGTTAAATTGATTAAGATTATGATATAATGGGGCCTCCCCGGTGGCGCAGCGGTTGAGCGCTGGGTTGCGAAGCTGCCCGCGGCCTCTGCGGCGCCGGTTCGATCCCCGGCTGCTCCCCGGCCACCAGAGGAGGGTCCCACATGGCGCGCAGACCTCTCCTGCCGCCCGCTGCTCCCCTCAGCAGTGTCCTTCGGTCCTTCTGCCTGCTCTGCTCCCCGCTCTGGCTCTGGTGAATTCTCTCACCCTCCCGCGCTTCTGACTGTACCCAGTGCATGTATAAACAAAACAAACAAACAGACCAGCAAACAAATAAATAAAGCATGCCTCTATACAAAAAAAAAAAAAAAAAAGATTATGATATAATGGAAAGAACTCTAGATTTGGAAGCAGGAAGTCTCATAGCTGAATCACTTTGGTTATTTTCGCTGTACAATCACCATGAACGATTTATCCCATCTCCTGCCATTTCTCATCTCCCTTTCAATCTTCACTTTCTCCTCCCTTACTTGAATGCTTTGGCCTCTGAGAGCCACAGTTAGCTCCTCTGTAAGGTGAGAACAACAATGTGATTTTTCTCTTGTGGAAGGCAGAGGACTGGCAATGTTGTAGAGCAACCCCGATACAAAACGGGGTGCCTGACTGTGGGTCCTCACCCGCGCGCTTAAAAGGACTTATCAATGCTCTACTGCAGGCACACGTGAAAGGTTAATAAAAGGTTTATTGACAAGGGAAGGGGAAATGAGGAAATGTCCAGCTCTGGGAGAAAAGTGGGAGACAAAGTTTTAGATGAGTCCTACCCGATCTGCCGATCAGGAATCCCAAAATGGCGCTCTCAGAGTTGGCCGCCAGCCAGGAGCGGTGAAGCCAGGAGGCGAGCGATCGCGAGCCAGAGAGTGCCCAAGGCCCACATGTTTGGTTTTTATATCCAACCTGGCTGCCCAACTCCACCCTCAGGTCCCAGCCACCCTCCCTTGGTGGTGATGGGATTTGTCTTTCCCACAGTCTTGATGGCTTTAGTCTGGAGTGGGGGTGGAGTCCACAAAGCCTGCACGGGATTAGCTCAGGACATCATTTCCCCCTAACAGAAAGATAATCTTTTATACCCATGGGGTCAAGGATCATAGAACATTTTGAATTATAGAAAACCAGCCAGTGCTTCATTCTTGAGCATGAAGCAATCAGGAGATGTACCAATGTCTGAATAATACAAATGAGCAATTATTTACAAATAGCCAACTATACAAAATAACGATGAAAAGAAGTAATTTTTATTAAGAATTAACTCCTCATAACAGCCCCATAGAATAGTTGTCATTACCATTCTTACTTTTAAAAAAAAATTATTTATTTATGCATACAAGAGGTAGGGTACAGGCAGAAGTGGGGAGGGGCAGGTGAGAGGATTCACCAGAGACAGAGCAGGGAGCAGAACAGACAGACTGAAATGCACTGCTGAGGGGAGCAGCAGGCGAAGACAGGAGAGGTCTGCTGCGCCATGTGGGCCACCCTCCTGGCTGGGGATCAGTGCTACAGTAACTGCTTCATAGTGCTGAAGCTTAACTCCTTGCACCACCAAGGAGGCCCCACCATCCCTACTTTTAAGGTGCAGAAACCTGAGGCACTGAGAAGCCATATCGTTTCTCCTCAGCACACAACCAATAAGCAGTGCAGAATAAAGACAATCTGACTCAGGAGCTGTGCTCTGGTGCTAACACTGCTTAGGGAAATAGCAATAGAAGATCCATAAGCCAGTCTTGTCCTAAAGGGGCCAAAGTTTTTGGTCTAAAAAGAGTGGGCACAAACACAACCAATAAGTCAGGCAGAATGCCCCGAGAGCCGGAAAGCTGTTAGGGTTCCTTCTGGATGAGGATGTATGGATGGGAAACTAAGAGTAGAAGGCCCGAGCTGCCACATGGATGACAGCGACCCTTGGGAGGGGACAGAGAGGGTCAAGCAAAGAGAGAAGCAACAGTTTTGAAGATGGCCTGATGGTCCTTTCATACTGGGCCCTCCACGTGTGTCCTGACATTGATCAAACAGTGTCGTTAACAAGGGACCACTGGGCGCAGTGCTCCTGAGCTAATGGAACAGGAAACCCATGCTGACCTAGGAAGGAGTCTTGCCTTTACTAAATTAAATAAGGAAGTGAAGGAGAATATACTACCCCCAAATATGCCACTTTGGTGGTACTCATTATTTTGAAGCAAAGTTATTTGAAAAACAGCCAGGGTTAAGAGTCCTCTGACCCTCCTCAGACCCCCTGAAAGCAAGAAATAAATCCTCCATCAGGGCAGAGATATCCTTCTCACCAGAGTAGAGAATATGGGGCCCAGCGGGTCATAAAAATAAACCGTGATACTTCACTCATTGAACACCCCAAACCCAAACCTATTCTTCTAGTAAATTCTCAAAGGTATAAATCCTTCCTGCTTTTGGTCTCTTCTTCGAGTCTCATATTTTTATAGGGCTCCTCTACATCCAGAATTAAATTTCCTTCTCTCCTCTCAGTGTCTTATGCCCAATTAATTCTTAGACCAAAGAACCTAGCAGAGAAGGGAAACACTTCTGCCCCACAAAGGCCATTAGACTGCAGTGACTGATGCCTGATGGCCTCAGTGAGTGAACCAAAATCTAAGACTCTAAATGCCTCAAGGTTAGGAAATTAAAACCTAAGGGCAACAAATCATAGCCAACTGGGATTTATGTGATCGCTGATCAGTAATCTCTGTGCTTTGTTCTACCTCTTCTCTCTGCAAGTCTCTCCCCTGCTCCTGTGGGTGGAGTGCTCCCTGCCACTTTCGGCCTGGCACTGCCAACTGGAATTGATTTTTACTCAAACTCTTACATTTTAAAATACGACCGTTTATCTTTCAACACCCCTACCATCTAATGACGGTCTCAGAACTAACATAAAATGCAGGAAATAGAGGAGAAAAAGAAGCAAAGAGACAAATGTAGACTACGGAAATATTCTATAGGAAAACAGAACTGGTTTTCTAGTTTTGGGGAAAAAGGAGAGGGGACTCCTCCAGATGAAGACTCTAAAGAGGCATAAAAGCCTCTGTAAGCAGATCCTAATTCAAAGAAACCAACTATAAATAAAATACTTTTGAGATGATCAAGGAAACAATGTAGTAGATAATGCTGTGAAGAAGCTGTGGTTTAGTTAGGAATGAGAGTGACCTTACAGTTGTATAAGAAAATGCTATGCTGGGCCTCCCTGGTGGCACAGGGGTTAGTCTTGGCTAACAAGTTATCCACAGTCTCTGCATGAGTTCCATCCTGGACTAGGGAGGTGACCCACATGGCACAGCAGACCTCTCCTGTCTCGCCCACTGCTCCCCTCAACAGTGTATTGCAGTTGATCTGACTGTTCTGCTCCCTTACTGTCCCCGGTGAATACTCTCGCCCCACCTCACCTCTGGCCTACACTCCAGGTCTTGTACGCATAAATAAAATAAATCTTTAAAAAAAGCAGGTGGGAGCACTGTTAGTAGAGAATTTCAGCAATCTAGGTGAGAAATAGTCAGCTGCTGGGTAAATTGTGAAGGTAGCACCAACAGATTTAGGCAGAGTGTGAGGAAAGGAGAGTGATCCATCAAGGTTAATTGATTGCAGAGATTTATTCCAGAAAGGAAGGATGGGTTGCCAGTTACTGATGGGATAGGGAGTCGGGGGCGGCGGTGGGGGGTTGGGGGGCACAGCTGGTGGTGGAGAAGAATCTGGACTTCAGTCTGGACTGAATGTTTGGTCTGGAATGTTGATTTTTCTGTGTCTTTTAGAAACTCATGTGGTGGTGCCAGCTAAGGAGTTGGATTACGCATGGGCCTCAGAAGAGAGGTCTGGCTGGGAGTCACAAGCATGGGGGGTGAACTTTTAAAAACTGTGAGACTGAAGCAACTTAGAAAGGAGAGAGTAGGAATAAAAGAGCAGAGGTCCTGCTGCCCTCAGTGATAAGAGGAGAAAAAGAGGAACAAGGACAGTAGATGATGGGGAAGCAACCTGTGTGTAAAAGAAAAATCCAGAGGGTGTGGTGTCTTGGAAGCCTAGGGTAAAAGCACTTTAGGACAGAGCGGGGGAGGCACTGTGTCACATCCCGAGCACTGATCAGGTAAGATGAGCCAAAAAATTGACCCCTGGATTTAGCTTTGCAGGGGCTGTAAGTGAGCAGTTTCGGTGAAGTGATAGGGACTGGTTGAAGAGGGATCTGGAGAACTGTGCCCTTCAAGTGCAGATAATTCCTTGGGGATTTTTGTTATACAGGAGAGCAGTTATGGTTCGGGGCAGAAGGAAGACTAGAAGGCGGTTTGTTTATTTTGTCATGCTCATATTTAACATGGTTGGATTTTATAAAGGGAGGAAAGAGGTAGGGGAATGTGAATAACAATTAGCTCTGCTCGCACCTCATTCTGCTCAGTTGCTACAGCAGATGGCTCCTCTAGAATGTTTTCGCCATATGAATTTTCTTCATATTTAGTAGGGAACACTTTGCTGGGTGGCACAACTTTAACTGTTACTAGCGCAGTTGGGTTTGAGTTGAATTTTGATAAAATCTGAAGCATATTTTCTGGAATTGCAGTTACTACTGGAGGTACAGGTGTTTGGGGCAGATTCTCATAAAAAGCAAAGGGGTCAGAAGAGGAATTTGCAAAACTCTCAAAGCAGTCATCTGAATTTAAACTAACTACATGCCGTCTTTTCATTTCCAAACTATTTGGTTTTGATCATGGACAATGTGTGAATACTTAAGCTTTACTGTTCTTTGTAGAAGGGTTTTTTTTAAACCAGAAGCACAAAATGTGGTTGCCAAGGGGGGGGTCTTGGTATAGTCAGCATCATTATTTTCTTCCAATTGCCGGATAATGAGGTCAGGAATGACAATGAAATTGCCATTGGTCATTGTTTCTGTTTCTATGGTTTCCTCATTTTAGTTCTTCATATTTTAAATTTTCACTGTGTAATCTTCATTTAAACACAGTATCTTGAGCGGTATCCAAGTGTACTAATTTAGTTCATACTCGGAATCTCAAAATCATCCATCTTTAGTTCCTTGGTGCTCAGTGTTAAGTTTTTTTCTTTTTTCCCCCAAAGATTTATTTATTTATGCATACAAGAATTGGGGTGTAGGCCAAAGGTGCCAGGGTGCGTGTCTGTGTCAGAGAGAGAGGATTTACCAGAGACAGAGTGGGGAGCAGAACAGTTGAATCTACTGAAAAATACACTGCTGCGGGGAGCAGTGGGGAGACAAGAGAGGTCTGCCGCGCCATGTGGGTTGACTCCCTGGTCAGGGATTGAACTCATGCCGAAGTGGCTGGTGAAAACTTGATAGTGCTGAGATTTTAACCCCTGTGCCACCAAGGAGGCCCACAGTGTTAAGGTTTTAGTACTTTGGTCATTGTTTAGAAGTGGGAGTTAAAATTTTCAGCTTTTCTTTAAGGTTGCTCACTGCCTGTGCAGGTTTGATAGAACTTGAGATAAAATGTATCACTTAGTCCAAAGTCAGAAAGTTATAGATGACCTGGAGATTTCTCAGAAACAGAACAAAAAAGCAGGATCAGACAGCTCACTCCTCAGTTTAGGATTCTGAAGCTTTTCATGCTTAAGAGACCGATGTAGAGTCGATGACTTCTTGTTCATTCAGTTTGCCAGTTTATTATTGGAGGATATGATAAAGGATACAGAGGAACATTCAAGCAGATGCGTGGAGGCCAAGGAGCTTCTGTGTTCTTTCTGAAAGTGGTTCTTTCCCTGCACTCCCACAAATCCACCAAACCAGAAGCTTGAGGTTTGTTTTTTTTTTTTTTTTTTTTTTTTATAAATTTTATTGTTATATTCCCCATACAATTGCAGCCCCCCATTCTGACCCCAATCCCTCCCCTCCCGCCCCCGCCCCCCTAAAAGTGTCTCTGGTTCATAGTTTTTTGTTGATTTTGATTTTCACTTTCTTATAGTTATTCATTTTCCTGGTCCCTTATTTAAGTTTTCTAGATTCCTGCTATGAGTGAGACCATCCGGTATTTTTCTTTTTCTTTTTGGCTTATTTCGCTGAGCATGATCCCTTCCAGCGCCATCCATGTTGCAGCAAATTGCATGTGTTTATCTTTTTTGAATGCTGAGTAATATTCCATGGTATATATGTACCACATCTTCTTGATCCAGTCATCTATTTTTGGGCATTTGGGTTGTTTCCAAAGCTTAGCTATTGTAAACAGTGCTGCTATAAACATAGGGGTGCAGGTGTTCTTTGGAATTGATGTTTCTGTGTCCTTTGGGTAAATACCTAGGAGTGGAATTGCTGGGTCATATGGAAGCTCTATGTTTAGTAGGTCCAGAAATCTCCACACAGCTTTCCACAGTGGTTGGACCAGTTTGCACTCCCACCAACAGTGCAGAAGAGTTCCTTTTTCTCCACACCCTCGCCAACATTTGTTGTTGCTAGTTTTTTTAATATGTGCCATTCTCACTGGTGTAAGATGGTATCTCATGGTAGTTTTGATTTGCATTTCCCTGATGACAAGTGATGTTGAACATTTTTTCATATGCCTGTTGGCCATTTGCATTTCCTCTTCAGAGAAGTTTCTTTTAAGCTCTTCTGCCCATTTTTTGACTGGATTATTTTCTTTGTTGTTGTTGAGACTCATCAGCTCTTTGCAGATTTTTGTGATCAGTCCTTTATCATTAGTGTTGGGTGCAAAAATGTTCTCCCAGTTGGTGGGGTTTCTCTTTGTTTTTGTTATTGTCTCTTTTGCTGTGCAAAAGCTCTTTAATTTGATATAGTCCCAGCTGTTTATCTTTGCCTTCACTATCACTGCTTTGGGTGATGTGTCTGTAAAGATGTCTTTGATGTGCAAATCACGTAGTGTTTCGCCTATATTTCCTTCTATATATTTTATGGTTTCAGGTCTTATGTCTAGTTCTTTAATCCATTTTGAGTTGATTTTTGTGTATGGTGTGAGGTGGTGGTCAAGCTTCATTCTTTTGCATGTAGCGACCCAGTTTTCCCAGCACCATTTATTGAACAAACTTTCTTTGCTCCAATGCATAGTCTTTGCTCCTTTGTCAAAGATTAGTTGACCATAAACCTGTGGGTTTATTTCTGGATTTTCTATTCGATTCCATTGGTCTGTATGTCTGTTCTTGTTCCAATACCATGCGGTTTTGATGATTATGGCTTTGTAGTATAGTTTGAAGTCTGGGAGTCTGATGCCTCCATTCCCTTCTTTTTTTTTCAGGAGAGCTTTGGCTATTCGGGGTTTTTTGTGATTCCATATGAATTTCATCAATAATTGTTCTATTTCTTTGAAGAATGACATTGAAATTTTGATTGGAATAGCATTGAATCTGTATATTGCTTTTGGAAGGATGGCCATTTTAATAATGTTTATTCTTCCAATCCATGAGCAGGGGATGTCTCTCCATTTCTTTGTGTCTTCTTCTATTTCTTTTAACAGTGTTTTATAGTTTTCTTTGTATAGGTCCTTTACCTCTTTTGTTAGATTTATTCCCAAATATTTGATTTTTTTTGTTTCAATAACAAAAGGGATGGTCTTTTTGATTTCTTCTTCTTCAGATTTATTGTTTGTGTATAGGAAGGCTACTGACTTTTGCGTGTTGATTTTGTATCCTGCCACTTTACTGAACTGATTGATGAGTTGAATTAGCTTTTCTGTGGAGTTTTTGGGGTTCTCTATGTATAATATCATATCGTCTGCAAATAGTGATAGTTTGACTTCTTCTTTTCCTATTTGGATTCCTTGGATGTCTTTCTCTTGTCTTATTGCCCTGGCTAGGACTTCCAGTATTATATTGAAAAGCAATGGTGAGAGTGGACATCCTTGTCTTGTTCCAGATCTTAATGGAATTGCTTTCAGCTTTTCACCATTGAGAATGATACTGGCTGTTGGCTTGTCATAGATGGCCTTTATGATGTTGAGGTATGTTCCTTGTATCCCAAGAATTTCAAGGGCTTTTATCATGAATGGGTGTTGCACTTTGTCGAAAGCTTTCTCAGCATCTATTGATATTATCATATGGTTTTTATATTTCTTTTTGTTGATGTGTTGGATAACGTTGATTGATTTTCGGATGTTAAACCATCCTTGTGCCCCTGGAATGAATCCAACTTGGTCGTGGTGAATTATCTTATGGATACATTGTTGGATTCTGATAGCTAAAATTTTATTGAGGATTTTTGCATCAGTGTTCATTAGGGAGATTGGCCTGTAGTTTTCCTTTTTTGTGTTGTCCTTGTTCGGTTTTGGTATTAGTGTAATGTTGGCTTCATAGAACGTGTTTGGTATTGTCCCTTCCTTCTCAATTTTTTGGAAGAGTTTGTGAAGGATAGGCACTAATTCGTCTCTGAATGTTTGGTAGAATTCATTTGTAATTCCATCAGGTCCTGGGCTTTTGTTTTTGGGGAGGTTTTTGATTACCATTTCAATTTCGCTAATTGTAATTGGTCTGTTTAGGTGTTCTATTTCTTCTTTATCTAGCTTTGGGTGATTGTAGAGTTGTAGGAATTTGTCCATCTCCTCTAGATTGTTAAACTTGTTTCCATATAACTGTTCATAGTAGTTACTGATTATTCTTTTGATTTCTGCTGTGTCCGTTGTGATTTCTCCTCTTTCATTGATGATCCTGTTTATTTGTGCTTTCTCCCTTTTTTCCGAGGTTTGGTTTTTTTTTAATTATTGGAAAAATAACAGCTTTCTGATATGCTAATAGAAGTGATTTAGTCTACAAAAAAATTCATTATACAGGATAGGGTAGAATTCCAGTAGAATCCTTAAGGAGGGAAGAGAGGATGAGTTTGAACGGTTTTGGATGGACACACAAGCAGTCAGCAAACTGTTTCTATAAAGGAGAGAATAGTAAATATTTTAGTATTTGCACATCATCTGACTTCTGCCACAATTCTTTTGTTGTGGCTATAAAGAAGCCACAGACAATATCTAAATGAGGACTATTAAGGTGTTCCAATTAAACTTTATTGAGGAGCACTTGAAATTTCAATTTCATGTAATTTTCAAATGTCACAAAATAGATTCTTTTGATTTTTTTCCCCCTTCTCAAGCCATTTAAAAAGTAAAAACCACCCTCAGCTGGCAGGTTGTAGAGAAACCAGCAACGGACTGGATTCGGCTAATGGGCCAGTTTGCTGACCCCTAACCTTTGTAATGGACAAGAAATGAACGCAGATGGGTACAAATAGGCTGAATAGGTGTGGTGAAGGGAATCCTAGGTGTTCTGAGAGTGCTTCAGTTTTCTTAGTGAAGTAGGACCCTGACAAAGAAGTTGAGAGAGAAGATTCCAGGCAAGAATGCAGAGGGTGAAATGATTAGTTACACAAAGTTAGAACAATACAGCAGGCAGCATTAAGGCCCCTTTTGAAATTTGAGGCCATGAATTTAAGATGAGATCTGTTCAGTGTGGTTGTGTTTTTCTCAAGCTATAATCAACTGCATGGGTGTGGATACAGAGTTGTCAGAGAGTTGAGTTTGAAATAATTGTGGTTGAGGCTAACAGAGTTTCAAATCAGAGGAGGCCAAAGAAGTTGCAGGTTTATGTAAGAGAATGATTATTATGATCTTAGGGTTGTGAGATCCAGCAAATAAAAATACAGGAAGTCCAGTTAAATACATAAATTTCAAATAATTTTTTAATATAACCAGGTCCCATGATTAGAGGGAAGAGCTACGAGAGTGTTGCATATTGCAACATCACTGACTGGAGGTTTTGGTGGGGTGTGGGGGCAGAGATTGTTGGAGAGGGCCACCAGAAAGGGTGAGATAGAATCAAATAGTTGATATTGAGGTTATGAGCCACTGAAGCCATACTGGTGGAGATATGGCTTAGGGTTCAACCATCTGGATGAATGTGCGATATTGGGGGGAGGGGCAAGATAATTGAAGGTAAGGAGTTCACGAACTGACTGGAGGGATCTATACATTGTCATCTGATGATAATGCCATTAAGTGACTGAAATAAATGCATGCTCACCGTGTGTCCAGCACTGCATAGGAACACAACATAAAGATTAACCAGAGTGTTCCATTGTAGAGTGACTAGAAAGATCATTTTTCTAGAAAGAACTAGATTGGGGAGGTCCTTGAATTGCTATGCTCAGAAATTTAGAACCATCAGTTTACATCCCTCCCCTCTCCTGTGAAGGACAGCAGCAAAATCAATGAAATTAGCAGGCCTCCATGGCATTCGACATACCTGAATATGAAAGTGTTTTAAATTTTTTAAATACATATGTTCTGATAGCATATAAATTTGGGCTGGGTATATTGCAGTTTTGCTCTTTTTTTTAACTTTCGTAATCTTCTGGTTACTTTTTTAAATGAAAGTAATTTAGAAAATACTTTGCAGACATTTTTTTTCTTGGTCTAGAAACAAGTGAGTAAAATAACTGAATTAAAAGAGGAAGCCCAAGTCCTTAAAATATGCATCAAATGTCTGTGGTTGGTGTGAGGATGGCCTGCGGAAGAGCCAGCCAGGGCTGGGTCCCTGACCTGGGCAAAGGTGTAGGTTCAGACCTTGCAGAAGAGGGAAAGGGAAGCAGAATTTTTTTTGCTGGTGAATGTCCTCTCTGCACCACCTCAGTATGCACACACTGCTACTACTTCCCCTTTGCACACAAGGATTGTAGGGAGGATTTGAAACAAATGGAAAACTTTGAAACAAATGGAAAAACAAAGGAGATATAGATGGGGCTTTAGAGCTGTCACATTTTTCAAATGACAATCTGTTCTGCAAGATGTTAGCTAAGATGTGTGACCATTTCTAAAGAAAAAGTAAGCCCAGCTTGCTATCCAATCAGAAATGGAAATGATTCAATTATTTGTGTAACTATAAGAAACAATAAGTTTAGGGAAATATTGCAGAATCAGTAGAGAAGCAGCAAACCAACAGCATCTACAGAGATCCTTGGGGAGGTCTGCAGGGGATGGCAAAGCCTGAAGTGAAGGGAATAAGTAATAGTTAAAAAACCTAACTGTGGAGACTAAGGTCCCAGGGGCAGAGAAGAGTTTTGCACAGCTGTGTCTTCCATTCCTAGGAGAGCTCCTGGCAATGAGAAATCAATATTATATATTTGTTATATGAATAAATGAGTACAGGGCAGTGAAAAAAACCCTTTGTAGTCTCCTGTGCTACTTTCTACCACTTAGCTAGATTTGTGGCCTTAGGCAAGTTAATTAGCAACTCTGAGCTTCCAATTTCTTATTGAATAAGGAGACAAATTTTGGCCAACAGCGCTATACTTTTCTTTGCACAGATGAAATGAGATAGCACTTAACATTTAAGAGTCGTGATTGTTTCTGGTTTATAATTGTCTCTTTGTTTTTTGTTTTGTTGTGTTGTGTTTTGTATTATTTTTTTCCCCTGATGTCTTATTTGGTTCCCCTATATTCCTCCTATTGGTGAAACCATCCAATATTTTTCTTTTTCCTTCTGGCTTATTTCACTGACATAATTCCTTCTAGCTCCATCCATATTGCTGCCACATCTTCTTGATGCAGTCATCTAACTTTGGGGCATTTGAGTTCTTTCCAGGTTTTACCTATTATAAATAGTGCTGCAATAAACATAGGGGTACAGGTGTTCTTTTGAATCAATGCTTTTGTGTCCTATGGGTAGATCCCTAGGAGTGGAATTGCCGGGTTACATGGTAGCTCCATTTTTAGTAGACTGAGGAGGAGGGAGAGGGATCAGAGGGAGGGAGGGAGGAGCATAGGAGACTGTGGTGATGGTGCACAGGTGAATTGGTGGAGGAAATTCTAGGGGGACTACACCTGAGGGGGGAAGTAAAGCAAACATTATTTAAAAATGAACAAAGATGTAAAATATATAAAAATAATTTTTTTTAAAAAGAATAGTGATTGTTATTGTTACTGACAGGAAAAGAGATGGGGAGTAACCATTGCATAGCTGGGACAATTTTTTACAAAAACCATGACTTTAGAAAAAGGGATGGAATGCCTTTAAAAATTCTGGAAATCCTGGGACCAGGAGAACATTTTCCAGCTAAAGTTTTAAAAAATTATTTATTTTGTCAACTCATATAGAGGGCAGTTTTATATGTTATCTGGAAGAAATCCTTGGAGATAGGCAACATCTTGAAAAAATACAGCAAATTCGAAAAAGGATAGAAATAGCAGTAGGTAAGCAGTGGAACTGGAACTTTAAACCCAGACTACTCCATATTATTTCTACTATACCAAAATTTAGATTTAAGTATCTTAAATGTTAAAGGCAACTCCTAGATGTTCAATCTAACCTCCCACACAACCCAAATCTAAGCAAAAGTAATTTCTAGATGTGGGCAATAGACCTCTTTAGACAGTCCACTTCATTTTTATTTATTTATTTATTTATTTTGTGGCACCCTCGCTGGTGGCCAGGGATCAAACTGGTGCTGCAGAGGCTGCAGGCAGCCTCGCAACCCTGCGCTCAACCGCTGCACCACCAGGGGAGGCCCTCCACTTCATTTTGAATGGTGCCCACTATTCAATAGTTCTTTCCATAAAACTGTAATCGCTCTCTTTCAATTTCTCCACTTTGCCACTGGCTCTGGCTGTAGAGTTGATCATAGGAAATCCAGTGCCTACCCAAAGGACATGGGGCCATGTTCTTATAATTACAGCCCAACAGCTTTGCACGCAGTAGACGCTCAGAACATTGAACTTATTCTTGACTTTTCTTGCAATGCTTGCTACAGACAAACTAGCTCCAATCTCATGATCACTGGTGTGGTTGCTCTTCGTGAGATGTTGGTGCCAAGCCCTGACCTGCAAATCCTTGTGGGAAGAAAGATTCATGTTCTTATTAATTCATTCAGTTAAGAAGCATTTAATGTGTGCCTACTGTGTACCAGAAACTATGTCCCTATCACTGAACAAAGCAGATATCTACCTGTGGATCATATCTTCTGCTGTGAGAAAATAGAGAATGCATAATGAATATATGATCTTTTAGAAGGTGCTAAATGCCAGGGGGAAAAGTTGAAACAGGTAAGCAGAATCGGGAGTGTCAGAATGGGAAGCGTGATGGTTTCAATTTAAGTAGGACAGCCTTGTACACAAGAGGAGGTGAAAAGGGCAGCGATGAGATTATCAGGGGGATGAGCTGTGGGACAGCAGAAACTAGTTGTGGAGACTTTCTCAAAGTGAGTCTGCAGCTGGGCTGGAGCTGAACGTGCCCAGGAGGCACCAGCAGAGAGTTCTGACCCCCAGGCTCACTGTCCAAAGCACTAGCCTCTAGCCACATGTGCTACTGAACTCTTGAAATGTGCGCGGTCCAAATGGGGATGTGCTGAATGATTAAAGAACACAACTCATTTCAAACACTTTGAGTGAAAATAAGAATGTAGATTTCTCAATTTTTATATGGGCTGCATGTTGAGGTGATTCTATATTAAAGATACTGTGTTAGAGAAAATGCATTATTAAAATTCATCTCACCTTTTGCTTTTTTTGTTATGGAAACCAGGAAATCTTAAGTGCCATGTGTGAACTGCATTGTTTCTATTGCACTGGGTGGCACTGGGGAAAAGACCATCAGAAGTAAGGAACTCAAGGAACCAAGTGTTCAGAGAGATCATATATATCAGTAGCATGTTGTCTCTGCTAGGGATATCCTGTACTGCTAGCTATCTGGAGTCTTGTACAGTTTTCTAAGGAGTCTTCTACATCTTCCTAAGGGCCCTGACTTTTATCCTAATTGACATGGGAGAGAGCTTGGAGAGTTTTAAGCACAAGAGTGATATGACATGGCTTTTCAAAAGGGATCTCTCTGGTTGCTGAAATTAAATTGTAGGAACTCATGTGTGAAAGTGTAACAGGGTGGTCCCCATGATAAGGGGAGGTTCCAGGTTCCCAGCCCCACCCAAGAAAGAGTGGAGCTGAGCAGGGAGAAGAAGAAGCTGGAGAGGAGACTGGAGAAGAAGGAAGCAGGATGGAGAGCCAGGAGACCTGGAGGAGGCACATGGAGCAAAGAGACATGTGAAGAAACTGTGCTTGCTTCCTGGCCTTGGACTGGTTGAAACAGATGTGGGTGAGAGACCAGAGGGGAGGTTCATAATGGCAGCTTTTATCTTGGTTTTGATTTTGCTCTTTTCCTCCCAAACTTGTCTGGCTGTTTCTGAGTCTTTTATTTGGACCCCTGCTGGAGGGTGCTTTAGACTTGTGGCAGGCTTTCAGGCCTTGCTTTGGGTCAACCCTCTTTGGCTAGGCATTTACCTACAAGGGGATGGGTAGCTTCAGGTGCTTGATTTGGAAACTTTATTCTTCCTCTTTTCTGTATTGCACACTAATTGTATTAAAGTTCCTTTCCATTAAAGGTCTTACACACTGGAGTATGCTTTGTCTTAATGTGGCAGATAGCAGAATCTATTTAGAACAGGCAGGTTTGAGGGTTCTGGGATGCCCGCTCCCTGTCCTGTAACAAAAGTAGACCAGCCTGCGGGCTGTTGCAGTGATTCAGAGAGAGAGTTGTTCAGGGAGGCAGAGGTAGAGGTGGTGAAATGTGGTTGGCGCCTGGGTGTAGTTTGAAGGTTGAGCTAACAGGAGTCTAATCCTGTGGGGTTAGACCTAGGATATGAGAGAAAGGAAGGAGGCAAAGGTAACTGTAAAGATTTTGGCCTAAGAAACTGGAAGAATGTGGCAACCATGTACTGCAATAAGAAGACTGTGGACAGAAGAGTAGACGAGCAGGGTATCAATTTGTGTGTCAATTAAATGGTCATGTGGAAATGTTGAGCAGGCCCTTGGATAAGAATAGGGTGCTGGGGAGAAGTCTGAACTGGAAATCTGAATTTAGGAATTGTAATATTTCTTTCAAGATTTATTTATGCATACAAGAACTGGGGTATAGGCCAGAGGTGTGGGGGGTGAGAGGATTCACCAGAGACAGAGTGGGGAGCAGAACAGGCAGATTGACGGAAATACACTGCTGAGGGGAGCAGCAGGTGAGACAGGAGAGGTCTGCTGCACCATGTGGGTCAACTCCCTGGCCAGGGATTGAACTTGTGCTGCAGTGGCTGCGGATAGCTTCATAGTGCTGCGTCTCAACCCTCTGCGCCACCAGGGAGGCCCCAGAATTGTACTACCTAAGAAGGATTTAAGTCATGAAACTTAAGTCACAGGCTCACCAAATGAGCAAGAAAGTGTTTAGAAATTAAGAAGTTCAAGGTCTTTAAGATAACTTCTCAACAAAAGCTCAGGGAGAAAAGGCAGAATCAGCAAAGAACTAGGAAGGGAGGAGGAGGAGAAGATGCTAGGATCTGGTGACCTGGAAGCCAGTGCAGCAGGTATTTACAGAACTAATCGACTGTGTCCAGTGCTTTCTACAGACAACATTAGAATGAGGATGAAAAGTGGGATATAGGATTCAGGTGATGTGAAGATCATGTGGAGTTTCTTTGCAATGGTCTGAGCAAAAGTCTGATTGGGTTTAACAGAGAATCGCAAGGACAACTGTGGAGATAGTATTATAGGGCATGGAAAATTCCAGGACTTTTACTGGAAAAAGAGAGGAGATGGATGACGCCATTACTCATCAATTGAATAATTGGGGCTTAAGAGAGGATATAAATAATGATGGGATAGATAACAGCAGGTTTGTGTGGTTATGGGAATAACACAGAGAGGGAGGGTGATGACATAGGGTACAAAAGGTAGAAAATTGCTGGAGTCAGTTTCCATGGAGATGAGAGGACATCCAATCAAAGGCACAAGCAGGGTTGCCCTTGGAAGCCAGGATGATACATCCACAATAACAATCAGGAAGGCTGAATGTGAGGGTGTGGATGTGTTGGGGAGGCCTGGAAGTTGCCTCCCTGCTGCTTCATTTTCTTAGTGAAGGGGAAGCGGGCTGAATGTTGGAGGTCTGCAGAGGGTGAAAGTTGTCTAGGAGAGAGTAGAGAGATTTTGTTTCAGGGATTTTGAACATGAATGCACTGGGGAAATAGAGGGTGACTAAGTGTCCCTGTGATATTTACGGACATGGGTTTAAAGTGAGAGCAGTGAGCATGGTGGTGAGTTTTCTCCAGCCACTTTCACTTCAAGAGACCAGGAGGAGCAGATTAAGCAGCGAGTGGAATGAACCATGCTCCCTGCAGAGGCATTAAGAGTATATTCAAGGGAGCAATCTTAACAATCGTCCATAGAGTTGACTTGTTCAAAGAAATATTTACTGAATGCTCTCTGTAATCACAGCAGCAATGTAATAACACTGCTTTTGTGGCTGAGTTGCCAAGCCTCCTCTGCTCTTGGAAACCGGCTTGCTCTGACACCCTCCAACGGTTCTGGGTAGAAACTGCAGCTGAGGCAGCAGATACGAAAGGATCGCCACCTCCTGGCCAGTCTTTGGTACTGCAATACACCAGGCCCGCGTCTACAGCTAGAAACGGACCGGGCCAAAGGCAAGTGGGTGCAGCCGCCACATCTGCCTTTCCCAAGCCCTCAGTGCTCACTCTTATTCTCAGTAACAAAACAATCCCTACTAAAGGATTCTCCTTCCCTCAGAAGGTCTCTCCTGTAACAGACAACTTTAACTATCCAGAGCAGAGGTAGTAAAACAGTCAGGGACTCCAAGAATCAGTGGGAAACCAGCACAGTAAATATTTTAGATGCAAGGATCTACACCTCCACATAGATGGGGCACTAAGCTCAGAATAACCCTGAGCATGACTTTTGTGCCTTTTTATCATCATTGATATTAGATGTTTATTGAGAAGCTTATGAGGCCCCAGAATAAGTACTCATCAGTCAGTGTCCTGAAGAAGCCTTGAATGTTCCCTACTCTTTACATGTATTTTCTGAATGGATTAAAGTATTTACAACTAGTCCTTGTAGGATAAAAGTATTAAAAGCTTTTCTATGTAAATTCTCTGATAGGATTAGATAACATACAAGGTTTTATTTTATTAATATATCAGACTAGTTACTGGGAAGAAGGGCCCAGAAGGGACAGAGCTACAAGTGGGCCAGCAGTTTTAGTTTTATTGTTTAGCAAAGCGATATGTGACTAAATGCAAGTAGTGAGATATGAGGAGAAATTGCAAATAGCTGAGCTGTCTTTTCTGACCTCCCTACACTATGCTGGTAATTAATACATGTTGAGGAGGGCCTCCCCGGTGGCACAGCGGTTGCACGCTGGGTTGCAAAGCTGCCCACAGCCTCTGCAGCGCCAGTTCGATCCCCGGCTGCTCCCCGGCCACCGGGGGAGGGTCCCAAATAGCGCGCAGACCTCTCCTGCCGCCCTCTGTTCCCCTCAGCAGTGTACTTCGGTCCTTCTCCCTGCTCTGGCTCTAGTGAATTCTCTCACCCTCCTGCACTTCTGACTGTACCCAGTGCTTGTATAAATAAATATATATATTTAAAAAAAAAAAAACATGATGAGGACACCCTAATGTTACCTCAGTTAAAAATTATTAATTTTTAAAGAAATAAAATTACTTTATTTGGCAATTCCCCTTAGCCTTTCTCTCCATGTTTCTGAATAACATGTTTACCTTGTATCTACCATTTTAGACATTACCTATTCACTCCCTTCTCCCCAGATAATCATAAAGGGATTTTTGGCTTATCATGGTAGGCATTTGCAGTACTTTAACACAAATATCATTGTATCATTGCGGAGGCACAATCCTTTGTTTTTCCTGGGTTGATGATTGTCCCATTTTTTATTTGCCTGTTGTTCCACGCACCCATCATTAATTTACTTTCCTGAGTCATTGCCACATACTCAATAATATTTTCCATACTACAAAGGCATTGCTTCTCATTTTTTTCCTGCAGACATCTGTATTAGTACCCTGCAGAGAAACAGAACTAGCAGGAATTGTATATATGTGTATATAGATTATGTTAAAAATGCAGAAGCCCACACATTCACAGTTATGTCTCTTTACTCACCGTGGTTATGTGCTGTTTGGTCACCATAAGCACTGAATTAGCGACTACTGAACCATTGCTTATAGAAAATATGGGGTTAGGTTTCTACAAGCCTCAGGTCACATTTTTGTCATTAATAAATTTAAGACCTTGTTTTATGAGTGTTTTGGTCAATGACAGAGTGCACAACACCATGATGGTCCCCAAGATCCTACGGCCTCGTGACCTTGTGGCCATCATGATGTCCTGCGTTACTCCAGCAGCAGCTCATATACCTCGTGCTTACTGGGTCTTGATGATATCATTTTCCTTGTGCCTGATTTAACCTAGGGTTGTTTTGTTTATTGTGACCCTTAAGCATAAGATACAAAATCCACTAATACTGTGTTCACACAACAAAGAAATCTTTGTGCTAAGGCACATTTCCTAGAATGTATTTCCCTTGCTAAATGACATGCTGTAGAGAGAGATGTTAAGGATTTGGCTCATGAATGTAGATCACAGCAAATCCAAAATGTGCAGGGCAGGCTGCCAGACTGGAGACCCAGGGAAGAGTCAGATATTACAGCTCATCTGCAGGCAGTTTGGAAACAATCTTCTCTTCCTAGGGTGACATCAGTTTTTTTTCTCAGAAGGCCTTCAGCTGATTGGATGAGGCCTACCATATTAGGGTCAGTAATCTGCTTTATTCTAAGTCCACTGACTTAAATATAATCTCATCTAAAATTACTTTCACAGCAACATCTAGACTGGTTGATCAAATATACAGGGGTCTTGGTCTAGCCAAGTTGACACATAAAATTAAGTAACACAAGAAAAAAAATATCTCCGAGAAACATGTTAATGAATATGGCTTTTTGCATACCTGCCACACTGGAACTTTCATGCACCATTATTCTGGACTTCATTGATCTCTGGCAGCTCTTTCATTTCATGAAATGGCTTCTATTTTTGTGGAGTATATCCTTCAGTATCCTCCAGTACACAGGAAGTAAATTTTTAAAACCCTGTATGTTTCAAAATGCTTTTATTCTTCCCTCAAATTTGACCAACATGGTCAGTTGCCTTTCTCGTGGACTATTTTTTTTTTAAGATTATTTATGCATACAAGAGCTGGGGTACAGGCCAGAGGTGCGGGGGATGAGAGGACTCACCAGAGACAGAGCAGGGAGCAGAACAGGCAGACCAACGAAGTACACTGCTGAGGGGAGCAGCAGGTGAGACAGTAGAGGTCTGCTGCTGCATGGTCACCTCCCTGGCCTGCTGGGGATCAAACTTGTGCTGCAGTGGCCATGAATGCTTCATAGGTTGCATCTTTTTTTTTTTTTTTAATAGAGGCATGTTTTGTTTATTTATTTATTTGTTTGTTTGTTTGCTTTGTTTATACATGCACTGGGTACAGTCAGAAGCGCGGGAGGGTGAGAGAATTCACCAGAGCCAGAGCGGGGAGCAGAGCAGGCAGAAGGACCGAAGTACACTGCTGAGGGGAGCAGCAGGTGGCAGGAGAGGTCTGCGTGCCATGTGGGACCCTCCTCCGGTGGCGGGGGAGCAGCCGGGGATCGAACCGATGCCGCAGAGGCCGCGGGCAGCTTCGCAACCCAGCGCTCAACCGCTGCGCCACCGGGAAGGACCTCTCTTGGACTTTTAAAGACATTATGTTATCATCTTAAGGTTTTACATAGTTGGTATTTTTTGAATACTCCAGTAAAATTATGATATCCCATCTTTGGTCTGTGATCTGGCTGTTCTCTCTTCAAGTTAAACTTTTTTCTTTATTCCCAATATTCAGAACTTTCACAGTGTTTTGTCTGAGTAGGTTTTGGTTTTTTTTTTTTTTACATACAGTATTGAACCCTCAGTAGAATCTTTAACCTAAAGTTTCAAGTCCTTCAATTCTGAGAATACTTCTTGTGTTAGGTTAATTTCTCTTTCCCACCTTAAGTTGGGTAAATTTTCAAGTCTGTTTTCTAACTGTATTTCCTATTTTTGTTCTCTTTGACTTTGGCTTAAGTTTCCGATTTGCTGGTGGGTTTCCCTGATTTCATTTTCCTATTTTGCCACACTGCTGAAGGGAGCAGCAGGTGAGACAGGAGAGGTCTGCTGCACCATGTCGGTTGCTCCCTGGGCAGCCAGGGATAGAACTTGTGCTGCAGTGGCTGCGAAAATCTTCATAGTGCTGTGCTTAACCCCTTGTGCCACCAGGGAGGCCCCATTGGCTGGTTTTCAATCTCTCTCTTCTGTTGGGGTTTTTCCCAAATGTGTATTCCTCCTTGGCTGTTCAATTGAAGAGTTACATCATTAACACAAACTGACGTAAAGCTTTCCATGTATAAGTTAAACTTGTGGACTGCTGGGCTCTCTTTCAGGGGATTGGTTATTGAGCTTTCCTTTCCATTATGGAATTCCATAGTAGTTGCACTTCTTTTTGCTATGACAGTTCAATTTCTGCAGAAAAGAAGGACCATCCATTCCCTACAGTCAGAAGTGGTGTCCAAGCATAGGCCCTACTACTGATTTTCTGAGGGCAGGGTGGGGAGGAAGGCTGAGTTAATTTGTAGAATTCCATTTGGAATACTGATTTTATCCTGGTTTTCCTCCCAATCTTCCTTTGTGTCCCCAAGTGCCAAACTTCTCCAAAACCAATGCTTTGGTATTTCACCTTCTCAAGTAACACATCTAGTTCTCCTGTGGGTATTGAGAATTAGTTCAACTGTTGTCTGTTGAGGTATGGGGGAAAGTGACCCAACTTCTCAGTTCTCAGATATTCAGCCAAAATTTTTTCTCATTCAAGTTTGACCTTCCCTGGTGCATGGGGTCTCCAGGAACTATACCTGTGAGCCAGCTGGCATTCTTTTCTTTTATATCCACCTCCACTTAGAAGAGTCTCCCCCCTTGCTAAGTCATTCCCCCTGACATCTGCTTTGTGTTCCAAAAATTTATTGAATTTTTCTTCAATGTAGAACTCCTTGCAATGTGTCCTCCTTGCCTCTTTTTTTTAAAAAAAAGATTTATTTTATTCATTTATGCATACAGGAACTGGGGTGTAGGCCAGGTGTGTGGGGGATGAGAGAATTCACCAAAGACAGAGTGGGGAGTAGAAAAGGTGGACTGACTGAAATACACTGCTGAGGGGAGCAGCAGGTGAGACAGGAGAGATCTACCATGCCATGTGGGTATCTCCCTGGCCTGGGATCCAACTCGTGCTGCAGTAGCTGTGATTGCTACATGGTGCTGGTGCTTAACCCCTTGCGCCACCAGGGAGGCCCTAAACCAGATGTTCTAAATGGGAAAGTTGATGAAGAGACAGAGAAAAAGGTGCAGAGAATAGGACTTTTTCTGGAAGGGATCCAGACAGCATATGGTAGGACTAGGCACATGGGGTGGTTTTAGGCTAGAACTGGAGAAAAACCTACAATCCAGGAATGTGCAGAGTGGCTGCAGTCCTCAGGGAGTAGGTTACCTGACACTTCATAGCTTTGCTCTCTGTAGTCTTGCTTGGACCAACCATCATTTTATCAACTTTATACCTATTTTTTAAACACTAAACGTGAGGCCCAAAAAAGCAATTACTTCCTACCAAAATTGTACAATTCTCTCCTCCCCCATCACTTTTTACTGATTTCTCTCACTGTTGTAGGATTTCTAATAGAACTTGGATCATTTCTCTATTGTTTGAATAAATATGTTAGCATATCATGTAGTCACATCTTTTACATTCAAAAAACAATACTACCCTGGTGCAAAACCTTGCATAAAATCAAGACAAAAGGGACCTTAAAATGTCATCACTTAAATTTCTGAGTCTCATGGTGAAATTGTTCTGACCATTGAATTGACTTCAAATGCTCATTCACAACTACTGACAGAGTTGGGCACAGAGAAACAGAGTTGGGGACTGGTGTTATAACATCTGGTGGTATCCTCAATCCCCTGTTGCCTAGTGATGAACTAAGAGCCAAGATTCTCAGTTTCTTCATCTATAAAATTGCACAAATACTTGCTCTGTCTAATGTATAAGGTTGTAAAATCAAATGTGGTAATTCAGATGAAAAAAATATTTCATTTATTGTATAATACACTAGTATATTCAAAGATAAGTTAATGGAATTTGCCAGGAATTTTGGTAGCTATTATGTGGAATGTGAAGTTAAATGCAGTACATTCCCTGATCTTATGAAATGGAAAATTTAGTAACATCTCTTTAGAGAAGAGGAGAAAACAACAAAGACAAAAATCTGGCTTTTTTTTTTAAATACTGGAATTTGCCTTCCAAATTTGAACTAATTTAGTGTATGCTCCTTTGATCCATGTCTATTGCCTTTAGCTCTATTTTGCTCATGTTGTTGCTTGTGTGGAGTTACTCAAACCTTTAAATGAAGGCTCCAAAAAAAACCCCACAAAACTTTAAATGCAGTAGAAACTATCCAAGTGTCCACTGGTGGATGAATGAATAAACAAATGGTAGTTTATACATGCACTGGAATATTATTCAGCCTTAGAAAGGGAATTCTGACATATACCATGGATGAAACTCGAAGACATTATGCTAAGTAAAATAAACCAGTCACAAAAGACAAACAGTGTAGGATTCTACCCCTATGAGGTACCTAGGATAGTCAAATTCATAGAGATAGAAAGTAGGATGGTGGTTACCAAGACCTGGAGGATAAGGAGAGTTATTCTTTAATGGGTAAAGAAAGTTTCAGTTTTGCAAAATGAAAAGAGCTTTGGGGATGGTGTTAATGGATGTACAACAGTGTGAGTGTAATGGCATTGAAGGGTACACTTGAAAAAGTTTAAAACAGTAAATTTTTGCTATGTATATTTTACCACAATTAAAAGGTAGGGGGAGGACATTTTAAAAGCATTGTAAATGTGTAATTCCAGGGGCCTCCTAGTGGCACAAGGGGTTAAGTCTCAGTACTATGAAGCTATCAGCAGCTAGTGAAGCATGAGTTTGATCCCTGGCTAGGGAGCTACCCACATGGCACAATAGAACTCTCCTATCTCGCCCACTGCCCCTCTCAGCAGTATATTTCAGTTGATCTGCCTTTTCTGCTCCCCACTCTGTCTCTGGTGAATCCTCTCAACCCCTCCTCCTCCACACCCCTGGCCTACACCCCAGTTCTTATATGCATAAATAAAATATAATAAATATAAAAAATATAATTCCATCAGCATGCCCAGAAATAACAACTGGGTGTGTTCTAGAGTCTTATGCCCCTGCTGCACAGCATGCAGAAGTTCAGGGCACGTGGGGAGCTTGTTAAATCACATTGGGTTTCTATATATCAACTTTTCAAGTGATTCCAATGAATTATTCTTAAGGCTGAATTTACCGGACAAAGTTTGAAGGTGTTAAAGAACAAAAACAAGGACTAAATAGCTTTCAATAAATATGAAGTTCCAAATATATTCAAGAAGGAAGAATTTTAGAATTTCAAAATGTGAGTCCATTTCATCTGAGTAATCCTAGCCTTCTAAATAACTTTGTGGTAAATAACAGCCCTTTCACAGATCTTGGGCAATCATTTCTCCAGCCCATGCCTTTAGGCAGGTAAGATATAGTCATCCCATTTTGCAGATGTAGCAATACTGGTGCCGAGAGAGGTAAAGAAACTTCTTAAGTGACACAATAAGGGGGGGAAACGGTGTTCAGAACTAGGGGTCATGTTTCTCAGGATCGGTGATTATTTCTATCATGTCATGTGCTGTTTTATTCAATTTCTCTAGGTCTCTATTTTTGTACCACAGTCTAGATTTAAAATAATAGCCATCCTAAATATCATGTAAAAATCCTTTGTTTATCTGTGAAAAGGTGGGTAGTTGAAAGCTTTTACTGGAGAGATATGGTTATCTGGATTCCAATCCTGGATTCAAAGTCTAAAGACAGGAATCCAAGCTTGTGATCTTAGATGAATTGTTTAACCTCTGAGGAATCTCAGATTCCTCATCTGTTTGAAAACATGTCCAATTCAAAGAGTGTTTGTGTCAAATGAAATTTGTTTGTGAATATATTTTGTATAGCATAAAGAAAATGGATCCCAAAAAGTGGTCCAAAAAGTGGAAGACTTGGGGGTCTCCCTGGCCCATTCAGGAGATTTACAAGATCGAAACCATTTTCAAGACAATACTAAGATGTTATTTGCCTTTCTTTAAAGTAAATCTTCACAAGTCTGCAATGGCGTTCCCAGAGGTTACATGACATGTGATATTGTAAAAGATTAAATGCAGAGGCAGATTGAGATATCTAGTTATCTTCTATTAGGTCAGATATTGAAGAGATTAGCAGAAATGTTAAAACGATGTGTTTCTCATTAATTTTTATTTTGAAGATACAATTTTTATAAAATGTTCTTTATGTTAAGAAGTAATAGGTTACTACTATTTTAGATTAATAAATATTTCAAAAAATTGTTCTAATTTCTTTTTTCATTTTTTTTAAAGATTTATTTTTATTATTTATTTATGCATACAAGTACTGGGGTATAGGCCAGAGGTGCAGGGGGTGAGAGGATTCACCAGAGGCAGAGTGGAGAACAGACAGGTGGATCTACTGAAATGCACTGCTGAGGGGAGCAGCAGGCCAGACAGGAGTGGTTAGCTGCACCACATGGATTATCTCCCTGGCTGGGATCGAACTCATGCTGTAGGGGCTGGTGATAGCTTGATAATGCTGAGAGACTTAACCCCTGCACCACCGGGGAGACCCCAAATTTGTTCTAATTTTTAATAGGTAAATATTGACAGATAAAGCCACATATACTAAAGCTCTTTGATGGTTTTGTTATTATTTAAAGGTATAAACATCCTGAGACCAAGAAATTTAAGGCCTGCTGCTATAAATTACTATACAAACAGCAGATAACTTTATAACACTGACCTTTTTAAAAGAAAGTATTACACGACAAAAGAATCATGTTCCTTGTGGAAAATTTATAAAATCATCAAAACAGATGAAAAAAGAAATGAATATTATCAGTAATTCTATGTTAACATTTTTGTGACATTTTTCTCAGTATTCTTTAATTATAAATATCTAATCCATGATTTGATCAGGCTTCAGAGTTTAAATTGCAGTGACAGGAGGAGTTTGGGGCTTTTTGTTGTTGCTGACCCTTGGACTCACCTTCAGGACCTTGCCTCTGTCCCAATTTATTTTTGGGTGCATCTTCTTTAGGGGGTGTCTTGTGTCTGCTCACCAAGGGGTCTTCTCAGTATCACACACGTCTGCCATTTTTCTCCTCTCCTGCTCTGCCCTCCTTGGTGATGTTGGCTGCCAAAGTTTCCATCGCCTGCCGGGGAGGATGCCTAAGTAGCCCCCACACACTGGGCCTCTCCACCTCAGCTGGACAGCCTCCATTGTTAATGAGTGCATGTTGGTGGCCTCCGGGGGTGCTGGGCCTGCAGGCATCAGTTCTGGACACAGAGCAGCCTTGCTGTGTGTAGCCCCTCCCTTGAGGGGGACTTTTTCCTGGGAGCACTGATAGTGCCATTTTCCTGAAGGCTCTCTCCTGTCATCTGCCCCCCTTCCACTCCTGCCATCTTTCTGGTCCTGAGATGGCGCATGGAGGGCTGGGCAGGGGCAGCTGACACTTTGAGAACTGACAACTGACAATTATGGGTCACAGCCCTCTGCCTGATGACCAAAGCTCAGTACTTTGGCATTTACTACTTTCGAGCAGCAATTCTCTAAGTCTTCAGCATCAGTTTTCACTCTTAAAAATTAATGAGAACCTCAAACAGCTTTTGTTTATGTGGTTATAGCCATCAATATTTATCATATCAGAAATTAGAACTAAATTTTTTTGGAAATAGTTATTTCATTTAAAATAACAGCAATAACTTATTACATTTTAACAGGTAATATTTTAATGAAAATAACCAAAAAATGATATTTTTATGGAAAAAAAGGTACCTCATTCATGGGAATGATGGGATCATTTTTGTGCCTTATTCTGTGGTTCTTTAATTATTATTATTATTATTATTTGCATAGAAGAACTGGAGTGGTGTGGGGTGAGAAGATTCACCAGAGACAGAGTGGGGTGCAGAAGGATTGACTGAAATACATTGCTAAGGGGAGCAGCGGTTGAGACAGGAGAGGTCTGCTGTGCCATGTGGGTCAGTTCCCTGGCTGGGAATCAAACTCATGCTGCAGTAGTCGCAGGTAGCTTCATAATGCTGAGACTTAACCCCTTGTGTTACCAGGGGGCCCTAGACAGACAAATTCATCATGAAGAGAATAACTTTTAACCTCATTCTTCTCTACTTGATGTTTCTCTTTTGACTAACATTAGTTTTCTGATGCGAAGAGATAGCTGACTTCATGATCTTATAAAATCAAGTTATTTAACGTCTTTGTGCCTCAGTTTCCTCCTACTAATATGACTTAACACGGGCATACCTCATTGTATTGTGCTTCACTTTAATGTGCTTTGCAGATATTTAGATTTTTTTTACAAGATCTTCCACCAGCAAAATAGTTTATGACTCACCTGAAGGTTCAGATGATAGTATTTTTTTATCAATAAAGTATTTTCAAATTAAGGCTTGTATCATTTTAAAAAGTCATAATGCTATTGCATACTTGGTGGATTACAGCATAGTTTAAACATAAATTTTATATCACTGGGAAACCAAATAATTTGTGTGACTTGCCTTATGTGGTGGTCTGGAGCCAAACCCTCAGAACCTCCAAGGTGCATCCACACTATATTTCATGAGGTGGTTGTGGGGATTAAATATCTGAAACAATGCTTGACACATACTACGTGTTAAATAAGGCTTAATCCAGGCAAATGAATGGGACTAGTGCTTGAAACATCCACTGGGTTTAGGTAGATGACACTGGGAAAATAGACAGTGTTGCAAATTCTGGAAAAGTTTATCCACCTGATAGAACACAACTGAAGGATGTGAACTGGAAATCACATTTATGATTCTAGGCAAAGCACTGAGCACTGAGGGTTTGGTATGGTTGTCTTAAACCAGAGACCGTGTGATGTCACCATCTCCCTGGCACTCTCTGGCCAATTAGAAATACAGGGATATGGTTAACACCATGATGTGGGTATGTTGTTGGCACAGAGTTTCTGGGGATGCAGTGTATGGGACTCAAAGAGAAATTCTCCTGTTTTAAAGGCCTAAAGCACCATTGCTGATGAAAGAGACCAGAATGATTTCAAAAGACAGGTCCGGGGGATTGGGATGTAAGAGCAGAGATAGTGAGCTCAAGCTTCAGTAGTTGGGGCTAGTCAGTTACCAGCAAGAGGGCTGGATTCCTGTCTCCAGGGAGGGGGCAGAGATTGGAGAGATTTGGAGCTCCAAGTACATAAGAGCAGAGACATGGACTCCAGACCCTGAAGAACTTGGGACAGGACCAAGGTTCCATCCTGAGTTCCACCCCAGCTCTGTCCCCTAAATGCTTATGAGCTTTTATTTCTCTAAGTCTTGATTTCCTCTTCCATAAGAGAATAGTAAGACACAGTGCAAGTAAGAAAAGCTGCCATGATTACTGTTGTTATTCATAACAATGACAGAGATCCAATTAGGAACATTTGGGTAAGAAGTTAGGATCATCATCTTAAGAAGACAGATGTTCTGTTATCAGTGTCAGATACAAGATCACAGCTCAGTGAGGCATGGAGACAGAAGTCCTCAGTTCCTTGCTATGTCAGAATAGGGATGATTTGTGGGACAAGGATAGATCTGAGGATGCATTGGGTACCTCTGTGAAGAGCAGAAAAGGGGAAGATACCAACTTTTCCATGAAAGCTAGTGGCTTAGCTGGGGAGTGAGGACTAAAGCCAACATTTCAAAAGCCCTAGCACATACAGCAGTACTGCATGATATAAAATGGTGGCTTTGTTTGGTATGCATGTTGGGGAGAGCAAATGTCTGGAAGAGCTTGACCAAAATGTTAACAGTAGGATACTGGGAGGTAAGAATACAACTTTTTAGAAAGGATCATGAATCTATTTTGCAATTAGAAAAAAATGTCAGTTCGATGTAATAGAAGGTAACTCATAATTCAGACTGAAGCATTCTGGAACGCCATATTAGTGAGAAGTCATGTTTTCTAGAATAGCGTGGGAAGGTCTCACAAGGAGGTGGCATTTCAGAGGTTTCTGAAGGATGGATAGGGTTTAGATATCTGGATGAGAGAAGACACTCTAGAAAGGAGATGCAATCAAGAGAATAGGGGTGCTCCTTGGTGACCTAGGGGTTAAGTCTCAGTGTTATCACCATTATGGCCTGAGTTCAATCCCTGGCCTGGGAGCTACCTACATGGCACAGCAGTCCTCTCCTATCTTACCACTGATCCCCTCAATCCACCTGTTCTGCTCCCCACTCTGTCTCTGGTGAACCTTCTCATCCCCTGTACCTCTGGCCTATACCCCAGTTCTACAAAATAAATATTTCTTTTTTAAAAAATCATGGCATGTGGACCAGTTATCAGTTTGCCTCTCTCAGTTCTAAAGGCATTTCTTGCCCTTCTTTGTGATTCTGGAGCTAAGCCCTGTAGAAATTGCTCTCTTACCAGCTGGTATAACCCTAGGCTTTGTTCTGTTACTGTGTATTCAGGGCATGGAGAAAGAATCCTCTGACCAAAGGAGGAACTACAAAGCGGAGACCAAGATTAGATAAAGTGCAAGAAAGTTATGCAGGGTCTTCAACTCCAGGCACAAGTTTTCCTGAACTGAAATCTCAGCATAGGGGCCTCCCTGGTGGCACAAGGGGTTAAGTGTCAGCACTGTGAAGCTGTCCACAGCCACTGCAGTACGAGTTCCATCCCCGGCCAGAGAGGTGACCCACATGTCCCAGCAGACCTCTCCTGTCTTGCCCACTGTCCCCCTTCACAGTGTATTTTGGTCAGTCCACCTGTTCTGCTCCCCACTCTGTCTCTGGTGAATCCTCTTACCTCCTGCACCTGTGGCCTACACCCCAGTTCTTATATGCATAAATAAATAAATCTTAAAAAAAAAAAAAACAAACTCAGAACAGCAGAAGGTCTCCTAGGGGCTGCCTGGCCAGCCTGTGAGGCTGCCAAGCACTGAAACTCCTGGCCTGCTCTTTCCTTCCTCCACAGCCTTTCTCTTGAAGGCACCAACTTCTCATATGGCTAAACTCTTCTCATACTACTTTACCTTTTTCACTATATTGCCATTACCTGCAATCCCCTCTGCCACTCCTTGATGGCTAGATAAACATTAGTCCTTCATAAGGCTCATCAGGCATCATTTTGGTGAAAGATGTTTCCCTTAGTCCCCTTATTTCCTTTAATACATTCCTTCTAACTGCCTCTATGCCATGGGCCCAGTCATTTTAGCCTTAGTGGCCTTGTTTACCTTTTCCACTAGACTGAACTTCTCATTGGCTTTAATTTTCCCTTGTATCTCCAGAAACTAGCAGACTGCCTTGACTATAGCAGGTGAACTGAACTGATTCAGCTGTGTCCCGACGCCTGAGGACATCTCTAGAAGCGAGAATTACTGGGGGGATTGGAGCAGTCAGAATGTCTGGATATTTTGATGTTTCTGGTTTAGGAGATGTTGGCGAGCCGATCTGTATTCTAATATAAATTTCATCAGCATGTTGTTCTCTACCTGTCTCATGCACACGCAGGGCTAAGTGGTGGTGGGGCGGAGAGGGGGCATGTTGTTAGAATCTTCTGTTAATCCATCTGCTTTGGACCCAATCTATGAAATGATGACAAAGAAAACCTCTATAGTTCTTCCTGAAGTTTTTTTCCATGTGCATTTCATTTGAAATGCTCTCTTAACTTACAAGAGAGGAAAGTTCAGAGGCACACCACAGAATAGTCTTCACATTGCTGGCATTCTGCGAATTGAGCTGGTTAAGTGGCTTCCCAGGTCACTCTTACCTATCCCGAGCAGGGAGCATCTAGATTTTGATTGGGCTATTGCCAGAGCTGATTAACATAGTGTACCTTGACCTGGATTAGGAACAGCAACTCCGCATAGAAAATGACCAGAGCCTGCTGGGACCTGCAGCAGAGATGAGGCTTTTATGACACAGTATTTTCTGCACCTCCTGAAAGAAGTCAGAAGGTAAGAAGCCAGAAATCCTGAGGCAAATGTAAGGGATGTGGTAATGGCCACCTACTTATTCCTACAGGGTTTCATTTATTCTAGCTGCTTTTCCGTAGAAATGATGAAAATGGAATACGCTTTGACCTGAATTGTTTGGAAAAAAAGGGAAATCTGACAAATTTAGTTTTTTAATTTTGGAGAAAACTGTTTATGTTTAAGGGCGCAACGCAGACTTTTCTTCTCTAATATATTTTGTTCTTCACTTTCCGGGAAATATTAATGTTTATTCACTTGGTAAAAATTTATATCAGAAAAAAATTTAAAAAGCAATGTGATTTTTGATTCTCTAAATTTGAAAAACAAACAATTATGTCTTTGGTTCAAAACAATGTTTTTGATTTTTGGAAGTGTGAATCTTATTGTTCAAGTTTTGTTTTTTAAGATCAAACTTTTCCAATTAGCTATAACAAATTTTAAACTCTTATTGTTGTTAGTATTCAAAGATGTGAGTATATAAAACGGTTGCTATCACATTAACACGTAATATTTATGTGTAATATACCTTCTATTCAATTCTTTTGAATTACTGCCAATCGTTTCTTAAGTAACTCAGTGTTTATTTCCCAAACGTAAAATTGGATATAAAACTAATGGGGATTTCGTCTTGCACCTCAGCGTTTGAACTGGGGAGCAGGGACTTCATGATCATTGAGTCTACAACCACTAGGTTGTTGGTGAGTGTGGGTAGGTAGGGTAGGGAGGGAAAAGCTTCCATTTAGTTTGTTATTTAATGGCCAAAAACTTCATTTACATGTTCAGGTCAACTATCTCTTATATCCATGCTCTTTCCTTCAGTCTATCTTAGACTGAAGGTATTAGAACTTTATAAAGTCAAATAACTAGGAAACAGCTCATGGGACTTCTCACAGGTCAGACTATTAATCTAACTTGCAGTTTGAGTTTACAAGCTGTCCCCTGTTTTTACAAGAGCACCAGTGATTGGAATGTCAAATGTTTCACTTCATATTCAGTAACAAGCACATTTAATCTACAAAACAATTAGTTATTTTTCTCACATTTAGTTCTTTTTCTTAGAGTATAACATTGAAAACTCCCTTCCTTTCTTCCTTCCTTCCTTCCTTCTTTCTTTCTTTTTGTATACCCCCTTTAATCAATTATACAGTTAGAAGCTAGAGCAGTATTTCTCATGGGGGAAGAAATGCAGTTTGCACAAACATTTTTATGCATCCAAGAACTGGGGTGTAAGCCAGAGATGCAGGGGCATGCACAGATTCACCAGAGACAGAGTGGGGAGCAGAACAGGCAGATCTACTGAAATACACTGCTGAGGGGAGCAGCGAGCGAGTCAGGAGAGGTCTGCTGCGCTATGTGGGTAGCTCCCTGGCCAGGGACGGAACTCATGTTGCAGTGGCGATAGCTTGATAGCACTGTGCCTTTAACCCCTGCTCACCAGGAAGGCCCTGCACAAACACTTTTTAATATTATTTATGTAATACAATTTGATCAAAGTGAAGTGACACAGAACTTCAAGAAAGAATGAAATTGCTAAAGGTAAAGTTAGAAAGTGTTAAAGTGAACTTCGAATTAAAGTTTAGAAACGCTAATTTAGAGTCATAGTTATTAAACAAATTTGGCTCACCCAGGAGACATTGAACACATTGTTGTGACCTTTTTGGTTGTCACAAGGAGGAAAGGGTTACTACTAGCACCAAGGGACAGAGACCAAGGGTGCTGCCCAAGTCAGTCCCCTACAACAAGGAATCCCAGGTCCAAAATATCTGCAACACCAAGGTTTTAGATGAGTCTGATATGGGTGATATCATGTGATAATACTTGAAGGAATAAGGTACACACTGTATTTATTGAGGAGACCAAAATAATCCCAAAGGCACTTTGGGTTTAAATAATATTCCTACGCACATCTGATTATAATGTTTCCCTCTCATAACTTCAAGCACACGTTAACTAACTTATGAAAACATGCCTGTAGCAACCAAGCCAAGCCAGCCCCCTCTTGCTCCAGCACAGTGTGTGCCTGAAGGAATGGTTCTAACTATGGATACAGGTGACAATGGTCCCTTGAAGGAACTCACATCCTCTATTTAGCAGTGAAAAAAGAAGCCTAAACCTGAGGAGGAAAGAAAAGATTTCAAGGGCTTCTGTGTCCCCATGGTCAAACTTTATTTCAGCAAGATTGCTAGTGGTTTCTGAAAGGTCCATGCAGCAGACCGGAATGCAAAAGTCTACCCGGAAGCCCACCTGGGGGGCAGGAATGCGGATACCTGCCTGGAGGACTCAGACAGTTTCTATGTTTTTTCTTTTTATTGTATGTTGGTGCTTGCAAAAATGTCATTGAAAATCATTTTTTTCTGGCAGACAAGCACTGATTTTTGCCTCCTTAACAATCATCATTATTATCATTCATATTTTTTTTTTTTTTTTAGCATCAGAAAACAGTCTCCTGGTCTGAGCTCCTCCTGTGGACCAAACCAACCATATTAAGAGCCTTTGAGAGAAAAATTCTCAAGCATTCTGAGGGGAGTTGAATAGAGAGGAGCCTGCAGGTGACCTGATTTATCATGCAACCTGAGGACTTTGGTTCTGAAGACAAAGAGATGTTAAGCTGGGATATTAATGACATGAAACTGCCACAGGTAGGTACTTGTTAGAAGATTCTGCCTTCAGCATTTGGCTATGAAACCTTGACTATTTATTTGCTGAGACCTGGAAGGAAATTGGTATGGGTCCCAACGGTGTAAACTCCTCTCCCCAAGAACTTCAGTTGGATGTTTATTTGACTGAGGAATTTTAAGAGAAGACACAAAACCCATGATTTGAGGGAGCTTTACCCAGCAGACTGGGGAAAGAAAATACTACTTCCCTTTCCAAGTTGGCTTGTTTCTGGCCACACCCACCTGGCAAGCTAGTAGGAAAAAAATCCATGATAATGTATATGTGCATAGTTGATTCTTCATAATGTGTAAGTCCCCACACAACCCAATTTGCCCCAGTGATGGTTTTCAACTGTCTGCAACTGGATTGTCCAAACACCAATGCTCTAGCGGGATACAACATGCTCTTCGAGAATATTTGTACACAATGTTCAGTACATACATAAGGCTGCTTTCCAGCTATAGAATGACTGTAATGTTTTCTTTACCTTCATTTTTGGCAACCAACTTCCTAATTATTATTTTGGCAGAAAACACTCATATTTTAATGTTTGTTTACCTTGACCTCTCTTTTTGGCATCTGAAGGAGAGACCTGGAAATTGTTTAAAAAGGTAACTATGAAGACTAACTGTGGGGACTACCGGTTCCAAGTAGTGAAAAGGTTCAGCTAATCTGCCCGACTCTGGGGAACAGGAAACTTGGATTATCCCAGACAGAGGAGAGGGAAGGGGGGCCCCACAGCATTCCAGTTTCACATTTTAAAGATTTATTTTTATTTATTTATGCATACAAGAACAGGGGCAGGGGTGCAGGCCAGAGGTGCAGGGGGTGAGAGGATTCATCAGAGACAGCGTGGGGAACAGAACAGGTGGACTGACGGAAATACACTGCTGAGGGGAGCAGCGGGCGAGACAGGAGAGGTCTGCCGCGCCATGTGGGTAGCTCCCTGCCCGGGAATGGAACTGGTGCTGCAGTGGCTGGATAGCTTGAAGGTACTGTGACCTAGCTCCTTGTTAACTCCTTGTGCTACCAGGGAGGCCCCAGATTTACATTTTAATGAAAACTTCCAGATCAGTCCAGATTTCACTCTAATGGAAATTTTCTTTTGTTTCTCCTTAAACTCCCTGCTCTTCCTCCCTTCCTCCTCCCCCCTCCCCCATTCATTCTCTCTTGGTAGGTCTTGAAAGAGTTGGAGAATTAAAGTGTGCCCTACTTTCTCTTACTTTTAGGATGGTTTAATAAGCCACAGCTCAATCATTCCAATATTCATTTCAGAGATGTGCGTTTCGAATTGCTCTTAATTGGTATTAACCATTATTGTAGCTGTATGAAGGGAAGCTTTAAGGTAAATTTTAATTACTACTGGATCAGGGATCCATAGTTCTGCTTACTCCTAATTTCAGGTAGCAGCTCCCAAATAGAAGTTGGGCATACTCAAAATCAAGAGTTGAAGTAAGCAAGTACATAGAAGACATTACCATTATCACATCCTAAAGCAGCGGTTTTAAAGGGGTCTGACAAACCCTCTGAGGTGGCACACAGCCTGTGTACTGACATGCATCTTTTCTGGGTGAGAGGCTACATGTCATTCATTAGATCTGTAGACAAAAGAAAGGAAGACCCACTTCCTTGGAGAAAACCTCAGGACTAGCAAAATTTCATGTTCCAACACGCATTTCCAAAACCAAAAGCATTCTCAGCTACCTCAGACGTTAAATTGAGAAACTGATGACAAAAATCCACATTCAATTTAAGAATGTATCATTTATAGTTCATAGAAAAAGTTTGCTCATGTATGGAAACAGCTAAGTGTTCTTCAATTTGTTAAAGATGCCAGAGAAATGATTAAATGCATACGTGCCTTAATGTGCAGAGAAAACAGCACATCTGGGTTTCTGTTGGCTCTGGAAATAGTTGAGGTGAAAGATCAGAGATCTTGGAAGAATGTCCGAGCATATTGGATTTCATATTTTGTAAACCTATCTGGAGGCAGAATGGCGAACTAGGGGAAGCAGACTCAGAAATACTGGGGACAGTAAACTGCGTTAACCTCCATGGAAGATCTCATGATCTCCTGGGCTTATGGACACAGCTAGTACTGAGATAGAGAGTCAATGCCAGCTAGAAGGATACTAGAGGTGCAGGAAAGAGCAAGCATGTCATTCAGCATGACTCAGGCATGGGGAGCAAGGCAGAGTATCTGGCAAAGTGTTTTCTCTAGAGAAGTGCATTGCAAAATGTGAACATGAAGATGGGTGACAATTAGGGCAGAGCAGGGCATCAATCTGAAGGTTATTCAAAGTCTACATTTGCAGGACCTGTGCACAGGCATTAAGCAAAGAGCTTTGTGAGGCTAGTGGCTGGAAAGGCAGTCTGAAAGTAGGCTATGCTAACAGGATTCGGTGATTTTATAGGTGATGGGATGCCATTTGGCTTACCAGGCTGGAAAGTGTCATGATCAGATGTAGGGCTAAGAAAGGCCCTGATCCTTCTCATTCTATCTGGCTTCTGTAAATCATCCCTCCCCTGTATTTGTTTCATGTATTTTTCTCCTTTCAGCTGTATATATGTCTTTATAAACTTCATTTCATATGCTTCTGGTCACTCCTCTAACTTGTGGTTATGTTCATGCCATTTCTACCTTAATCCAGCCTCCAGGTAGCTAGCCCAGAACCCCAGGCATTTAACTTATCAAAATCATCACTGATATGTCTCTTTTTGCCCAGGCCAATGTCATATACCCACTTTGCTATCCCTTCCTATTTCTCTTAAATTACATTTGCATTTTAAAAATTCAAATGTGAGTGCTTAGGGTTGAATGGCCCAAGCAGCAAGTGTCTAGTGTTGGTTTTGTCCTATCTTCATTAAATATGTTCATGACATGGCCCCATCAAGTGGTATACTCTCATTAACACGACTGTGATACACGAAAGAGTCTTGAATCCCTAAGAAGTTTCTTTTTCTTTTCTGATTGAAAATTGGGGGAACAAAAATCTTTTTTCTCTTCTCCTAAATAGTACCCATTTCAGCAGAGAGAAGAGAGCACCACTCTACACTAAGCAGACTACTGGCTATTCTGATGGCACCACCACAGATAGACATGCTGAATCATTTTGTTCCTAAGTACAAGTTGCTATCAGACTCAACCTATGAGAAAAACCACACTTGAGTCACTAACTCACAAAATTCTAAGGTCTAAGTACATTATTTTTGTAGAGAAAACATAAAAATATCCATAGGTTAAACATAAAAGCAGACCAACTTAAAACCTGGTTAATCAACCACAAAGAGGTCAAATCTCCAATCAGTTAATTTCCTGGATCATGATTTTAACGAGTAAAATATCCTTTCCTCTGAAGGGCAGTGAACCCCAAGTTATGAGCAAAGGTGAATCTTCAAGCTCTTTCTGCAAATTTCTGTGACTAAATTGTAATCAGAGCGAGTCAGTTGTAGTAATCTGTGTTTTGGTGCTAGGGAACTAACAGGTAAACCAGATTCTGAATTGCTTGTCAATTATTATCTGACTGCATGATCAGGTCACATTGTTGTTGAGTTAACTCCTTAGGCTTAACTCTGGTGTAATGAGGATGAGAGCTTTACTGCATCTGTGGTAGCAGATTCTCTTCTGGGCACCCACTGGCAGGTTCCCTGCTTGTTGGGTGGGGAGAGGGGAAAAAAGAGGTGATAAGAGAGTTTGAAAGCCAAGGTACCCTGGCTCCTCTTAGTGTTGTATGAACAAATAAGAACTTTTTGTCCTTAGTCTTCATCGCTTACCAAAGGTAGCAAACTGCAGGGTTAGCCTAAGGAGTAACTCAAAAGCATTTTGTAGAATTAAATTGTTTTCTTTGATGTCATTTGGAGTTTGGTTTCCAGTTGGGTCAAAAGAGAGATGTACCTGAAAAGCTGTGTGTAAATCAAAATGTTAGTTGAATATTTTTTTCTGTGTTCTATTAGCAACATCTGACTTTTCTTCATCTATTTGATTTACTTAAAGGTGTGCCTGCTTGCTGTCCCTATTTTACTTGGGAGCAAATGTATACAAGAAATTGATGTGCTTTTCTTATTAAGGAGAATCTGGCAGATAATTGCTTTAAATGAGGGTAAACGATATTCCAAATGGAAATCAACTGTAATATAATAACATGATAATGTAGATTTTTAAAATATTTTATTTTTTAGAATTTTTATTTTAATTGATTAATTTTATATAATAGTATATACTTTATTCTTAAGGTAGTTACCCTATTAAAACCTCAAGTAGTTAAATAAATAGAATGAAGTTAGGGTGAGAAGTTTCAAAGATTTTGAGTGAATTCAAGGATAAAGTCTTAGTAAACCATACACACAGAAGTCATAAAAATATTAAACTGCCAGGTCCTCCCCGGTGGCGCAGCGGTTGAGCGCTGGGTTGCGAGGCTGCCCATGGCCTCTGTGGCGCCGGTTCAATCCCCGGCTGCTCCCCGGCCACCAGAGGAGGGTCCCACATGGCGCGCAGACCTCTCCTGCCGCCCGCTGCTCCCCTCAGCAGTGTACTTCGGTCCTTCTGCCTGTTCTGCTCCCCGCTCTGGCTCTGGTGAATTCTCTCACCCTCCCGCGCTTCTGACTGTACCGAGTGCATGTATAAACAAACAAACAAACAAACAAATAAAACATGCCTCTATAAAAAAAAATTTAAACTGCCAATGATGTTACTTATGAGATTATAAAATATAACCTGGTTAGATTTACATCTTGGAAACCGTAAGAGTACTCCCTTTAAATCACAAACTTCTTAACCAAGACAAAAAATAAAGAGTTACTCATGAAAAGTTAGAAATTAAAATAAACAAAAGATCTAAAAAGAAGAAAATATTTTGTGGGGATTCACTAAACAAGATTAAGAAATGATTATTCTTTCTTTTTAAATTTTACCTCCCCAGTGCCTTCAAATTTCAATGTCAAAAAAATCCCACTAAGTATCCAGGACAAATGACTGAGCACAAATAAGACAAGAGAACAGCCCTATGTAAACATATTACTCTTAGTAAATACATTTAGGCCTAGTGGTCTTCTTACTCCATACGTTATCAAAATTATCACTACGTTAGTAACAGCAGTGGAAAACTAGGGTATCAGTGGAAGAGGCTACTGGGGAAAAAAAAAAAGCTGGAAAGACAGTGTAATGTAGAACATATTGTGACCCCCAAATCCATCCCAACAATGTTGAAATAATTGAAAACACAGAGTGCCTTCTCCAACTATGGTGGAATCAAAGTAGAAATTAATAGCAAAAGGCAACAGGAAAGTCTGTGAATATATGGGAACAAGACAAGCTATTTCTAAATAATTCATGGACCAAAGTGGAGGCCTCAAAAAGAGATCAAAACATTCCATTAAATTGAGTGAAAATGAAAGAAGACAGCAGTGCGCATCTCCTCTGCCACAGGCAGAGAGCCTGCTGGAAGCAGAACTTCTTGAGACGCCCTCACAGATACTCCCTTCTTGTGGTTCAAGGGATCGATGTTACTGAATAGCCTTGAACAGATCACTTACATTTAAAACATGAAAATTAGCTTTTTCAAGTCCACTTTACTCTTTGCTCTGCTAGTCTGACTTAATATTTGAATAATTCCAATCCACCAGTAGATTCACAGCCCATATTTTAACATTTTAACCAGCATTTGTATTATTTCCAAGATCAAATATCATGCTTTCTATGGCATTTCTGTGATAGAAAACAAGAGAGCATTGTTTGGAGCTTTAGGTCAGAAGGAAAAGAAGGTGAGAGGAGAAAGTAGGAGGAGGCCTGCCTGCAGTGCCCCACCTGCCTGGATGCTGAGTCTTTTTTTTTTTAAGATTTATTTTATTTATTTATGCATACAATAACTGGAATGTAGGACAGAGTTGTGAGGGGTAAGAGGATTTACCAGAGAGAGTGGGGAACAGAACAGGCAGACTGACTGAAATACACTGCTGAGGGAAGCAGTGGGCGAGACAGGAGAGGTCTGCCTCACCATGTGGGCTAGACCCCCAGCTGGGGATCGAACTGGTGCTGCAGTGGATGCTGATAGCTTCATGGTGTTAAGACTTAACCCCTTGTGCCACCAGGGAGGTCCCCTGGACACTGAATGTTACTGAAGTTTTGGGAGGCAGAAGGAAAGACCTGGAAAAAGCAGACAGCCCCTTGAGCATCTCAGCCTGCCTGATGGAGCAGAGGGACTTCTCCAGATGCCAGCTCCTATGATTTATACCTCTCCATTCACCTCTCCATTCTCTTCTTGGGCACATTCCCCTTCCCATGCCAGTTACTCTGCCATATGTGAGGGGTCAGTCGTCACTGCTCTGAGAAGGAAGGTCATAGAACAAGAGCTGCACACATGAAGTTTTTGTTTTATAGGGACTGGACGCTTGCCGTGCAATTGGCTTGGCAAGGTTTAAAGCATGAAGGGACGGTTTCAGGTTCTTCTCTCTCCTAAAAGCCAATGGCTCTTACAATCGCATTGGCTGGCTATGTGTGTTTCCAGATCTAGTAAAATATTTGGAACCTGCTATGTGCCAGGCACTGATTCAAATACTTTGTGTATGTTAGCTCATTCGACCTTCATAACATCCCAGTGAGGTAGGTACTTCCGTCATCTCCATTTTAAAGAGCTGGATGCAGGCACTGAGAGGTCAAGGAATTTCCTTAAGACCCACACCCAGGTCATCTGCCTCACCAGCTGTGCCCTTCTGCAGGAGTCACCGAATTTTCCATAAAGGGGTAGATGGTAAATATTTTAGTCTTTGTGGGCCATGCAGTCTCTGCCATAACTACTCAGCTTTGCAGAAGTTGTATAAAATTATCCAGACAGCACCCAAATGAACAAAAACGGTTGTGATTTTACCCATGTAATTTGCCTATGTAATTTGCAGATCCCGGCTCCAACTCTGACCCCCCAGCCTTGCAGTTACACAAAATCTCTCATTCATACTTCCTCAGTATCACCTCAGTTCCCATGGCATCCCAATTCAAGCAACAACTATCATTATACAAGATTTCAAGTTTATAGCACATCACTTTGGAGCACTTCTGTGAGGCATGATTTATCAATATCCGTATTTTAGAAAAGAGCAAAGCAAGGCTGCGGAGACAAAGTCATTTGCCCAGAATCTCCTGTTACAAAGTTCTTTAGCTCATTCTAAACTTGAAATCTCAAGAGTTACCAAACTTCCCGTGCTGCCCTTCCATCGTGATGCTGACATTAGCCTTTTTTCCTTCTAAAACGTCTTATCTTTCTTGACTCGAACTCTATGCTGTGTTTTCATGTTGGAGAAACAAAAAAAAAGCACTCTGCCCCTTTTTTGGCCCTTCTAGATTCTTCTATTCTTCTATCTTATTCTAGACCCTTCTAAAATCATCCAGGCAAAAAATGGTCTTATACCATGTCAGGTCTTTGGATGATGTGGGGATGGACACCAACTAAGATTGACTGAGACTGCTGAATTATTCTCCCTCTATGAACTATTCTGTCAAATGCAGCACTTGTACCCCTAAGGACCTCAGGATGTAAGCCACACCATTCATTAGCCACTAACATTTATTGAGAGCTCACTCCATGCCAGGTGTTGTGCAAGTTTACAATATATTTAATTTTCAGAATCGCTCTTAAGATAGGCAGGTCTTATGGCTCCTGTAAAACAGGTGAAAACAGGCGGTATAGATGCTGTAAGGATTGAGTACTGTGTCCCCTGTTAAAGCACACTTTAGTTTAACTAGATGCTCATGTGCAGGGAATAGTATCAATCCTGGGCAAGAACATAGAAACTTCTAGCTAAAGTTAATTCTTCCTGACTCCTCTGCCCTGTCTAAGGTGCATGAATCTGGGAGTAGAGCAAAAGCAAGAGCAGGTCTGCGGGAGAGAAGTGCCTCCCGGAGCCCTCCCACACCAGGCTCTCCAGCTTGCCCACTGTTTATCTCAGTATTCTCAATGAGCTAACCAGAGTGCGCTATGAGGCACAATCTCCACGCCACAATATTTTCCACAGGGGTTGCGCAACGGCACAAAAATATTACTTCACTCTCAAAAATTCCAATGAGAAATGATCGAAGCTCTTATCACCATGAGCTAGAGAAACATCAGTTGGGTGGAACTCGTAGAAACTAACGTACTTTTGGTCCAGGCCGCGCACAGTCCCTAAGCGCAGTCCTGTGGGTGGCGCTGCGCCCTGTTCTCAGCGCGCCCCTTCAGAATGACAGCCAGGCTAGCCTATGCCAAGGGTTCTTGCCCTGCTCTCCAATGGCAAAACAACCCTCACATCTCTGGGCATTGGTATTTTCTAAGCTTAAAATAGAGTAATTGGCTCTGATTCTATCAGGACGTGAAAAAGACCGACTGGTTCCAGGAGTGGCCAGATTCCTACGAGAAGTACATCTACAGCTCAGAGGACAGGAACGCGCAGCGGCACCTGAGCAGCTGGGCCATGCGCAACACCAACAACCACAACTCGCGGATCCTCAAGAAGTCCTGCCTGGGCGTGGTGGTGTGCAGCCTGGACTGCTCCGTGGACGAGGGGCGCAAGATCTACCTGAGACCTGCCATCTGTGACAAAGCCCGGCAGAAGCAGCAGAGTGAGTGGGCTTCCGGGCCCTGGCCCCCCAGGAAGCTCGTGTGCCTTCAGATTGCCCTGCCCAGAAGGGCCACTACTACCCAGCCCATCCCCAGGGCCCAGCTGCTCACTGGCCTGGGATGGCGACTAAGGCCCTTCCTAGGTTGAGCTAGTCCCTCATTTCCAAGTACCTGCCTATGGTTCTGTCATCCCCAGGGCACCTGCCATTAAAGTGACTCCCTTGGGTTCCTGACCCAAGATCCCTCTTTAAAAGGAAGATACACCACTTGGGGAACTCACATTAATTCATCAGGGCATCCACATAAAGTCTAGGAGAAAGATCTTAACAAGTGCTTTGGAGTGGGAGCAATGACACCAAATCTGAGGTTAGACTAAATTCCTTGCTGTGTAGGTTTTATGTCATAATCACATGTTATTTGTGCATTTTGGTGTTGGTTTGTTTTTTTTTTTTATCATATTCATCAGATTGTAAAATAGATACATTCAGCATTTCCTGCACCTGGTCCACTTGAGACCTCAAATTGCTTCATGTTCTTTCCTTGAAATCTGTCCTCAAAACTTGCTCTAGGGCAGGATCTGGTATTAGTCATTTACACTTTGGTGAACATTAGTAACTGTTTTCCCATATGGTTTGTCCCTTAAGCCTTAGTTTTAATTTTTTTTTTAAGAATTATTCTTCTATTGTAGTTGTTTTTTATTTTGTGTGTGTGTGTGAAGAGTTGGGGTGCAGGCCAGAGGTTTGGGAGATGAGAGGATTCACCAGAGACAGTGTGGGGAACAGAACAGGCAGATCGACTGAAATACACTGCTGAGGGGAGCAGGAGAGCTCTGCTGCACCATGTGGGTTAGCTTCCTGGCCGGGGATCAAACTCAGGCCATTGAGGCGATAACACTGAGATTTAACCTGCAGGCCACCAGGAAGGCCTCTTAGTTCTACTCTTAAAGTGAAAGAAGTTAACCCTCTTCTTTATGAAGAATTTTAAGTATCAGTAAATAGGTAGGGAGGAGAGAAACGCTCTCCCATGTCGTGTGATATGTTCCATTCTACAAGTAACCCTTACTCTACGCATGTGTGAGACTAGGCAGGCCCATTATGGTGGCCAGGCCCAGGCTCAGGGGTAATGCCCAGTGCAGGAAATTCACCAAACTGTGCCCAGGTGTATTCCTTACTCTCCTGAACTTCAGGCTAAAACCTTCAGCACCATGTAGACTCGGGAGTCAGCTGGCATTACTCAGCCAGGCTTGGTCACTTTCCTCTGCTTTTTGTAGGGAAACGCTGCCCCAACTGTGACGGGCCACTGAAGCTAATTCCTTGCCGAGGCCACGGGGGCTTCCCGGTCACCAACTTCTGGCGGCATGATGGGCGCTTCATATTTTTCCAGGTTGGTTTTGAAAAAGTTATGATACCATTTTTCTTTAATTTAAAAGACTGTCTGCAGAGCGTGAGGAAGAGTTCTGTACAGGAGATGCACAGGTGGCTGAGGATCCACATAAACCCTGAGGCACACTCTGGATCAGGAGGTGGAAGATGGGAGCTATGCATGCACCCCACACCTCCACAGAGCTGCCTGCTGACTCTACCTCAATCTCCCTTGAGGACACAGTAATCTGGTCATGCTCAGCTTAGCACAGGACTTCAGTAGCCTTCCACAAACCCAGAATTGAATACCAGCTCTGATTTTTAACTAGCTCTTTAAACCTGAATATATTTCCTTACTCCCCCAAGCCTCCGTTTTCTTTGGATGTACTAACTGGGCCAGTGGTGTAAATAGTCATGGAAAGTGGCCTTTGATTGTGGACTGCCTGGGTTTGAATCAGTGGTGTGATAGCAAATCCACTCTTTAAAATGTCCCAATTTGTTGGGTTTGCCCATTTTTGTGATATAACTATTCCCACTGTGGTTGATTTCAAAATACCGGCTGTTTTGTTGTGTTGTTTGTTTTGTTTGTTTGTTTTGTTTTGTTTTGTTTTGTTTTGTTTTTAGCGAAAAAGCTCACAAAATTCCTGAATGTCTAACAATTGGTTCTCAGGGTGGCCAGTTCCAGCACACTTTGAATTCTGGCTCCCCTCACTCACTATTAAGGAACTGACACAGGTGGTATAATTTTTCCATGCCTTAGTTTCCTATTTTGTAAAATGGCATGACAGTAATGTGACTAGGGTTGTGCTGAAGATTAAAGAGATCATGTGTTTATCGCAACCTTTTATATACATACGATAGGCAGCATTTAATAAATGTTATTTGCTATCACCATGAGTATACCAAGTGGGTGAGAGGCTGCATGGGAAGAAGGAACACTATAAATAAGGCAGGCAGGGAGGAAAGTGCATGGCGGGCTTGGAACTTTAGAGGTTTATCCAATCTGGTTACAATAGTCAACTGCAGCTATACCCAGGCATACGGCAGGGCACAAGATAAAATTTTACACACCATGAAGTATAATCTAGTTACTCATTTTACTTCCTCGACTCCTTTAAGTCAAAGGGAGAGCATGATCATCCCAAACCAGAAACCAAATTGGAAGCTGAGGCAAGAAGAGCAATGAAGAAAGCACATGCAGCATCTTCCTCCGCCTCTTTAAAGCTGAAGGGAGGCCGAGAGACAAAGGTAACCTTTTCCACATATGTTTAATATATACAACAACTTAACACCCTTGTGGTCAGAGCAGAAGAGTTCTCCGATCCTTTGCCTACAAAAGTCATACTAACAGACTCATCTACAAGCAAAAATCTGCCAGCAAAACTGAATCTGGGTTTTAGTCATCCATTCGGCCATCTGTGTAGCACGCTGTCAACCATAAACGCCATATAATATTAGATTTTTCTTACCCACTACTATTCAAAACAGAGACTTCAATTAGTACTTATATCTAGGACTCTGTATTTTCGTCTGGCAGAGCCAAAATTAACTGAAACAAATTTCACAAAATATTGACCCTTTATTCCTCCCATACCCCAAATTTCCATTCTTTCCCAGGACAGATTATTTCTTAGCACACTCGACAAGAGGACATAACCAGACAGTTTCTGGAAACAAGGGTCACTCTGGGGATGAGGGATGGAGGTTACTGCCTATAGCCAAACTGTGATGTGAAATCCATGCATTTATTGGCATTATACCATTGATTTGTGTGTGGATTTGCTTGCTTAACAGTGGTTGTAATTCTTACATTTTTTTCTACCATTCAATGCTCTGGATTTCTTCTGAGGAGAACAAAGATGGAGTTGGTCCATCTGTGGAGGCTGTAAATGTACCTTACATGGAAAAATACATGAGTCTGTTATAGGACAATGTAAGCCCTCAAACTCCAATGGCTGTTGCTCATCCCTTCTCCCAGCCATGGGACAAAGCTGAAGGGTATTTTCACCCATTCACTGACCAGGTCACAGTTCCTACCCCATTTCTTATTGGTCAGCAGGTTCACATAAACAAGAGGATAACTTAATTCTCAACCATATCCCTTTGCTATGATTAATTGGAAGAAATCTAGAGGTCCCGTTCAGGATTCAGCAAAATTCCCATGTGTTCCAAGAGGTGTGTTGTGGGGGAAAAAAAAAAACACAACAAACTCTGGTCTATTAGACTCTGAATCCACTAAAAATGGAAAAATCCAGGAGGGAAATGATGAGAGAGAGAGGAGGGTGAGAGGAGCATGATAAGGAGGAAGAGGGCCCCCAAGAGTTATATTGAGTATAATATAAATCTTTAAAGTTGTAACTTGATTTTTCCTAAATAGCCCCTTCCAAGTTTCTCACAGATAGATAAATATCAGGTTTACTTTTTTTTTTTAATTTTTTTTTTTATAGAGGCATGTTTTATTTATTTATTATTTGTTTGTTTGTTTTGTTTATACATGCACTGGGTACAGTCAGAAGCGCGGGAGGGTGAGAGAATTCACCAGAGCCAGAGCGGGGAGCAGAGCAGGCAGAAGGACCCAAGTACACTGCTGAGGGGAGCAGCGGGCGGCAGGAGAGGTCTGCGCGCCATGTGGGACCCTCCTCTGGTGGCCGGGGAGCAGCCGGGGATCGAACCGGCGCCGCAGAGGCCATGGGCAGCTTCGCAACCCAGCGCTCAACCACTGCGCCACCCGGGAGGCCCCAGGTTTACTTTTGATGGTAAAACACTTCAAACACACTAGCTCTCCTCAGAATAAATGGAAAGCCAGCCCTTACTGATTAGTAAGTTTTCAAATGGAAATGGAAGCAGCCTTCTCTTCTTTTGGGTTTTGACTGTTTGTGGTACAGCTGCCCTGTGTGTTGGTGCTTCAAGTATGTGAGGAATGAGGAAACAGAGTACTTATTTGTACAGAGTAACTTGTGGGTGTCTTGGGCAGTTGTGCCCATTAGTTTAACTTATTAACATGAGCATTTCGTTTTCTTTTCCAGTCTCTTCCAGGTGAAATACAAAGTTGGGGGAGTTTACCTTTAACCTGGCCTTCCCAAGAAGGTGTCCAGTTGCCTGGTAGTTATAGTGGACATTTAATAGCTAATGCTCCCCAGCAGAAGTCACTGAATGATTGCTTACCCTTCTCCAAGAGTTATGGTTTTGGGGCAGCCAGTGATCTGGCAGACCCCGCTTCCACCATGGGCCCCGTTAAGCTCTATGAGAAATGCAAATTGTCCAGCAGTAGGATCTACAATAGCAGTGACCTACTCCAACCTTCTGTCTCTGGAGCTTTCTCTGACTACAGTGATCTGCAAACATGGAATAAAAATGCTGCTTTTGGAAGAAACCCTCTCAGTGACAACTGTTGCCCCAGTTATCCGTTTCCTCTGACCGGCTGGCCTTACGACTTCACCCCTTCCCAGAACTCTTCAGAACACTTTTCTCAGCAGATTCCAGTGGAACCCCCTGCAACCAAAACTAGTTGCCACTCATTATGGCCAAATCCAGGGGGTGATCTTTATGAAGAGAAGGTGCATGTGGATTTTAACAGCTACTTCTCATCTACCACATGCCATTCACCCCAGGAAGACCCCTTTCTCCTCACCTATACCTCTCATCCTCACCATCCATATTCACTGCCAGGCAAGAGCAACAAATGGGGTTTTGATGAAGAAATGAGATGCATGGGTTTGGATCACTGCAATAATGAGATGCTTCTAAACCTCTGTCCTTTAAGATGACCCAAATCTGAACCCTATTGGTGGACTGTATCTTGGTGCAGCCTCTATGAAAACACAGTATGGAGAGTCCTCAAAACAAAAAAACAAACAAAAAAAAAAACCCTACCATATGATCCAGCAATTCTACTTAGGGGTGTTTTTTCCCTACAAATTTATTTATTCATGCATACCAGAGTAGGGGTGTACACCAGAGGTGCGGAAGGGGAGAGGGGATGGTTGAAAGGATTCACCAGAGACAAAGCAGGGAGCAGAACATGCAGCTTGACTGAAATACACTGCTGAGGAGACCAGCTCGCCATATGTGTCAACTCTCTGGCCGGGCATCAAACTTGTGCTATAGTGGCTGCGACAGCCTCATGGTGCTGAGACTTAACCCCCTGTGCCACCAGGAAGGTTCTCTACTTCAGGGTATTTATCTGAAGAAAATGAAAACACTAACTCAAAAAGATATGCACCCCAATATTCACGGCAGCATTATTTACAATAACTGAGACAAGGAAAAATGCAAAACACCTAAGTGCCCATTGGCAGACAAATATATAAAGAAAAAAGTGTGTGTGTGTGTGTGTGTGTGTGTGTGTGTGTGTAGTCATGTATCACATAATGATATTTTCTTCAACAACAGACTACATATGTGACTGTGGTCACAGAGGCCACACCATAGAGTGGAGGTGTGTAGTGGGCTGTATCATCTAGGTTTTTGTGTGCACACTCTCTGATGTTCATACAGTAACACACTTGCCTAACAATGTATTTCTCAGAACTTGTCCCTGTCATAAAGCAATGCATAATACACACACACACACACACACACAGAATACTATTTAATCCTATAGAAGAAAGGAATCCTATTATTTGTGATATGATGGGTGACTTTGAAGACATTATGCTTAGTGAAATAAGTCAGACAGAAAGAAAAATGCTGCAGATCTCACTTGTATGTGGAATATATATAGATATATATATAAACTCAGAAATAGCAGTTTTGTGGTTTCCACAGGGGCAGGTGGGTGGTAGGCAATACGTGGTCCAAAGGTATGCATAAACTTGGAATTTTAAAGATCTGGAGATGTAATATTTAACACGGTGTCTATAGTTAAACAATACTATATTGTATATTTGAAAGTTGCTAAGGGAGTAGTTCTTAAAAGTTCTCATCACAAGGAAAAGAATTATGAATTATAACTGTGGTGATGGATGGTACCTAATCTTACTATGGCAATCATTTTGTAGTGTACATGTATATATATTAAATCATTATGTTATAAACCTGAAACCGCACAATATTAATGTCAATTATATTTCAATAAAACCAATAAAAAACTAGAAAACCCAATTCTTTTATCTTTTTCTTAAAGATTTATTTTTTATTTATTTATGCATACAAGAATGGGGGTGAGAGGATTCACCAGAGACAGAGTGGGGAGCAGAACAGGCAGATCTACTGAAATACACTGCTGAGGGGAGCAGCGGGTAAGACAGGAGAGGCATGGTTGGGATCTCCAGCCTCCCTGGTTGGGGATCGAACTTGTACTGCAGTAGCTGCTGATAGCTTCATAGTGCTAAGACTTAACAGCTTGCACCACCTGGGAGGCCCCAGTTTTTTTTTCTATTCTTTCAGAGATTAGAGATTTTCTCTGAATATAAACAGTATCATACTAGATTCATTTCTAACATGACTTGTGTCATTTCAGGACACAATTTGGGCATCAGGTCTTATAAGAATATAAGATGAGAGCTACCTCATTTTTAATGATGCATAATATATTGTGTGACTATATTATAGTAAATTTTGAAAGTCCCTTACTGATAGTCATTTAAATTGGTTTGATCTAATAAATTATTTGTCTACATGTACGAAACTTAAAAATTTGGTTTTGCTGAGTTATAAATACTTATAAAAGTGCTATCCAGTCTGTGAAATAGAATTTACTGGTACTTCTGAAAATCTCCAGATTGTAGCCCCCAATTCCACCCACTCCTGATCACATTCCCCTTCCTGCATCCTGAAAGTGACTGCAAGATTGGCTCTTTATATCTTTATCACCTTTGTATGTATTATTAAACAAAAGTTTGGTTATGACATTTATTGTAAACAATTACTGAAACATAACAAACATACAGAAGCATGCACAAGCCACAGCTCAGTAAATTCTCACAAGAACATACCAGTCTAGTCACCACCTAACTAGTGTACATTCTTTCATAACTTTTCCACTCAACATCAGTCCATAAAAACCATCATATTGAGTATCACTTAATTTTTTGTTATTTTCGTTGCTGCATTAGACTTATTCTCACCCCAACTGTCTTTCTTCCATGGTCTAAGATGCATCTGCTTCTTAAAAAATTTGACGCAAAATTCTAGGACGTAGTTATCTAATGAAATTCAGCTTCTTTTTGAGATCTTCAGGATTTTGTATCTCCTCTCTCTGCATGGTCCTGGAGTATAAATAGCCAATTATAGAACCATGGTTTGAACAAAGTTTAAAGGTCACTTGTGCAAATATCTGGCCCTGGATCGCCCTTACAGTTTTCCCAATAAAACCTTATCTAGCATGTATTAGTTTCTTTGCACAGAATTCCAATTTTTTTCTTCTAGAACATAATCAGGTGTTTTATATTCAGGTCATTTCAAGGATACCTTACTGTTCCCTGTGAACAAGGACTCAGTCTTCACTTGAAAAATATTAAATATCCAAAAAATGGAATTTAGACCAACAACATGGTGAAATAATTTTTGATAAATCTCTCCCCTAAGACCAACCAGAAGGAAACAAATATACACAGAAAATTTCACTGGCTTGTTGCCAGCAATGAGGACTGACCCACAGATAATTTACGGAGGTTAGCTTATTGTGGTAGCAAGGAAAGGAGTTGCAGTTGAGGGGATGACCATTTCAGTCAGCTGAACAAGCTGGGGATTGGGCACAGACAGTGCTGCACAGACCATATATGGGGAAGCTTTTCAGTGAGGATGGCATGCAAACTTTCGTGCATGTGGGAGCTGGGGCCTTTGGTTCAGTGTCAGAGAACCTGGCTGCCAACAATATGAGTAGTGGAGACCCAACCTCCAGCCCTAGGGAAACGAGAGAGACCTGCTACACGCTGCATGGAGGGAGCAGGAAGGAGGTAGGAACCTGGAATCTGGGCTCTGTGCAGCAGTGATCAGCGCTTGCTCTGAGGCTAGGAGAAAAGAGGCATAAACCTGCCTGAAATAGCGCTCCCTCCCAACCAAGACTCACACTGAGCCTTTGGACTCCAGCTTCCCCTCCCTCCTTTGCCTACTGCCAAATTAAACAAAGAAGATAAACAAACAAAACTACAGCTACATTGCCCCAACCAAAAAAAAACCAAATGAGGCAAAATGCTTGTCCAGGAGACAAAGAACGTTTGAACACAAAATGGAAAGAGAAGAATAAAAGACTTATACACTGAAAACTACAGGACACTGCTTAAGAAAATGAAAGGTGCAAAGATATGTAAAGATACCCCATGCTCATGGATTGGAAGAATATATATTGTCAAAATATTGTAAAGATGGCCATATTACGTAAAGCAATTTATAGATTCAATGCCATACCTATTAAAATCTCAAAGAGATTTTTCAAGGAGCTAGAATAAACTATATTAACAGTCATGTGAAATCACGAAATACCCTGAATAGCCAAAGCACTCCAGAGAGAAAAGGAGAAAAATGTAGGTATCACACTTTCTGACTTCAAACTATATACATGTGATAGTAATCAAAACAGTAGAGCAGAATAAGAATAGAATAAGAATGGAATGGAATGGAATGGAATGGAATGGAATGGAATGGAATGGAATGGAATGGAATGGAATGGAATAGAATAGAATAGAATAGAATAGAATAGAATAGAATAGAATAGAATAGAATAGAATAGAATAGAATAGAATAGAATAGAATAGAATAGAATAGAATAGGACAAATCTTTGACAAAGAAGCTTTGACAAAGAAGGAAAGCTTCTTTAACAAATGGTGCTGAGAAACTTGGATACCCAACTGCAAAAAATGAAATTAGATCATCATTTAGCTTCATGAAAATAAGTTAATTCAAATTGGATTAAATATTTGGATGTGAGACCTGAAACCATAAAATACACTGAAGAAAAACAAAGGTGATATACTCCTAGAAACCCACCACAGAGATGTATTTGGGAACCCAACTCCAATGACAAGGGAAACAAAAGCAAAGATAAACAAATGGGACTATACCAAACTAAGAAGTATTTGTACTCCAAAGAAGCCATCACAAAATTAAAAAGGGTGGCACAAGGGATTAAGTCTCAGCACTATCAAGCTATGATAGCCACTGCAGCATGAGTTCAATCCCTGGCCAGGGAGCTAACCCACATGGTGCAGCAGACCTCTCCTGTCTCGCCCGCTGCTCCCCTCAGCAGTGTATTTCAGTCAGTCTGCCTGTTCTATTCCCCATTCTGTCTCTGGCGAATCCTCTCACTCCTTGTACCTCTGCTCTGCACCCCTGTTCTTGTATGCATAAATAAATAAAAATAATTTTAAAAAATTTTAAAGGCAGTCTAAGAGCTAGAAGAAAATATTTGCACACCACTCCCCTGGAGTTAATTTCCAAAATATATAGAGAACTCATACAAATTATCAACAAAACACCACCCAATCAGAAAAATAATAGGCAAAAGACCTAAATAGACACTTTTCCAAAGAAAATATTCAAATGACTTACAGGTTCATGAAAAAATGTCCAGTGGTACTGTTATAAATAAAGGAAATGCAAATCAAAGCCACAATGAGATATCACCTTATTCCTGTGAGAATGACCTATATAAAAACAACAAAACACAACAACAGCCAACAAACAAACCTGGAAACAACAAATATTGGCAAGCGTGTGGAGAAAAGGACCACTTACTCACTTGTGGAGAGAATGTAATTTGGTAAACCCTTATGGAAAACAATATGGAGCAGTATGGAGACTACTCCAAAAAAAAAAAAATACACACACACACACATATATATATATATATGGAAATATCATATGATCTAGCAATGCCACTTTTTGGTATTTACCCAAGAATTTGAAAACACTAATATGGAAAGTTTTATGCACTCCTTTGTTCATAGAAACACTGTTAACAATAGCCAAGACATGAACCAACTTAAACACCTATTGACAAATGACTAAAGAAATTGTGGTCTATATACTCAATGAAATACCACTCTGCTATTGAAAAAGATTAGATAGAGCCTTCTGGGTTAAAATAGATGGATCTTGAGGTGATTATAGTGAGTAAATTAAGTCAGAAAGTGAAAGACAATTACTGGCTAATTTCATTTATTTGTATACCATAAATAACCAAAGACAACAAACTGGCAAGACACAACAAAAATAGCTTAGCATCTGGGGCCTCCCCAGTGGCGCAGCGGTTGAGCGCTGGGTTGCGAAGCTGCCCGCTGTCTCAGTAGCACCGGTTCGACCCCCCCGGGCACCAGGCGAGGGTCCCACATGGCGCGCAGACCTCTCCTGCCGCCCGCTGCTCCCCTCAGCAGTGTACTTGGGTCCTTCTGCCTGCTCTGCTCCCCGCTCTGGCTCTGGTGAATTCTCTCACCCTCCCGCGCTTCTGACTGTACCCAGTGCATGTATAAACAAAACAAACAAACAAATAAATAAAACATGCCTCTATTAAAAAAAAAATAGAAAAAAAAATTTTAGGGTAAATGACAATAAAGAGCATGGGCAGACTGAAGAATTATATGCCTACATAGATGGGAAGCTAGGGCTAATGCACAGCATTATTAACCAGAGCAGAATACACAGGAATGTTCACAGACCCCACCCCATGAATCACCTGGCAACAGTGAGCTTTCAGCATCCCAACTTTATTCAACCCACCAAAAACATCAACCAGGACACAGCATCACCTTAGCAGAGTCTGAAAATGCTATTTAATCAACTGGTGTAGATAGAGAGGAACAGATTAGAAACAAAACACCTAGAAGAGTGTCTAAGCACTATTAGAATATTTAAATTCTGGTGTGTTTGCTTTGGCAGCACATATGCTAAAATTGGAACAATACAGAGAAGATTTGCATAGACTGCTCAAGGATGACACACAAATTCATGAAGCATTCCATATTTGGGGGATAGTTAAGTAGAAGTAAAAAAATAATAATAATTTTAAAAAAGTAAATAATAGACCAACATTTAGGAGAAATAATTGAGCTTGTCTTTTGTCCTGAGAAAAATAAACAAAACCAGACCTAACAGCAAAAAAACAATAATGTAGGAACGAAACCCAAAGCTGTGATATTGCTGCTTTATATACATTTACACTGGAAGTTTGGCCTGTGATTCATATTCTCTCTCTCTCTCTTTCTCTCTCATACGCAAACCAGAGCAGAAAGACAATGCTAAATTATAAATGTGGATGAAGTCATATCCACGCAACATGAAAATGGCGGGGGAGAGGTGATGCAGTAGTTGTTCTCAATAGAACTAAGCAGTCTTAAAAACAGTCCAGGCTGCAACGTAGGAGAGTTCCTTTTTCACCACATCCTCGCCAACATTTGTTGTTGCTTGTTTTTTTGATATGTCCCATTCTCACTGGTGTAAGGTGTGGTTTCAAAGATTTGCACTTCCCTGATGATAAGGGATGTTGAACATTTTTTCATATGCCTGTTGGCATTTCCTCTTTGGAGAAATGTTTTTTAAGTTCTTCTGCCCATTCCTTGACTGGATTGTTTATTTTGTTTTTGTTGCTAGTGGGAGTGCAAACTGGTCCAATCACTGTGGAAAGCTATCTGGAGTTTCCTCAGTCTACTAAAAATGGAGCTATCATATGACCCGGCAATCCCATTCCTAGGGCTCTACCCAGAGGACACAAAAACATTGATTCAATATTACTCAGCATTCAAAAAAGATAAACACATGCAATTTGCAGCAACATGGATGGCGCTGGAAGGGATCATGCTCAGCGAAATAAGCCAAAAAGAAAAAGAAAAATACCGGATGGTCTCACTCATAACAGGAATCTAGAAAACTTAAATAAGGGGCCAGGAAAATGAATAACTATAAGAAAGTGAAAATCAAAATCAACAAAAAACTATGAACCAGAGACACTTTTTGGGGGGTGGGGGGTGGGGGGGGAGGGATTGGGGTCAGAATGGGGGGGGTTGCAACTGTATGGGGAATATAAAAATAAAATTTATTATTTAAAAAAAAAACATTGATTCAAAAGAACACCTGTACACCTATGTTTATTGCAGCACTATTTACAGTAGGTAAAACCTAGAAACAACCCAGATGCCCAAAATTAGATGACTGGATCAAGAAGATGTGCCATATATACACAATGGAATATTATTCAGCAAGCAAAAAAGATAAACTCATGTCATTTGCAGCAACATGAATGGAGCTAGAAGGAATTATGCTCAGTGAAATAAGCCAGAAGGAAAAAGAAAAATCTTGGATGGTTTCACTTATAGCAGGAATATAGGGGAACCAAATAAGACATCAGTGTAAAATAATAACAGTACAAAACACAACAAAGCAAAAACAGACAATTATAAACCAGAGACATCCTACAGGGGAGGAGGAGGGAGAGGGATCAGAGGGAAGGAGGGAGGAGCACAGGGGACTGAGGTGATGGCGCACGGGTGCATTGGGGAAGGAAACTCTATGGGACTACACCTGAGGGGGTGGGGAAGCAAATATTGTTAAAAAATGAACAATGATGTAAAAAAAAAAAAAAAACAGTCCAGGCTGCTAGGTTTGCCAGGACGAGGTACCACAAATCCCAATACCCACCAGTCACCCCTTTCTTCTTCTCCCCCAGGCCACCTGCCTTACTGTAGTCATCACTGATAAGTTGCTGCCTGACTGCCACACAGACTGCTTTGTAGAGTTCCAAGTCTATTCTCATCTTGCTTGGTTTGGTTAGGAGCAGGCGTGTGTGTGAATGTGAGTGTGTGTGTGTGTGTGTGTGTGTGTGTGTGTGTGTGAGAGAGAGAGAGAGAGAGAGAGAGAGAGAGAGAGAGAGAGAGAGAGAGAGAGAGTTTGCTACTTAAGTGGAGCCTGGAAAGTGCAGGGTCTTTTAAATTGGTTTCACCTGATTGTGGATTGATGTTTCCGTCTACCTTGTGATGTGGCTGTGCCTTGAACTCAGTTTCTAAAATGAGAGCAGCGGCCTTCCTCCTCAAGCTCACTCGCTTTCACCGCACAATCACATGGTGACATTTCCACCGGGAGCCCACGGCAGCCACGGCCTGCACACACGCCTGTGTGGGGGACACTGCAGTCTCGGGGCGCTGGTGAATTTGTCATCATCATGTTCAGGAGTCTGTCTAGTTAGACAGAGTTACGACAACCCTCTGGAAGTCAGGCCTCTGCCCCAGAACTCCGGAGCTGCCATGTTTTATTGATATAAACCAAGTTATCAGGAAGTACGTACCTCTCCTCCCACAGGGACACCTTCAGCAAAGAACATACGCGACACACTGATGTTTGGGTTCACAAAGTCATAATAGATGCCAACTGATGCTTGTAGCTTCTAATTGGTCGTGTCCAGGAAGGAGGCACACCAGCAGGGTTGAGCGGGAAGCGGAGCAGCTTCTGGAAGGCGGATATGAGCATGTCCTTGGCGGTGCGCAGGCGGCTGGACATCTTCTGCACCAGCATGGGGTCCAGGTCCACATTCACGCCGTCTGTGGCCTGCTGGGCACCGGCTTCCCCACCTCCTCACTGCCAAGCAGACCCCAGGTGGACACCTGGTATCCCCTCACACACACAGTCCAGTGCCCTGCCTCACACTTCTCCATTGAAGACTTTTAAAATCTGAAAAGAAAATGCTATACAATTCTGTAGCAGCAGGAAGGGACGGAGCAGGATCTCTATGACTGAGCAGACGGGGTAAAGGAGGAGAGTCCTGGAGCCCTTGGTAGCTTTTGCAGACTTTCACTGGGATTTACCAGGTACACGGGAGGCAGGGGTGCGGGGCGGGTAGGGGGGCGGGAAGCTGGAAGGCCTTCCAGCCCCTGGCCAATCTTCACTCTTCCAGGGCTCCCCGGGTTCCCTTGTGGCCTTTGCTTCTCTGATCCACTGGCATCACCGTGACACCGCCCTTATAAGTCCAGTCGCTCAGCCCAGGTGTACCCACTTACATATGCCCACGCCCTACTCCAGGTGCCCGCCATCAGGCATGCATTCAGGACCGCAGGGTTCCAGCATCAATCCTAATGGCGGGAGGGCAGAAAAGCCTGATATCATTTACTTACCCTACAGATTCCTTAATTAACAAGCCAAAATCCACTACAATAAATACACCGTAGGGCCGGCCTCCCTAGTGGTGCAAAGGGTTAAGACGCAACCTATGAAGCGATCCACAGCCACGAGTTCGATCCCCAGCCAGAGGGGTGACCCACATGGTGCAGCAGACCTCTCCTGACTCGCCCGCTGCTCCCCTCACCAGTGTATTTCAGTCAATCTGCCTGTTCTGTTCCCCACTCTCTGGTGGATCCTCTCACCCTCCCACACCTCTGGCCTGTAACCCAGCTCTTGTATAAAAAAAAAAAATAAATAAACCTTAAAAAAAAAAAAGATCTGGGTGATCTTATTTTGGCAGTTCCTAACCCATACGGGTTCCATAAGCAATCCAGAGTGTGTATTTCCAGGGGTTCCTAAGCATAACCCAGGGAAGCCTTCAGCTCATCTGCTTTGGTGTCCGTGTAGGGTAAGGTAAAAGGTATCAGGCTTTTCTGCCCTCCCGTCATCAGGATAGATGAGGGAACCCTGTGATCCTGAATGCATGCCTGATGGCGGGCACCTGAAGTGGGTACACCTGCGCTAAGACTGTGCTTTTTAAGGGCGGCGTCACAGAGACGCCAGAAGCCGAGAAAGCAGCAGCAGAAGCTGAAGAGAAGCCGAGATCACCAGAGAGCCCAGATAGAGTGAGGATTTGCTGGGGGCTGGGAGGCCTGCCAGCCTCCCGGCCCCCCAGCGCCCCTGCCTGCCATATGCCTGGTGAACCCCAATAAAGACCTGCAAAAAGCCACTGAGGACTCTGACTCCTCCTTTACCCATTCTGCTGGATCAGAAAACCTGCACTGTGCCCCTTCCTGCCCTTTACAGTCAGGGACAGTTGGTCACTTTAACAGTGCCCTGAGTGTGGCCTGCTATGTGTCAGCCCATCTACTTAAGGTGTGTGGGAGGAGTTGGCCTACAAATAAGCCACTGTTTGCAGCCCCTGCCACCTTCCCCTGACTTGCTCTGGCCTGTGCTTTCTCTGCTCACTTACACTGATGCTGTCCCTGAGTCTGCTGTGGCATCTCCTGGTCCTTTGTCCAGTCTCTGCCATCCTTCCCTGGACTGAATCTTGGTCAGCACTGCAGGGGTGTGACCTGCCCTCAACCTCTGACACCTTTAGGGTGTGGTACATCCGTCAGCTCTTGGCCACCCTCACCATCTGTTCTAGTCCTTAGCCCTTTCTCTTTCAAAAGGAGCAGAGGCCTCTCCTCACATACAACCTCTCCCAAAGGTGACTCACTGTGACTCACTCCCGAGATGTGCTCTGGGCTAGAAAGCCAGGTTGATGGCAGGGTGGTGGATGGGTTATGCCATGTCCATTCTTTTTTTTTTTTTTTAAGATTTATTTATTTATGCATACGAGAGCTGGGGTGCAGGCCAGAGATGTGGGAGGTGAGAGGATTCACCAGAGACAGAGCAGGGAACAGAACAGGAGGATCGACTAAAATACACTGCTGAAAGAGGCAGCGGCGAGTCAGAAGAGGTCTGATGCACCATGTGGGTAGCAACCTGGCCAGGGATCAAACTCAGTTTTCACACTATCTCCATCAGCTTGTTTCATTAGAATAGTTGTGGTTTCTCCTGTGGGATTTTATTGGTTCTGTGGCAGCAAAAGCTTCCAGGGCTTAATCATAGACTATAGATATGGCACATTCTGGGCAGAAGTGAAGAATTCTGGGCCTAGATGTAGAAATATGCTTCATAAAAGTAGAGGTCAAATGGCAGCTTTAAATGATAGCTTCCTTAGAAATGCTTGGTATGTCTCAGAAACCAGTGAAGTCTGGCATTATTTGCATGCTAAATCGTTGTACTTTAGACAAAACTCTTTGAAGCTGTCTCTATGGCTTTGGAATTACTTTGACTAAGACACATCATCACAATATAGATATGGGCGGCTTGCTTTGGGCTACTGACCCTGAACATTGCTGCTGAGAAACAAATGGAAACACTGGCCATGAAGATCGAGATCTCTGACCTGGCGTCACAAAATAAAGCAAGTTTGAGGGAGGCAGTGGGGCTGATGACAAGGTCAGGTTTGGGTAAAAGAAGCAGATAAGGATTGAGGATTGAGCAAGTGACCTGGGATCAGTGATGACTCAAGAGTCTGGTATCAACAGGTGGACAGGTAGAGAGGGCATGGGACACAGGAGAAGAAAGGGCACAGGCCTGAATGCCAGAAAACTTTGTAGGGAGGAAAACTTTTCCTTTCTCCTCTTGGGTTGGCTTGACTAGTGCCCTGGAAATTAAACTGCCAAAGACAGATTAGAAGGATAAAAAGACTGATTTCATAGTCATTTGAAGGGCCTCACAGAAAGAAAATAAAACCACCTAAGTGGTGTTCAGAACTGGAAGCTTTATGCCAAGGATAATACATTTGTGGACAAGTGACAAGACTTAGAAGAACATTTTTGAGCCTCTAGTGGTGATATTTTCTGAGAAGGTAAATATATGGGGAAACTAACAAAGAAGGTTTTTAGTGCAGTTTATTATGTAGCTTCCTCTAATGCCACCTCTAAACTGATCAGAGTGTACAGTCCTTACAGTCATTCTGTCCTTCTTCTTACAAGGTAGAGCTGAGGGACACCGTCACAATGGGAAATTTATGGCTGGCTCTTAGGAAAATACAGGAAAGATAGCAAGATTTATCTGCAGTTTATTTCTCGTTTGCATTCAGCTCAAAAGATTCCTTAGGCCAAAGTGGCATATTTCAGAGGTTGCATATTCTGTTCCCCTCCAATTTCATATACCTTATTACTCTCATCCTGCTATGTTGGAAGAAAGCTGAGGACAGGGACTGTGGGAAAGGGATTGGAAGAGGAGGATAAGGATTGAAAGCTGGCAGAAGTACCAACACTCAGCTATAGGCACCTGCAGGAAGGTCCACCAAATGTGTGAGACTGGCTGGTACAGTCATTGGTCCTAAATTACTGACATTGTACTGAGGCTGCTGTCAACTTAGTGATGTTGCTTCTACATATCATGAGTTCATAACCTGCACTCAGGTCCCTAAGAATGGAACCATAGTGTTTCAGCATTGTTAACTTAACTCAGGTAGGGTTTCACAGTTATAAAACCCTTCCCCACAACATGTCCATGTCCTAATCCCTGGGACCTGTGACAAAACCCATATTCAGTTAAGGGGACTTTGCAGATATAGTTAAAGACCTAGTAATGGGAAGATGCACCTCAATTGTCCAGGTGCACCCAATCTAGTCACATTGGTGCTTAAAAATAGAGAATCTTGGGGCCTCTCTGGTGGCGCAAGGGGTTAAGATGCAGCACTATGAAGCAATCCACAGCCACTAAGCACGAGTTCAATCCCCAGCCAGGGAGGTGACCCACATGGTGCAGCAGACCTCTCTTGACTCACCTGCTGCTCCCCTCAGCAGTGTATTTCTGTCAATCCATCTGCTCTGTTCCCCACTCTCTCTATGGTGAATCCTCTCACCCCCAACATATCTGGCCTGTACCCCAGTTCTTGTATGCATAAATAAATAAATCTTTAAAAAAATGTAAATCTTTTTCTGTAATGGTAAGAAAGAGGTGCGACTAAGGAAGAGGAGGGCAGTGAATATATGTTGCTGGTTTTGAAAAAGGAGGAAGGTAGCCATGAAAGAAGGAATGTGAGTATCCCCCCAAAACTGGACAAAACAAAGGAATGGATTTTCCCATAGTTTCCAGAAGAAGTACCATCGGCCAACACTTTGATTTTTGCCCAGCAAGACCTCTGTCAATCTTGCCAATCTTCTGACCTCCAGAATTGTAAGGTATACATTTGTGTTGTCTAAAGCCATGTAGTTTGTAGCACTTTGTTGCAACAGTAAAGAAAACTTATACAAGAGCTGAGAATGGAATTGACCAGGATAAAGAAGAGCCATCAACAGGAATGGTCTCAAAAGAAGAAGGTTGAAACTGTGGGAGATCCATGACTGGGCTGGAATTCATCTATGACACTTCAATGACACTGGTGGAGCAGTAGGCTAATTCCAGTCTACAGGTGGCAAAACAAGTTGCAAAAACAATCCTATAAATAAGGAATGTAGGAAGACAGCAAGACAGGACACACACATTTCAGAGTCTTGAGTGTTTGAGTGTTTGTCCAGGTGGTGAAGGAATTTGTCATTGGAGCCAAAGGTCAAAAAACAGGTGTCACATTTATGGAAAGGTGAGCCAAGTTTTAGCAGGGGCTTGATGATTAGTGAATTTGGCTGCCAAAAAGAGGTTGTCCCTGAAACCATCTCTCCAGGTAACACAGTGGTTTTTCAATAGGGCAGAGTAGGGAGGTAGAGGGAGGATTTCATCTCTCAGGTGAAATTTAGCAAGGTCTGGAGAAATTTGCAGTTGTCACAACTGTCAGGGAGCATTACAACTGGCATTTAGTGGGTAGAGACCAAGGATGTTGCTAAACATCCTAAAGCAGAAAGGATATCCTCCTCCCACCCCCAAAGAATTAGCTCCAAATGTCAATAGTGAGAAACCCAAATGGAGAGAAATGGAGAGAAATCGGTTCAAATCCTCATGGCTGGTAGGAGCAACAACCCTGCTTTGCTGGCTCCTCACTGAAGAGCAGCCACCTCTCAGTCACCTGAGTCCTGAGGCCTAGTTGCCTTCTCTGCCCACAAGTAGGACTAACCCCAACTCAAGCATATATGAAAGGCAGTACCTGGGGTAACTAAAAGGATGCAACTGGAAATCTGAGAACCACCAACTACAGAAGAATAGCCTTTCTATCAAATACTGCCTGATCTCCTGGCTGGTATAGCTGCTATTCTCTGGAGGTGGCTGGATTATTTGGACAATATCTTCCCTGGGCCACATCTTCCCAGAACTAAGTAGAGAATTTCGGGGAATATTTCAATGATTAGAAAATAGAGTTCATCTTAGGACAGCCTCTGATTTGCCCTGAGCCCTTTCTCTTTGTATTCCCCCATCACCCCTACACATCAAGGTAGCCAGGCAGTCACTGCCTGACTTAGGCAACAGTGGGGCAGGAGGGTAGAACCAGGGTGACGGTTGAAAGGCACTGTCAGCAAAAGCTCACTGTGTGTGCTGCATTAAGAAGCCTCTGAAATAATTGTTTCATCTCTAGTTCACAGGGGATTTTGCAGTTTAACTGTGTGACACAGAGGCCTCTCTACTGTACAAGTAAGAAAACTGAGTTGTGAAGACAATGTTTCTCCAACTATGCAAGGCAGAGGTTCTACTTGGTGAAACACCTAGCCACCCGCCAAGACACATCAGAGAAGTCAAATCTTCACCAAATGACCGCCTACTCCAACAATTCATGTATTAAAGTTACAGCTTGATCAAAAACACTCATTTTCCATTGCCCCAACTCTCCCCATTGTGGTAACCACTGTCATTGCACCTCACCATCCCAAACTCTGCCAGTGCTGCTCCTGGCAGAGAACTGCAAGAAGACCCTAACAGCATCTTCCAAATATGCCCCTGTCCCCCAGCATGTGGGCACAAGGATAGCTAGAGCACCCGTCAGTCAGTGAGAGACATTAGGCTGGCAAATGCAAACAGCTTTCCATCTCTGATGAAGGTTTACAGGTGAATGCCAATTTCATTGAATGCCTCTTTACATTTTCCAAAATGGGTATATTAATTCTATAATCAAAGTTTTGAAATACATATTCCCTAGATAAAATAGTATAGGAAAGCAGTAAGTCTAGAACCTACATCTTTTCAAATGGTGCCAGGTTCAGCAAATTCTACTTTTCAGCAAGGCTTGCCAAAAAGTTTGGAATGTTCACAGGGCTTCTCAGTGTCTGTATCATTGGAAAATACAGGAAGAAAAGGCGAAGGAATATTGCCTGTCCTGGAAAGATCAGGGAGTGGACTGTGCTCCCTCCAAGGAAGCTGACCCTGAGTACAAACAACATGGCAGCCACATGGGCGACTGTCCTCACATGAGGAGAAACCTCACCAGTGACAGTCTCAGAAGAAAAACCTGTACCAAAACTTATTCCTTTTAAAACAGAACAACTTTATATTTCTCCTGACTCTTCTGAGTTATTCAACATTATTTCGTCCTAACTCAGGTCTGCTCTGAGACTATTTATTCCTGCTTCAAATGCTGCTACTTGTTGTTCAGTTTGGGATACAGAGGGACAGGACTAAGGCCAGGATTTGCTATTTATAGTCTCCATGACCCTTTGAAAGGTCATCTTTTGTAGTCTTATCAGTAAGGAAGAACCAGGCTGCATTTACTCTTACTCAACTCTTCTCAAAATTAAAGGCCTCAGAATAGGTGTATTACAACATCATTCAGAACTTAGAGCAGGGCTGTAGATTGTAGAAGAGGCACTAAATTTAAAGACATTCAAGGCTTGGTTGTTCTTGACTATTTTGGCTATTTATCACTTGTATTTCTTTTTAAAATTGTATTTGTTGAGGTAATATTGGTTTATAACACTATATATGTTTTAGGGGTATTGGTTCACACCCCTACAAATGTGTGTTATTACATCACTTGCACCACCAAAGCCTCACTAACCCTCCACCATAGTTCATCAGCCCCCCCCCCCCCGCACCCCTTTCTGGTAACTTCAGTTCTTCAGCCGTATTTTGGATTTCAAGGAGGTCCCTTTTAGTTTGACATATTTGTTCCTTTGCTTTGTTTATTTATATTTCACATGAGTGAAATCACCCTGTGTTTCTCTTTCTCTTTCAGGTTTACTTCTCTTAGCATTATCCTCTCCATTTCCACCCATCTTATCACAAATGGCATGATTTCATATCTTTTTGGTAGCTGACTAGTATTCCAATATGTATATAAAACATATCTTCTTTCTTTTTCATATCCAAAAAGTTTAGGTTTATTAGAAGAAAGGAAGGAAGAAGATGCTTGCACAGACACAAGCAAGCAGAAAGAGCTGCCCTGTAAGGCAATGGGTTCATTTAAGAGACACCTGCGCAGACACAGGTGGGCAGTCTTGGGACAAGAGCTGTATATCACATCCTCTTTAAGCATCTGTCACTGGGCACCTAGGTTTTTTCCACAGCTTGGCTACTGTAAACAGTGCTGCCAAGAACATAGGAGTGCCTACATTCCTTCAAATCAGTGTTTTTGTATCCTTCAGGTAGGTATTGATGAGTAGAATTGCTGGATCTTATGGTAGACCTATTTGTAATGTTTTGAGAAACCTCCATACTGTTTTCCAGTATGGAAAACTGAATAGAGACTGTATAGAGACGGAACCAATCTGTGTTCCTACCAACATTGTAACGAGGGCTCCGTTTTCTCTACACCCTTGCCAATACTTGTTTCTGGTCTTTTTGAGGTGGGTCATTATGACAGGTGTGAGGTATTATGATGGTTTTGATTTGCATTTCTTTTTTTTTTTTTTAAAGATTTATTTATGCATACAAGGACTGGGATACAGACCAGAGGTGCGTGGGTGAGAGGATTCACCAGAGACAGAGTGGGGAGCAGAACAGGCAGATTGACTGAGATACACTGCTGAGGGGAGCAGCGGGTAAGACAGGAGAAGTCTGCTGCACCATGAGGGTCACTTCCTTGGCCGGGGATTGAACTCGTGTGCTGCAGTAGCTGCAGATTGCTTCATAGTGCTGACGTTTAACCCCTTGCGCCACCAGGGAGGCCCTGATTTTCATTTCTTGATAAGTGATAATGGGTTTTTTTTATGTGCCTATTGGCCAAACATATGACTTTTTTGGAGAAGTGTCTATTTTGCTCTTCTGCCTATTTTTAATCAGGTTATCTGTAAACTTGTGCTTCTCAACAAATGTTCCCAAGGACAAGATAGGACATTTGCTTTAATTTTATGTTGTGTTCTTGTGTGTTCTTGTGTTCTCCCCCTCCTCTTGCTCTTTAACTTGGATCTACGGACTTTTTAAGGCCTCCCAACTTTTTTAGACCCTTCCAAGTAATTTCTCAGGCTCTTCTGACCATCCCTTCTGGGGTACCCATGAGTACAATTAGGAAAACATTGAAGTTTTCCCATCATACCACCAAGGATTTCCCAGGATCTTCCATATCTTCCTTTTGTATCAGTCTTTGAAATATCACCGTCTCCCTTTTACTACCCCTAAGTTACCTGAAGTCAGCTCTAGACTCCTAGCTTGATGCTTATATCAAGGGCAGTCTTATGTATCAGCTGGTAAGGATCAGAGACAGATGCCCAGAATAGACAACACTAATTAATCAGACATGATAAGCTTCCCTACTGAGTTCATACTCAGCAAGAGAAGCTTTCTGAAGCAGCTCTTCAGGTAACCAATACTTACTGATCAAGCTCTATGGTTGATCTGACATAAGATTACTTAATGTAAGAGGATTTCTGGCATAAACTACCCAGTTGAAACAGGTTACAAGAGCAGTAGTAAGATTTTTGTTTTGTTTTCAAGATTTATGATGTTAAATCTTCTGTCTGGGGGCTCTCGGACATAGAGCTATCTTCATCACTAACATAAACATTTCCATTCTTTCAGATAATCCTACATAGTAAGTTTCCATACACAGCAATCTGCAGCTAGTTAATGTCCCTAGTTTAGAAATAAGGTTCCAGATGATAAGTGACCGTGGCCAAGATAATAAGTGCTGGTCAGGGTGAGAGTTCAAACTCAGAGCTATCTATCTACTCAGTTAAGGTCTTTGCACTTTTTTCTGCTCTTTCCCTACTTCTCCCTTCAAGGCCTGACCTAGGGAAAAACCTTATTCTTTCTTGTTTTTTTTTGGGGGGGGGCGAAGATCCTCTCTTTCTTATGTAGCAACCAGGGAGTCAAAGGGATTATGTTTAAGATTTGAAAGACGCATAACTGGAAAACCCTTAATCTACAGAATCCCTGTGTTTATTTATACCTATCATTTGCCTTGTACAGTACCAGCATCTATTATGACAGGCTTGAACCAGAGGTAAACAGGCCAGGACCCTTTCTCTGACACCTTGTTGAGAGGCCACAGAGGCCTCTCTTCCAATACAAGGGGTAAATAAGATGGTCTAATTATAACAAAGTAAAAATCAAAATCAACAAGGAACTATAAACCAGAGACACACAATGGGGGATGGGGAGAGAAGAGAAGGAGGGATTAGGGTCAAAATAAGGGGGGGGTGGGAATTGTATGGGGAATATAACCAAGATAAAAATGCATACATTGTGCAAAAATGAAAAATGATGTAAAAATATATAAAATAAAGATGGTCTGATTGGAAATCAATTTTCATTTATTGAACATCTATGTGCTGAGCTTTGAGCTCATGCCTTTTGATCCAATTTGTGGTCTTTGTGCCACACTTCACATCACTAATCAATCAGTCTTCACATCACAGTGCTCCCCCAAACCCACCCATTATGTGATCATGCTTGCGGTGTTCCAGAAGGGATAAGGTAGGATGGGAAACTTTGCTTCTAGCCATATACTTCAAGACAATGTGAGTTGTAAGCAAAGGGAAACTATCCTTTGGCAATTTTCCTACATTAACCTGGAGTTATAGGTCCAAGTCTGCAAGAAATTAACCAGGCAGAAAATAAATCATCTCTGAAATCAAGGACAGACATGAGCACAATAGAAACTGACAAACAGTTTCAGCATTTTAGCATGCTGCTAGTGATTTCTGGTACCAGTCTGTCAGCCAACTGCAAATGCTGGTGAGTACTCTCAGGAGAAGGAACTGTGTGCCCAGAGACAGTCACTCTTTGTATGTGAGGATCACCAACGACATTTTCTTCTTTTTTTTTTATTAGGAGGAGGAAAAATCATCAGAACAGAACAAATAACCGTCATAGCAAGTTAATCAGATGGCAAACTGGTTGTAGGGCACTGGAAATGCATGGTATGTAGACTGATTCGTTATCCCATTTTTCTGGTACTTGTTGTTCTGGTATAATTACAAACACACTCCTCTTTCACTAAAAGGTGTTCTGATTTTGATAATAAATTGACTTGATGCTCACCTTGCTTATACCGCAGGTTTCAACCTACTGCTCCTTTGGCATGCACACAACTGATTGAGTATATCCAATTTGTGGTCTTCACTTTGTCAGAGGATAGGTTAGTCTGCACAGAAAATCATTCTGTTAGAAAAAAAAGACTGTGATGTTGATGAAATTTCCATGCTATCCCCTCTCAATCTGCTGCACACATATGTGTGCATACACACACACACACACAATCTGGTGTCAGCAAGTTAGAACAGTGTTGCATGCTTTTGTGAATACCAAATCCATAATAAAATGTCTATTGGATTCTCAGGAAGAAGGTGCAATTATGGAAGCTTTGAATAAATTTTAGTGACTCACCAAATCTCTGCACTGGGTGGAAGACTGGGAAGAGGGGCTCTGTCCTACCAAGTATAATGTCACAAATCAGGTCATTTGCTTGTCAAATGGAGACAGGTTGGCTGCTTGCTGCCCTTTTCCTTTACAACTATGCCCCTGTACCCATGACTCATCCCAGTTCCCAGACCCATTTATTTCATATTCAGTTTCTTCAAATAGCCAGGATGAACTGGCCAGATAAAAACTGGCCAAAAATTTGGGATTCCTTGGCTGGATACTGAGGAAGGAGTTCAGCACAACAGAATTGGTATTTCATTATGCATATACACCTAAGTCTTAGGTCCTATCATTTGCAATTTTGAGGGTCAATCAGAATTGGTGGTGCTCCTGTTTTCTCGAGAATATGAAAACCAGCTCCTCCTGCACTCCCCACATGTGCAACAATAAAAAACCAAAAGTAAAAAGGTGGGACAAGAGTGTCACCTAGTGGCAAATGCATGTTTGTTAATCTTGCTCAATAACAAGTTAGTATGGAGAGTCCATGGGATGTGTCCAACACTTCCTAGGGATTTTTTTAATTTAAAGTTCACAAATTAAAGAATTTAAAGTCAAGAATTTAGAAGAAATGGTCTCTGTTCTCAATGAATCTAGAATTGGGTGGAGGGACATTAACATGTAAAACAACATTAGAATAGTGTGATTGAGTTCATAGGGTGGATTTTAGAAACATAAATAAGGGGCTCATTCTGGTGGAGTCAAGTAATGTGTTACAGGGACACTGAGCTGAAGATTAAGGGGAATTAATGACCTCCACACTTGGCTTACCTGTCCCTATGACCAGCTGAATAAGGAGAGAAACCATGAAGGTTGAACTTAGTACACATCATCCATTTCCTCTTGTTTTCTTGCATAGACTAAAATAGCAAAAGATAATGAACACTGTAAGGTTGAGGGTGGTTACTATAGAGCCAAGGGGATGAAGGCTAAAGCTAAGCCCTGCAGATGTAATTAAAGTCCACACCCTCAGCCCCGATGGTCCCAAGCACCTCTACCTTGCCCTCTAGGGTGTAAGAAGAGACTGGGGAGGAAAATGCAACAAAGAGGTGATTCAACCAACATGTTAGTGATTAGACCAGATTCCCAATGAGGACATCTGAGCACAGGTAGTTCAAGCATGGTATGAAATGCAATTTTTGGAAACATATTTTGTTGTTTTTAAGTTAGTCTGATATTAGTCAGCTTTCTGTAGTATTGGTTTCTATAATGTGCAAAGAAGAGCAAAGGAAGGAATTCCTCAAGTTAAAAGACTTGCAGCAGGATTTGCAGAGAATAGAAGAGAGGTCACACAGCAAAAATTCCTTGTTTAGTTCTTTTGGGTGTTAGGATTATTTTTTGGTTCTCTATGTTCTGATTTTCTGAGGATAAATGTATACTGCCTTTGTATTTTTTTTTAAACATATAGAAAATGTAATCTGAATGGAGTTCTTTTAAGCTTCACACTGAAGAAGTGAAAGATGCATTGGTCACTGGGGAAGCTTTGCACTGGTCTCCACTGGCTCTCTGCAATGTCATCTAATCTAGGGGTGGGTGGAAAACAAAATAATCTTCAAATTCCTGTTCCCTGAGGAAAATATTTTTCTAACTCTATTTAACTATGTCATAATCAGATATTCTACTAACTTACATATCAAAAATAATAGTCACAGCACGAAAACACATTAGGCATGTCGCTTCATTCGTCCTCTTTTCCAATGTGAGGAAAATATTTCTGTTTGTTGCAAAAAAGTAAAACCAGGTAGGATTCTTTTTCCTGTACGCACACTGGAGCGGTGTTTTTCATCTTTGTGTGAGCTTTTTTAAAGGTCTGAACATAGTTTAGTGCAACATGACCTTGAAAGCCCCAGTGGCTGCAGATGTTGCTTTCCGCAAGAACCCAGGTACCAGTCTGTAGAACAGATCTGAACGTGGCAGAGGACTGCCGGGCACCAACTCTGAGGTTCAATAACAGTAGTAGTGATACTAGGGAAGGAACACATGGTTTACTTGGTGGCTGGCTCTCTCCCAATTTTAATTCTGGAACTTTAGTCCCAAATCTTTATGCTCCTCTACTGCTCTTTTAGGGATGAAGATGATCAGTTGAGCTAGAGTTCCAGTCCCAAGGAATCACTTTTTCTCACCTACTGTCTTATTTGTAAGGTGCCTAGATGAGGCTGGAGTGTAAATACCTATAGTCTGTGGCTGCAATGATGAGATGTGGCAGTGATTCTTAAATCACTAGCTGGCCTAGGACCATTTATTGTTCTGACATTTAAAAAAAAAAAGCCATCCAAATACATTTTCTTGAAAGAAACATTTATTTATGATCTTTATTGGTCAAACAGTTTCAAACAAATCCAGAACAGGTTTTCACATTTTGAGCCTTTAGTGCAAAGACACAACATCATGCGTGAAATAAATGCCTATCCAGTGAAGCTTCCCTGACGCATTTAAATACTGAGAATGATCAGGCAGAAGAAGACTGATGTGACAGAAATCTGCTCAGAAATCTGCTTGAAAAAGGACATGATTAAAACCCCAGATTAAGGTTTTTCACAACATAAATATGCTTAAACAACTAGTAATCTCAACTTCTAATTTTAAACAAACACCCCAAGAAACAACTATATCCCTTTAAATAAAAAAAATAATCAATTTATACTCTTCTTAAAAGAACTCCAACAATGCAAAATAAGTTCCAATTCCATATATAGATATATATGTACTTTTATAACTTAAGTACTCTTTTGCTCTATATACTTTAATTCATGCAACAGTGACAGAGGACTGGATATGAGGCTCTACAGAGGCCTTTCTGAGAAAGTAGTGTAGCTCCTCACTCTGGCGAAGAACAAGGGGGTATACATCTTGTCAATCTCAAAAGCAGTGACTGCAGTCTCACCAGTTGATCTGGAAAAAAAATACTCATGAAATAGCCAGTTACAAGAAATTTCAACTCACTTAGAAGCCTTGTGTGTTTTGGGGGAGAGTATTGTTTCATGCCTTAACCTTAACCTCTTTAAATTTTAATTCACCTCAGTAAATCCTAAATAATATATCGTAGAAAATTTGAAAAATTTTAAAAAGCACAAAAAGGCTCATGCAAATTCCTCCTTCAGTCATATTAAGAATTTTCTTCCAGTGTTTTTCCTGAGCACCTTAACCTCTATGCAACTATACTACTGAAATCAGACTTTATTAGTAATCCTGATTTTTTTTTTGATTTAGCATTAAGATACACGGATATCCTCATATCACTAAATACTCTTCAGAAGCTATATTTAATAGCTGCATACTATTTCACTGTCTGCTTGTATCACCATTTATTTATTTATTTTGCACCACAATTCAAAGATTACAGTTTTGTTGGAGATTTAGGTGGTTTTCTATATTTGCCGATGAAAAATCATGTTGTGATGGTTTTTATTATGTTCTTTAAGATTCCTAAGGGTAGAGTTTCTAAGTCAAAGGTTATAAATAAGTCAATACTCTTATTTAATAAGAGTATATTTAAAGAATTTTTAAAGAGTACATTTAAAGAATAAGTGTATGTTTAAAGAATCAGTCCTAAGATAGAATTTAATGACTTAATATTTGCATGATCAATAGCATAATTACAGGTGGGAGAAGTGAGGCAGGTGGCAAGTTATACTACCACAGCCTTTTATTTTCTCCTAAAAAAATGAGAAATACACAAAAGTAGAAAATTCAATTGACTTCATAAATAAAAGGAAGTCAATGCACTTACAAATGATGCCTCTTATAATATCTTATACCCCCTAAAATATACTTTACATTTTCATTTCTTTGGTCCGACTTCTGGATTTGGTTTCTGTTTTTGAAAAGGAAAAAAAAGTCCACTTCACAGATTACTGAAGGACGCAAAATGAAGACTGTAGGACTGGTAGGTAAGGGAGAAAAGAAAGAAAAAAGCTCTTTCTCCGTTATCAGGACCTTCCAAATGAGTGGGGGAAAGTAAGGTAGCCATGTGACCAAGAAAATCGTTAACGGGTCACCTTAAAACCTGGATTCAATTAGGTTGGAGAGTCATCAGTTATACTAATATTCTTTCAAACCCAACAACAGTGAACTTCAATATCACACGAATTGATATTTCACTTTCCCATTTTTTTAATTTTTATTTCTGTACCCTTCCTCAATCATTTCACACAGGCTAAATCCTAATTCATAGAACAAAGAGCTTTAAATAGGAATCACATATTAGATTTAGCTTCAAAACACATGACACCCTTTCTATCTGCCTTGTTTTTATAAAAAATTCGTTTTTATTAAAATGAGTATGTAAACCCTAAGGATAAACTAGGTGGAAATAAAGTGAAAGATGCTGTGCTATGAGTGAAACATGGGAGAAGAAAAATGTGGTAGTGTTTTACAATTGCCTTGGATAAGTCAGAGAGTAAGTTGGCCACTTACTTGGAGTTCTGGATATTCCATATCCTGGATGATCTTTATATTTTTCATTTTGGCCATTTTCTTGATTTGTAGGAACAGTATACCAAGGTTTACCCTGGTAATGCAATGTTAACTTTGAAGGATTCAAGACATACCTGAAGTTTCCTAAGTCTGACATAAAATACACGTTTATTCTGTAACCTTGTTATTTTTACTGCATTCACCTACTTGTAAGTAATGTGACAAGAATGATGTATCCAGATGAGTTTGTTGAACCTCTGGTGGCCACTGGAACACAGTTGTAACCCCACATGAAAACTTTGATCTGCTTCTTGTACAGGGACACGACGGAAATATCTGTACTTATAGTCAAGTGGTTTCTGTAAAAGAAAGGGTACAAAGTTATAATGAAACCTCACTTCACTGGTTTTATATAAATACAAATATATATGACTATGAATATTCATAATATATGAATATTTATAGGACTATATAATGCAAGACTGACAATAGAAATAACATATCGGCATACAGTAGAGAGGTGTCTTGGGTATCAAAAGAGAATGTATGTAAGTGTCTTAAAAAATGTCCAGCACTCTAAAAATTTAAGGTTTTATTCCCTAGCCTTGAATCCATTCATCATCACAATAAGCCCATGTGCTAAATATGGCTGCATTACTACTATGTAATGGCTAAAGGAATGAAGACCGAGGCAGTTCCAGTGAGCTAACCAAAGCTATTAAGCAGTTTAAGAGGTGAAAATTAAAATTTCACTCTCTTATCTCAAAGTCTAGACTTTGTTTCTATTTGAAAATAGTTGGTAATGTTTAAAAGGGAAAGCGACCAACTGGTGAAGGCTGCAGAAAAGCCAAGGATCTTGCAATGCCAGCGAAATAAGTCAATGCAGAAATAGATATGAAAAGGATCATTAGAATCACGCTTCTCTAAAAACTGCCAGTAAAAACACAAGAATATCAATGCTATGTATGGTTTGATTGTATCATATATTCTGGAGAGAAAACTGATACTGCAAGTGGAAGTTCCTAAACTCTTTTTTATTAGATAAAAATCTAAACAACTAGGCCCTCATAATGTCTCAATTTCAGCTTCAGGAAACTCATGGCCATAGTCACAGTCCTAGCAACTATCTCTGTTCCTCAGCTGGCTGGCCCAGATTCTAGCGTCTACCAAAGGAAGGTGGAGAAGCCGGCCAAAGCTGTCCAGAAGGTGATAGGACTCACAGAGGAAACCAGACTGAATTATCTCAACACATGATGCTAGGGAAGAGAGGATGGTTTAGTACTAGGAGACATTCTTTCAAACGCCACACTAATTTATACTAATTTATTTTATTAATAAATACAATTATGTTTAGTACTAATTTATTAAAAAGTTCTATCAAGACCTATACTGATTTATAATTTATTTAGGTGAGTATACTCATATATGACTTCTTGATTTTTAACCAGGATTGAAAAAAATGCACATTGAGAAAGGTTGTGGGAAAAAATTAGGCATTCAAACTGTTGTGTTGAGAGATTATGGACCTCTAGAATGTAACAATTCAACAATCATATTTGCTTGGTGTATTTTTCCTTTTGTAAGAACAGGAAGAAGAAAATTATCTTTCATTAGATTATTTCCAGTAGAAACTGAAATTCTCTATAAGAAGATCCTTGTGAAAGAATTATCTACATGAGTGAATTTAAGGAAAATCCTCTATGATTCAAAATGAGAAAAGCCAAAAAAGCAGAGTCAGGTATAATTTTACTAGCCATCACACAGGACATTTGGGTTTTATATTTTCTGGAGCAGAATAGGAAACCATCTAGAGAAAAACAAGCTGATCCAATTTAAAAAATAACATTTTAGAAAACACTTTAATTCATTTAAAAGATGCTAGAAGCCAATATACATTTTGTATAGTAGTTTAAACAATGAAACAGTATTTTTTTATACTTTCCAATAAAGAATGCTTGAATGAGCATAGCAATAAAATAAAGAGAAAACTGCCAATTCTGCCTTATATACTTACTTCTTCTTTTTTCTTAGTTATCACAGCAAATACTTTGGTCTGATTGTCTGTATCTTGTGACAAGCGATAATGACCCAGTAGAACTGCATCAGTTCTAAAAATTAAAAAATACACTTTAAATCTAAGGCTATTACAGTTATTTTGTATTTTTAAGTAATCTAGAAAGAAATGGGTTACAAAAGTGTTTATTCAATTTGTCTGACAAGAACCTGCTCGGATATGAGTTATCCTAATTGCCAAGGCCCCAGACACCTATATTCTGCAGAGAGGCCCAGGAGTTGGTGTTTTTCCTAAGAGCCTCCTGTGACCAGTTTTCTATCATTAAGGAAACAGAAGGGTGCATTAACCTGCAACTAACCATAGAAAACATGGACTGGATAAAAAAACTACAGAAAAATAATACCTGGCATTCCGATTTCTTAAACGAGGAACAATGGACAGAGGCTCCTCAGGGGTTGTCAACATCATCACATGGCCATCAGGAAAGAATCTTATATACCTATGTAAATAATAAAAGGACACCAAAGACACCACACACACATAAAGTATAACACAGGTCCTTATTTACTTGTACCTAAGCCTATTCATACCTATCATAGGAAAAATACCCTGGGCAAAAGAACTGGTAAAACACCATTGAAATAAACATGACTGTCAACTTGTGAATCTAGCAACAGAAAGCTAAAGGCATTTGATTGTTTTTCTCAGAGAACTTTTGAAATCTTAGTTTCATTCACTGAATAAAAAATCATTAAACATCTCTCTATTAAAGTTCTGTGTGTTGCCCCTAAAACACAATCAACAGCAAACAAATCTGAGCTCTAGAGGTAATACACAGCTACTAACATAAGTCTACTTATTTTTCAGAGACAGAAATATCTGATGACAGTAATATCTTATTCAGCAGTTCCCGTTATAACACAGAACAAAAATACCAAGGACGATTCTGTAGATAAATGCACAAGCCACAAAGAACAGATGTCCAATAACTAATAAACTATACTCGGAGAGAGAGAATTTTTCACTCACTCAGTTTACTACAGTTGTACCTGTAATATTCCACGTGGTGCCAGGCTCTATAGAAACCATCAAGAGACTGCTCCCCTTGACGAATATATGTTGTTTTACTGATATACACACCTATGAATAATGTAATGAAAAACATTTAAAATTACAATCACATAATACATTTCCAACTTTATTTTTACTGTAGTTTCCTTTAAATATCTTCATAGTACTTAGGTTTGCTACAGAAGATTAAGATTGTATATTTATCAAAATCAGAATGCTAGTTCACCATTTATCCTGAGTCCGAAGGCGTTCATCTTACCATCAAACCGAACACGAGGCCTTTCTAGAAACATCTCTCTCCAGGATGTGTATGGAACAAGTTTAATGCAACTTCTGCCCCAAACTTTCAAGCAGGCCAAACGCCATATTTCAGGGTCTCTAGGAAATAAAAACACAATATTATATACATATAACATATTGATTGATAAATATCAGTTAGAACCATCATTATATATAAAAGGTTTATAAGTCCCAATAGACAGATCTTGGAAATATCTTTGCGACTAGCCATCCTTTGTTCAGCAAATATTTGCTGAGTCCTGCCAGGCACTATATTATTGGCCACTGGAGAGACACTGAAGAAGGCAGAGGCCTTGCTCTTTTAATGATGGGGAAAAAAAACAAAATTCAGAAAACAGAGAAAAGTTTCAGGTAGTGTGCTCAGTGCAAAAAAGTGCAGAGTAAAGAGACCAGGACAATAGCGTTGGGGAAACATAGTATTTCAGATTCATGTGGCTGCAGCAAAGTGAGCAAGGTGAAGTACAGAGTATGTGATTTGAGAGATGCAATCGGGAGTGGGTGAGGTAGTGGCTTGCAGGTGGGAGTGGTTATTTAAATGAGATGGATGCCACTACAGGGTTGTGAGCATGACTTGTGTCCTTAAAATGATCATGCAGGGGAGATGGGTGGAGCAACATGGCGGTGAGGAGACGCTGCGAGTAAGATCTCCCATTAAAAGAAGTTAATAGGGAGGAAAAGCGGCAGGTCCCAGTGAGAACTGGGACACGGAAGATAAACGGGTGACTCCAGCAAACTACCCGAAGAAGAAAGTGGCCATAAAAGAGGACTAGAAGGGAGGGAAGCGCAGAACTCTGCTCCCCTCCCCCGCCCAGAGAGTCGGCACTCTCTGACCAGCAGAGAGGAGGGGAAAAAACGAACTAAAACGACCAACAAGAACAAACTACGCAGCAAGCGGGACTGTGAGTGGAAAGGAACTATTTCAGCCACCACACCCTGTGAACGGGAGCTGTGGAGAATCCTGCAGGATCCGCTGCGGAGGTGAGCTCCAGGCGCCATTAAAGAGAGACTCCGCCCCCCAGGAGGAGGCCAGCACCAGCACACAGCCCCGGGCCGCCCGGTAAGCTTGCACGGAAAAGCTGCGCGCTGGAAAAGCAGACGCGGCTCGGGATCGGGATTGTGTGGAAAAGCAGTGCGGTTGAAAAGCAAACGCGGATCCAAATCGCAGCTGCCCAGGTCCCCGCGCCTGCGACCTAGGCTTGCGGGGAGACACACGGAGGCCCTCCCTGAGTGAGCAGGAATCAGGCGCCCAGGCACGGGAGCGGGATTCAAAAGGCGCCATTCCCGCGCCACTGTACTGGGCTACAGCCTGCGTCCTGGAACTGAGGGCTTTGGAACTGAGACCCGGGGCACGAAATTAGGGGCGTGGGTTCCCCATGACGGTGGGGCACAAGGCAGACACAGCACCCCAAAGCCGTTGAGGTTTACCCTACCATTCCCGCTCTGTTCCCTGTCCCACGGGGTGGAAAATCAGCTCCCCAAGGGCTCTAGGAGAGATCTCTGGCGCCACCTAGCGACTTGAAGCCAGCAGAGGCTCCTGGAGGAGCCAGTGGCCAGCTGGGGAGTTAGCCCACACCCGGCCCCTTCCGAACAAGTAGTCTGAGCCCACAGGGAGAGCGAGCACCCACAGCCGGGGCAGACCAGGCACGCAGAAGAGTGTGCCTGAGACCGGACGCGCAGGGAGTGTGTCCCACATTACCATTTTAGAACAGGGACATTTTTTCAGTAAAGACTACATTTCTTCAGTAAAGAAGGCTTCCTCAGGAGCCAGAGGTGAGCGGGGGAAGTTCGCCCACGCCAGACCCCCTCTGGCCTGCAGTCCAAGCCCAGAGGGGGAGCAGGAACCCACCGTTGGGGCAGACCAGGCACACAGGGGAGTGTGTCCCCACATCGGCATTTTAGAACAGGGACCTTTCTCCAGTAAAGACTGCTTGAAACTGACATATGGCTCCTGGAGGAACCAGAGGGGAGCAGAGAAGCTCACCCAAGATGCCGGCCAGTCCCAACAACACAGTGTCCCAACGCATACGGCAAATTAGAAAACAGACAGTAGGGAGTAGAAGAACCACACGCAACCTAGCAACTCCCCAGGGAAAAAGCACACCACAAAAAGAAAAACAGCCCCCAGATTGCAACGACAGTAACTTGGAAGAACTTCTGAGCCTTCCAGAAAGAGAATTTAAAATTGCCGTGATTAAAAAACTGACAGAAGTCATAAAGGAAAACAATGATAAGGGGAAAATAATCAACGATCAGAAGAATGCAATTGAGTCCCTAGAGAGGGAAAACAATGGTCAGAAGAATGAAATTGAGTCCCTAAAGAGGGAAGTAAAAGAAATGCAGGAGATCAAAGAATTAGTGGAAGAACTAAAGAATTCTGGGAAAAGCAATGAAAGCAGAATAGATGAAATGGAAGAACGAATAAGTACTCTTGAAGACACAGAAATAAAAAGAACCAAAACAGAAAAGGAAAGAGAAGTACGAAGGAAAAAGAATGAAAAAAGACTTCGGGAACTATCTGACTCCATGAGGAAAGGAAATATAAGAGTTATAGGAATACCAGAAGGAGAGGAAAGAGATGTAGGAACAGAGAAAATATTCAAAGAGATAATTAAAGAGAACTTCCCAAATGTGAAGAAGGAGCTGAAAATTGATATACAAGAAGCAAGAAGAACACCAAACTTCCACGACAAAAGGAAAAATACAGCAAGACACATAATAGTAAAACTCCCAAGAATCCAGGAAAAGGAAAAAATAATGAAGCTGGCAAGAGGGAAGAAACAGATAACATTCAAAGGAAAGCCAATCAGGCTGACATCAGACTTCTCTGAAGAAACACTACGGGCAAGGAGAGAGTGGAGGGACATAGTCAACAGACTCCAAGAAAACAGATGCCAACCAAGAATACTCTATCCCGCAAAGCTCTCCTTCCTCTTTGAAGAAAGAATATGGACCTTCCCAGACAAACAGAAACTCCGGAATTTCATTACAACTAAACCCCCACTCCAAAAAATACTACAAGGAGTCCTAAAGCCAGAACATCAGAGGGACGAATAACAATGAAAGAAGGCCAAAAAAAAAAAAAGTTATTAAAAGAATAAATAAATAAAATCAAAGGAAAGACAAACACAATGGCAAATACAGATGCTAACATATCAATATTAACTCTAAATGTAAATGGACTAACTCTTCAATAAAAAGACACAGAGTTGCAGCCTGGATTAAGAAACAAAACCCAACCTTTTGCTGTCTCCAGGAAACACATTTAGCTACAAAAGATAAAAATAGGCTCAAAGTTAAAGGATGGAAAACAATCCTACAAGCAAATGGACCAAAAAAGAAAGCAGAAACAGCTATACTTATATCAGATAAAACAGATTTCAAACTCAAAAAGATAAAAAGAGACCCCAATGGTCACTACATTATGATCAAGGGGACAATACTTCAAGAAGAAATAACACTCATTAACATATACTCACCAAACGAAGGAGCACCAAAATATATCAGACAACTGTTGTCCTCTCTGAAAACAGACATCAGAGAAAACACATACGTAGTGGGAGACTTCAACACACCACTATCAACAATGGATAGATCAACAAGACAAAAAATAAGTAAAGAAACCAAAGCTCTAAATAAGGACCTAGAGCAATTGGGCTTAACAGACATCTATAGAACACTAAACCCCCAAAAAACAGAGTACACATTTTTCTCAAGCGCACACGGATCATTCTCCAGGATCGATCACATACTGGGGCACAAGACAAACATCAACAGATACACCAAGATTGAAATCATATCAACCATCTTTTCTGACCATGAAGGCATCAAACTAGAAATAAACCATAAAAAGAAGGCAAGGAACTTTCCTACCTCATGGAGATTAAAAACCACACTACTGGAAGACCACTGGACTAATGAGGAGATCAAAGAAGAAATTAAAAAATTCTTTGAATTGAACGGCAAGGAGGACACCAATATCCTAAATGTATGGGATGCAGCAAAAGCAGTAATAAGAGGAAAATATATAGCAACAGAAGCTCACATCAAGAAACAAGAAAGAACGCAAAGAAACAACCTAATCTCGAAGCTCAAAGATCTAGAAAAAGAACAACAAAAAAACCCCAAAACCAGTAGAAGAAAAGAAATAATAAAAACCAAAGCAGAAATAAATGAAATTGAAACTAAAAAAACAATCCAAAAGATCAATGAAACCAAGAGCTGGTTCTTTGAAAAAATCAATAAAATAGACAAACCCCTAGCCAGGCTCACAAAGGAAAAAAGGGAGAAAGCACAAATAAACAGGATCATCAATGAAAGAGGAGAAATCACAACGGACACAGCAGAAATCAAAAGAATAATCAGTAACTACCATGAACAGTTATATGGAAACAAGTTTAACAATCTAGAGGAGATGGACAAATTCCTACAACTCTACAATCACCCAAAGCTAGATAAAGAAGAAATAGAACACCTAAACAGACAAATTACAAGCAGCGAAATTGAAATGGTAATCAAAAACCTCCCCAAAAACAAAAGCCCAGGACCTGATGGATTTACAAATGAATTCTACCAAACATTCAGAGACGAATTAGTGCCTATACTTCACAAACTCTTCCAAAAAATTGAGAAGGAAGGGACAATACCAAACACGTTCTATGAAGCCAACATTACACTAATACCAAAACCGAACAAGGACAACACAAAAAAGGAAAACTACAGGCCAATCACCCTAATGAACACTGATGCAAAAATCCTGAATAAAATTTTAGCTATCAGAATCCAACAATGTATCCATAAGATAATTCACCACGACCAAGTAGGATTCATTCCAAGGACACAAGGATGGTTTAACATCTGAAAATCAATCAACGTTATCCAACACATCAACAAAAAGAAATATAAAAACCATATGATAATATCAATAGATGCTGAGAAAGCTTTCGACAAAGTGCAACACCCATTCATGATAAAAGCCCTTGAAATTCTTGGGATACAAGGAACATACCTCAACATCATAAAGGCCATCTATGACAAGCCAACAGCCAGTATCATTCTCAATGGTGAAAAGCTGAAAGCAATTCCATTAAGATCTGGAACAAGACAAGGATGTCCACTCTCACCACTGCTTTTCAATATAATACTGGAAGTCCTAGCCAGAGCAATAAGACAAGAGAAAGACATCCAAGGAATCCAAATAGGAAAAGAAGAAGTCAAGCTATCACTATTTGCAGATGATATGATAATATACATAGAGAACCCCAAAAACTCCACAGAAAAACTAATTCAACTCATCAATCAGTTCAGTAAAGTGGCAGGATACAAAATCAACACGCAAAAGTCAGTAGCCTTCCTATATACAAACAATAAATCTGAAGAAGAAGAAATCAAAAAAACCATCCCTTTTATTATCGAAACAAAAAAAATCAAATATTTGGGAATAAATCTAACAAAAGAGGTAAAGGACCTATACAAAGAAAACTATAAAACACTGTTAAAAGAAATAGAAGAAGACACAAAGAAATGGAAAGACATCCCCTGCTCATGGATTGGAAGAATAAACATTATTAAAATGGCCATCCTTCCAAAAGCAATATACAGATTCAATGCTATTCCAATCAAAATTTCAATGTCATTCTTCAAAGAAATAGAACAATTATTGATGAAATTCATATGGAATCACAAAAAACCCCAAATAGCCAAAGCTCTCCTGAAAAAAAAAGAAGGGAATGGAGGCATCACACTCCCAGACTTCAAACTATACTACAAAGCCATAATCATCAAAACTGCATGGTATTGGAACAAGAACAGACATACAGACCAATGGAATCGAATAGAAAATCCAGAAATAAACCCACAGATTTATGGTCAACTAATCTTTGACAAAGGAGCAAAGAATATGCATTGGAGCAAAGAAAGTTTGTTCAATAAATGGTGCTGGGAAAACTGGGTCGCTACATACAAAAGAATGAAGCTTGACCACTACCTCACACCATACACAAAAATGAACTCAAAATGGATTAAAGAACTAGACATAAGACCTGAAACCATAAAATATATAGAAGGAAATATAGGCAAAACACTACGTGATTTGCACATCAAAGACATCTTTACAGACACATCACCCAAAGCAATGATAGTGAAGGCAAAGATAAACAGCTGGGACTACATCAAATTAAAGAGCTTTTGCACAGCAAAAGACACAATAACAAAAACAAAGAGAAACCCCACCAACTGGGAGAACATTTTTGCACCCAACACTAATGATAAAGGACTGATCACAAAAATCTGCAAAGAGCTGATCAGACTCAACAACAGCAAAGAAAATAATCCAGTCAAAAAATGGGCAGAAGAGCTAAAAAGAAACTTCTCTGAAGAGGAAATGCAAATGGCCAACAGACATATGAAAAAATGTTCAACATCACTTGTCATCAGGGAAATGCAAATCAAAACTACCATGAGATACCATCTTACACCAGTGAGAATGGCACATATTAAAAAAACTAGCAACAACAAATGTTGGCGAGGGTGTGGAGAAAAAGGAACTCTTCTGCACTGTTGGTGGGAGTGCAAACTGGTCCAACCACTGTGGAGAGCTGTGTGGAGATTTCTGGACCTACTAAACATAGAGCTTCCATATGATCCAGCAATTCCACTCCTAGGTATTTACCCAAAGGACACAGAAACATCAATTCCAAAGAACACCTGCACCCCTATGTTTATAGCAGCACTGTTTACAATAACTAAGCTTTAGAAACAACCCAAATGCCCAAAAATAGATGACTGGATCAAGAAGATGTGGTACATATATACCATGGAATATTACTCAGCATTCAAAAAAGATAAACACATGCAATTTGCAGCAACATGGATGGCGCTGGAAGGGATCATGCTCAGCGAAATAAGCCAAAAAGAAAAAGAAAAATACCGGATGGTCTCACTCATAGCAGGAATCTAGAAAACGTAAATAAGGGACCAGGAAAATGAATAACTATAAGAAAGTGAAAATCAAAATCAACAAAAAACTATGAACCAGAGACACTTTTAGGGGGGCCGGAGGGGAGGGACTGGGGTCAGAATGGGGGGGCTGCAATTGTATGGGGAATATAACAATAAAATTTATAAAAAAAAAAAATAAATGGATTAAAGAACTAGACATAAGACCTGAAACCATAAAATATACAGAAGGAAATATAGGCGAAACACTACGTGATTTGCACATCAAAGACATCTTTACAGACACATCACCCAAAGCAGTGATAGTGAAGGCAAAGATAAACAGCTGGGACTACATCAAATTAAAGAGCTTCTGCACAGCAAAAGACACAATAACAAAAACAAAGAGAAACCCCACCAACTGGGAGAACATTTTTGCACCCAACACTAATGATAAAGGACTGATCACAAAAATCTGCAAAGAGCTGATCAGACTCAACAACAACAAAGAAAATAATCCAGTCAAAAAATGGGCAGAAGAGCTAAAAAGAAACTTCTCTGAAGAGGAAATGCAAATGGCCAACAGGCATATGAAAAAATATTCAACATCACTTGTCATCAGGGAAATGCAAATCAAAACTACCATGAGATACCATCTTACACCAGTGAGAATGGCACATATTAAAAAAACTAGCAACAACAAATGTTGGCGAGGGTGTGGAGAAAAAGGAACTCTTCTGCACTGTTGGTGGGAGTGCAAACTGGTCCAACCACTGTGGAGAGCTGTGTGGAGATTTCTGGACCTACTAAACATAGAGCTTCCATATGATCCAGCAATTCCACTCCTAGGTATTTACCCAAAGGACACAGAAACATCAATTCCAAAGAACACCTGCACCCCTATGTTTATAGCAGCACTGTTTACAATAACTAAGCTTTAGAAACAACCCAAATGCCCAAAAATAGATGACTGGATCAAGAAGATGTGGTACATATATACCATGGAATATTACTCAGCATTCAAAAAAGATAAACACATGCAATTTGCAGCAACATGGATGGCGCTGGAAGGGATCATGCTCAGCGAAATAAGCCAGAAAGAAAAAGAAAAATACCGGATGGTCTCACTCATAGCAGGAATCTAGAAAACTTAAATAAGGGACCAGGAAAATGAATAACTATAAGAAAGTGAAAATCAAAATCAACAAAAAACTATGAACCAGAGACACTTTTAGGGGGGCGGGGGCGGGAGGGGAGGGATTGGGGTCAGAATGGGGGGGGCTGCAATTGTATGGGGAATATAAAAATAAAATTTATTATTTAAAAAAAGAAATGATCATGCAGGGCCTCCCCTGGTGGCACAGCGGTTGAGCGGTGGGCTGCGAGACTGCTTGCAGCCTCTGCAGCACCGGTTTGTTCCCAGGCCGCTGGTGAGGGTCCCACAAAAAAAAAAAAAAAAAAAAATCATGCAGAGGTTTATGGAGAATATGTTCTAAGGGTATGTGGAAACAGAGAGGTCATGTAGGATGTCACTGCCATAATCCAGACCAGGCATCATGGTGGCTGAACCAGAATGACACTTAAAGAACACTGAAATGGTCAGGCTGGTCATATCTTTTGAAGATAGCACCAAGATATTAAGGGATTAGTGCAAAAAGTGAAGGAAAAGATTCACTGAAAATGGACATGATTCTAATACAGTTCAAAACATATCCATTTATAACTTAAAACATTCCTTTTTAACATGCAAAAACTATATTGGAGCAAGACTGTCAGAAAAGAACCTCCCTCCCAATTTTATATTGGAATGTTTCTTTTGAATTTCTTTTAATGATTTATAACACATGACACTTTACCCCTGTAAATTTATTTTCAGATCAATTCCTTCTTTATAATGTTTTCTCACATATAATTAAAAGTTAACAGAGTAACAATGCTAGAAATCCCAATTGTAAAAGCTTGGTGGCAATTCACCGAGTATTTAACAAGTACTTACTAGGTACTTATTAAATTGCATGAGGAATCACCAAAAAGCAAAAGCTTCAAGCAATTCAAAAGTTTACCCAAAATATAAGATTCCAACTTGAAATTAGGTTAAAAGTAACGCATCAAATATAAAAGTTATCATTAAAAAAATGCAACTGAATTATAAGAACTAAAATTTATATAAAAGTTCTAGATATTAAAGACTAAGTATATATTTTTGACGTAAGATACCCATGAGAGATATTCAAGGTAATTACTCAGTCTCAAACGATGTTATACTAAACTGTCATTATTTTTCATATATGAAGATGCTAAAAGTATGGGATAATTTTTATGAAAGTTCAGTACACTCTAACTTTAAGTCACTACCACTTAATAGGTTTAGAGTTACCATGAAAATGAATTGAATCAGCTAAGCTAGCATGAAAACTATCCTGTGGAAGCAACATGTGTGACTACATTTGTTCCATATATTATTTTATATCCTGTACTAGCCTTTAAACATTAAGTTATCTGAGAAAATCACATACAGTTTAGCTAAACTGATCATTCTAAGCTTTTGCCCAGAGTATCAATAAAAATTCTTTAATCAAAACTGCAAAAGACTCATACTTTTTTTCCCCACTACCTGAGTTATTTAAAAAAAAAAGAAATAAGGGCCTCCCAAGTGGCAGGGGTTAAAATCCCAGCGCTATCAAGCTATCACCAGCCACTGCGGCATGAGTTCTGAGTTCTATCTCCAGCCAGGGAGCTAAGCCACATGGTGAAGCAGACTTCTCCTGTCTCCCCCACTGTTTCCCTCAGCAATGTATTTCAGTACAGCCACCTGTTCTGCTCCCTACTTTGTCTCCAGGAAATACTCTTAACCTGTACCTCTGGCCTGTACCCCACTTCTTGTGTGCATAAATAAGTAAAAATTAAAAAAATATATATGTAAATAAAATTTGTAACAAGTATTAACTTATAATCAGATCAAAAAACCCCAAAAAGCCCACAAATAAACTTAAGTACCTGGCACAGATATAGAATCCTCTGCACACCTGTGACAGCTGTTCTAACGATCTGAGGTCCAAGTCACTGGACACCACCCACCGGAAGATGTACATCAGGACCTCCATTGGAAGCACTGCAAAATAAAAACGTTACTGTCATATATGTCATTCTACTGCTAAGTTCCCATGCAGATATCTTTTGTATTCCTAGAAATTTACAAATCACACCCTCAGTAGTGCTCAGAGCTACAGCCTAAGTTATTAAAGTTCCCCAAAGTTATAACCATTCCTAACATCAAGACATAAAATTTTCACTCCTTTTTAAATATAGAACAGATCTAAAACTGCTTTTATAAAGTACCCCTTTCTCTTGGTAGGTCATTTATCACCAAGATATATTAAAATAAATGTGTTAGAAAAAGTGCTATACGTACATGATCTATATTGGATTTGCTAACACTAAAAAGTTATTTTCATTTCCTTGAAATTTTTCAATTGTCCTCTTGTGAAAAATCCCATAAATAAACAATATTTAACATATGAAAGGAAAAGAAACACACTGACTTTTAAACATTCAGCCTAGCTCAGAATTAGTAACTTGGCAAAAACATCTGATACCAATATTCTTCCAATTTTCTTAGAGCTGGCCCAAATCTGACACTTACTGTCTTAGATCTTCACTGAAAAAAGCATGGAATCCTAAAACAACTGTACTGTACAAACTCTGCTCTGCCTCAGATTTTGAAGAGCTTATTAGTATATATAGACAATAATTATAACCAGATATTCCACCATATTTTGAACTAACTTACTGGCAAATGATCTGAACTACTAAGTTTAGAAAACTTAACTCTAAGATGAAAGTATTTCTCATGGAGTTATAACAAGCATGAATTCACACCTGATATGTGAGTCTGACTGCTCTCAAGTTCAGGCTGACACAGTTTGAGCACAGACTCCTGAAATGTGAGCTGCTGCTGGAAGTAGGACAAGAGATCTGCCATCTTGCTATCATCGTCATTATCTTCCATGCTGAAAAAAGAGGGACGTGAATAAAAAAAAAAAAATGCCTGTCTACAAGCACAAAGCTTAGAAACTGATTTTTTTCATAGTACTTTCAAATCTGCTTTAGAAAGTCATCAAAAAGTAAACTGTGAAAAGTTTATCTTTATCATGCCTCAGAAAAAGGTGTCATGACAAGTCATCCCAAGAAAAAAAACTTTCATAATTTTAATTTCCACCCAGAAAGAGTTAGAACTTTTGAGGACAAGTATTAAGATTTAATTAGTTTTATTGTAGAGATTTCATGAGTTAGTGAAAAAGGTATTTAAAATGATTTTAAAACTCTTAAAAGTCTTTTAATTTTCCATAATCCATTCTAATTGGATAAAAATCAAATATACGGATGTCATTTGAGGTACTCACTACCAAGGGTATTCTAATAGTGCCTTACTGTAATTTTAAAAATCTTAGCAGGATCCCTAAATTACTGACCAATATAAACAAATATGTAGTAATAAGAGTTCTAGGAAAATATCTATCCTTTCATTTTTGTTGAAATTAATCTTAAAAACAAAGACTAACAAAAAAAGCTTAGATGAGAATGAAGTTAGATAACTAGGAAGGGCTTAATACAATATAAGAAAGGGCAAGCATGGGCAAGGCTAGATGAACTCAATGTTTACTAACATTTTACAGAGGGCAAAAACCAGCAAAGAGACTTTTAGGATTTATCAAATCTGATATGAAAAAAACAACTGTACACTTAAAGAGTTTTCACAGCATTGTATTAAAGGATGGGATAGAAAAGAAAAGTTTCTTTAATGTTTTGATCAAATGATTTTAACAGCACCTAGGAGCTATTTATAAAACTGGCTAAAAGCTGGGTCTAAGTGACTCGATGCAAATTTAAAGAAGGTTTAGAATAGCTCAAAAGATTTGTTTTGAATATCAGCTACCTCACACTGCTGAATATAATTTAGTGAACAATATTAATAAACAAAAAGTTCAAACATGGAATGTTATTCAAAGCTTAAGCACTAATGATGTAAGTTTAAAACCCTGGCAATAAGCATGTTATCAATAAAGTTAATTATTAAATTATTTCATAATTATTACTTAATAACATCTAATATAAACATAGAAATGTAATGTCTCACTGCCAAAACTTTATTTTTGTATGTCTTGCTCATTTTAAATATCACATTCCCTCTTGGGGACAGAATCCCTCTCCTCTATTATCAGCAAAACTGAGCTTTTGGAGATAGAGTGCTTATATCAAAACAATTTTATAATTTCCTTACAAATAACCTCAAGAGCATTGGCTTAAAAATACATTCTCCTGACCTTTGTCCATATGAAACTATCAATGCCATTTCATGACTTCAATGCAAGCAGCATCTATCCAAACCAACATGGTTTCTTTTAGGGATGCTTGTATCCTATACCCGTGCTTTTAAACAATTGTGCCACAAATAAACCATAATAAGTCTTAATAACACTCTACCTACATACCTTGAAAGAATAAAGTATTGTTATAGTTCATCATTTTCCTAACACTATGCAGTCTTTTGAAAAAAAAGTAGTTTCAAACATAAAGGAAAGAAAGGCTAGTGTGATGAAACCCCATGTACTCGTCGCCCAATTTCAACCACTACATTTTGTCAACTTCAATAGTTTTAACTTTAAATAGGCTCCAGAAAGTTGAAATGTGTCTATTAATTTCTACTCGTTTCAATAATCACTGCTTTTATTTAAAAAGTCACCTCTGTCACTTAATCTTTGTTGTATCTGTTTAGAATATGCATTTCTACGTTTTAATCTTAAAAATTCTCCTAACTAAAATTTTCTATAGCTTTATAAACAAGTCTTTACACTGAAGACCACATAACTTAACAAAAGGAGCACCGTCTTCTAAAATGAAGAATCAACAGGGCAAAGACACTTAACTTAAACAACTATGTATTACTGTCTATCAAATTATATACGCACTAGCTGTTTCCAACGCCATCACCATCTGGAGACCGGGTATAAGTAATCTTGAACTCTATATCAGGTACAAGCTGCATAGCCCTACGATAAAACTTGATGGCTAAAAGAAGAAATAAAGCTAAATTAGCTATGGCCACACATTTTGTCATTTCCTTTGATTACCCTTAACTGTGGTTTAATTTGGTAACATTCTTTACAGTCAAATTCCCTTTTTCTACACGCAACAAGAGTTCAGTGAACAAACTTATTTCCAAATCAACTGCTCATAATCTCTTTTCTCAAGGTAGAAGCTTAAGATGTTGTACTTGACTCTTTTAGTCCTTCCCATCTTTTGCCTCACCCTCTTATGTGCTGGCAGGAGCGATCTCATGGGGTAGTTTTCTTCAGGCCTTGAAAATGCAATTGTTATAGTCCCAACAAAAACACTTATTTTAAGGAGTCATTTCTTTTGAGAATGCAGAGTTGAATAAAATCAATTGTTTCCTACTTAGTGGAATAAAGACAAGAATTTCTCAGAATTTATCCTTCAAATTCAACTTCCTTTAACCAAGCTGCCTCTTATTTTGCTATACAACTCTGAAAACCTTTTTTTATTTTTTAATTTCCTGGCCAGTTGGTTTAGAACTATAATATTTAATAATCTCTCACACAGAGCTGTACCAATAGAACTGCAGAGGCCAATTAATTCTTTTCCCCTAAGATGAAGATTAGTCACTTCAATACACTCTGCCATGCTTTATTACTCAGTGAATTATAATATACTAAAGACTAATATACTGAAGACTAGAGGGATTTGCTTATTTGGGTCATTTTAATATTTTGGAGTAAAAATACCACTAGAAGAAACTTTCAAATAAATACTGCAATTCTGAAAGTGTTATTTTGGGGGGTATTTTCAAATGATTAAAGCACAAGCATTTTTCCCATGCCCCAATTATTAGCTTTACTATCACAAAAGGAAAGCATAACTACAAATAGCCCCACTACTTTGGTTATTTATGCAAATCTACTAGGTGAATAAAAGGGACAAAGCTGAGGGTATTCTTTTTAGTAAAATATAAATTATAATTTAGAAAATATATGTATCTTGTACTCAGCCTATCCTTTATATTTCCCTCCTATGAAGTAATTTTCACTTATAAAAGGAACATATCTTATTTCTAAATAACAGTATTTTTAAGACTTTACTAATAAAGAATAAATAGTAAAACCTAACTGTAGAAAAAGGTTATTTTACTCATTCTATGATGATGTTTCCTAGCAATATTTTTTTGAAAGACATAAAATTATACAAAGATTTTTTTTCTAATTTTTAAAAAAGCAACTTCAAATATTGGGAGATTGATGTTCTATACCAAATATATTCTAATTTAAAAAAAATGGATCAATAACAAAGAACTGTTATTTAGCAATGTTATGAGAATATAATCTCAGGATGAGTTTTTACCTTCATAAAGAGCTCCATTCTGTTCTTCTTCTACTGCTTTTAGAAAAAGTTCTCGAGCCTATAAAAATAAACAATAAAAAACAATTTTTGAAAACCTGTATTAAAAATGAGTACGAATAGTGAAATCATCTTAACAAATGGTGCTGGGACAGCTGGACATCCAATAGGCAAAAAACAATGAGCCTCAACCTAAACTTAACATCTTACATAAAAATTAACTAGAGAATGAATCATAGACTTAATGTAAATCACAGACCTAAAGGTAAAACTTTTAGGAAAAAAAATCTTGGAGACTGAGGACTAGCCAAAAAATTATTGAATCAGATACCAAAAGCACAACCCATAAAAGGAAAACTTGATAAACTGGATTCATCAAAATGAAAAACTTTTGCTCTGTGAAACACCTTAAGAGAAATGAAAAGACAAGCTACAAACTGAAAGTTTTTATATGTCACATATTCAATAAAGGACTAGTATTTAGAATACACAGAACTCTTAAAACTCAACTGTGAAAACATAGACAAACATATCTCAGAAAGGATATAAAGATGGAAAATGGCACAGATAAAGACATTGTGTTATCCCTGGGAAAACACAAAGTGAAATTACAATGAAGTAACACTAGATACCTATTTGGAATGTTTAAAATTAAAAGGTAGTAATAACATCAGATGCTGATGAGAATGCAGAGACATTGAGTCACTCATACATGGCTGAAGGGAACATTGGTGGTACAGATACTCTGGAAAGCAGTTTGAGAATTACTCTGAACTGAACATACATCCCAGCACATGCACTCTTAGGCATTTATCTTAGAGAAATGAAAACTTATGTTCATGCAAAAAACTACATGTAAATAGTCATAGTAGGTTACTCATAATAGCCAAACCAAGAAACAACCTAAATGTCCTTCAACTTGTGAATAATTTTTAAAATGGGGTTCAAATTCATCAAAAGGATATAACTTATTAATATTTATGCATCTAACACAAGGGCACTTGGTTATATAAAGGACTATTAAACATCCAAAACAAAATATTGATAAAAATACAATGATTGTGAGAGACCTCAACACACCACTGACATGAAGGGATAGATCATTTAGACAGAAAATTAAAGAAATAAATGCCTTACATGAAGAGTTAGGCCAGATGGATCTAATGGACAGTTTTCCATCCCCAAAGAAATAAATATACTTTCTTCTTAAGTATAAGAATAGATCATATACTGGGACACAAAAAATGTCTCAGAAAATACATGAAAATAGAAATTTTACCAAGCATATTCACAAATTACAATAGATAAAGCTAAGTATTAACCATAAAAAGAATCTTCAAATAAACCAAAACATGTGGAGACTAAACATGTTTGACACAAAATTGACGAGCTCTTAGTTAGACTTATGAAGAAAAAAGGAGAGAAAACCCAAATAAAATCAGAAATGAAAGAGATGACACTACAACAGATGCTGCCGAAATAAAGTCATGGCCATGCAATGGAAAAAGGAAAGCTTCTTTAACAAACGGTGCTGGGAAACATGAAAAGCCATAGGCAAAAAAATGAAACTAGATCCATACTTAACTCCATACACAAAAATTAATTCAAAATGGATTAAAGATCTGAATATCAAAACCAAAACCATAAAAAGAAACATTAAAAAAAAACACAGGGAACATACTACAGGAGATTCACCCTGAAGATGTATTTGGGAACTCAATTCCAATGGCTAGTAAAAATGAAACCAAAAAGAAACAAGTGGGACTACATCAAACTAAAACTTTTTTGTACCTCAAAAGAAACAATCACCAAAACAAACAAACAAACAAACAAAAAGGAAACCTACAAAATGGAAACCAATTTGCAAATCACCCCTCTGACAAGAGGCCAGTTTCCAAAACATACAAAGCCATCATATGGATCCAACAAGAAAAGAGACAACCCTATCAAAAAAATGGGCAAAAGACCAAAACAGACATTTTTCTAAAAATATTCAGACTATAATTGTCCAACATCACTTATTGTAAAGGAAATGCATATCACAACCACAATGAGGTATATCACCTCAACCTTGTGAAAATAGCTCATGTCGAAAAGAATGAAAACAAATGTTGGCAAGGATGTGTTGAAAAACAACTCTCATCCACTGCTGGCGGGAATGCACGTTGGTGCTATCTCTATGGAAAATGATATGAAGATGTCTTAAGAAAATAAACATGGAAATTCCTTATATTCAGCAATACCTCTAGTAGGTTATTTATCCTAAAAATATGAAAACTAATATGAAGAGATTTATGTAGTCGTATGTTCTTAGTAGCAATGTCTACAAAATGCCAAGTCATGGAACCAACCCAATTGCCCATCAATAGACCAATGATAAAAAAAATTGTGAACAATATACTCTATCAAACACTACACAGCTATTTAAAAAGATGAAGTAGTGTTTCGTGGGACAAAATGGAATGACCTCACAGTGATTATGTTAAATGAAATTAAGTCAGAAATCGAAAGGCAGATAATGGACGATTTCGCTTATTTGTGAGATATAACCAACAATAATACACGGACAAAACAGAGCAAATCTTGGACTTAGTAAAAAAAATTTAATGGTTACCAGAAAGAAGGGGGAAAGAGAGACATAATGGGGCACTGGCATGATAATGCAGGCTGACTGGAACATGTACATATGGTGGAGTAAAAAATGTAACCTTAAAATTAAAATTAAAAAAAAAAAAAAATTAAAAAAAATTAAGGAGGGCCTCCCCGGTGGCGCAGCGGTTGAGCACTGGGTTTCGAAGCTGCCCGCAGCCTCTGCAGCGCCGGTTCGATCCCCAGCTGCCCCCCGGCCACCGGAGGAGGGTCCCATATGGCGCGCAGACCTCTCCTGCCGCCCGCTGCTCCCCTCAGCAGTGTACTTCGGTCCTTCTGCCTGCTCTGCTCCCCTCTCTGGCTCGGGTGAATTCTCTCACCCTCCTGTGCTTCTGACTGTACCCAGTACTTGTATAAATAAATAAAAAAAAAAAAGAAAAGAAAAAAGAACTATTTTTAAAAATAAAAAAAAAAATTAAGGAAATGTTTTTTAAAAAAATTGTTATTTATCACACCATAAACACTACTGAGCAATAAAAAGGAGCAAACTATTAATACACAATTTGGATAGACCTCAAAGGAATTATGCTAACTCAAAAGGTTACATACTATATAAGTTCAGAAATACAACACTTTTGGAATATCAAAATTACAGAAACAGATTAGTAGTTGCCAGTGAACTGTGAGAGGATATAACTATAAAGGTATACAGGAAGAGGGAGCCTTGTGGTGAAAAATATAGATCTTAACTGTGGTGGTGGTTACATGAAGCTACTACACATGCCATTCAATTGCATAGAATGTTATAAACATATGCACATAAAAGCGTTGTTGAGTTTGAGGACTGTGAATAAGTTCTGAGGAGTGTATCAATGTCTAGTTCCAAGTTTTGGATAGCACACTACAGCTATGCAGGTTGTCACCACAGAAGGAGCATGTGTGAAGGTTGCACAGGACTTCCCTGTATCTGTGACTCTGTAATTGTTTCAATATAAAAATTAAGACAAAATGAACATGGAAAGTTTTAGTTATCATGGATAATGTAAATTATTAAACAGCAAATTATTTGTGAACAAAAACTGGGATCTAACGGTGTAAAGTTGATGGCCTCTACAGAAGTGGAGAAAAATGAAAAGCGCATTGGTGTACTGTGTCTACTTCACGTGAATAGCAGCAAAGAGGTGAACAATCAGATAGCAGGCACAATTTTTCAGTATAAATACTTTCAAAATTTTCCAGAATAAGGAAGTGATTGATACATCATTTTTAATTTGTTCAGTGCAAATGTAACAAAATACTACATTAAATCTTTGGAAAGGTGTTAACATTTGAAGAACGTTTTTTCCCTTTTGGGCTTCTGTTAATAAATTCAGAGGCATCAATCTTTTAGTGAATCTCACGGTCATATAAATTACCAATACAGTTCCTACAGAAAGTTTTTCCTACAAGAAAGAAGACAATAAGGAGTTATGGTATCATCCAAAACCACTAGAAGTAGTGAGGGATAACTGAACTGATAAACTTGTCAAATTTTTTTCCACATGAAGAAAAATTTTATAGTATAACTTATGTCCTCATGTCACCAGAATAGTTATAATCATTACTTATGTCAGTGAAATTTTTTATGTGTTTCCCCTCCCCTCCTAAAAGTTATTTAGTACAATGTCCATAATACTTAACTTTTCTTCTTTTGCTACTTCTTGCTTTCCTTTGGTGTCTGCTGCTTTCAGCAAAGAGCCTCTTGCTGCTCTGGAAGGTCGAGTATCTAAATTGCTAGAGCTTACACCTGGGCCAAGTTCAAACATCCACTGAGCTCGGAACATCTGGAGTTGTGCCTATAGGGAGAAAAATATATTAGGACTTATCAAGGAAGAGCAGTTCACTCTTGAAACAATGTGTCACTAGCCTAACATAAATTTTCATAATTTAAATATATTTAAGACTAGAAAACACTCTTTAAATCACTAAATTGACACTCATTAAGCACGTATTACCTAATTTTTTGTTTAAAACTTTAAAGAAATTCACCTAAGTTTGTACAGGAAAAATCTAATGGTATTGAAAACCAAATTTTAATTTGAACTGAATTTTAATTTGGCTTATTTTTAAATAAGCCATTACTTAGGGACTGAACTTAGACACTTTGAAACATTTCTTTATTCGGTATATAACATATAGCAATGTTAAAGAGCGAGGCTAAAAAAAAAATCGGTGAGCCCAAAGTCTTTCTGTTAGTAACCATTCTTAAAAAAAGGTTTAAAAAAGAAATTTTTGTTCCTAATACATATCATGTGAAAATTTTTAGATATAGACAAAGTGAAGTCCACTGTGTGGTGGACCAGGCTGTACTGCCCAGATGCCCTGCAGGAATAAAGTACCAATGACCCCCAGCTATTGAAAAGTGCTACCAAAAACCATCTTGCTGTCAGCCCTTTTGGATATTGTCTCAGCAAGTTCACGCCCCCTTCTGAGGAGATCCAATGATCAATGGACCAGATCAATGACTGATAAAGGCCTATCTCTGAAAGGTTATTCCATCCTCAGCACCTGCCCAGGATTGGGTAAGGCAATTCATTGAGACAGCACAGCAGTTAAATTTTTTTCCATGCCCATTCCAAATTCCCTTCCTTCTACAACTATCGGTCCCACAAACACTCCCTAATAAACCTCCTTCAAAGTAATCTCTACCTAACAGTCACCTTTCCAGGGAACCCAACCTGAGAGGCCCTTTTTGCCCAAGAAGGTTACTGCCACTAGGACTGTATACATTATTCCTGGCTTTTTTAAAAAAGGAATCTATAAAATACGTTAACTTTAAAAAAATCTTTTTCTCAATATTCTGCGTGCATTGCTTTGTCTCCAACCTTTCTGCTAACACATAACACAAACCTCTGACCTAAAGAGTCTTTAGCAGCACTCCCAATAGCTACTTGAGGATGCACTCCAAACAAATAAGTATTTATTGTGATCCAATTGCTAGACTGCCCTCCAAAAAGTTGCAGCAATTTACACTTTCATGTATAATACATGAGAGTTCTCCTAGTCTGGACAGCAATGGGTATTATTCACCGATCTAATTGGTTAAAAAAAAAAAAAAAAAGCATCTCATTGTAGATTTATTTAATTTGTATATTTTAAACTATGAATGAGACTAATTATCTCTCCAAATAGCCATTTATATTTTCTTTTCCATTAGTTGTCCATTCATATTTTTTTATCCTGTGTTTCTTTTACCGATTTGTAAGAATGTTCTATATACTGAGACTATCAATCCTCTGCCTGTTGTGATAAACAGTTTTTCCAGCTGATTATTTCCCTAGATTTATATTTTTTGCTCTATATAGGTTTTATTTTTATTTATTTATTTATTTATTTTTAAATAGAGGCATGCTTTATTTATTTATTTGTTTGTTTGGTTATACAAGCACTGGGTACAGTCAGGAGCGTGGGAGGGTGAGAGAACTCACCAGAGCCAGAGCGGGGAGCAGAGCAGGCAGAAGGACCGAAGTACACTGCTGAGGGGAGCAGCGGGCGGCAGGAGAGGTCTGCGCGCCATGCGGGACCCTCCTCCGGTGGCCGGGGAGCAGCCAGGGATCGAACCGGCGCCGCAAAGGCCGCGGGCAGCTTCGCAACCCAGCGCTCAACCACTGCGCCGCCACCGGGAGGCCCTCTATATAGGTTTTAAACTCTTAGGTGGTCAAACTTATCATTTATTTATTTATTTATTTATTTATTTGTTTGTTTGTTTTTGTGAGACCCTCGCCGGTGGCCGGGGATCGAGCTGGCGCTACAGAGGCTACAGGCAGCCTTACAACCCAGCGCTCAACCGCTGTGCCACCAGGGGAGGCCCAAATTTATCAACTTTTTTCTTTAAATATACTGAGTCACACTTGAGCCTTGGTTTCAATATTTTAAATCCACAAATAGATTTACAAAGCAGCAATTATTGATCTTTTTTAACAGAAAAAGATATTCAATGCAAAATAAGCACTTGCAAATTTTCACAATAATGACCAACTTCTGTTTATGCATGGAAAACAATGGAATAAGAATTAAATATACAACTGAAGAAACCTGCCTGCAGATCTGTTTCAGCAGTACTTTCTTTTTTTTCATCATCTCCTGCTCTGACAGTATCAGAATGACAATCTTCCTCAGCTTCTGCCTGAGGGGAAAGAAAAAACAAACAATCAGGAATATGCAAACATCATTTTCCCTTTGTAATCTATTATACATCTTCTATTCAGTTACATGCCCAATGAAATACATAATTGCTTCTCCTTCTGTATCTTCTTCATAGCTAAGTTTAGTTATTCCAGTAGGTAAAATTTGATCCTTTAATTTTTTAGCACTGTATGACAAATATCTTTACTGGTAGGTGTTTGGTAGATGGTTAGAGAGAACAACTTTGCTTTAGAAAACAGGACCATATAGTCCTATATAAATGTTCCTTCTTTTACACAACTGGCATGTTAATATCCAAATATAATTTTTGTTTGCTTATTAACATTTTAGATGCTGGGAAAGCTCATTAAAAATGTTATAGGGCAGCCCCGATATTGAACGGGAAGCCTGTATGGAATTAGCTTTAGGACATCCTTTTCCCCCTAACAAAAATATTTAATAGTGAATGTTTTTGTAAAGTAATGTCTTCTATTTTTATATGTTTTATACATCCAGATTTTTTATATACTGGATTTGAATAAAGCTGATTAAAATTACTGTGTATGGCTTGGGGCTTAAAAGAGGTCTCAGGTCGGATTACTTCCATTTTATTTATTTTCAATAATTGTTTGCTAAATTAAACTGAACTCCACCTTCCAGTGAAAATCAAAGTGCTGCTTCAGGTCAGTCGGTTAGTTAATGTATTTATTAGCAAATGGAACTTACTCAACACTTAGGGTGTTCAATCCTACATGTGGCAATCAGGGAAATGATGTTGAAGGTTAGAAACAAAAGTATCAAAAATTACTTAATTTTATTTGTTCCAAAGACAGTAAGTGTTACAATTGCAAATTTTACTAATAATTTGTTTCCAGGAAGGACAAAAACATCTGTATTAACTACAATTTTTTAACACGTTACCCAGATATACTTGCATTACTTTATAGCTCAGCATCAATAAGCCTTGCTTTCTATCTTATCTCTGGTAACCAGGCTCAAAACATAACTTCCTTGAGAAAGAGACAACCCCACAGTCAGAGGTGAGCTGAAATCCCGCACAAACCAGGCCCGCCACTGGCTACCGGTTGGAGCCCAGAGGGAGATCCAGCCCCCAGCGCAGACTGAGGGCACAGGGAAGTACCTCCAGATGCACCATATTAAGACAAGGAACTCTGCCTCTGGGCCTCACCAAAGCTGTGTGGAACTGAGAAAGGGCTGACCCCACAGAGTCCAGCTGAAATCCCCGCACAAGCCAGGCCCGGCCACTGGCTGCCAGATGGAACCCAGTGGGTGATCCAGCCACCACCATGGCAGACCAAGGGCACAGGGAAGTGCCTCCCAGCAGCACTTTATCTAAGACAGGGAGCCTGGCGTCTGGACCTCACCAAAACTGTGTGGAACTGAGAAAGGGCTGTCCCCACAGTCAGAGGTGAGCTGAAAGCCCACAGAAGCCAGGCCCTTCGACTGGCTGCTGACTGGCTGCTGACTGGCTGCCGGCTGGAGCCCAGAGGGGGATCCAGCCACCACCCGGGGCAGTCTGAAGGAGCAGGAAGTGCCTCCCAGACGAAGCATCCTTAAGACTGGGAGTTTTGAGTCCGGACCTCACCAAAACTGTGTGGAACTGAGAAAGGGCTATCCCCAGAGTCAGCGGTAAGCCGAAAAGCGTGCACAAGCCAGGCCCCATGTCTGGTCCTGAGTAGGAACGGAACCCAGAAGGGGATCCAGCAATTAGGTGCCCAGGCGTGATCCAGCCACCGCCAGGGCAGTCTGAGGGACCTCAAAACCCAAAGTATAAGTTCCTTTAAGACTTGAACTAGATAGTATATGGTAAAGTGCTTGACACTATGTAAAAGCTAAGCCAGTGAAGAAACAATTAAGAAAAGCCATGTGCCGAATGAATTTCCAGAAAACTAGAAAATTGAAGGATGAATGCACTGTCAAAAATAAATACATATTATGAGTTGCTTTTAAGCTGAGAACTTTTCCAACTGAGCACATCACTAATAGGAAAATACATTATAAAGGACTCCGAATTTAGAGATCTCACTGAGAAGTATATTTCTCTACTTCTCAAATAAGAGTCCGCTTTATTACTGCAAACTCTAAGTACAACTAATGGAAGGAGACTTGCGTTTCCTAGGGTATCCTTTCAATAATTCAGCCTTTTATCTCTTGCCTGGGTATCATTCTAAAATGACTTCATTTCCAGAGCTTCCCCTGCTCTCTCCAGTTCTGTGCTCTTGCATATACTGCTTGCTCTCTCCTTCTGGAATGACTTCTCCCTTACTAGCTACTTCCACTCATCATCTAAGATTCCGGTATCATCCCAGTGGGAAGCATTTTCTGATCACTTGATTTACCTCTTTTGCTTTCCATAATACTTGTGCCTGCATCTCACCACTTAAGACTTAAATTGAAATTATATTTGTCTCCCTCAGTAATTAGTGCCCAACACACTCTTGATTCATAGTAAAAGCCTGTCCAGGCCACAGCTATCTTATCTATAAAGAATGCTGATTCTGATGGCCTTTGAGTTCCCTTTTCATAAGCAACATTCTGCAATTAAAAGTTGACCTTTTGTAGCTAACAGGTAATATTATACCAGGGTCTATCACTATGACAAGTTCATAATGGGTCCTCAGAAAAATAATAAACTGGTTGAGTTAACAAATAAAACAACGTATAGATCCATAATGCATATCTTAAGATGAGGAAAGGAACAGGAAATCTATAATACAGCATCTTTCTTCTCCCCTGTGCTTTTGTGTCACAATACAGTTCTACTCCATCATTACTTTGATTTTGACAGTATGGTAACAAAAACAAAAAACTATCCAATTGGGCGTTTTATTACTACATTTTGTCAACTCATATACCACTTGAAATAAGTAGGTACTAAGCTGTCACCCTATGATTTTCACCTTTTTCATTTTTTTAATTTTTTACACTATATTTGACCTGTGTCATCACCTGTGACTTGAGTAGCTAGCATGTTCACTTGAGTTGCTCATGTTTTCATTTTATTCCTTTTTCACACTTGGGGGTCCGGAATACAAAAAGTTAAGTATTTAATCCTGGTCAGAGAACTACTGAAAGTTTAGGGGTATAGTCAAGCTTTCTTTCCTCAGATTTTTTTTTTTCCCCACCTCTATCTGTCCTCCAGATTCACTTAATAAACTTAACCAGCCAGCCATCAATTTATTCAATAAACATGTGTGTCTACTATGAGCTAATTACTTCGGCAACCTTTCACCCTTGATTCAGTCAACACTCGACAGAAATTTGTTTCTCAGCTGCCCAATTTACTAGAAGCCAAAGAAAGGCAGCGCTGCACAGAGACTACATATTCCAGCATGCAAGAGTCCCATGGAATTTGCGTTGTCAAATTTTGGAGCTTAGCTCAGACTCCGCATTTGGAGCGCACTGACGCCGCTCTCACGCGGTGAAGTGAGTCAGTCCATCCAATCCCAGGCCACCAGGACTGCTTGCCAACATCCACCCCAGGGCACGGACGCGTCACGGGGCAGGTGCGTCCTACACCACAACTCCTGAAAGGGCCAGAACAGCCTCTCGCTGGGTGCGGCTTTGCAAAGGAGAAGCAATCAACAAGTGTCTCCTCTTGCCTAAGTCCCCTCCGATTTCAGATGCTGCGTCGGCTCACTGCCTTGGAAAAAGCCCTTGCAAGGGAGGGGTCCTCAGGTGGCCGCGGAGGGGCATTTTTCTCTCCGCTGTCCGGCAAATCAGCTCTCCTGACCTCGAATCCCGGCTGAGGGAAGGGGCGTTCTGCAGGACGGAACCCCGGGGAGCACTCAAGGATCGGGGCCCCATAACGGGCGGCGGCCGTGCGGCTCCCACTCCTCCCAGTCTCGCCTTCTCGCAGCTCCTCCCAGGCCCGGTCCCTCCGGCACAGCGCACCCCAGATCCCACGGCTGCCCCAGCCCCCGCACGTTACCATGCTGGCTGGGCGGCCGGCCGCCGCGAGAGGCTCTCCGCGCCCCCTCTGCACCGTCCCCACGAGGAGGTGTGCTGGGTGTCCGGGTGTCTACTCCTGCCAGTCCGCCGCGGCTGGGCTTAGCAGAGTTCTCGGTCGGAGAAGCGCACCAGGCAGCGGCAGTAACTGCGGGCCCGGCGTACGGCAGCCATCTTCACGGGGCAGGGGGCCAGATCGGGACGCGCAGGAGCAGCGGCCGGGGACTCGCGTCGCGGAAGGGCGCCCGCTGCCAGCCGAAACGAGGACTAAGCGAGCGGGGGAGCGTCAACCCCACTGGAGACCCGGGACGCCGCGGCGGAGCTGCCTCCTCTGCTGCGGAACCTGCGGCGGCGCACGGAGCATGCGCAGTGCCGCCGCCGCCGCCCGCCGGCCCCGCGCAGCTCCCCGGCCCCGGCGCGCCGCCGCGGGGAGGGCCGAGTGGGCGTGGGCCTGCTCCGGGCGCGGGGCGCGCCGCCGGTTTGCCGAACCCGGAGCCCGGCCCACGTTTTTGCCTCACTTAAGGGAACTTAAATCTGAGCTCATTTTCTGAACAAGAGTTACCTCAGAAAATGAGCTCAGATTTAGGGTTGAGAGCCTGAGGCAAGCATGGAACTTGGTACTCGGGACTGTCGCTTAACGGTCTGCGGTGACGGGCTAAAGTACAGGGCCAGGAATATAGGGGAACAGTGAAACCCCCTTAGAGCCATAGGGTACTGGAACACTAAATTTTTTTAAGCATGGGCGTGAAGGTTGATGGGTGTAGGAGAGTAACCGACGGAAGGAAAACTCAGCCGACGCAATGGACGTCTCATTACAAAACCCGTCATTCAACTGGGACGGACAGCGAAGCCCGGACCCGGAAGCACGATCCCGGCGCCCCAGCCCCCCGCGGAGCATCATGGGATTTGTAGTCGGCTGTTCCGTATTGAGCGCCGGAACTCAGCATTAGGTCCTTGCCCCCCCTCTTAAAGCCCAAGCACTTTCTTTCTTTTTCGTAGAAGAAACACTTATTTACCAGGAGATATTTTACTTTTCACACTTTAAATTATTTTAAATACAAGCTCTCGCATGTCTTGTAAAATCCTTCAGTCTGACAGCCTTTTCATTTATACTTAACGAGTTTCTAAAGTTTCTTCTAGGTGCTTGGAGCTAACAGTCATTAGAATCCAAAGACGACTTTCAAATGAGTGATTCCAAAATTTATGTGTTTATTATTGAAGAAGTGAAAAAATAGCTAACAGTTTTAATATTGCAGTTCCCTGCAACACTTAAAAAAATTTAATAGCAAATATCCCCAAATTTTAATGCAAATGCTTTTCCCTTTTATTATTTACTATTGCATATTATGTTCTATTCATTTATTATTGTGATATTTATCCCCTCTATTAATTTTTAATTCCATCTTCAAAACTGAACTTTAAATATTGGTGATCACAGAATTTAGATGCATTATTTTTATTCTGGAGATACTACAAATGCAGTATATTGTCTGAAATATTAGGCAAAAGAAAGGATGGTGGGGGGATATGAGGGAATGGTCCCAAATGGCGTTTGTTAATATTAGGGTTTGCCCTTCTGGTGGGCGTGTTTTGATTTTTCTTTTTTCTAATGGGTGTATTTGCACCCTAAATCAGCTACTTATAAAAAGTACCTTAATGTTTAATAGAGGTCATTTAATTGCTTTTAGTTTTTAAGGGAGACTGTAAGGCTAGGTCTTTCAAAGATGATTTTTCTCCCAAGACTTATTTTCCCCAACATTCACATAACTTTTGTTATAGTATATTGTTATATTTGTTCTATTTTATTGTTATTAATCTCTTACTGTGCCTAATTCATAAAATAACCATTATCATAGGTATATAGGTATGCATGTAAAGGAAACAGCATAGTTTCAGTAGGGTTCAGTATTATCTAAGAATTTAAGTATTCACTGTGGATCTTTGTACTGTCCCTGATGGACAAAGGGGGAGCTACTGTGTTATCGTTTTGAACCAGTTATTGGGGGGCTGTTCCATTTATTGTAGCATGTTTATCAACATCGCTAGATGCCAGTAGCAGATGCCACCCCTGTCTCCCATTTGTGACAACCAAATAAAGGTCTTTCAGACCCAATGACTTCTTTAAAATTGGGGTTTTAAATTTAAGTCCAGGGGAAAAATTAAATGTAAAGATTTGTAACAGAGCAAAATGATAAATGTTACTTTTGCATACAAAAGTTTGTCAATGAAGAATGGGACCTTGAAATGCTTTCAGAACAAGTTTTATTTACCAGGTTGAATGTTAATTTAATACATCCCTCTCAACACAGATGGTCTCTCTTCTAGCAAAAAACAATAAAGCTTAGTAAAATAATAACTATTTGTAATAGTAAATTGAACATAGTAAATTAAATTTGTTCAATTAAATTGAAATAGTAAATAGTAAATTAAAACATCATTATGTTTTACAGTTACTAATTTCCTATTTTAGATAAGTATCCACTGGCCCTCTTTATAGGGTTATATTATTACATCATATTATGTTTATAGGGTTATAATTTTCCCAAGGCCAGACTACTGACCTAAGCTATTTACTAGTCATGTGCCACTGATTTCCAGGTAAACTGGACTGGACAACTGAGTTTGACTAAAAATATCAAAACTCCCTCTTGTCTTCCTGTCTTTTTGTTAGGACTTTCAATTTTCATTTGCCATATGTTTTGGGTATTAAGTAGGTAAACACAAAGGTAGATAAATATACACATGCCAAGTGACCAGATAACTCTTTCCCATTTGAGACAGGAAGTCTAAGGAAATTTGACTGTTTTGTATTTTGTAGGTTTCTTTAGAAGACCAGGGATCCCTGTAGCCAGCAGACCAAGAGAGAGAGAGAGAGATTTGGGCCTTTTATAGATTATTTTAGGAAAAAACATTGTCTTCAGTACTTGCAATATAAAAAAAAATAGTGAGAAAATTAACATGTTGATGAGCTGGAAAATTTAAACTCAGAGTAGGCCCCACAAGGCATTAAAGGGTTATTGCTTTATTAATGAATATGCTACTTAGGACAAAATGGTTTCCATTAGCTCTCTAATCCCAGAAACCTTTCTAAAAAAATCTTCCAGGTGATTCTGATGCTTTCAGCTACCTTGAAAACCATTGATTTAGGGGGCAATTACATAAATTTAAATTGAGGACCTGGTAGCAGTTTCATTTTTTCAAAACTCTCCAGAACTTGTCTCTATATAGATGATGTAAGGTAACATCTACAATATCATTTATCACACAGATGGGTGTGTTTAAGATGTGGTTATGTATTAGATTTCATGGAGCTAGTTAGCAGCACAGTATCTCATCGGTTTCCCGCCTAAGAAATAATTTCTCCAACTAAAGTGGTTCATATACGCACTCGTAAAGTTCAAATGAACGCTAACAGTCAGTTGCATTTTTATCTTAAGTATTTTTATTGTGTTATCTATACAACACGATTTGCTACCTTAATCATTTTTGAGAGTACAATTCAGTGGTTTGATTTCCTTCGCAGGTTCGTGCTACCTCAGTAACATTTCTTAAAATCAGGAAAATGTTTTCATCGTGATTACGGCTAGTGAAATTGCCTCATCACGTGCATCCACGGCCTCCATGTCTAACTCTTGATTCCTAGTGCAGCCGATCTGTAGTAAGGCGTCTTCGGAGCTGGCGGGCGCAGTCTCGGTCTGCTCGCCGCGGGGAGCCCTGGGCACTGTCCCGGCCCCGGGCGGAGAGGACCGAGCTCAGCCGCTGGGCGCCCCCGGGCGGCCTGCGCGCGGTGCAGGGACGCGCAGAGCCAGCGAGGGGAGCTGCAGGGTAACTTTTCCCAGGGAAAGCGGCCGGTCGTCCCCACTAGCAGCCTCCCTGCCTTTTGTTTGTTTTCCTGCCGGAGGCTGGAGAGCGGCTGGGTTCTTTCCGCTGTACCATGCGCCGTGCGGCCCGAGCGACACGCCGGTCCTCCCGGGCGTCCTTGCACGGACCCCTCGGCCTGTCCTAGCAGGGATCGCCCCCATTCCCAGTTTCCGAGCGGACTGCTGCGCCCCAGTCGCCGAGGAGCTACACTCACCGCAGGGGCGGACCCCCCGCCTGTGTTCGCGGCACCAGTAAGTGGCACCCGGAGCTTGGGGGCTTCCGCTGGGCGACCTGTCACTCGGGGTGATGGACTGTGGAGAGACCCCAGTCGGGGATCCCCGGCGAGGGATCGGAGGGGGAGGGAGAACCTAATGGGCTGTAGTTACTCATCTCGGTCATAGGGATCTCTGTCCCCTTCGGCTTGAAAACTCCCGTTTCTTCGGAGTCTGGAAGATTTTGATGGGTGTTTATCTTTTAGTCTTTAAGAGATAAAAGATTTTTGCCTCTTTGAAGCATCTTAGTAGGATGCAGACGACTTGCTCATGGAATTTTTCTGACTAGGCCTTTGGCTGTCCCGCAAGGGGTCTGAGCAAGAATCCTCACATTTATGTGCAACCATTTTTCACTGGATTTCTTTCTCATCCGAGTAGATGTTGTGAGGGGGATGTTCAAGGATTTCCCAGAACCCCCGTTTCTTTTGTCATGCATCTTTTAAAGTTTGGCTTTGGTGCTAACATTGAGAGCTTTTACTTTTACTTTTAAATGTAAAAGTAGTAGTTTGGTGCATCATTCTGCAGATAAGAGAATTCATCTCCACTTATAACTAAATAAAGATCTGCTTTTGCTAAAGCTGGGCTGTGTGAGAGACTCCCACCCTGGATTCTGTATGCAGGACCAGATGTCGGGAAGATAGTGCCACTAGTGTTTTTTGTTTTAGCCTGGAGCACTCTTTGTAGCAATAGAAGTTTGGGAGCTACAGTTTTCATTTCTCCCATTTTCTGGTGAGTGGGCTTTCAGGATGTGCCCCAACAGTGGATTGTATTATTGCTGAATGTAAAATTTAAATGACTTTTAAATTTGTGTAGTCAACATATAAACTAATAAGAAGAATTTGTCTCAACCATATGCTAACTGTGCAAGGAGTTAATATATGCATAAATATGCACATTTGAAATAGTTTCTGAACAAAGCGCTTCGATTTGGTAAAGAATCTTTAAAGCCTTCCTCTCTTTTTGAAGACCAGTAATAGTGGGTGTAGAAATGAAACAGCGCTTATTAAGTAATTTTAAAATAAAGATTTTAAAACAGCTGTGGAAAAAAAAAAGAAATGAGACAGCACTGGGATTCTTTATTTAAAATGATATTGTGTACTATTACTCTCCACCCCCCAAAGCCCAGCCCTCTTCAGTGACTCTACCATTTTTTATTCCGCTTGTCCACTCCGCCTGTGATCAGACACATTTCTCAATGAGACCTGTTTAGTTTCAGATGATGGAAGGGAGACTCTACTAGAGGGTTGATGGCACCTGTCCAAGGAGGCAGAGGTCTGTCAGTCTTGCCAAGGCAACTCAGCATTTAGTCACAAAGAAATGATTTCTTTCACTTAAATATCTTACCTGCAGACTGCGGTTAAAGGAGCCAGTGGGATATTGAACAGGCCTTTTGGTTTTTATTTGTTGATGTTCATCCTCACCAAAGCTCCCTTTATACTTTCATTCTTTGTTTATTCTCTCTGCTTTTTGAAGTTCTTAGTAATGACGGAAATTATGTCAATCCTGAACCTTGGAATAATCTTTTCCTTCATCCTTTATATCGATGAATGAAGACCTTTCAAATATGATTTCTATAAATCCATTCCTCATATTCTAATCTAGATCCTCACCTTTCCTTCCTGTAGACTGGAACAGCCTCTTCGCTAGCTTAGCAAATTTCATTACATGCTTGCTGAGTGAATGAGTGAACGTTTGAGACACTCTGGCCTCTTCAGTATTCTGATTTCCACCTAATCTTTTTAAATGATCACTTCCCGCGTGTCTCTCCTTATCTGTTTATAACTGTCAGTTCCTCTCCATTCTCCACAATCTCAGGATGAAAATAACTTGCCTGATTATCAGGCCTTTCATTATCAGGCTTCTTATCCTTCCCTCCCCCATTTAAATCCTATTTTCAGTTCTGCATATATCTTTGTGTGCTGTGTGGTCTGGTCTTCTTGCTGTCTTGCTAAGGAGGCCAGGATCAATCCCGCTGCAGTGTCACTGCTTATATTTCTCTCTGCTCTGCAAATCTTCCCCTTCCTCAGAGAAGGGGCCCACACCCCACTTCTTTCATAATATCTTCTCTACTCATTTCTCTTCTCTTTTTAAAGTTTTAGATGATTGTTAGCCCTTCATTATATGGACCATATTGATTGCTAATTGCCTTAGGTTACTAAGCCTCTTTAAGGCAGGAGCCATATTTTATGCATGGCAATGTGGCTTCATGGACTTTGGAGTCAGGCCCCGTTTAGGTCAGGGCCTTGACTCCATTTATTACTCATGTAGTCTCAGTGAATTCTCCTAGCATTAGTCCTCTCACGTGTAAGAGTGCAAAATTCCTCCCCCAGGCAGTGGTAAAGATCGTCCACAGTGTCTAAATAGTACCTCACATGCATATGCCTGACCAAGCTCTGTTCATTCCTCCATGATAATTCACAGAGGCCTGAACTTACAGCAGATGTTTGGTAGATGTTTACTGACCAGCTGGTAGCAGATCTCAAGTCTTGGCTCAACCTGGAGGCCCAGAGGAGGGGACAACTGTGTGATGAATCCTTGGTGAGCGTTATTTTGCCCTGACTTAAAGTGGCTTGAGCTTAGGTTATTTCTGGCTACCACTCTGCTTCTGGGATCTGTTGCTTTTTTTCCATCTGAACCTTGCCAGGAACACTACTGCCTTTTCATTATTACTTTTTTTTCTTAACTGCTTTCTTGCAGCAAGCTTCTTCCATTTCATTTTGTAGGATCTTGCTGAATTGAAGTTATAGCCCGCCCTTCTGTTTTTCTATTTTTGGGATGTGTGTGTGTGTGTGTGTGTGTGTATTTATGGTAGGAGTGCCTGCCTAGTGGATGCCTAGTGGCGAAATTCTTGATGTATGTTGTATGTGCTGATCTTTCTGTATATGTTGATCTCTCAGCTGGGGAATAACATCTTACTCAATTGTTGATTCTCTTCATCAACAGTGTTTGACGACTATGGTGTTCTGAGAAGGGCCCATGACCAGAATGTCAGAAATGTCCTATCATGGACCTTAGGGCTTGTGGTTGATGTGGTTGACTGGAAGAATGTACAAACAGAGGTGTGTGCTGAATGACATGCAAACATATTATTTTGAGGTTATAGTGTAACCATGTCCTGGGTTGTGGTTGTGCTTACCTTTGAAACATAGTTTTAACTTCCTCCTAATACATGTTCTAGAAAATTACCTTGTAACAATTTGGTGAAACAAATAATTTTCTGGGGCCAATTGTATTAAAATGCTAAGAAAGTGTTGTGAGAAGAAATCAGAGATGCCTTTACTTGCAAGCAAAGAAGTTCAACTCGAGATGGTAAGCAAGGTTGATGTGGACATAGGTGCTCAGTCTCTCTGTTCCTAGGGAGGTGCTATCTAATATAGACAAATAACTCAATAATCCTATGGACACGCCTGGCACAAACAGAAAGCTTTCACTCCTGACTCCTTCCAAGGAAACTGAAGCATCCTTGCACATTAAGTGCCTGATTTACTGTGCTTTGAAAGTCGAACCCTTTATTGCATGTGATGGGATTCACTTGTGCAGCTGGACTCAAAACCCAGTGTGCTTGGGAATTTGTCTCGGTTTGAAGAAAGCATATCTTTGGAGACCGGCCACCTTTGTTTATGTCCTTCAGGATTAGAATATATTCGAATTCTATTTTAAAAGGGAAAGGGGAGCACTTAATAGGTCTTTAATAGAGTATTATAACATTTGTTATGCTCACACTTAAAAAATATGCTATTCTGAGGATAACAAGATCCTGTTCCTGTTAGCTGGGTCTCCGGTTGTTATCTGTCAAGTGGAGTAAGGCCCCTCGCGGGAAAAAAAAGTTCAAATTTTGTAGTCTGAAGTTTCCTCAACAATATGCTCTGCCATATTGATCTTAGGTTTCTATGGAACTTAGCATTCAATCTATACTAATATTCTAATACTACTAGTTAGCATTAGGTATATACCATCTTACTTTAAAAATTCCCTAAATTTTAAGTTTGTCATTCCAATACATTTTTGACAAATGGGAGGAACACAATGGTGTCACATTTCATTGGTGCTTTTCCCACCACCCTGGGACCTCCTAGTAGCCACTCGAAGACTGAGAGCTTGTGAGAGCCACACATTTTTGAGGAAAGATCAATGTGACCTGTTTACCATCTATAGATGCGTATGACCTGTGTAAAGTGCTGATAACATGTGACTGCACTTGCGATTATTATAAAAGATAACAGCCCAGAGCCAAAAGGATAATAAGTTTTTGGGTGTAATGTCCAACTCCATATTTGACAACATCGTGGAAGTCCATGCACATCATCATGTGCATGAACTATGTGCATGAAAGTTACTATGTACCCTTCACTGGAGACAATAGTTAATGGTTATGCCTTTGCTTTGGAAATACATTTATTAAAGATAGATCTAACTCAGACATAACCAGTGAGGAAAAATTAAGACATATAAGTAATATATGTGTTATCTTAGGTGTTGAAAAGCAGATCACACTAAACTAGTATAAAAGTTTTTAGAAGGATTCATCATTTTTATCCCCTAACCTCCATACACTTGTCTAATTTTACAACGAGAGGTGTGAGAAGATGGAATAATAGTGTGATTGGGACTGGGGTTATAGGAAATCAGCTACTGACAGAAATTACCCTTTACAAATCCATAGGTAATTCATTTGTTAATTTGTTCATTCAACAAGTCTTTATTGTGAACGCCTATTTATGCCAAACCAGGTATTCTCCTAGAAATGGGAATACAGTTGTGGACATAACAAAATTTTCTCCCTTCTAAGAGTTTATCATCTAGAGATGAACACAGATTGTACACGTAACTCCCTAACTTACGTAAATGAGGGCTTTGTAGAGAATACTGCAGTGTTTCGGCTTAATTGAAGGGTTTCCTCTGTTTCAGCGGTGGACAAATCCCCCTGAAAGTGATATGTTGCCTACTGACTGCTTGTGTAAATGCAAGCCCACCTTTGAATAAAGTGGGCTTGATCTGTACTTATCTGCTGATTTTCTTGTAAACAGGCTACATAAGCTTAAGGTATTGATAAATACAGAACAGTACTATAAGCACATTTTCTCAACATTTTCTTCTCTCCAGCTTACTTTATTGTAAGAATACAATATGTAATACATGTAAGATGCAAAATATGTATTAATTGATAATATCAGTTGTCAGTCAGGCTTCCAAATAATAGCAGGTTATTAGTAGTTAAGTTTTGGGGTAGCTAAAAGCTACACATAGATTTTGATGACACAGGGTGGGTGCCCCAACCCCCATGTTGTTCAAGGGTCAACTGTACTTGTACTGAATTGCAGCCGTGCCCATTTATTTACATATTATCTGTGACTGCCTTAGTGCTACAACTGCATAGTTGTGTCATTTGACAGAGACATGCAGTCTTCAAATCCTAAAATATTTACTGACCATTCACAGAAAAAGTTGCTAACCCCTGTTTGATTTTATTTTGGTATATTTATTGGTTTGTTTGTTATATGATAGCAAACATCTACATTTAATGAGATCAACTCCTGAGCTAACAGCTGTGATATTTATATAGCGCTTGAATATATAGTATGTTCTCAGTCACTCCCCCATCTTCACCTATCCTTATCTTGCCTAGCCTTAAACCATAGGGTGGCCATCATGTAAGGAGCTGGGGTTGGGGCTATTGCTACCCTCAACAGCCTTCATTAAGCTGGGGAACTGTCATCTTAGCTCATTCACAGTTTCACACGAGCCAGGGTAAAACTGTTCTTCTTCTACCTCTTTAATATAGTCCTCTTCTTTTAGTTCTTCATAGTTCACAACACCACATATAATATGTCTTATTATAAAATTAATCTCTAAGTGATTGAAACTTTTTTTTTTTTTTAGGTTCTGAATATGAGCACTCTGGTATTGCAGGAGAGGAGATGGGAAGTTGAATAGGGTTCTTGGACCCACTGCAGTGTGGATGGATGGAGACTTCCCCACACCAATAAATAATTCCCTAACACTAGCAGCATGTCAGAATTCAGCTCAATTCTGACACTACCTAAATGGAGATAGTGTTAGATTCCAGGGGTTAAGATTCAGGCTTCCAAGGCTGCCCTTTACTTCAGAGGCCAATCACAAACTCAGTTTGTTACTGATGGTTCTGACCAACCAGCTACAAATCAGAGGTTACCATGACCTATTCCTTAGGTTTGACTAATTTTCTGACTCACGGAATTCAGGAAACCCATGTACTCACTGGATCACCAATTTATTACAAGAGATACTGAAGAATATGAATCAACAGCAGATGATTCCCTGTATAAGGTGAGATCCTGCAGAAAGGAGCATCTGTCTTTCTGGAGCATGGGGCTCTGGTATGGGGGCTGTGGAAGCTCTCTGGTTTCCCAAAAGCCCCTCCTTTTGGGTTTTTTTAGGCATGATTAATGAAATCATCCATCACAGGTGATTGAAATCAGCCTCCAGCCTTTGCCTGTCTCCTGGGGTAAGGCTGAAGTTCCGACTCTCTAATCACAGGGTTGGTTCCTCTCATTCATGTAATAAAAAACATCTTTATCATTCTCAGCACTTTGAAAATTCCAAGACTTTGGAATTTCCCAAAGTCCTTGACCTGATGACAAGATAGGAATTGTGGATAGACCACAAAGATTCGTGAGTAATGTAATTCAGCCTCTGAACGACTATATCTGATATGGTCATGTGTTTTTCTTATATATCAGAATATCACAGAACTTGTGGACCCTACTCATGAATTAAGAACCCTGATACATGAGTTCTTTTCTCAGAAGCTAGACTTGAATGAGATAAAGGCACGAAACAGTTTTCTGGAGACTAGAAGAGGGCACAGAAGATATCATTTTTTTCTCCAGTCAATCCAGTGGGTACAGTAGCTGAATACCGCCATTAGTGCACTACTTTGTCAAGGAAGACAAAGCAAATTCCACATAAAGAAGGTACTTTTGCCTTGTAGCTGCTGTCCCCTATGCAGAAAACAAGTACTAGTCCAAAGGCAACATACTTAAAAGATACTTTTGCTAAAAGATATGTGGGCAGAAGAATTAGGCCTTGTAGAGGAAGATATAAACATGGATTCAATATTTTTAGTACCCTTTTGAAGGAAATTAACAGTATTAGGTTACTCTTGTGAAGTTATGACACACTTGAACCTAGAATGTGATGTGTAATTACATGCCGGTTAAGGTAAAATAGAGCTCAGAAGGGCCATGAGAAGAGCCATTTAATTATTTTGCTCATAATCCAGTTTTCCTGTGAGGATAGATGAAAGTAATGGAATCTTTTTCAGTGTAAAATGATTAAGGCTCAGGGAGAAGAGCTCCTCATAAGGGTCTGGATGGTGTAAGTGGAGCAGCTAAACCACCACCCGGAGAATTCCACATTGGCATAAACTTTCTCCTATGTTAAAAAATGACTAATTATGGCATTTATTCAATGACTATCAAGGTTTCAAAATATAGAGCAGATTGCCATTGTCCCTGCCCCCAGTCTCTTTTTCCGGGCTGTGAATGAGCAGGCACCTGATCTGAGCTGCTGGCCACGAGCAGATGTTGCTTGCCTCCACTGAGGATTGAAGCCGAGGGGAGGGAATTGGGACCGATCACAAGAAGGTTTTCCCCAATGTCACCTAGCCAGGAAAATCATAACATTTATTTCAAAGATTGATTGGAACTTTTTGAAAGCAAAATAAACTATTTCTCTGTTCTCATTGGGTACAGACTTACCCAGAGGCTGAAGGGTGACCTGGTGACTTGAGGGGCTTCTGTGAGTCTCTGAGACCTAGTAATTCTAAGCATTGTGATGGGCGGCCCCGGTGACCTTACCTGCTTTAGCCGACCTATAGTATTTATGATTCTTCCATTTCAGGAAGAACATTTCTGCTCAGGTCAAATAATTTGATTATCGTTACTTTACATATGAAGGAATAGAAACACTGAGAGTTTTGAGATCCTTACCAAGGGTGTTACAGAAAATAAATAGCAAATGTGAAAATTCAAATTTTGCCCACTCAGACAACCTTTAGGTACCTGCTGTGTGCAAGTGGAGTATGAGGTGTGGGAATACAAAGACGAAGGAAACTGGCAGTGTGGTGAGGACAAGGTGCTGTGGTGTGTCAGGGAGGGAGCCTGTCTGTGCAGCTTAGGCAGGAGGTTCTTAAGAAGTATTTGAGCTGGACTATGAAGGAAGATGTGAATTCTGAATTTTGAGCTGGTTGAGGCAGCGAGCATTTATCCCTCTCTGAGAGAGATGTCATTCCGCGCATGGAGTTTCTCTGAGTCACTCTCTTCTCTTTGCTAGCTTTCATGCATGTGACAAAGAAAACAAGAACATTGATCCATTTCTGTCTTAGACAAAAGTAGCTTGATTCCTGACCCAGAGAATCACAGAATCATAGAGCAATAGAGCTAAAAACCACCTCACTGCATCAAATCCAGCACTCAGATTTCACAGAACTTAAGCCCAAAGATGAGGAGACACTCCAAGTTACAGGGTATTGGTGTTGAGTAGAAATGGGGACCCTATTCCTCTTTGTCTGCATTCACTTTGCCTCCTCCGTGGGTGTGTTGGTCCTGGGAAGGTCCCTACTGGAGTCACCTGATGTTTAATTGCAGAATGAGACCAAGTAGAACATGATCACATCACTGGTTTCCACAGTTGGACTTTAATCTGCAACATACTTCTTCTCATTCCTCTCATTATTAGGCCTTTAAAAATGTTCATGAACTTTGGGTCTTTTGCAATCTTTCCTTTAGGTTCCTGTTTCAGATTTATCACTTATTAGGTATATAACATTGCGCAAGTAACTAGTGTTTCAGATTCCCTGTCTATAAAATAGAGGGAATAATAATAGGATCTATCTGGTAGTGTTGTGAGAAGGACATGTGTTAATATATCAAAACACATAGCAGTACTGTACACGTGATTAGTACTAAGATAATTATTATTACCTTTGCAGCTTACGTTATCCTAGCAAGGTATGTGTGGATTAGTTATAAGGAGTGATTTATCCAAGTTAACTCTTAGTCAGAGCAGTATTTAGAAGTGTTACCCATTAACAAGTTGAATAATTCCCAAGGTGACAAATGGGCTGCTAAATTCTAGCCACTTCTCAAGCAGTGCTTAAGGTCTATATCAGGAGTTGTGAATTCAAATGCTGTGGGGAGAAGAGGAGGAAATGTAAGTGACTCGAAGTACGATAGCTGGGTTGTGCTTGTTAAACAATAAGAAATTGCTCTTTTTTAAAAAAAAAATTGTTTTTTGCTCATTGTTTTCTTTAAAGCCTTTTCAGATTGTGTTTCACTTTGTCATTTTTGACAGAGGCATAAGAGGTGAGAAACTCTTTTATTCCAGTAAAACAAGGGGTAAAGCTATAAAAACAAAAGACAACTAAAAAAAAAAAAAGGGCAGTGGGCATGGCATCCACTTTAGGGACCACAGGGAGACTGTCACAAGCTGAAGTCCATGCTCAGTCCACGGGATGGAGATGCCCTTTTTATCATGATGGAGTGCCAGGGACCACAAGCTGTTAGCCCCGTGTTGACACTTTAACTTCTGGAGCTAATTTCTGATATGCCTATCAATAGATATCTGGAATAAATTTTGGTATACTTCTACAAAAATGTATATTTCACATATTTCTAAATTGTGCTACATAAATGTAGGTAAATCTCACAACCATTGAAAATATTTTTTTTTAACCTATTTAAAGAGCCCAACAGTAGAAACTGTCTTCTGCTTATGGAGTGAGGAGGTCTCACTGAAATGACTTACAGAGGATGGTGGAGAGGAGCTGACAAGATGTGCTTAAGAAGAACCAGAGAGATGTGATAGTATTTATCTTTATAGTCAACTGAGACTTGAGTTAACTATAGCTAAAGATATAGATTAGTTTAGCAACTATTGTTCTAAATGAGCATTCAAAAACACTAAGTTAAAAAAAATACACTGAAGGACTCAAATTTTTAAAAATTAGCTGCTGTTTCATATATACATTTTATACCTTTGATATTTTGTTCTTTCTTTCTTTGAAGAACCGACTTTGCAGATGTAGATATCTCTCACTAAGCATCAAAGAACAATGTACAATAAAAATAGTCATTTGTGTGCTGAAATTTTTTTTCCTGATACAAAATCAGACTGAGAATTCTCTGATTTCCTTGGTAGTCTTAAGTTCTGTTGCTACACGCGGTAAGTTTCATTTTTGGTGACATGTAGAGTGAGTTCCATGTGTGGCTCCACTTATTGTACAAGGTAGGATTTCTTCATGATTGTCACCTGCCATGTTACAGGGCTAGGACAAAATTGTACTTGCTCGGCGTGAATTAAGACATAGACACTATTGGGGAAACTTCCAAATCAAGAGAGCAAGAAAGGTATGACTGTCCTCATTTCTCATTCTACATGGAGAGACATGCTAGGTATTGGTGCTCTAGTGAACATCAGTGTGAGTGTCAGAACAGTCTTGTCTGCAGGGTCTACTCAGACAATTTTCAGACTCTGGGGTTAGTTACCAACTGTCGCTAGTGGTTGACTGGGAAAACCATATGCCTAGCCTGTGGGACATTTTAGGCCTAAGAGAGATTGGGTTCGATAAACCCGAGGGAGAAGGAAGCCCCAGTCCTAGTTGGCTAGTTGTCCAATCAGTTCTGAGGGATAACTAGGGCCATTTGGGGCACCCCTTCGTACCACAATATGCTCTTCCCAAATAGATGCAGTTGGTGGTGGAGAGAAAATGAGCTTCTTCTAATTTGTCTCCAAATACATACCTTCTCAGTCTTCAAAGCCATGCTAACTGCAAAAGATCAATCTGTCTATCAATAGGTTAATTAATCTAACACCTCCTGTATAATATTTTGTACTTTGTCTCAGAAGTCAGTATAACCTTAGTCCACTGTTATCAGGAAATCTTCACTTGTGCACTAGGCAATATTTAACAGTGGCTTCAGCAACAAAGACGTTTATTTTGGTCATGTAAAAGGAACTCTGAGCCAGATATTATCAGGAATCATACAGTAGCCCACTGGTATCAAAGACTTCATTTTCTTCCCTCTCTCCCTTCCCCCTTTTCTTCTTCTTCATTCCCTCCCTGGGATTCTCAGCAGATGGGACTCTTACCTTTAGATATGACTTCTCATAGTCATCAGAGACTGTCTTAGCTCTAAATCACAACTTTACATAACCATGTTCAAGGCAGAAAGACAGAGCAGCACATCTCTTGTTAACCACATTAGGGAGTAAATTCCTTTCAGAACTCTCTCTTCCCTCACCAACTCACTTTCCATCTCATTAAGTCAGAGCTCATTAAGTCCAATTCCTAAATAATCTTTAGTAGTAAGTGGAATTGTTTTGCTTGGTTCAGACTGACCAGATTTCATGCCTGGGAGCTATAGTAGGTGGATGCCTTCTCTGGTTATGTTGAATCCTAAATAAAACCAGTGTTCTGTAAATTAAGCAATAAGGGTAGCATTGCTGTTCAGTAGATCAGGGTTGGCATCTGTTATATATACTTTCTTTTTTTAGTGCCTGGTATATCACCCTGTTCTTTGCCCTGAGCAACAGAATTTTTGCTCTTTACTTTCAGATTAAGATATGAGTCATATTTATTCCCACAAATGTGATGATCAACTAGCAATACTAATGTCAAAGGTATTTGATCATTTCCTGCTGATGTGTGCAGATTTGGCTACTGGTTGAATACTACCAGTTGTCCAATCTAATGCTAATTCGGATAATGCCACTTCATTTTTTTAGTATAGAGAATAATTCACTAGAGTAGAGAATAGAAAACTCAGGTAGGAGTTATGCTTCTTTTGTATGGTTTCCTACATAGGATAACTATGTATGTAACTAATCCTTCCCTCTTTTCCCCTTTGTATAATTGAAATAATTACCATGACTTCCTAAGTCTCCTTTATTTCGTTTGTTCTGTTTTTCTTCAACTATGCTCATGCTTGTATTTAGACTTCTCATTATATTCTTTCATCTCTCTTGATGTCTGTCGTCCAAAGATGAACAGTAATTCAAGGGTATGTTGAGACTGTCATGTCCCTTGTTCTGTACCCACAGCCACCATGTTGCAAAACCCAATGGGCACCATCACACAATGTTCTATGTGTATGAAATACCCCAGAGTTGCATGGTGTGTTAGCCTCATTGGAATACTATTTCCTAATAAGAACTCCAATAATGCACTATCTTTTGGGGGAAAAAAGTAGAACCTCAGAACTACTTGTAGCTGCCTAGTGAGCATCTTCAATGAGAGGTCTGTACACATCTCAAATTCAACACTACAGAAAATAGAACCCATTATCTCTGCACAAGGTCTAGTAACACATAAACACACATTCCCTGTTGCAAAGCTGTGTCTTCCTATGGTAAAGATTCATTCAGTCTCGGCTTTAGATATACTTCAACTCAGACTACTGTAGTGTCTTCTAGTCTTACTCATCTATTTGGTCTCTTGGGGGCTCTTCCTTATGTCATTTCCCTGCTTTAAACCCTTGGATTACATCCCCTCTGCAATGTAAGGACCTGACGCCTACGTGGCAAATATACCTCTTTCTTTTGGTATATACCACCTTAGGTTTCTGGTGATTTCTTGACATTTTCTTACTGTGTGCCTTAGGTTGCATGCCCTAGCCCTGTACATTAGAACTACCTCTTGGAGAGTTTTCAAAAATACCAGCACTCAGTCTCCACCCTTGACTCTTAAGCATTGGGGCCTGGGCACCAGAATTTGATAAAAGTCTCTTAGGTGATTCTAATTTCTAGGTTCTTGCTCTCTTGTGAACATACCAAGCTCTTACATCCATCAACATTTTGCATACACTTTCCTTTCTCTATAGTTCCTTTCTCTCCCTTTCCTGCATAATAAAACCTTGCTCATTCTTCAACACCTTAATACAACTTCTTTCTAAAGAGTCACCTGATCTCTTCCTCCTCCTAAGAGTTGATTGCTGTCACAACACTTTCTACATTTTTCACGTACATGTCAATTGTGAGTTACTTAAAGGAAAGACTCTTACCTTATCCATATGGGTCCCCAAAGCCTTGCATAATGCTTAGTATTCCAGTAAAGTTTCAATAAAATTATATATGTCCACCTGGCATCAATGCCTGTTGAGATATGGGTGTGTACAATCATTGTATACCCGAGATAATGTAAGATTAAGAAGTAACTACCATGGCATGGTGAGAGATAAATCTTGCCAGAATAACTGAATTTTGTTCTGTGATAACATGACAGACTGTAACAAGGAGGAATTATTATGGTGATTATGTGTTGAATGACCCACTCAATCTTGATTTCAGTGAAGATCTTAATTCTTTCAGAAATATCTTTCTCAATGATACTGTAGGAAAGCATTGTCCCAATTATGCAATGTGAGTAGACAAGGAACTAATAGGACATTAAGTATCAAAGACTTCTTTGATTAATGATTAATAGATATGAATCAGTATTCCCAAAAAAGTGGGGGAGAACCCACATACAGTTAGAATGTAGATCATTATTAAGTTTTGGTCAACACAATTCATCAAGGTGATGGAGAAATGTGTGAGGATCCAGACATGAATGCCAAAGATAATTAAAGGAATGGAAAATAGGTCCTATGAGGAAAGATTGTGTAATTAAAGCAGAAGAAAGCTGAGAGACATACATTTGATTACTAATTTCATGTGCCTACACATTTTTTGTGAGATAGTTTCTTTATAGCCACAAAAAAAAACAAAGTGTGAATTTAGCTTAAACTACAATCAGCAAGTTTTAGTTGTTTATTAAGAAAAACATTCTAATGAACTCAATTACAAAATACAAATCTGATCATGTTGTTCACCTGCATTCAAAGGCTGACTTGAGTCCTATCATCTCTGTCAAAGCCTACTTGTTTTTAATTTGTTGGAAAATGAAATTATGAATGATATAGAAATCATATGTCATATCAAAAATAGAGATAAATATGAAAAAGAAGAAACAGGAGAAAACAAACATGGAGCCAAAAATTGCTATGGTGTTGGCCAATTGTCTTTTTGTGTTATATTGAAATAGAATTTGATTCCAAAATAATCCACAATGTCGTGATCATAAAGTAGAGGACTTTGACATAGGAATCATGTCTTATGAATCTTAGGATTTCTGCTGTTTATCCTTATACATTCATCCACTAATATTTGCATCCATCAATGAATCTTGTCTGGCACAAATCTTACTGTGATATTTGCCTAATAGTGAATTTATTTTCCTCTTTCCTTCTACATTTATTGATTGAAATTCTTCTGGAAAGAAAAGCTACTTAGGCTGGATTTAGGTGCAGAATGTCAGTACTTCTTGTCATTTTCTGATCTTTTGACAGTTATATTTTTGTAAATATATGCCTTTATTGTTGTTATTTAAGCATTTATACTTTATTACTATTTGCATAAAGGACTTGCAATCACTTAAGTTATTACTACATTTTCTTTATTATAGGCAGACTGAATGACTCAATTTTATAAATAAAAAAAAATCAATGACATTATTACAGAAAGACAACTGAATGGGGTGCACTCTGTATGCAGACCTTAAGAAATTATTAGTTCTTTGTTTAGCTTCCACATATCTAGGAGTAAAAATAATACTACTGATGCCTCACCTCAAATAGTTCATGGGACATATGTAAGTTCTCTCAGACCTTTAACTTTAGCATTTCTGGGCTTTTGTATGTTTACATTGTTACATAAAACAGTCTACTGAGCATGGATTCTTATACCTCAGCAACTTTCATGAGCCGGTTATCATGCAGGGTTTACCTACAATGATTACTCAGTAGAAAAGCATTGCATTGCAGCTGATTCATTTCTGAGCAAATTTCTTGAAATTTGCTTTTCAAGAATGTCACCTCTAGCTTTTTCAAAACTGGAAAAGAATATTTAGACCAGAGGTTGATAAACTTCTATAAAGGGTCAAATAATAAATATTCTAGGCTTCATAGGCCATTCATTGCTGGACTCTGCTGTTGTCATTAACAGCAACCATGGATGACATGCAGGCAAGTGGGCTTGACTATGTTCTGATATCTACAACTGAGCTGGGAGTTACAGTCAGTTGACCCCTCCGTGAGACTGTGAAAATACATTGATGCAAAGTGTACATTAGTATTTATCTTTTTTCTCCTTTTTCTCTGTAGGCAGAAGACTGACCTTTGAAAATATGTATTTGGGAGATAGTCACGTTCTACTCAATACTTTGTGCTGGTGCTGCCATCGAAAAATCTGGTTACACTCCGGGGAGGCCTGCTGCCGCTGCAGGACTGAACCCCCTCAACCCTGAGATGAGTGTCCGGCCTGAGCGGGCACACCATGAATAGATACACAACGATCAAGCAACTTGGGGATGGAACCTATGGTTCCGTCCTGCTGGGAAGAAGCATCGAGTCTGGGGAACTGATTGCCATTAAAAAGTAAGATTTAACCTTCACACTCATGAATTCACCCTCAACCTACTCATTGTCAGCAGTTTTCACTCTACCTTCACCATTCCTCATCTTCGAAAAATTTCTAAAGGAGAGTGGATGGAGGCATGGAGAGGAATCTTAGACATTGATTTCTGTGGGTGGGATAATTGTTGACTCTTGAATAGTCTGGAATACTTATTTTAGGGTCTTAAACACATTCCCACTTTAGATTTAATACTTGGATTTAGTACTTTTTCAAAATATGTTCTCATAGTGTGAGGTACAATGAGCAAATTAAGAAACATTATTTTAGGGCCTCCCTTGTGGCACAGGGATTAAGTCTCAGCACTCTGAAGCTATCTGCAGCCACTGCAGCACAAGTTCGATCCCTGGCCAGGGAGCTACCCACATGGCATATCAGACTTCTCCTGTCTCGCCTTCTGCTCCCCTCAGCAGTGTGTTTCAGTAGATCCTCCTGTTCTGCTCCCCACTCTGCCTCTGAATCCTCTTACCCTCTGCACCTCTGGCCAACACCCCAGCTCATGTATGCATAAATAAAAAAAAGAAATCTTAAAAAAAAGAAACATTATTTTATAGGAAAGGAAACTGAAACTATGAGCAATTAAGGGACTTAATTTGGATGGCTTACACAGGTGGTGGTGGTCTAGTGACTAATGTCTTGTGCCCCCCACCCCATTGTATTAATTACAAGAATTAGTGACTTTAAACAACCCTCATTTATTATCTCAGTTTCTATGTATCAGGAGACTGGGGTTGACTTAACTGTCACATGGTCTCTCAGGAGACTGTTATCAGAGTTTGGCAGTGCTGGGCTCTCATCTGTAGGATGGATGGGGGAAGGCTCCACTTCCAAGCTCATTCACATGATTTTGGGCAGCACTTAGAGCCTCAGTTTCCTGCTGGCTGTTGAATAGAGGTTGCTCTCAGTTCTTTGTCACATGAATCTTTCTAAAGATTTATTTATTTCTGCATACAAGAGCTGGGGTATACAGGCCAGAGAAGCGGGGGTGGGGGTGAGAGGATTCACTAGAGACAAAGCAGGGAGCAGAACAGGCAGACTGACTGAAATACACTGCTGAGGGGAGCATTGGGCGAGACAGGAGAGGTCTGCTTCGCCATGTGGGTTGCTCTCTGGCCGGCCGGGGATTGAGCTCGTGGTGCAGAGGCTGAGGATTGCTTCATAGTGCGGTGCTTAATCCTTTGCGCCACCAGAGAGGCCTTGTCATGGGAATCTTTCTAAAAATCATCTCATTGTGTGGCAACTTATTTCATCAGGACATAGGAGCCAGGAAGGCAGGAAGGCAGGAAGACAGTTTTCTACCGAGATGGAAGCTACATCTTTTTGCTCTTGTGAACTTGACATGGATGTGATAGTCCCCCAAATTACCGTATTCTCTTGGTAGAAACAAATAATTGGTGGAGAGAGGGTTATACCAGGCTGTGAATGCCAAGAGGTGGGGCACTTCAGCGACCATTTTACAGTCTGCTTGCCTCGTCTATCTATGTCCAGTTGCCCTCCTCTGTATGCCCAACTATTGATCATCTAGTCCTGCAGATTCTAACTACTCTTTGTCTGATCCACCTATTTCTTTTATTCCCATTCATTCTCCTTGCTTCCCATTCAACTAACTTCCCATTCATTTTACCATTTTTACCATCTGTACCATGAGAAGAGTTTCCTCTAAAGGGTTCCTTGCTTTGCCTCTTGCCCTGTCCATCCATCCTGAAGGGATTTCTTTAGATAAACAAACCTATCTGTCTAAAATTGTTTATGACAAACCTTGTGTCCCTGCTGCTCCATTCTGTCCCCCCTGATTTTAGTGTGCTGTGCTGTGGTGTACAGTCCTGTGCCTGCTGCCAGTGTGCCACCTCAAGTGCACACAGAAGACTCGACCAAGACACCTTTCACGCGGGTTCATAAAACATCCCACCACGACAGAGCCCCAGGTGCCCACCTGGATGTCAGCTCAACAAAGCACCATTTAGTGGTTTCCACCTTTCTGTTCCCAGTTTCCCTACTCCTTGTCCTGACTTTCTGGAATTACTTCCCAAATAAATGGCCTGTACTCAAGTTTTGCTTCAGTCTCTGCTCTTAAGGGAACCCTAAGGTTTTAAGTTCTTCCTATCAGTTTTAGGGTCAAAGCCTTTAATGTGATCCACATTGCTGCATCATTTGGTCCCTGCCTTTTGCCTTCAGCAGTATCTCTTCTCGCTGCCCCCTGCTGTTCTCTCACAGCCATCTGGTCTTTTAACTTCTTGAACTCACCAAATACAATTTTGCCCCTAGGCTTCACATGATATTTCCTATCTACACTTTGCACTAGGCTAAATTCTACTCGCCCTTTCAGCTCTTTGTAGAAACACCATTTCACTACAGGAGGTTTCCTTGGTACCTCAGACTAGAGTAGGTGACTTTGAGGTCCAGTCTCATAATGCCAGCTACCATTTCTTCAAGTACTTAACACAGAAAATGATTAATTGCCTGCCTTCCTGCTATGACGACAGCTCCATGAGGAACGCCTCTTCATCATTGTGTCACTGGTGCTGATAAAGTCCCTGAGTAATATCTGGGGCATGAATAAAGGGATTGGTCACTCAACCAGAAGACAATGTGATATTAGAGACAGAATTGAGAGTAAGATGGAGAAGTGGAAGTTGGTCTGTGAGAGGAGCCAGCAGTGAGATGTTGGCAAATCCTGTAACTTCTATTTCCTCATTTCCTTACCTGTCCTGTCTGTTTCACAAGGCTAACATGAGATTCAAATAAGACGCTGCTGCTGAACTGTGATGAAAGATGTAACCTTGAATCTAGGATTTCTCATTAGCTAGAAGGGTGCCCTTTCTCTCACCTTAGACTCCAGACCAGGGGTTGCCAAACCCTTTTTTTAAGGATCAGAGAGCAAATATTTTAGATTTTGTGGGCCAGAGGATCTGTTACAACTCAGCTCTGCCCATGTAAAATGGAGAGGAGCCATCAACTGCATATGAATGAATGAGTGTGACAGTCACATACCACAAAATACTGTTCTTTTGAGTTGTTTTCTCCAACCATTTAATACGTAGACACTATTCTGAGTTGTACAAAAACAGGTGGTGTCATGGAGTTGACCCCTGGCCACAGTTTCCCAACCTCCAGACTGGAGAGTCCACAACTGTGCTATCCAACAGGGAACAAGTAACCATATGTAGCATTTAAATTTAACTAAAAATTCTGTTTCTCTGTTGCACTAGCCACATTTCAAGTGCTTAGTAACAACATGTGTCTAGTGGTTACCATATGGAGGAGCATAGACCATTTCCACCAGCACAGAGAGATCTACTTGGCAGCTCTGGTCTAGATAAAGCAAGCCTGAGAGATTTCTCTCCAGGGCAAGGCTAGCTACTTAGTGCTAGATCAAGAGAGTAGTTCAGGCCTCTTTACACTGCACTGTATCACCTCTGGGAAAATTTTCTCATGTGGGATTGATTGCACTGCCAGATTTTAAAAGAAATGTTGTTTGTGATTAGCATAATATCAAGTAGAAATAAAAACCAGCTTTAATCACTATTCGTTAGTTCAGAATGAAAACACAACAAAAAATCAAGTTTATTCTGTTGCTGGGAATAAGAATGGTATTTGTTTCTTCTCTTTTAGAATGAAAAGAAAGTTTTATTCCTGGGAGGAATGCATGAACCTTCGGGAGGTTAAGGTATTTATTAATACACTGGGGAATAACTTATGTATGGTTATTAAAATAGTTTTATACATGCTTTGATTTATAGTTGATACAGTCATTCTATTTGAAACGTTTTACTAATGCCAAAAAAAATGGGGGCAAATGATATTATGCGGTGTACAGTTAAAATAAGATTGGTATATTAATGTATCAGTGAATATACTTTGTTTTAAAAACATTGATACAGTACTATTAACTACAGATTTATACATAACTACATAACTCACTAGTTTCCAACTAATATCCTTTTTCTTTCAATTTTGTATTAAGTACATTTATATTCTTGCATATCCATCACCACCATCCACCTCCAGGACTCGTTTCATATTGCAAAACTGAAAGTCTGTTCCCATTAGACACTAACCTTTTCCCCAAGCCCCTGGCAACCATCATTATTCTTTGTGTGTCCATGAGTTTGACAACTTCATGTAAGTGGAATCTTGCACAATTTGTCCTTTTATCTCTTATTTCACTTAGCATAATGTCCTTCAGAGTCACCCATGGTACAGTATGTGTAGAACGGTCTTTCTGTTAAGACTGAATTGCATGTGGAGACCACATTTTATCCATCCATGGGTCTTTAAACTCTTCCTTTCCACTGAATCCTCTTCAATATGTAAATGTGCCCACCATTCTCATGAATCCAAGAATATCTCAGCTCTCTCTGCCCTTGAGCTTCTATCACTTATCTTCCAAACATCCCCCTTCACCCTTATCTCCCCACCTACTACTGACTTTCCACCTACTTGAATTAGGCACTTCCCTCTGCAACTCTACCAGGCTATCCTAAAAATCACCAGATGCCAAGTCTGGAATTATTTTCTCAGGCATTTTCTTGCCTGCAGTGTTGGATGCTGTTGACCACTGCCTCCTCTCTTCTTCCAAGGCTCATGTGGTTGGCTGCCCCACCTCTTTCTTATTTTTCACCAGTTGTTCTCTGTCCCACCCCAAAATATTGATCATTTCTCACATTCTATATTTTAATTTTTAAAAATTTTTACATCATTGCTCATTTTTAAACAATATTTGCTTCCCCCCATCCCCCCAGGTGTAGTCCCCATAGAGTTTCCTTCACCAATGCACCCGTGCACCATCACCTCAGTGCCCTGTGCTCCTCCCTCCCTCCCTCTAATCCCTCTCCCTCCTCCTCCCCTGCAGGATGTCTCTGATTTATAATTGTCTGTTTTTGCTTTGTTCTGTTATTTTTTTTTACACTGATGTCTTATTTGTTCCCCTATATTCCCGCTATAAGTGAAACCATCCAATATTTTTCTTTTTCCTTCTGGCTTATTTCACTGAACATAATTCCTTCTGGCTCCATCCACATTGCTGCAAATGGCATGAGTTTATCTTTTTTGATTGCTGAATAATATTCCATTGTGTTTATATGCCACATCTTCTTGATCCAGTCATCTATTTTTGGGCATATGGGTTGTTTTCAGATTTTGCCTATTGTAAATAGTGCTACAATATACAAAGGGGCACAGGTGTTCTTTTGAATCAATGTTTCTATGTCTTTTGGGTAGATCCCTAGCAGTGGGAATTGCCGGGTCGTATGGTAGCTCCATTTTTAGTAGACTGAGGAACCTCCAGACAGCTTTCCATAGTGGTTGGACCAGTTTGCACTCCCACAAGCAATCTACATTCTGTTCTTAACAGTTTTTTCTTTGTACTGACTTTTCCTCCTGAGTGCTTTTATTCATTTTCCAGGCTTAAATAGTCTCATCAAGTCTCTTTCTTCTGCACTGGATTAGGAACACAGTGCATTGACTATTTTTGAAATTTTTAGCAATAAAATATTTTTGAATCAGTCATCCATTTGCTTACATATTGTCTGTGACTGATTTCACACTACAATGGCAAAGTTGAGTAGTTGCAATAGAGACCTATGACCTAGAAAGCCTAAAATACTTATTCTTTGTCCCTTTATAGAAAATTTTGCTGACTTCTGATTCAGGCTAACATAGCAAACTTAGTGGCCATTGATACCTGAATTTTGTCTGCCTTTCCCAGTGCTCATATTTTCTCCCTTTTCTGATTATCACTTACCCATTCACCCAGAAATTACAGCTTCCTGCATTATGACCCCACTTCTCACATATTTCATCCCTCCCGTGCACTCCTGGTAGAAAGAAATCCACAACACTCAGCTGTTCACATAGTAGCCACCATTTGTTGAGAACCTATTATGGGCCAGGCAACAAGAAAGTGGTAGTATCAGGAGTTTATTATAAGAACAGCTGAGGCCCAGTGACTGGCGCCTTGCTTGAGGCCAGCACAAGTCCAAGCAGCAAAGCTTGACTTCATGCTCAGGTTTGTCAGAAGTCTTCAGTGGGTATTCACCTGGCTTCCATGCAGTGCCCTCCTGGCCCACTTCTCCAGTTAAAGTCTTCCAGATATTTTTCCTTCAGAACCAAGCTGGGGCACAGAGTTTTCCACTGCACTCCCATGCCCTTCCCTCTGAAGGAGGAGAAGGGCTTCCCTCCTGACATACTTTCTCCCTTCCACTGAGTGTGCAGGTGTTGCTCTCTCTTCAAGTCACAGTACAGGCAATACTCTCACTGGATCACTCAGCATTGTCCCTCTCAAAACATCCCTGATGTTCTTTGTCTCCATCATTCCTTTGGCACTTAATAGTATCTTCCTTTCCTAGATCTATTCACACCATTGCTTTCCAATTAAATTGTTTGCCTCTTCAGGGCAGGAACTTAACCCCAGAATTTCCTTGCTCCCCATACATTATAGTTTTGTTAATAGTTAAGCACCTTCACCCCTGGTGATAACAGTTCCCATCGGGACTCCTGTCCTGAGTTTAGTTTGTGACTTCCATGTCTCTGGTCTTATACAACTGTCCTGCTCTCCTTTGGAAACCTGTCTATCTCTCCTTTGGAAACCTTTTGTAAGCTAATGTAAAATGCCTTCTTTCTGGACACTTACCTCTGTGAGTGAATCACGTAAAGTCCTCCACACAAAATTAATTCTTTTAAATGTTAAACTACTCTGGACTTTAACTTGCCCATGAGGCTTACTTTGAAATAGCAGGCCACTAGGCCACTCCTAGTCTTGGGCCAGTAGCTCATGCTCAAGTGAAGCTGAAGAGCTGAAGGCACCCTATTCCTTGCCTAGAATTCTCTTCTTGAAAAGCTTTAAAAACCCAGCTCATTTTTCTCTGAAAGAATTTTCCCCATTTATTCTGTTGCTCATCCATGGGACATTGCTTGTGGTGCACTTTAAGCAAACAAGTAGAAAAGATGTCTCTGCAATGTAAGCCTGGTGAATACCTACAAGTTAAGCAATGTTTGTGTTTGGTACTCTGGAGAACCAGGAATCCAACCCAACTAGAAGTCATGAGTCCAGTTGGGTAATTCTAGCAGGATCTGGCCAAGTTGACCAAAAACAGCTGAAGATTTCCTACCCAAGGGGCCTCTTGGCAAGAGCATGCCCTTCAGAAAAGAGCCTCCAGAAGAGTTATCTTGTTCTCACTCACTGAATCATATTTCTTCACTTTTCCCAGCTGCTCAAAGTAACTTGATCATATTGCACACTGCTAAACTCTGACCCCTCGGGTGCCTTATTACTAAATGTCCTTCCAGATTTGGAAATTCATTTCAACATTTTCATCTTAAACCTAGTATTAATTTGCTTTATAAATGGCCTGTTCTTTTTAAGGAAATTCAAAGAGAAAGAGAGCTTTACAATTTACTTTTATCAGACTCAATTCTATGAGGAAAAGGATTTTTTAATTAAAGGGCTCATTCCCTTGGCCAGAGTGACCCTTTGAGGCTTCCTTGAAGGAGATACTCTCCCAAATTCTGACTGTGTGGTGAGCAAACCAGCAACTGGATGTCACTGGCAGTCATATATGAACTGGATTGCTGCCCACTAATACAAAAGTGTGTTTGTTCACCATTGTCAGAACTCACGGTACAAACAGAAAATAGTCTACATGTGGCTCTACTTATGTGCTTGTTCAAGAACAAGAAAAAACTGTGTATGCACCAGGATGAATAATTAGAAAGTCATACACCATCTTCTACTCTCTTGTTCCTCACCCATCTGACTTTTTTTACCTTCTTTTTGGTTCTTGGAAGCAGAGGAATTTCTCCTATCTCACTTTTCAGGGTCTTTCCAATAAATGTTCCCCATCTTCTCTAAAATTCAAACGATAAGGAGCACTATGTGAGTGGCGAATACAGTGAGTCAGGCTATCAACCTCCCTCATTTTGAACAATTTCCTTTTTAAAGTGCTGGCAAACAGTTTGCTGGTGATCTCAGCCCAAAGCAGCTGCCTTCTATGAGATTACTTTTCTTTTCAGCAGTGACTTTTCTCTAATTTTTTTTGTGTGTGTTTTTCTTCCTTTGCAGTCTTTAAAGAAGCTCAACCATGCCAATATAGTAAAATTAAAAGAAGTTATCAGGGAAAATGATCATCTTTATTTTATCTTTGAGTATATGAAGGAAAATCTTTACCAGCTCATTAAAGAAAGGTACAGTTTGGTCATAATGATCTTAGAAATAAATATTTTAAAGTAGATGTATTTTCTTTCTGTCTTTGCTTAGCACAGTCATGTTGCTTAGACTTCGCTGTTTTTACTTGCCCACAGAGGAGGCACCCAACCCTCATTCCTCCTTTGGAGGCCTTGGGATAACTTCATGGAAGCTGCTTTAGTGCATATTTATGTGTTTATGGGCAATTCACCCAAAGAAGCTTAGAAATTTAACAAATACTTGGCAACTTTATTTTAGTTCCTCTTACTATAATGCCCAGGGACTTACATGCTTGGAAGAGACTTCTAAAAATGTACCTGCTATGGTAACTTTGAACCTTAAAAGTGAATCATATCGGGCCTCTTGGGCACATTTTCTTTTTTTTAATTGAAGTAACGTTGGTTACAACATCGTGTGTGATTGAGAGGTATAAGATCAGACGTCCTCAGCTCTTGATGACAGATGAAAACCATTCATAGAATCCCTCTGGGTGATTTTAGTGAACAGATGTCATCTTCCTTGTCAATAACAGTTGGAACCTTAGGTAGTTTGCTCAACCAGGATAAAAATATTATCCTATACTGCATTTTATGATGTCTTTATTGGGAAGACGTCACATTTTCCCCATTAAACTTTTTTAAGTTTTAAATTACATAGTGAGGATATTTTTATATGATCTATTAGAGGGAATTTGAAGGGAATTTACTATAAAATGTTTATGCTTTTGTCCTTTGTGACATAATTAGATGTATTTAGTGTTCATAAGGTAGCTCTCTTAGTTGCATAAATGTTGGTTTTCTATGGTCTTTATTGTCAATGGATCTGGTCAAATTTGCATGTAAGCAAATGTTTTTTAAAATGCTTGCAATTTAACTGAAAGATCATGAGAACTGCATATTTGTTTTCATATGTAAACCTAGATGTATAACTTTTTCCTTCTGCCCCATGCAGAAATAAGTTGTTTCCTGAGTCTGCTATAAGGAATATCATGTACCAGATATTGCAAGGACTCGCGTTCATTCACAAACACGGTAGGTGATTTGGTGTACTGTGAAGCAGATGTTGCCGTCAGGTAGAAATGCTGGAAGCATCGATGCCTTTTGTAATTGATTCCCAGAAAGTGTATCTTTGTTCCCCATGCATTATAGTTTTGTGTACAATTAAGGACCTTCATCCCTGGGAATAATAGCCCCCATTGGGACCCCTGTCCCAGGTTTAGTTTGCTACTTCTGTTTCTCTGTTCTGATACAACTTTCTTGCCTCTACCTCAAGGTTGTGACCCCCACATGACCTCCTGAGGGACCTCCCAACTCCACTGGTGGGCCCCTCCATCCTGAGGCACTGGGCTCATGAGATGGGATGCCTCCAACCCCAACTGGGTCTCTGTCCAATTCTTTTTTTTTTTTTTAAGATTTTTATTTATTTATACATACAAGCACTGGATACAGTCACAAGCACGGGAGGGTGAAAGAATTCACCAGAGCCAGAGCAGGGAGCAGAGCAGGCAGAAGGACCGAAGTACACTGCTGAGGGGAGCAGCGGGCGGCAGGAGAGGTCTGCGCGACATGTGGGACCCTCCTCCGGTGGCCGGGAGCAGCCAGGGATCGAACCGGCGCTGCAGAGGCTGCGGGCAGCTTCGCAACCCAGCGCTCAACCACTGCACCACCGGGGAGGCCCTCTGTCCAATTCTTAACAAAGATTACTAATACCTCCGATATTTGCTAGAAAGTACAACCTCAAACTCATTGCTACTCAATACCTTTCAGTGGCTCAGCTCAGAACAACACTAGTGACGGCGGTTTTCCTGAGGGGATGCCATCATCTGTTCCTTTAGGTGTTCTTGATCTCTCTTTGGACTAACCAGATCTTCCCTAGAGCAAATCACACTGAGCCGCAGTAGGTCTGTTCTCTGTGATGGGATTGACAATGGATTTTGGAGTGTGTTATGGTCTATACTTGACTTCTGAATTTCTTTCACTATGTATCATGTCCATGTATTCTTATTCTTTAGGTGTTAACATTAAGTTTAATAGTTACAAATCTAGGAGCTATTCCTGGCCATAACTGGCATATTAATGAGAAACCTAAGACTAGGATTCAGGGAAATTTCATTTACTACATTCACACAGTTAACTCTTACACTGCTTTTCTGTAGCATCTCATATTACTAATGTATTTATATTTCAATGTGTTCAAAAGGATTTTAAAATGGTCTAACAAGATTTATACAGCACAGGAAAATTAAATAAAATTAGCAAAGGAAAAAAGGCACAGGCAAAAAATGGTGTGGATATAACCATGTGTAAGGTCAGGCCCCAAAAGGCATGTCAGAAAGCTTTATTTAAGTAGAGGAAGTAGGTTACAGCTTTGAGTCTGAGCTGTTAGACAATGCAAGATGCAAGACAAGCCAGTCACAACTTACATAGTGTCCCTGAGATGAAAACAGACCAGTTGCACAAAAGAAGCAACATTATTCTTTTTTTTAAGATGTATTTATTTATGCATACAATAACTGGGGTACAGGCTAGAGGTGTCGGGGTGAGAAGATTCACTAGAGACAGAGTGGGGAACAGAAGAGGCAGAGTGACTGAAATACACTGCTGAGTGGAGCAGCAGGCAAGTCAGGAGAGGTCTGCTGTGTCATGTGGGTAGCCCCCTTGCCGGGGATTGAAGTAGTGCTGAAGTGGCTGCGGACAGCTTCATAGGTTGTGTCTCAACCCCTTGTGCCACCAGGGAGGCCCAGCAGCATTATTCTTGATCCTGAGACCAGAGAAGTTTCTCTCATGGATGCTGGAAGAGGGGACAGTACATAATGTGATTTCATGGTAAACACAGTGACAGCTGACATATGACCATTTCATACCATATCCCTCCATACCGACCAATTAAATCGCTTGGTGGAGAAAACAGATCTATAGCAGCTCCATGTGATCCACTCTAGGGATACTCTGGTTAGCCCAAAGAGAGATCTAGACCATCTAAAGGAACAGATGACCTTATCCCATCAGGAAAAGCTCCGTCAATTGTGTTGTTCTTAGCTGAGCCATTAAAAGGTATTGAGTAGCAATGAGTTTGAGGTTGTACTTTCTAGCAAGTATTAGAGATATTGTTAATCTTTGTTAAGAATTGGACAGAGACCCAGTTGGGGTTAGAGTTACCCCTTCTCATGAGACCAGTGCCTCAGGAAGGAGGTATCCACCAATGGAGGTGAAAGTCCCCTCAGGAGGTCATTTGAGATCACTTAAACACAGTGATACTAGAGAAGGGAGAAGTGACTGATGTTATGCAGGCAGAAATCCATGTACTCCCAGTTTATTGTTGCCCTTGCAACATTGCACTGACCGATGACCTTCATTACCCAATAACAAAATTGGCTGGAAACCCTCTGATAATACAGTCAGTTCAGATTTGAATCAAATTGGCAGCAAGTACAAAAGAGATTGTTCTACTGACAGGGGACATGGTCATTTCCAGCCTGGAATTGTTTAACCCTACGTAGCCCCTCACAGTTAGAGACTAAATGAAACTAAGCAAACAGACAAACAGAGGCTGCCTTTGCAAAGCGTGTCAGCCTCAGGTGCATGCTGAATCATCAGCTGTAACATGTCAGACTGACTTCTAATAAAGAGTTTTTAGTAAAAGGTATCTCTGATTCTGCTGACATGGGCAGACCCAGCACTTCAGCCTAACCTCAAGAACTCATAAGAGATGCGATGAATTTGCAAAACATGAAAAAGTTCTGGTGTGTTGTCTCAGGGGCAAATGGGAAGAGAAGGATCACTTACTAGATTGAAGAGCCCAGGAAATAGAAATGATATGAAACCAAAGGGCTTCTCAATAGAAAAAGATCAAACATATGTTTTCAGACAGTGTCACATTTGTGCAGGTGATTTGCTCAGCACAGGAGGCTGAGTAGTAGACTTGAAAGAAAGTCTAATGTTAATGTTCTTTGACTTTCTTTGACTTTCTGTTCTTTTCCTTTTTGTTGCTTTTTATGAGACTCAGATATTTGGTAACAGAAAGAACTTGTATACATTATCCAGGAATCTACCTAATCCCATCAGGTGGATGCATGCATGTACACAGACCCTCATACTTGTGCAAACTCGTGTCTGTGTACCATACCCATGTGCACTGTACCCATGTACACACCTCTCCCCCCACCCCCACAAATGCATATTTATACCCACACACACACAGTGCATATTTGTATCCAGTAGTTCAACATCCATCTACTATTGCATCAAAACAGCCCTTTTTGGGGTGTGAACTCTGCACACCTTACACACTGGGCTGTGTGTGGTTGTGTAGGGAAGCAGTGCCAGGGAAGGCTCAGTTAATGTCTGAGGTTGGACCACCTTTGTTTTTATAAGCCCAGCACCACTGCTGTTTTCCCCAGATGTTAAGCACCTTCTTCTAATTTAAGCTTAATAATATTTCATCTCTTGCCTGATTTATTTCCTTGCCAATTTCTAAGGTAGAGAGAATAAATGTTATCTATTCCTTTCAAAGAAGAGGAAACTGAGCTTCAGAGAGGTTTAAAGACCTGCCAAAGGCCCCACTGTACTAAAGGGGTGGAGCAGGGATTAGCTCAAATATTTGTGACCATTTGCCACATGTGACTGTTCTCAATGAGAATAAAAGGTGAAGAAAATAGCAGTGATAAGTGCAGGTGGGATGGGCATTCATGTTCTAGGTCCTATCACATTTTCATAGGTAAGTGATTTTTGGAAACTTTAATGGTTTTTATATGGCATCAACTTGATTTTGGTTAAATACAAGTGTAATTTCATATTATTCCTTTCCTCCAGTAATGGGAGAAAATAATCCAAAGCACTTCACAGATTTATCTTGTGAGTTTCAGGCTCTTCACTGTTAGCTGGTCCTCACTGTGAGAAGGTGCAGACTGCCCCTTGGGAGTAGACTCCTTTGAGAGGGAGAAGAGCGTTGCAGGTAGTTGCTATGGCCATAGTTCATGTCACTGAGTACTTCCTCCCCCCCACAGGGAATGAAAACACAACTCAACTTGGTACTGACTGAGTAATGCCAAAGCGTGTGTACTTTGTAGCAATTAAATAATTAATGCAAACCTGCCCTTACAAATATCTATCTCATACTTACTTGTGCAGATGATCAGAAATGCATTTGGTGACTTGCAGGACAATGTCTAGCCCCAAGAGGTGGTTCTCTACTTCTCTGTTTCACCATTGTCTTGCTCTGCATGACCTTGAAACAGCCCTTGGCCTTTCTGTATGTTGCTATCCTTGTAGCCTTGATGAAAACTGTGAGTCTAAATTCAGTAATAATCTGAGAAATGACAAATTCCATTGCAGGATGGTGTGCTGCATAAATTCCTAGTGTTTAAAGAATTCTCTGGCTATGTCCATATATAACAGAATGTGGTGGAGGGAAGAAAACCTTCTTTGTACCCTGATGTTTTCCTTGCCCAAGGGTTGTGAATGAAGAGTAAGCACAACATATTTTCTGCCAGGGTGAAAGAGAAAAACCCTCTGTTATTCAACTGGCATGGGGTACGTTGAAATTAAATTAAAGGTCTGTTCCTCTCTTCTGAAAGCCCATTTTGAACAGGAAGATTCTAATCTTAACGACACTTTGCTGTGCAGGGTCTCTGAATGAGGGTTTCCATTGTGTGTCTGGAGCCCAGAGGAAGAAGTAGCTTCATTGTCACAGCTCCAGTACACTGATTGGCAGAACATGTACCCAGCCAGGAATCAGATCAGAGCTTAGCACCCTCTCCTTGCAGGTGGAGCAACAAAACTAGCCTCGCAAGCCTTAATTCTTTTTTTTTTTATTTAAATTTTATTTTTATATTCCCCATACAATTACAACCCCCTTATTTTGACCCCAAGCCCTCCTTTTCCCGCCCCCCCAACCCCCATAGAGAGTCTCTTGTTCATAGTTATTTGTTGATTTTGGTATTTTCTTTCTTATAGTTATTCTTTTTCCTGGTCCCTTATTTAAGATTTCTAGATTGCTGCTATGAGTGAAACCATCTGGTATTTTTCTTTTTCTTTCTGGCTTATTTCGCTGAACATGATCCCTTCCAGCACCATCCATGTTGCTGCAAATTGCATGTGTTTATCTTTTTTGAATGCTGAGTAATATTCCATTGTGCATATGTACCACATCTTCTTGATCCAGTCATCTATTTTTGGGCATTTGGGTTGTTTCCAAATCTTAGCTATTGTAAATAGTACAAGCCTTAATTCTTATATGCAAAAGATGGAGCTGTGTCTGCTTGCCCTCCAGGAAGGATAAATTGAAAAGACTCATGGCTGCTAGTAATGACAGTCTCTTGCAAGGTGCCAGTTACCAAGCACTGCTCTAAAGACTTTACAAATATTACCACACTCTCCTGCAAAACATCCTCAGGAGCTAGATGTGGTTATTTCAGCGTTTTACGGATAAGGAAAGTGCAACACAGAGAGGTTAGGTGATTTTCCAGCCAGTGAACAGCATTGGGATTTGAAATCAGGCAACCTGATTGGTCTGCACACTTAACCACTGTACTGTATTGTCTCTTATATGGAAATGGCAATGTTTTGTTAAAATAGAGGTGAAAAGTGAGTGTGCCTGATGTTGAGGGTCTTCTACTTTTAGTTACCAAGGAGTAGAACTCATGGGTATAAGACTAACAATAGCTATTGTTATTATTCGTTAATGAAAGGAACAGAAAGATAAATAGTCTATAAACATATTCATGAATACTGCTTAGTTACAAAGGCTTATACTTGAATCTAATATACAGACAACGTATGTCAAACTGACAAATACAGTTTTCATCAGTCAATGCTAAGTCTGTTTGCAATAAATTTTTTCCTAGCCATTTTCTCTCTGATAATTTGTTTTGGGCCAAAAGCATGATTTCTATAAAAGGGACCTGTACCAGAATTCTCATTCTCCTCATTTCACTAGTGCACATGTGCTGTGTGGAAGTAGAATTCAAGAAGGGTTAGCAGTGAGGGAAAGAATAAAGCTTGACTGGTGGGAGGAGTTGATTGGTGTTGACAGGAGTGTGACTTCAGGGTGGGAAGAGACGGGGTCTGGAATGAAGAATACTGCAGGTATCTGCATGTATCTAAGTACAAGGGACATGAGGGTGGACTGACCAGGGAGAAGATGCAAGTTTGTTGCGGTAGATGTTCTAGATGGTGCTAGGGAGAGCTTGCAATTAGGCTTGAGACTGCAGAGAAATGACTCATTATAAAAGAAATGCCACAGTTTGGAAATAAGTTAGCCCAACTAGAAGAAAAAGAGGAGCCTCAGAGGAGAAACAGCATTAATGCAGATTTGAGAGGATCAGAGCTACAAATCAAGATGTAGCAATTTGGACTGAGAGGGACAGACAATAGCCCTGACATTTCTTGACAGGATTGTGAATAATTCATCTACCTCCGCCCATGACTCACTCTCTCCATCTGTTCAATAAGAAAATGATATCTACCATTTCTCTGTTCGCTGGTGTGTTTTTAATGCTCTGAGTTTTTAAGAAGAGACCAGAGTCTCACAGTTTATATATTTTCATGAGCCATGGGAGTCTTCCTAGATGCATTAACATACAATCCCTCTCTAAAAATTGTTTGTGTCTTTATACATTCTTAAGTTAATTCCAGAATGGGAGCATGCTCAGAAGAACAGCGGGTCCAAGCACAATGACTCAGTTATGAGACTGAGAACAGGTATTGCTCACTCTGGTGGGCACTGACAATCTTTATTTAATGAGGTTGATAATAAGCCATTCAGATTTACCCATATCCAAAATTCTTTTTTTAATTTAAAGTCTATTTTTTACTAATTCCGAATATTTTTTTTTTAATTTTTTGAGTTGACAATCTCAAGTCTGGTTATTATAACATGGGTTTAATGTATTATTAATTTGTTTAGGATAGTGAAGGAGTTGGTATGAGGAAGGTCATTAGGTATAGATTGGCACAATGGCAGGATAAAGAATGAATCAATGATATCTATCTAGCTGTCTATAGAGAGAGATAAACACACTTCACACACACATATGTAAATGCAAATACACATACACACATATGCACACACACATACATATGCTATGAAAATAGCAAACTCACTGTGCCTGACTTTGGTCTAACCTAGATCTGACTAGACCCTCAACATCAGATCTTTGATCTTTTCAATGCTTTGATTATGAAAAATCAAAGCAGCATATTGATGGGAAGGAAATACTTCCTTTTCTCACTTGGGACCCTCTGAATATGTGTGATTACTGTTGTACCTTTAGTCCCTCCTATGTGCTCTGTAATAACATTCACTTTGTCCATCTTAGTCAGCCATTGACCTTGCACTCCCACCATTACACCATAATACTATCCATTTGGAACTGGACCGCATACTAAGCCCTGTTGTCTTCACACTGATAAATAAACAAATTTCCTTCTATTAAAACATTGTTGCTTTCCATAAGATATGACTTCATATGTTACAACATTTCAAACACCCTCCCCTTCCTCTATAACAGAGAGCGTTTTTGATGGGTAGATTTAGTGCTGCTAGAATCCCTCTGTGATGAGGATTCCTGCTCTGAGCCCTCTATCTCTCCCACAGTACTCCATGGTCATTGTTCTCTCCCAATTCTCAGTTGCTGTCTTGGGAGGCTTCCTCCCTCCCACCTACCCTTGCCTACTTGCCCTTCACCATTAAGCTCTTTCATGTTCCCTATAAACTTATTGAAGTTCTCTGTTCAGTCAATAACAGGATAGAATTATGAGGCCACCATGTCCTGCCACTAGGATAGGCATTCAAATTGGCCTTTACTCTTAACTCCATCTAATTAACGATGTTTGACATACCTGAAAATGGTAGAGCTCCGCTCAGATTCAAATAGGAGGGCCTACTGTCCATCTGGGCAAAAACTATGCTCATTTATGTTGCTTGTGAATGGTTGGAACCTAATCCAACACTCCGCATGGAGGGGACCCTCAGTAAACATTCGTTGGAAGAGTGAATGAATGAATGAAAACTAGCATATTAGAATAGGTTCATGGAGGAAGCCAAAACAGAAACCCCAAACAGATCTTGAAGGATGTCAAAGATTGGATTTGATTAGACAAAAAAGAATAAGGATGCCAAATTCTAATGGAAATAACAGTGATCCTAAAGGAGAGGGGGAACTTGATCTAATTAGAGTACACTTCACACGTATTGATAGCTACTGGGAAATAAGTTTATCTCCTTAGGTATGCTGATAGGAGTTCAGCTTGTTAAATAAATTGAAAAGGAAATTTTTCATGTGGGAGAATGGAAGATTTTTCATGTCAATGGATTTTGAAGACAATAGAAAGATAGTGTTTAAATTACTAGGATGTATGGAAATCCAGAGACACTAGAGTGAGGAAGGCCTACTAGAAAGTTGTAATGCAGGGATAGGTGATGAGAGCAAGGATTTTGGAAGGGTGAGTGAGAATGGACTGAAAAAAATAGTCATAAGATATTTTGATGAAAAGTATGACACAATTTCATGGGAAGAATGGATCCAATGTAGCTACAAGGAGCCTGGGTATCTTATCAAATATTTGGGAAGGAGAGATGAGTTGGGAAAAGAGAAAAGTGGTTTGGGACAGGCTGGTATGGGATAACAGTGACACCCAGCTCTGATCATATCAGAGGTGCAGGTCTAGAGAAGCTTGCAGAAGGCATTATCAACACAGGGGGTGTCAAGGAAGAGTGTAGGTCTTCAGGGTTAGCTATTCGCTTCTCCCACTGTGTGCTAGTTAGAATACAGCTTTCATAACATCAGTAGCAATGGCTCATAACAGATAACACCATCAGCAGCATGTGTTGTGCTATATTTTCAGCTTCAGGGTCCCAGTACAATTAAGGGCCATGTAGAATGATGTCTATGCCAGTGATACTCTGCACGTGGCAGGTTTCCCTGTTCCCAGAGGCACATAGCTCAGAAGTTGTGTGTTGAGTATGTCCTGCATGCACCCCCAAAACTCTGCCTTAGCTAAACCGCGTTGCCATGGGATGAATTAGCTTTGCCTTTCACTGTGTGAGCCTCAGCTGTGACTCTGTCGTTTTTGATTAGCCAAAACAAACACATTTAACATTTAAACAGTTGTTGCAACACACACCAGGATCTCAGATATGAATAGGTCACATTCATAAATTCTGCTCTTCTTTAAACAGAAATTGTAATTGTGTTTCTGCTCTGGTAAACTCGCAGATAAATAAGACTATTGTTTTTTGAAATGTTTTTAATCCCAAATCTGGCTGCCTTGGGCAAGGTAGGCATGGAATCTTTTCCTTGAGTGGTGATTTCTTTCTCAACATGATCTTAGGCCATAGCTGAGTTTTAAAAGAAGTATTTTAGGGCCTCCCTGGTGGCTCAAGGGGTTAAAACGCAGCTGTGAAAATATCCGCAGCCCCCTGCAGCATGAGTTCAATCCCCAGCAGGCCAGGGAGCAAACCCACATGGCACAGCAGACGTCTCCGGTCTCACCTGCTGCTCCCCTCAGCAGTGTATTTCAGTGGATCTGCCTGTTCTGCTCCCCACTCTGTCTCTGGTTATCCTCTCACCCCCTATACCTCTGGCCTGTACCCCAGTTCTTATATGCATAAATAAATAAATCTTTTTTTAAAAAGAAGTGTTTTAAATAGTTAAGTATTATAAATATTTTTAAAATAATGTTTCTCTCTTGGGGAAAAATAACTATGAAAATCAACTTTTGATGATTTTACATTTTGCATCTATCAGAGGGAAATGGAGTTCTGTGCCTAGAGCCTTCATGTCACCCCAGACTACCTGGGGTGCCAAGAGCAGTACAGCTACCAAGGATGATGCAGAAGCAAGCTTGCATTTGTATTCCTTCTCCACTGTCTCCACAGGCTTCTTCCACCGGGACTTAAAACCTGAGAACCTCCTCTGCATGGGACCAGAACTTGTGAAAATTGCAGACTTTGGATTGGCCCGGGAGATCCGATCAAGACCTCCATATACAGATTATGTATCGACCAGATGGTAAATACAGCTTTCCTCAAAATTATCTGGTTACACTTCTTTAGAAATATTCCATCACGCTGAGGGAATATTAATGTCACAAATATTAACCTTTCACTAAGAGAAAACAGTAGTTTGAGTCTTATTTGTAAGCCAGTTGGCATTCTACACAGTTAAAAACTGTGGCATTTTAGAAGAGTCCATTATGCTCTTCCATAATGTAAGTATATTTTCTTCATAGCCCTTCCTGAAAACTATTGCCCCAAAGAATTGTGTAAAAAGATTCTCCTAAGACCTAATTGCGATTGTTCAAATTTTCAGACTCTAAGGATTTAAGCAGTTGGCTACAATCAAGAAGTAGCCTGCAGACAACACTCTTTACTTTCTCTCTCATTCTTTTTCTTTTCTTTTGTAACTTTTTTTTTAAGATTTATTTATTTATTTGTTTGTTTGTTTATTTATATAAGCACTGGGTACAGTCAGAAACGCAGGAGGGTAAGAGAATTTGCCAGAACCAGAGCAGGGAGCAGAATAGGCAGATGGACCGAAGTACACTGCTGAGGGGAGCAGCGGGGGCAGGAGAGGTCTGCGCGCCATGTGGGACCCTCCTCCGGTGGCCGGGGAGCTTCCGGGGATCGAACGGGCACTGCAGAGGCTGTGGCAGTTTGGCAACCCAGCGCTCAACCGCTGCACCACCGGGGAGGCCCTCTCTCTCATTCTTTTTCCCTCTCTTTCACTCTCTAACTCTCATGCTCACACTCTGTGTTTCTCAAACATGCTGTAGAGGACTGTCCTGTGGAGAATTGCTCAGTGGAAAATATTGGGAAATAGAACACTGCTTTCTTTTTTTCCCTCAAACTTTATCCATGTGCCCATCGCTTGCATATCTACATAACTTAAGGTACATTTCCTCACCTTCATAGCTGCACATGCTTCATGCACTCTCCACCCAAACTCTCACGCAAATGTCTTTCCCCTTCCTATTCCTTTCCCCTCTTCTTCCCCCATTCCCTCCTGTAACCAATGTATTTTTCAGAGTCAGAGAATTATTTTTGCTGTTCTTTCCCAATTTGTATTCTTTGGTTAATTTATATTCCAAAAATAATCACCTCAAGATCTGTTCATTTTGTCCTCAAAAGGCATGATTTCGTCCTTTTTAATAGTTGAGTGGTTTTCCATTGAGTATACATAGTTGCCTGCCATTGGGCACTTGGTTTGGTTTCATAATTTGGCTATTGTGGACTTAGCAGCTGTGAACATAGGAATGCATGTATCTTTTCATATTAGAGGTTTCATATTTATTGGGTAAATACCTAGCAGTGGTGCTGCTAGGTCAGATAGCGCTATTTTCCATAGAGGCTGCATCAAGTTACATTTCCACCAACAGTGCAAGAGTATTTCTTTTTCTCTCTACACACTTACCAACACTTGTTTTTCTCCATTCTTTTTGATGTAGGATATTCTCACAGGGTGAGATGGTTTTGATTTGCATTTCCCTTATAATAAGATGTTGAATCTTTTTTCATGTGTCCATAGATCATTTGAACATCTTTTTTGGAGAAGTGCCTACTTAGGTCTTTTGTGCATTTCTTGATTGGTTTGTTTTTATTGTTTATTGAATTGTATGGGTACATTGTAGTTTAGAAAGTAAACCCTGGTCAGACAAATAATGTGCAAATATGAGAAGCACTGCTCTCCAGAGCAATTATGGCACTTGCCAAGTCTTTGCAAGTCTGTGTACCACACTAAATGAGACCAAAGTAGTAGAAATACATGAGTTCTCTCACTGAGCATTGATAAATAAATATCACTTCTGGTTGGCAGAAGTAATAACTAGCAGTTCACTTTGTCCCTCCAGGTACAGGGCCCCAGAAGTGCTCCTGAGGTCCACTAACTACAGCTCCCCCATTGACGTCTGGGCCGTGGGCTGCATCATGGCGGAGGTGTACACCCTCAGGCCACTCTTCCCTGGGGCCAGTGAGATTGACACAATCTTCAAAATTTGCCAACTGTTGGGCACACCGAAAAAGGTAATGACACAGAACAAAGAGTAAACAGAAAGCAGCACGTTCTCAGCCTCCCTCTTCCCTACTCCACACACTGGCACTGTCTATCAGCCTGCTCATTCTGGAATCTTTCTCTCCACCCCACGATCCTCCATGTTCGCAGACCTGGTCTCTTCTCTCCTCCTTCCACACTTCAGAATATTTTCCCTCTAGAGTTCTCTTTGCAACTTTTCACCTGCCTTACAGAGCATCTCTTCATCTATTCAGAAGTCTCCTCCTAGATATCATCTGTAACCCTAACTTGCCTCCATCACTCATTCCCAAATTTACCACTATGTGAGATTTTCTCCTGACTTTCTCACCATCATCTCAAACTCACATGTCTAACACAGATGACCTTTTGTTTACCTTCTAACTGAATTCCTTCTTTCATTCTGTTTTCCTGTAAGATCCCATCATAATCCCAGAGCCCAAGCTTTGAGGCTGAGTTTCAGTTTTATCTCCTCTTTTTCCCTTACTCCTCTCCCTCCTTATCCAAGCTGTTGGTCCATAAATCCTGTTGACTGTCACCACATAGTGTCTCGCATGCTGCCCTACTCGTTGAATTTCCACCACCACCATCACAGACTGCCCACCACTGGGGGATCTTTTCCATCTTTCTGCCTTCAAGTCTTTTCCTCCAGCTTATCTTTCATCCTGCAACCAGAGTCATCCTCCTATAAAGAGCAGCTCTGGTACTGTCTTCACTTCTTAAAGTCTTTCGTTGACTCCTCTTTACCCAGCCCCTCAGCTTTCATTCCTTACCCCCACTTTGTACCTGAACCATCCTGGCTTGTGCCCAGGAATCTTCCCGCTGCAGTGCTCTGTGTAGGCAGACTCTGCTGGAATGAATGTCTCATGTGGTCCCTCAGGAATGCTTCTCTTCTCGGTTCCTCTAATCTCCTCTCTGTTTTCAGCTGTGTTCTGTGCTATTAATATAATTATCTGTGCACGTATCTGTTTCCTGGACCATACACTCACTCTGGACAAAAATTTATCCAGTTTATTTGTGTTTAATTTTCTAGGTCCTAGCACCATTGCTGATTTGAACAAGACCCTGAAAAATTTTAAATCATTTGAATGAATCATTAAGGTCACTTCTTCATGAAGAGTTCCAGTCTCCTACTGGGGTCTCTCCCTCCTTTGGACACCTGTATTTGTGTCTCTTCTGTCACTTTGTTCTTTGTGTGACTGTGCTTTCAAATGAGTGGCTTATTTTCTCTTTTGGACAGTAATATCATTAAGGCCAAGATTTTTTTTTTTATTTAAATAATAAATTTTATTTTTATATTCCCCCATACAATTACAAACCCCCCATTCTGACCCCAATCCCTCCCCTCCCGCCCCCCACCCCCCAAAAAGTGTCTCTGGTTCATAGTTTTTCGTTGATTTTGATTTTCACTTTCTTATATTCCTTTTCCTAGTCCCTTATTTAAGTCTTCTAGATTCCTGCTATGAGTGAGACCATCCGGTATTTTTCTTTTTCTTTTTGGCTTATTTCACTGAGCATGATCCCTTCCGACGCCATCCATGTTGCTGCAAATTGCATGTGTTTATCTTTTTTGAATGCTGAGTAATATTCCATGGTATATATGTACCATATCTTCTTGATCCATTCATCTATTTTTGGGCATTTGGGCTGTTTCCAAAGCTTAGCTATTGTAAATAGTGCTGCTATAAACATAGGGATACAGGTGTTCTTTGGAATTGATGTTTCTGTGTCCTTTGGGTAAATACCTAGGAGTGGAATTACTGGATCATATGGAAGCTCTATGTTTAGTAGGTCCAGAAATCTCCACACAGCTCTCCATAGTGGTTGGACCAGTTTGCACTCCCACCAACAGTGCAGAAGAGTTCCTTTTTCTCCACACCCTCGCCAACATTTGTTGTTGCTAGTTTTTTTAATATGTGCCATTCTCACTGGTGTAAGATGGTATCTCATGGTAGTTTTGATTTGCATTTCCCTGATTATAAGTGATGTTGAATATTTTTTCATATGCCTGTTGGCCATTTGCATTTCCTCTTCAGAGAAGTTTCTTTTTAGCTCTTCTGCCCATTTTTTGACTGGATTATTTTCTTTGTTGTTGTTGAGTCTCATCAGCTCGTTGCAGATTTTTGTGATCGTCCTTTATCATTAGTGTTGTGTGCAAAAATGTTCTCCCAGTCGGTGGGGTTTCTCTTTGTTTTGGTTATTGTCTCTTTTGCTGTGCAGAAGCTCTTTAATTTGATGTAGTCCCAGCTGTTTATCTTTGCCTTCACTATCACTGCTTTGAGTGATGTGTCTGTAAAGATGTCTTTGATGTGCAAGTCCCGTAGTGTTTCGCCTATATTTCCTTCTATGTATTTTATGGTTTCAGGTCTTATGTCTAGTTCTTTAATCCATTTTGAGTTGATTTTTGTGTATGGTGTGAGGTAGTGGTCAAGCTTCATTCTTTTGCATGTAGCAACCCAGTTTTCCCAGCACCATTTATTGAACAAACTTTCTTTGCTCCAATGCATAGTCTTTGCTCCTTTGTCAAAGACTAGTTGACCATAAATCTGTGGGTTTATTTCTGGATTTTCTATTTGATTCCATTGGTCTGTATGTCTGTTCTTGTTCCAATACCATGCAGTTTTGATGATTATGGCTTTGTAGTATAGTTTGAAGTCTGGGAGTGTGATGCCTCCATTCCCTTCTTTTTTTTTCAGGAGAGCTTTGGCTATTCGGGGTTTTTTGTGATTCCATATGAATTTCATCAATAATTGTTCTATTTCTTTGAAGAATGACATTGAAATTTTGATTGGAATAGCATTGAATCTGTAGATTGCGTTTGGTAGGATGGCCATTTTAATAATGTTTATTCTTCCAATCCATGAGCAGGGGATGTCTTTCCATTTCTTTGTGTCTTCTTCTATTTCTTTTAACAGTGTTTTATAGTTTTCTTTGTATAGGTCCTTTACCTCTTTTGTTAGATTTATTCCCAAATATTTGATTTTTTTTGTTTCGATAATAAAAGGGATGGTTTTTTTGATTTCTTCTTCTTCAGATTTATTGTTTGTGTATAGGAAGGCTACTGACTTTTGCGTGTTGATTTTGTATCCTGCCACTTTACTGAACTGATTGATGAGTTGAATTAGTTTTTCTGTGGAGTTTTTGGGGTTCTCTATGTATATTATCATATCATCTGCAAATAATGATAGTTTGACTTCTTCTTTTCCTATTTGGATTCCTTGTATGTCTTTCTCTTGTCTTATTGCTCTGGCTAGGACTTCCAGTATTATATTGAAAAGCAGTGGTGAGAGTGGACATCCTTGTCTTGTTCCAGATCTTAATGGAATTACTCTCAGCTTTTCACCATTGAGAATGATACTGACTGTTGGCTTGTCATAGATAGCCTTTATGATGTTGAGGTATGTTCCTTGTATCCCAAGAATTTCAAGGGCTTTTGTCATGAATGCGTGTTGCACTTTGTCAAAAGCTTTCTCAGCATCTATTGATATTATCATATGGTTTTTATATTTCTTTTTGTTGATGTGTTGGATAACGTTGATTGATTTTCGGATATTAAACCATCCTTGTGTCCCTGGAATGAATCCAACTTGGTCGTGGTGAATTATCTTATGGATACATTGTTGGATTCTGATAGCTAAAATTTTATTAGGGTTTTTGCATCAGTGTTCATTAGGGAGATTGGTAAGGCCAAGATTTATATTGGATTATTTTTGGATACCCAACAACACCAAGCACATAGTAGGCACTCAGTAATTATCCATTATGTGAATGAATGACATAAGCTACACATAGCATCAGAATGTGTTTTGTCAAATAGTAGAATGTTGAAACTAGAAGGGACTTTAAAGATTATTTATGTCTTACTTTCAGTCATTTTCACGCTGGCATTTAGTGTCCCCTGTGTATGAAGAAAATATGGAAAACTTGAGACTAGAACAGCTTTCTTTACTGCTGAACTTCTCCACATGTATATTTTGAATCATCTAGGGTTTCATAAATTTTTTTTTTTATTCTCTCCCCCCCAAAACATATCATTTGCAGCTTCTACAATCTCCGTCTCATGGAACACAATTGGGAAAATATTAATTTGATTCAACCCCAAATGTCAAAGGTGAAGTATCTTCTGTTAAGGTTATAAACAAAATGGTAACACATCCAGTGTCTTTTCCACTATTCCCCAGAATTCATGTTCTTTGTCATCTCTCCATTAGCTTCCCCCTGCCTATCACACCCAGCGCCAAGGTAGTGAATGTGGGCGTGGATGGAAATGACATGATTGCCTTTATAGTCTGAGCACACATGCCTGAATATAAGCTCCAAGCATGGTGACTGAGCAAGACTTTCTGTCTTCTCCTTTCAGACTGACTGGCCTGAAGGCTACCAACTGTCAAGTGCTATGAACTTCCGCTGGCCCCAGTGTGTACCCAATAACTTAAAGTCCCTGATCCCCAATGCTAGCAGCGAAGCGATTCAGCTCCTGAGAGACATGCTTCAGTGGGATCCCAAGAAACGACCAACAGCCAGTCAGGTTTTCTTCCATTTTCTCTGTTTGCTGCATTTCTTATGAAACTCATATCTGACTTTGAATAGTTTATATAAATCTCATTGAAAGTATTTGATTTGGTATTATGAATGAAAAATATAAGAGCTAAGAATTAGAATAGTTTGAAACTTGCTGTATATAGTTAAAGTGGTTAAGCTTTAAACAATATTGGCATAAAATTCATGTGATGCATAACCGTATTTGCATACACACACACACACACATACACATGTAGCAGGTCTTTGAATAACATTGTTTTGTTATAACTTGAAAAAAGGGAATCTGGCCAACATCAAATGAACTGGCATTATTCAAGGACTTGCTTTCATTATGTGTCATTGCACTTAAAGCCACAGTTTCCAAGAACCTATGGATGATGTCATGAGGACTTATTTTGTGTGGAAATGAAAATGACCAGATACATCTACCTCTCTTTGGAGAGTGTGATCAAATATATTCTCTATGAGTTAAGGTTATATAGCAGTTTGTTTATTAGGTAATACAAGTTGTTGAAATGCAATTTGAAAATATCTTGTGAGCTCCAACAGGCTCGTTTTACAGACAACATAAAGAGAGCGGCAGATGGGGTAGAATGAGGATAATAACTATAATGAGCTTTGTGTAGCACTTTACAGTTTGCCAATGCTTTAGAAGGTTTTTATGTGATTTTCATCTTAAGAACACTACACGAGACAGATTTTACTGTTTTCTTCTATAAATGAGAAAATTGCATCTCAGAAAGTTTAAGTGATTTGCCTTAATCACTCATTTATAACTAGTGTAGATTATGCAACCAAATGCAAGTCAGTCACACAGATGGCAGGGTTTTTTACACCACACTGTCTGTTTTCTCAACCACCCTCTCCCAGGCCACTTTGCAGACTATAAAATGCATCCAGAAGAGGTAAGATAGTGCTCTGGGCTTCATCTACTCCTAGCCTCCTATGCACTTCCTTTTGCATTTAGCTGTTTCTCGCCCTTCTCACCTCATTGACAATTACATTGCTCGGGGAATGAAAAACTTGACCAGTTCTAATCAGTGACAATGATTTGGCTAAGTGAAAGTGACAGGGACATTTGAAGACAGTGCTGATGTGAAGTTAGAATGTGTAAGAGCTAGGGCGGTGATTAATTGGGGGGGTTTAAGGAATTATAGAAAAGCAGCTTTGCAAAGAAGAAAGGTCCATAATTGGGTGCCACCAGACTCTGGATGACTTGATGCCTGGAAAGCTCTCAGAAATGTACCTCTGATGTTTTCAGGGCAAGAAGGAAGCTTTCTGGTGAGTCCAGTTTTTTTTTTTAAGGATACACACAAGAGATGAAAAGAAAAGGGTTTGTTATAAGAAACCAAGAGGAATGTTTGCTTTTTAAGAATAGTGTCAGAAAAGCTACAAAATCCCTCCCACCTATTGTTAATTACAATAATACCTGGAACTATAGACAAGTTAGATATCAGGGTCCAGGGCCTCCACCAGAGCCTCTGTATCTCCACTTACATATAGATGTTTATGACTATGCTAATAGGTAAGGTTATGTTATAGTCAATGACTTCCATTCAAAAAGACTAGAGAACATTTAAAAATATTTTTTGAAATATTTAATATTTAAATATTAATATTTAATATTTAAAATATTTAATTTTAAATATTTAATATTTAAAAATTTTTTTTTAAAATTGTAAACCCCAGTACTTTTTAAGATTTATCTCTTGGCAATCCAGAAAACTTGTCTATTCAGAGCAATTGACAAAGTTTCATTGTCAGTTCTTCAAGACAAGGCTTAATTTTATCATTTATTGCACTCTTGGCATTTCTGGGGTAAATCATATTTTATATTTGATTCTTCAGAATTCACCAGCAGCATTATATATCACTCTCAGGCTTATATTATTTTTTCTTTTTTCTATGGAAGGAAGAAATGGGCTTAGAAAGGTGAAAAATCATATTTAAGAGACAAAGCAGGTAAGTGACAAAGCCAGGATCTGTGTTGAGCCAGATGATATTTCAGAACTAGCAATGGTAATAGTACCATAACTGGCTGCTTTAGCCAAATAACTTTAAGTATTATAACCAGTACCTACATTTTACAATATTTTAGGTAGGGAAAAGCAGAAGCCATGTTACAGATTCAGGATGCTGTTATGTGGTTCATTTGGGTTAAGAAACTATGGTAGGGGCCTCCCTGGTAGCCTAGGGGGTAAGTCTCAGTGCTGTCACTGCTATGGCTTGAGTTCGATCCCTGGCCAGGGAGCTAACCCACGTGGTGCAGCAGACCTCTCCTGTCTCACTTGCTGCTCCCCTTAGCAATGTATTTCAGTAAATCTACCTGTTCCGTGTCCCACTCTGTCTCTGGTAAATCCTCTCACCCTCTACACCTCTGGCCACACCTCAGTTCTTCTGTGCAAAAAAAGAAAAAGAAAGAAAACTATAGTAAACTGGTCACATGATATACAATCTGTGAGCCTGATGGTGTTTACTTCCCTGCCTAGACATTTCTTCTAAAGCAGCCTCCTGTGTCATTGCAGGCGCTTCGATATCCTTATTTCTACATTCGGCACCCACTGGGCTTCAGTACACAGTGCTTTCAGGACTCAGAAAAATCACAGAAGGATGTCCTGGAAAAGGCAGGCCTACCTCCTCACATGAAGCCAGTCCCTCCTGCCCAACCCCCAACCAAGCCCCACATGCGGATTTCTACAAGACAGCATCAAGCCAGCCAGCCCCCTCAGCAGACTGTATACCCCTATAAAGCAGAGGCCTCCAAGACAGATCACGCAAGCCATTTTGCAGAGGACAAGCCAAGCTTGTTGCTTTTCCCATCCCTTCACACCAAGAATCCTCAGTCGGTAAGCAGTGAAGATTCAACAGGGAGCCTTGTGCCTGGCCTGTTCCTCTTCTGACCCCACTATTATTGTGTGAAATATTTTCTTTTTTCAACATATAAGGTCTACTTAAAATAGATTTTTCTTTGCCATATTATGGATTTGTGAAAAGAGCCTTCGCTTGGCACTTGAAGCTCCAAGTCCACATTCTGGTTCTATTTATTAACAATATATTCATAGCAGGGTCCTTGTGATGAGCAGCTGTCATGTGCGGGCAGAGAGCTGGATGCTGCAGCCAGATTGTCAGGTTCTCAGATCTCAGCTCTGCTTTTTTTTTTTTTTAAAGATTTTTTTTTTTTATAGAAGCATGTTTTTTATTTATTTATTTGTTTGTTTGTTTTGTTTATACAAGCACTGGGTACAGTCAGAAGTGCTGGAGGGTGAGAGAATTCACCAGAGCCAGATCAGGGAGCAGAGCAGGCAGAAGGACCGAAGTACACTGCTGAGGGGAGCAGCGGGCGGCAGGAGAGGTCTGCGCGCCATGTGGGACCCTCCTCTGGTGGCCGGAGAGCAGCCGGGGATCGAACCGGCTCCGCAGAGGCCGCGGGCAGCTTCGCAACCCAGCGCTCAACCGCTGCGCCACCGGGGAGGCCCTCAGCTCTGCTTTTTAAGAGCTGGAAGAACCTGTGAAAGTTACCTGGCCTCTCTGCTCCTCATTGTAGAATAGAAATAATAAGAGCAACTACCTGAATTTTTTTGAGGACTAAATGAGTTCATACTTGAAATAAGTTAGAATGGTAACCGGTGCCTCGTTAGAACTCCATAAATGTTAGTCATTATTATTTTTAATCTCTCTGGACTCAGTTTCTTTATCTATAAGAGTATAATACCCATTTTGCCCACCAGACTGGGCTGATTGTGAGGATGAGAAGTCATGTTTTTGAAAATCATAACATGCCACACTAACCTTTGTAGATTGTTATTCTGTCAGCGCTTCTCTGTAGATGAATTAATGCTGAGCTGTTAATTGAGCTCACATCTTTCTCCTCTCGGACTGGTGCTCAGAAAGAAACAATGAGTGTTAGAGTTTACAAAATGACAGCCTGACAAGGGAGTCTAATTGCCATTAGCTTTGTAAGGCTGTTTGAAGAGTGTGATTTTCTAACACACCTTTGTGCCAAAGCAATACTTTTTTTTTTGTTGTCTAGCATCCAATCAATCACCGAGTGGTGGCTCGCAGCTGCACAGTGGGAGAAACTGCATTGTGAAGTTGCAAGAGTAACTCTGGACTGTTCATTTTACCCCAATCCAAGACTTGGAAGCGATATTTGGAAGTTACCTACTGTAGTTAATTCTGAATTTAAGAGATAGGATCTGGGTCTACTAAGAAGGCATTGTAGGGATTGTTTGCATATGTTTTCTATAAAAGTGGGATGACAAGCAGCTATAAGTGCTTCTATATTTATGATTGTATAAATGTATTAACTCTTTTAGGGATGAGCATCTAATCATCTGTCTAGTATGTAAGAAGCACCTTGAGTCTCTTTTTTAGAAGTCTTACCTTATGCAACTTAGTGCCCCCATTGGATGAAAACCAGTGTGTCCCTCAGGCTCTGTGAGAGGACGTGGTCTGGGGGTGTGCTGTGCTTTCACCTGAGTCACGCACAGTGGGAATGATGTGCCCAGGTTCCTTTTCATAACTGGGAAAATTTGCAATGGGAATTACTTTAATGCTAAGTACTGTTTTTCCTTCCTCTCCTTGTATACACAGAATATCCTAGCTGACCTGGTGCACAAATACAGTGAGATCAAGCCAAAGAGTAGGAGAAGGTGGGGCCTCATTTCCAGGTCAACAAAGGATTCGGATGATTGGGCTGATTTGGATGACCTGGATTTTGGTCCACCCTTCACCAGGATTGACCTGAAAAACAAGAAAAGACAGAGTGATGAGACTCTCTGCAGGCAAGTGTGTAGCTTCTTTCTGTAAACAGACTTTTGAATCTGGGGTTCATGGGATTTTTGTTGCCTGTCTGATGATGCTTGGGGTCTTCCTGCTGACCTAAGCCCTTTTCTCTCCATTCAGATTTGAGAGTGTTCTGGATCTGAAGCCCTCTGAGCCCATGGGTACAGGAAATAGTGCCCCATCCCAGACTTCCTATCAGAGGCGAGACACGCCAACCCTGAGATCCGCCGCCAAGCAGCACTACTTGAAGCACTCCCGATACCTGCCTGGTAATACACTGATCAATGATAAGGACTCATTTTCCTGAAATCCCCCATATACAAAGATTCTGTTTGGGAAAGCAAATGCTTGGGGCTGCTCTTCAGAACTGTAGAAGGAAGCAGCATAGATATATTTGCTGAAGCCCAGGCCCCACACTTTTGTATAGTTGCCTGAAACAAGAAATTTGGTAGAAAAAACTGGGCCCAGCCCCTAGGCTGGAAGGAACTGGTAAGAGCCAGGCAGCATGTGTGGGCTCCTTCCACTGCCAGGTTCAGGAGAAGATGACAGTCCCGTGTGCTCTCAGAAGCCAGGTCGGAGCTTAGTCACACCATCTGGCAGTGCTCGAGGGGTAAGCACTGGAGTTTGGGGGGTGTGCAAGCCTCTCCATAGTCTGTATCTCTAGCTGGCAGCTTTAGCCAGCTGTTTATTCCTAAATTTACTCAATCGGTCAGTAAGTACTGGGCATCAACTGTGTGCTCTACACTGGGCATAGTACAGTGAATAGACTCACCAAGCAGGGCCATTGAGTCGCCCAACTCTAGGGGCCTCCATCTACATCAGAGTCTATGTGAGGACTTTACACAGCAGCCCTGCAGACCATACCCTTGGCCTCATCAGTATACTTTCTGGTATGGGAGACGGATCCTAAACAAATAGCCAAATGGTACTGATGGTGATAAGCGATATTAGGGTGATGTGATGGGGGGAGGCACCATTTAGACAGAGGGGTCAGGAAAGGACTCTCTGAGCAAGGAACTCCCAGCTGGGCCACAAAATGGGAAGGAACTAAATGTGCTTAGAACAGAAGGAAAAACACACGAGGCAGAGGAATCAATAAGTACAAAATCCTAGAGGCAAGAAAGACTCTGGCTTCTGAGAGGAACAGCAGAGAGGCCAGTGGGCCAGAGCACAGCAAGAGAGAATCTAGTATGTATTATAAGGTGTCTTTTGGGATCCTGTAAGAAATTTGGATTTCATTTCCTGAGCAGTGGGAAGCTCTTAAAGGAGTTTATTTGGTGGAGTGATGTCTGTGCTGAGTGGGGGAGGAGTTAGCAGGCTACAGCTGGTGTCCAGGTGAAGGAACCATGAGTGACTCGGGCTGGGGCTGGTGGTCAAGGGGAGGAAATGGATGTGATGTGGGAATGGCAGGGCCTGCTGATGTACTGAATTCCTCATTCTTGGGTAGGGCTTCTACATACTGTCGTATTTTACCAGGGCTGACGCGGTGGTCTTAGAACATTGACAGTTCCTAACATGACCTGGAAGGAGAGAGTCAAATGACAGGGTCCTATAGTGATCCATTTGTGAGGGATGAAGAGTCAAACTACTGATCCTGGGAAAAAAGGAGCAGGGAGTGAAGTGGAGAGTTATTTATTTTTGCCTTTAAGGGCAAAAGAGCAGGATAAAAGAATTAGATCTTTCATTCTGAATCATATGTGCAGTGTCTGACATAAGTGGGAAAGTGGGTGATCTCAATGGAAAGTGGTTTGGCTTGAAGCTAAGGAGCAGAGGCTGAGTTCAAGGCAGGCTTGGAGCTGAGGGGGTCTGTGTGGGCCATTGGTACAGACTGGGGTCATCAGTATGTGATGGTGGGGATGGCCCAGGTCAGGTGAGAAGATGGAATATCGGGGGAATGTAGAAAAAGGGGAGCAGAGAACTGCAGAGCTGGGAGGTGAGGTAGGGGGTGGTGAAGAACTTAGAAAGGTGACAGGAAGACAGTGGTCTCTGAGGGGGATGAGTATGAATGTCCAGGAGCACCGAGTCCCAGACAACACCAGAGAGGGTGGAGACAGAAGACATGGACAGAAGTTTAAGAAACTTCTACCACCCGTGAGATGACATTTAACCCCAGTGACAGCATCTCCCCTGCCATTGCTCAGATGACCTCATTATGGTCCATTTTATCTCACATTATTAAACCACAGGAATTTTTTGACCAATTGGATTCTGCATTTTTCATCCCTAAAGTCTGGTACAAGATTAAATATACACTTTGCATTTTAAAATAATTTCTTCCCTATTAGGAATAAATATAAGAAATGGCATACTTCCGAATCCAGGCAAGGATTTTATTCCATCTAATCCATGGTCTAGTTCTGGTTTGTCTGGAAAATCTTCAGGGACTGTATCGGTAATCAGCAAAATAAATTCAGGTGAGTGATGAATTAATTCCAACGTGACAAGCATATCTCTCTGGATGTGGCAGGGTGGGTACAGAGAGCTGAGGGTCTGAACTGTAGGCCCTGGTGTGGAAACCCAGGGCCTCTCTCCCAGGCCTGCACTCTTCTCTCTCTCTTGGCAGCAGGCCCTGGGGACTCAGCCAGTTCCCATAGGTTCTTCCCTCAAGAGTAGCTGGGGAGTAGAGCATAATATTCCCAGGCTCAAGGGGAAAACAAAAATAATGTTAGAGTCCTGGAGAGTCTGACTTCTGAGGCCCTGCTGTACGGAGAGTGACTTCCTTCTGAGTGCAAGTCGAACAGAGCTGGTTCGCTCCATCTCCTAACCCAGCCTTAGCCCAGGGCAGCAAAATCCCCTCTGGTTGGAAGGTGTACAGTTTGGAAGAACCTTTCCACTTTTTTTTTTTAATAGGGGAATACATTTTGTAAGTTCTCCAGACTAACTAACCCCATTCCCAGCAGAGCGGTTTCCCTTGTGGTTTTTTCACTCACAGAGACAAACCCTGCTAAGTGCTGTTTCCCCTTCCAAGTGGCCAAGTAAGCCTCTAGACATCACTCTCCTGACTTTACTCATTATGAGTTCTTTTATTTTGAGGAATACAGGAAGAAAGAGATAATATATCAACACCCTTACCCCCACCACCTGGCTTAAGGAGTCAAACTTGCAAACACGCAGGAAAGCAATATCTGGCTTCCCTCTGCTTCCCTCCTCCCTCACCCACTCCCCCAACTTGATTTCAGTGTTTATTATTTCTACGCAATTTTTAAAAAATATTCCAGAAACATATAGTATGGTTTTGTGTATTTTAAAATTTTTATGCACATAATCCCAGATCTTTACTTCATTCATTTACTTTATTTTTTCCTGTACAAGTCAACTTTTTAAAAACTAAATTAATGTTGTTTTACATTGTTGTTGGTATTTTGGAAGTGTAAGTATATATGTTGTTTCCACAGAGCTTTTGCCACCAAAGCACCCATAGTACCCCCACCATAGTCCCTTGTGCTCCCTGCCAGTATGTAGCAATCATACATATATAATATGTATCATTTTATATGTATTGTATAACACAACATATATAATTGTACCATACCATATTATTTAAACTAGACCATCATTTATTCATCCCTTTGCTTCTTGACAAACATATAAGTTGTTTGTAGTTTTTGTTATGAGCAAATGTGCAGAAATCACCATTGTGTCCCCTGCGCTGGACACCATGTGAGGCTTGTCTGGGTATGATGTCAACATGGTAGATTAAAGGGTGTGCTCATCTTCGACTTTACAGATATTGCCAAATTGCTGTCCAGCAGGGTCTGGGAGTTGTGCTGCATCCTTGATACCTCTTGGTACTGGCAAGATTGTGAATTTGTGCTAATCTCATGGGTGTGAAATGGCATCTTACTGTGACTTAAACTTGCATGTCCTATTTACTAATGAGGTTGAACATCTTGTCTTATATTTATTGACTATATGTTTTTTGCTGTTTGTGTCTTACCTCTTCAAATTCTCTTCCCATTTTTCTATTTGTTCCCCAAAACATGCAAAATATGCTCCAGCTGACCAACACAGCTCCTCACACATCCATCACAGACCAATTCTCCCACTCTGCCTTAAGCAATGACCAAGAAAGCTCTTTGTCGTGAAGACCCAGAGCAGCAATGCCCATTCACTCTTTTCCTAATGGCTCTAACTTCCCTTTGCCTAATGTTTCATAATAGCAGCTGTCATTATTCCACATGTATCTTTAAATCTTAATAATAAGACTTATTGTAGATATGTAATTGCTTACCTGATACATATTAATTACTGACTGTATGTAAGGCATTTCATTAGCCTCCTGGAATATTCAGATGAGTAGCATACAGTTCTGACCCTTAAAGCACTCTCAGGATGGAAATGACCTCAAAAGTAAATGTATTTTAATATATTTTAATAGCAATTTATTTTTTTTTATTATGGACAAGAATACCTAGTGTAGAATTATTTGTAATAAGTGAATAATTTAGACAGCCTGTGTGCTGCTCAATGATCGGACGGTTAAATGAATTATAGTGCAGCCATACTCTAGAATTTGTATAAAATGACATGGAAGAATAGCTGTTCTATATTATGAAGTAGAAAAAGCAAATTTTGGAACAAGCTAAAACTATTATTCCAAAAAAAAACCAGAAAATTCCAAATCCCCCTGTTCTTTAACCAACCAACCATTCGCTGTTGGAGTGCATGCTATTAAGATAGCACTGCCTTTGCCTCCCGGTGTCTTTCTGACAGTGTGGTGTGATGGAATGCTCTGCTGAGAAGTCACTGTTTTTATCTTAATTCTTTTTATCCTCTTAAAGTAGAAGTCTAATTATTTATTGTCCTGCACTGCTGTCTTTTAACCCTGTTGGTGTCGTGTGTACGTGTTTTGTAGTAATGAGCTTTTGCTTTTGCAAATCAGTTGGTTCCGGCTCAACAAGTTCTAGTGGACTGACTGGAAGCTATCTTCCCTCCTTCCTGAAAAGAGAAATTGGTTCTGCCATGCAGAGGGTACACCTAGCACCTATTCCAGACCCTTCTCCTGGTACGTTCTATTTTGAATTATTCAAGAATTGAGTCCTCAAATAGTTTTTAGATGATTGCTTTGTGCCAAGCATGTTATAGGAACCTCCAGTGTAGAGCATGGACAAAGTTCCCAGTTTCTTGTGGAATAATATGACATACATACAATATGTAAACCCAATAAGATGACTGAGTGCTATGGAGAAAGATACAACCGGGAAGTAGGAAGTAGGAAGTGTTGGGGTTGGCATGTGGTTAAAGTTGCAGGTTTAGATAGGATAAGCAGAGCAGACCTCACCACAAAGGTGACATTGAGTAAAGGTTGGAAGAGGTCAGAAGAGGTGAATGTGCAAGGCAGGTGACATGAGTGAGATTGTTCTAGATAACGGACTCTAAATTCATGGGCTCTGAGGCAGGGCAGGCCTAACATATTCAAGGGATAACAAGGAAGCAGAGTGTGGTAGTGGTGTGAGAGGCGGGGACTGGGAAAAGAAGGTGAGGAAAGTGATAGTGTGAGGCCTTACGGGCCACTGTAAACTTGTCACTGACTCTTGGCCATGTGGGAGAACTGAAGGGTCTGAGCAGAGGAGTGAGGTGAACTGATTTCCATTCTCCAGGCTCACTCAAGCACTGCCAGTCACACGGGGGAAGTTGGGAAGGTGTTGCAACTATCCAGTCAGGAACAAGGGTGGCCTGGGTGGGATGTATAGAGTGGAGTCACCCCAGGATCTGGTTATTAGGAAGGTAGAGCCACTTGCAGGTGGGATATGAAAAAAAGAGAGACACCAGGAATGACACAATAGTTTTGGCCTGCCAACTATAGAATGGGATTGTTTCTAGCCTCAAGACAGAGTAGAGGGCAAACTGGTTTTCTGGAATCCTCACTTTCTGAGGCTTTTGTCAGCAAGATGCATTTATCTATACTTTGTTTGCGTGGGTCCCATGTCAATCTGGTCCACAATTCTCTTTCATGGCAGGTTATTCTTCCCTGAAGGCTGTGAGACCTCATCCTGGGCGACCTTTTTTCCACACTCAACCTAGAAGCACTCCTGGGCTGCTGCCACGGCCACCGGCTGCCCAGCCAGTGCACGGCCGGACGGACTGGGTTTCCAAGTACGCGTCCCGGCGGTGACCGTCGTGAAGCCCTTCACAGGGCCAGTGGGACGCTGTCCCTTGACCAACTGGTGTTCTAGCTGCAAAAAACTTTTGGATGGTGTAAAAGCAAATACTTTATAGTTATTCTTCTGAACTAAGACATTTCAACATTCTTTTTTAAAGTTTTTTTTTAATATTGATTTGAATCAATACCCTTTTTTGGTACAAAATTATTTTATTCTACAACTGGGTCCCATTATTTTCGTAAACAGCAGCATTTTGTATATATATGGATTATGTTTTAGCATTTGATACAGTCAACTTTGTAATGAACTTTTTAAAGATTAATTGATTTTTCTTTGGGGTTCCAGATAATATTTTATACAGATTTTTAAAAAAAGCTAATATTGATGCAGTATTGCAACAGGGGTGCAATTTAAGGCTATGTGATAAAATGTTATTTACACATTGTGTGGGGATATTTGTAGAGTGGTTAATTTCTTTATTATTGTGTTTTGCAGTGGTTAAATTTTAAATGTGGCACTTTTGGTACCTCAACCTTTCTTGGACTACCATCAGCACTAGAAAAATGATCTCCCATCTTTTGCAATATCATGCTATTGATTTAATTTTTTTTATACTACTATGGTATTTTAAACATTCCAGTATGTAATTTACTCTGTTTTGTTTTTGTTCCTTAGTTGAAATAACTCTAAGTGAATATTTTTGGAAAGTTTTACAATACCCTTTCCAGTAATTAGATCTCCAAATGAATCCAAACTTTAGCATGCTATGCTACAATATTCTATTTTCTTTCATTATTGAAATCCAATTTGACAAATACCCACAAAAATGGAAACCGTTCTAGTCAAGAGTTCTCAACATAAAGGTTAACACCATCAAATTTATATCCTGCCAAGCGACAGGACCAAAAAGCTAATCCAGAGGAACAGAAGATATTTTTTATAATAACTGATAGAATTTCACATTCAGCTCAGTTCTGCAGGCCTGGCTGGGAACAGATAATGAATTATCTTCTGTCCTAACCAAATTTGGGGAGCAGAAAAGATATATGGCAGAGACTTCACTTATCTGAGAATTTCACAGTTACTGAGGTGTTGGTGTCCATAACCTGCCACATTTAAATCTTAACCCTTGTGTAGTTTCTTTCTACATTGAAAACTATTTGTTGGGCAGAGGCTGTTCCATTGAGAGGAATGTTTACAGCAATTTTGAAAATGACAAAGCTAGTTTGGAGACAGAAAAAGAGAAAAGGTCCACTCTGGGGCATCTCTGTAGGGCATATTTGCCTCCACCATGGTTATCTTAAGAGGGAAGGTCACTGCCAGTGAACACTATAGTCTCAATAGTGTGTTAACTCACATTCTCCCAGGGCTCAAGCTACTCTCTCTGCTTCTAGACTTAAGGATATATCAACTTGAACCATATGAAATTATCATTTTTATAGGTTAAAATGAACGTTAGCATTGATGTTTCAGCCTAATAAGTTGGTAAATTATTGCTTTGATGTTTTAATAATATGTTGAAACCTGAACAAATTATCATGGCCCTAAAGCACCTTAACCTAAAATAGAGAGTAATTGATGCTTTGGAGAATCTGGCTCAAAAATGTACTTGACCAAGCTCTATGATCTCCAGGGACAGGAGAAAAGCACATAATGGATGTGGATTTGATAGGTAATATTTTCCTGTTAACAAACTGGCAGCAAAGCTTCAGAAAATAAATATGTAATTGTAAGCACAACTTGAAGCCGAATTCATTTCTGTATTATATTCCCAACTTTTTATCTAAAGCAACAGAAAATGTGTTTTGAGAGATGAGTCCTTTAGTATGAGGTTAATAATATTTATTTTCCCTTTCTGTATTATGTATAAAAAATAAGTGCATCTGAGACCTTACCCGGCTTGCTGGAAAGCTGGTTTTAAATTGTAAATACCCTATAGAGAGGCAAGTAGATTGTGAATACTATATTGTTCACACTCTAGCTTATGTTTAAGTTATTACATTTTTTTTAATTGAAAAACCTAGTAGCCTGATTATTATACATTACAAAATTGTTTTTCCAATACTTTTGTAGGACCCAACTCAGAAAATATTTCACCTTTGTTCCTTTTACTCTTTCCTTTGTTTCTCAGCAAACCACTTCCCTTGGGAAACCAAGTACTGAAAACACAATGTAAAGTTTAAAAAGCTAGCAAAATCCTATAAAGTGCTCCTTCACCCTTCACCTCAGTGGGTAAAGCACAAATTGTGTATACTCTCTGTATACTAGAGACGGGAATAATGACCATTATTTGTTAAGTGAAAATAAAATTTTACTTGTTGCATGTAATGTTTAGTTACTATAGAATTATAAAATGCATTGCAAGACACCGAAAAGAACAATGAGTTTAACTGTACCTACCCATGACTATACCTCATTTCCAGTTAGAAACCTTTCTGGGAGATCAGGGGTGAGCTCTCAATCTGCACCCAAATGTTCAGAAACAATGCTGTTTCGAGGGGTACATCTGTGCACAGCAGGGGAAATTGCTTGAACAGTTTTCTTGGTATGATTGTTCATTTCATAAAATTCCTTTAGTTACTAGACCCTCACCCAGCACATACATTATAAGACTTAAATAGGGAGAAATTTCAAGGAAATTTTTAGATACATCTTTTGCCTCAAGGACTGTATACATCTAATAAATTTATCAAAAATTGAATACAATCAAGGCAACATATGTAATAGAAAACAAGATTTGTGCTGTTAAGTATAGATACCAGTACTGTTGGGGCTCGTGGGCACCGCATTTTCTCACAAGGTAGCATTTCTCTACCATCAGCTATTGTTTTGTGCCATCTAAGAGAGAAAAAGAATGCAGGCTATATGTTTCAGTTCAGTGTATGACCAAAAGCAATATGTTTATAAGAAAACGTTCAACATAATGATTATTTCGTATCATTTAAAACATACTGTAGCAACTTGTTGAATATATGTGGGTGATTTTTTAGAGTTATTTTTACACTTTCCAACCAAAGTACTGTATTTTATATAATTTATTGTGAGGACCTTCTCATGGAAACCATTAAGAAGACAAACTGGAGGCAAATATCACATTAATCTGTATTATTAGATTCTTATATAGACACTGTGCTATGTGAATTTTAAATGACCTGAACAGTCTTCTGATCTCAGCTATCTCTGCACTGATAGCAGTTTAGTCACCTGATTTGATTATGAGGGAGTAACTGAGAATATATTTATTTATAAAACAAATATTCATAATTATGAGAAAATAGGAGGATAGAAAACCACTTATACAGTTGCTTTTTACATAGTTAGTTCTATGGTATTTACAACCTTAACTTAAGGAAAATTCTCCTGCTCCAAATAAAATTACAATTTAAGAAAAATTGACTTGAGTGTTCTCTTTTTGTTGTTATGTTCTTTCATCAAAAGATAACATTATTATTTTCTTATTTGGAATTTTTATATCTTACAGCTTCTTACTGCTTAGTACACTGTTACTGTGAAATTGGAAGCATACACTTAGAGCAACCATATGAAGAGTTATCTGGTATTTCCTGCTCATAAATTGAAAGAATTAACATTGTCCAAAAGACCATCTTGCCAAAGCTATTCCTATCAAAATTTCAATGGCATTCTTCAAAGAAATAGAGCAGACATTACTGAAAGTCATATAGAACCACAAAAGATCCTGAGTAGCCAAAGCAGTCCTGACAAAAAAGTATGGTGATATCACACTTCCAGACTTCAAACTATACCACAAATAATCAAAACAGTATGGTATATGGTATTAGAACAGAAACAGACACGATGGTATAGAATTGAGAACCCAGAAATAAACCCACATATATATGGACAGTTAATCTATGACAAAGGAGCCAAAAATATACACTGGAACAAAGAAACCCTCTTCAATAAATGGTGTTTGGAAAACTGGACAGCTACATGCAAAAAATGAAACTAGAACTCTATCTCACACCATATAAAAATATCACTCAAAATGGATAAAACAGTTGGGTGTTAAGATCAGAAACCATAAAATACAAAGAAAAAAACAGGCAAAACACACTACAACAGAGGTTTCAGAGGTGTCTGTGGATTTGTCTCTAAACAGCAAGGGAAACGAAAGAGAATGTAAACAATTGAGACTATATAAAACTAAAAAGCTTCTGCACAGTGAAAGAAACTGTCACTAATACAAAAAGAAATCCTGCTGAATGGGAGAAGATATTTGCACGTCATACATCTGACAAGGAGCTGATATCCAAGAACTTACACAAAAGAAAACAAAGAACCCAATCCAAAAAAACAGCAGGATGGGCCTCCCTGGTGGCGCAGCGGTTGAGCGCTGGGTTGCGAAGCTGCCCGCCGCCTCTGTGGCGCCGGTTCGATCCCTGGCTGCTCCCCGGCCACCGGAGGAGGGTCCCACATGGCGCGCAGACCTCTCCTGCCGCCCGCTGCTCCCCTCAGCAGTGTACTTCGGTCCTGCCTGCTCTGCTCCCCGCTCTGGCTCTGGTGAATTCTCTCACCCTCCTGCGCTTCTGACTGTACCCAGTGCATGTATAAACAAACAAACAAACAAACAAATAAATAAATAAATAAAGCATGCCGCTATAAAAAAAAAAAAAAAAAACCAGCAGGAGTAGTAAATAGGCACTTCTCAAAAGATGGCCAACAGGCATGGGAAAAGTGATCATCATCATTCATCATCAGGGAAATGCAAATCAGAACCGTGAGATACTACCTCACTCCTGTGAGAACAGCCCATATCAAAAAGACCAAAACCAAAAAGTGTCAGAAAGGATGTAGAGAAAAAGGAACCCTAGCACACTGCTCCTGGGAATGTAGGCTGGTCCAAGCCCTATGGAAGACAGTGTGGAGGCTTCTCAAAATATTAAAGATCAATCTACCATATGACCCAGCATTTCCACTCCTAGGTAACTTCCCAAAGAATACAGAGACACTAATGCAAAGGAAAACTGGCACCCCTATGTTCATTGCAGCACTATTTACAATAGCCAAACTATGGAAACAACCTAAATTCCCCAAAACTGATGAGTGGACCCGGAAGATGTGTTATATATACACAACGGAATAGTACTCAGCTGTTAAAAAAAAATCCCTTGCCATTTGTGACAACATGGATGGAGTTGGAGGGGATTGTGCTAAACGAAATAAGTCAGATGGTGTCATTTGTATGTGGAATGTAGAAAAACAAAACCAGGGGTCAGATAAAGCCAAACTAGTAACAAACTCTAGAAATCTGACTGCAGGACTGAGGCTAACAGAGAATGGGGGAGGGGCAAGAACCAAGTAGGGAGGAAGTTTAATGGACCACGAAAACCCATGTTACTGAAATTAAAGAAATACATACATAAATAAGAAATCCTGCCATTTGTGACAACTTTGGTAAATCCAAAGAGCATCACACTTAAGTGAAATAAGTCAGACAGGGAGAGACAAACACCAAGTGATTTTTACTCTTATGTGGTATATAGGAAACCAAGTGAATTAACAAAAAATAAAATAAAATAAACTTTGGGACTGTAAGACCAAGTTTTGGGTACTGGAAAGGAAGAGGGAAGTGGGTAGTTAAAATGGTAAAGGGGTCAAGTGTATGGTGAGGTGAAGGATACATTTGGGCTTTTAGTGGTTAACTTAATGTAGTACAGGCAGATGTTGATTTATAATGATAGCTACCTGAGTTATATACCTTGAAGTGAAAATATATTATTGAGCAAATGAATATAATAAAGATTCCAGCAGAACTTCCAGCAATGAACAGGTGCAATGAACACTCCAATGCAGGCATCATTAACAAGTTTGCTTACGTACAGCTCCTTCCCTTTCAAGATTCATGGCCATGGCCTCAGCACTCTTATCTACAAGGTCGGGCAGCCAACCAGCTGGTCTCTCTCTCCAAGGCCATCCCTGAATGCCTGCATGTTTCCCTCCTTGCCTCGCCCCCCCCCCCCCCCCCCGTTGTTTGGGGACTTTGCCACAAATGGTTGTGCCTGCTGAAAAGCGATGTTATCAATGTAATAGATATGGAGACAGTTATGTATAAAAGGAACCCTTGATCTTTAAACGGGTGCTCAGACCTTACGGGGCTACCCTAAGGTAGCCTGGGTCTGGGACCTCATGCATGAGTAATAAAGCTTCTCCTGACCTCACCGTTCCTGAAGTACCGCTTGTTCTTCCTCTGCCTGGGTAAAAGGCTAGAATTCATTGCTACAACAACTTCAGTAAAAAATCATTTTAAAGCAACTTGTATGGCAATGTGACGGACTTCTAAAATTTATTTAGGTGACTGTGAATATATTTTAAAAGGTCAAAATGATTTCTTATTGCCAGTTTCATAATGATTAATACCAACCCTAGCACACTCACATGTACAGTATAAACTTCTAGAAGAAGCTCATCGCTTCATGAATGACATACTGGATTTTAAGGAAATTTGTTCCCCAAACATTCTTTGAATCCTCGAAAGAGTTTGGTAGGAACATGATCTACCAATCACACTTATTAGTGTATTGTGAATCCCTAAATGTGCCCCTTCATCATCAAAACATTGCTATTCTGGCTCATGGTTAGCATTGGCTAACTTTTTGGCATCATGTGAGCATCCTGTCCCTTCACAAGCCCCAGAGATTCAAGCTGCAGTCATCTCTCCTACTATAAAAACCTGTTGTTGGAATAGGGGCTGGCATCTGCCATTTATCCCTAAGACTTGATTAAGCCAATTGTTTTCCTCTTCCTGAGAGTTTGCATATAAAGCTTCTCAACTGAGATTTAAAGCTCTCAAATTTTGTGAAGGCAATTTTGCCTGCTTTTGAATGGGTGGGTGAAAGGTTAAAGGTGGAGAGGACTTCATAGGATCCCTCAAAATATCTATACTTCAATCAGGTGGGCAGCTAGACACTAAGATTGCCCCAGACTCAGGACAACTCCAAACATCTCCAAGAATGATTTCAGGGGGTTGCAAGCAATAAAATGAACAATAAAATTCCTCTCATAAACGGGAAGAATTATTGTAACAAAACTTTTTATTTCTCCACATGCCTGTGTAATAATAGAGTCTTAGGATACTTACTGCCTTAGTTTCGTTTACAAATGAACAAGATTGTTATGATGATGTTACCTCAGCTGTTAGGTTGGATAGAGAAGTTGCTGTTTTTGTAGGTTAGGAAAAAACAAATAGCAAAATAGCAGCAATTTGATATGTTTCACCCAATTAGAAATAATGGAATGGAGATCCATAAATTGAATAATAATGCTTGTCTTAACTATTGATAGTCCAGTGAAAAGGAATCCTTAAAGAAATATGGAAATAGGAAACATATTTCCTTAAAGAAATATGTTCATTTAAAAAATGAACAATGATGTAAAAAATTAAAGAAATATGGGCTGGGAAGAATGAATAAAGGATGGAAAATATGACATCCTACTCATGTTAAACTGAGTTATCTCTAAGGTAAGAATAAGAATGATGAAATTGAGTGTGTACTGTTAGTCTTACCTGAAAGTGGGTATTCTGATCCTGGGGGTATCAGACGTTCTCAATATGTTTCTCTTTGTACATAACATATTTTCTCTGGAGTACGTTTTCCTGACAGTTTGACCCATTTCAGATCTCCATTTTGAGTGATCGTTGGCTTATGGAAATACCTAGTGGACATTTCTACTTGAAATGGAATGCTCAAAGGAAGGAAAGACAAACTCATTATTTTTCCCAAACCTTGTCCTCATCCTTCCTTTATGGATCTTAAAAGAAAACACTGTCCTTCCATCCTCCTTCCCTCCCTCTCTCCCTCCCTTCCTTCTTTCTCTGAACGCCTACTCTGTGCTCAGCATTATCCTAGTAGCAGGATATACAAAAGTATGTTTTTTAAAAAAACTTGCATTTTTTATCAAATGCAAGACAGATAACAAATAAAATATATAGAATGCTAGATGACAATAAAGGTTGTGAAAAATTTGTTGAGTGTTGTGTGTGTGCACTTGGGGTTCAGGCATAATTCTCGACATTTTTTCTCCTTTCCCCTACTCCCTTCTATCTGATTAGAAAATCCCTTACCTTTTGCTGCCTAAATATTTCATCTTTGTTTAACCCACCTTTTTCAAATTCATGCTGCTAGTTTAATTTACATGGACATTTAACTTGTCTCTTTTTCTCTACCACCCCACTGTCTCAATTTATTCTCCATACTTCTGCTAAAACAAAAATCTAAAAATCAAATGCTACCAGTTTAGTTTTTGCAATTGTACTGCACTGCAGGCTTCTCAAGCTCCCCATCATGGTTGACAAAAATAATCAAAACTGTGATAATCCGAGTAATAGGAGCATCCACCTTGAAAACAAGAAGTACTTTTTTTATATTTTTTTACATCAACATCATTGTTCATTTTTAAACAATAGTTGTTTACCCCCCACCCCCTCAGATGTAGTCCCATAGAGTTTCCTTCCCCAAGGCACCCGTGCACCATCACCTCAGTCTCTTGTGCTCCTCCCTTCCTACCTCTCACCCCTCTCCCTTCTCCTCCCCTGCAGCATGTCTCTGATTTATAATTATCTGTTTTTGCTTTGTTGTGTTTCGTACTGTTATTATTTTTTCACACTGATGTCTTATTTCGTTCACCTATATTCCTGCTATAAGTGAAACCATCTGATATTTTTCTTTTTCCTTCTATTTAACTGAGCATAATTCCTTCTAGTTCCATCCATATTGCTGCGAATGGCATGCATTTGCCTTTTTTTGATTGTTGAATAATATTCCCTTGGGTTGTTTCCAGGTGTTACCTATTGGGTATTTGGGTTGTTTCCAGGTATTACCAATTGAAAATAGTGCTGCAATAAACATAGGTGTACAGGTGTTCTTTTGAATCAGTGTTTTTGTGTCCTTTGGGTAGATCCCTAGCAGTGGAATTGCCAGGTCATATGGTAGCTCCATTGTTTTGTAGACTGAGGAACCTCCACACAGCTTTCCACAGTGGTTGGACCAGTTTGCACTCCCACCAGCAGTGTAGGAGAGTTCCTTTTTCTCCACATCCTCGCCAACATTTGTTGCTTGGAAAACAAGAAGTACTTTCAAAAGCATAGATTTATAAAACAAACAAAAAAAATGTATATATGTATGTGAATTTTGCATTCTACCCTATGATGCATTTTTTTAAGTTTTAACTTACTGACCAGCCAAGTTGCATTTTTAGCTCCACTCACAACCTCCCCCAAATGCAAAAAAAGAATTGCATACAGTAATTAAGTTTCAATAGAAGGTTTAAAGGTCAAAAGAAAGGCAGACTGCCACATGCAGCGCCTCATTTGGATGTGTCTGGAGTCTTGGAAGCTTGACTACCCTACGTTCTCCTACAAATGGACCTTGAGAGCTTGTTTGGAGGTTCTAGCAGGGGAGCGCAGCTACTCGTATACCCTCGACCGAAGACCGGTCCGTCTCTATTCGGGGAAGGCCGTCCTCTTCGACCGAGCGCGCAGCTTCGGGAGGGACGCACATGGAGCGGTGAGGGAGGAAGGGGACACCCGCCTAGCCAGCCAGATCAGCCGAATCAACCCTGGCGATCAATGGGGTGACAGATGTCGCAGCCAGATCGCCCTCACATCCGAAAGACAGGGCCAGTGAGCCAGCTATTTAAGGCCGAAGAGACTGCTACCTTTACGCATAGGTCGAGTTTTTCACCCGCATGTTAGAGTGCTCAAAGAATTCTTAATGAAAATACAAGCTTAACTAACACTCCAAAGTCTATTTTACCCTCGAAATGCTAAAATTATTGTGTAAATTGGCTTGAATTTGGATAGTTTTCATATTATCCAGAATGCCTTGCAGGTGGGCGGGGCATGCTAAATACTTCCATTTCTATTGGTGAAATCTCCCCGGAGCCTCGCCCACCGAGGCGCCCTGGCTCCGCCCCCTGGTCCCGCCTCGCTGCAGACCGCTGCCTGAGCGCTTTGTGCTTCCCGGGTTCTCCGAGCGGACGCCAGGTCTGTGTGCATCATGCTGCCCCACCCGCTTTCCCCGTCGTGTTTTCCTCTCCTCTCCTCCCCTCTGTCTGCTCCTCCCCTCACACCCCTGCATCCTCCGCTCCCCGATTGTTCAGTCCTTCCACATCCCCCCCTGGTCCCTTGCGCCCCTGCCCCCAATCGGCAAACGTGGGCAGCTCGGCTGGGCTGCTAGTCATTCTTGGCTCAGTTTGCATGTTTTCTTTAACCCCAGCTGAGGAGTCTGAGTGCATTGGTGGAAGGCCGGCTCGGATCCTCCCCGGGCGAGCTCTGGCCCGGTGTGGGCTGAGCTGGGACGTGGAAAACCTCTGGAGTCGGGTGACCGAGGCCGTGGCCTGGGCGCTGTCGCGACCCCCGGGCTCATCACCCACAGCTGGGGTAGGGTGCGTAGGGTCTGGGGGCAGCTGTCGCAGGCGCGAGGATGGACGCACAGTTTGCAGACAATACTAATACTTGGCCTGTCCACCCCCCTCCCCCCCAAGTTGTGATAATCAAACATCATGTATGTGAAAGTATCAATACTTGCAGAAGCCCCTTGGGGTGGGTCATTCTCCGCGACCCCTCGCATCTCACTTCTCCAGGCCGAATTTGTAAAATCTAAGATTTTTCAAGGTCAAAGTATATGATGTTTTGAATCCTGCTAGCACAGATGTCTGCAGCAAATGGCCCCAGCTTCCCTGGAGCCAGAACAAGAAATCAGAAATAGAAATTGCGAAAGCCAAGATGTTTTAATGTTTTTAAATGGTGGTTTTATTGAGTGAGGAAAAGCACAGTAATATTGTTTGTTTTCTCCTGTGCTACAACTCTGAATATTCATTTAGCCCCAGAGCACTGGGTTGAGGACTAGAAATTAAGACTGTTGGTGAGCGAGTGGGCTGCTGATTTGTTTTTCAGAAATCCTGCAAGGCCATGATGGCAGCGAAGCCCAAACTCCACTATCCGAACGGAAGAGGCCGGATGGAATCCGTAAGATGGGTTTTGGCGGCCGCCGGAGTGGAGGTACTCTACACGCTGTTTCTTACAAATTTGCGATTGCAGACTTTTGAGGAAAACATAAATGGCGGAGCTCTCTTCCAGGTCTCTCCACCAGTGTTACTGACAGGCTTCATTGAGTAAGGAGATTGCTTCCTTTCAGGGCTTTTATCCTTAGAAGTGAAATGTAATTGATGGAATTCTATTTTACTTTTGACTTTTAATCATTGACTTCTGGTCTGCCAATAAATATATATTAACAAGGAAAAGAGGAATACAGCTGAAATTTGCCAGTTGCTGCCAAAACTTCATTAATTATTCAACCTCTAGGTAAATTTGTTGTGAAATCAGTGGCTTCTAAGTGCAGCTTTTGCATCTTGTCTAAATGGTTGTGCTTTTGACCACAGAGTTTGTGTTTTTTGTTCTGTTCTTTCAGTTCCTCATCTATGGGCATTTTCAAATATGAGAGAATGTAGAGAGAACATTGCACTAATGCTGTGTATCCTTCATCCAGCTGCTACAATCATTGACTCTGTGTTTCTCTCCTTTCATCTGTCTCCACTTTTTTTTTTAATGATAAATGAAGTAGTTTATTTTTATTCAGAGCCCTGATCTCCAAATGGTGCTTAAGATTTTAAAATCTAAAAATTGTGTTATGAAGCTGTATTCCCCCAATGCTGTAGCTCTGCCAAATCTGGAGATGTATATGCGTTTTCACCTAACACAAACCCCAGGACCTAACTCACATAAGCCAGGGGCCAGTGAGCTTGTGAAGTGTAGGAAGGGGTTGCTTTGCAAATGTGAAAAGCCTCCTTGCTCTCTACCTGCAGCTTCTGGGTACAATTGCTGTGGGCAACACTTGTTGGGGTTGAACCTTCCGCTTGTTTTGTGGGGTATTTTAAAGCAGAGTCCAACAACTTGTGTTTCATCTGTGAGGACTTCTGTTTTAAGCTCCAAAAGATGAGGACTTTAAAACGTAACCACAATGCCATTTTCACAATCAACAAGATTAACAATTCCCTGTTACCATCTAACACTCAGACTGTCTTACACAGGTTTTTTTATAGTTGGTTTGTTCCAACCTGGATCTAAAGCAGCGCCACATGGCACATTTGCTTAGGGTTCTTTTAAAAAAATCTGTAACAATTTTCTCTGCATTAAAAAAAATAAACTTAATAATTAGAAATAACTTAGGTGAATAGAAAAGTTACATAGTGTAGAGCCTTCCCATTGAACCGTCTCTCAGTCCCCCTAATGACAGTCTCTTACATAACTGTGTCAAAACTAAGAAATTAACATTAGTACATGACTAAACTCCAAACTTTATTCCCATTTAATTAGTTTTTCCGCTAATACCCTCTTACCATTCCAGGAGCCAACGTTATATTCAGTCATTTATTCTTCTATCTCCCTCAATCTGTGACAGACTTTCCTTTATTTCACAACCTTGGCAGTTTAGAAAAGTATTGGGCAGGTTCTTTGTAGAATACTACATAGTTTGGGGTTGTTGGTTTTTTTGGTTTTCTTTGTATTTTAAAGATTTTTATTTATGCATACAAGAATGGGGTATAAGCCAGAGGTACAGGTGGTGAGAGGATTCACTGGAGAGAGCGGGGAACAGAACAGGCAGAACTACTGATATACACTGCTGAGGGGAGCAGCAGGCAAGGCAGGAGAGGTCTGCTGTGCCATGTGGGTTGCTCTCTGGCTGGGCTGTAGTGGCTTCCAGTAGCTTGATAGGGCTGTCTTTAATGCCTGTGCCACCAGGGAGGCCCCCATAATCTGGGTTTGACTGATATTTTCCTCATGGACCAGAGTTCTGGATTTTTGGGGCTACCAAGAGGTGACAGGCTCTTCTCATGGTATCAAATTTACCTGCTATTAACATAAGTTAATACTAACGCTCTAAACCTTGGTCTTAACCTGTTGGTTAAGGTACTATCTGCCAATCATTGTAAAGTGACTGTTTTTCCTCCTGTTCTTTTGAAGGGAATTGTTAAATTGAGCCCACACTCAGTCGCCATCTCTTAGAGAGGGGAGTACCTATATTCAAAATTCTTACGTAAAGAAAACTTTTCCTTCCTCCACTTATTTATTTAATCATTTATATATATTAGTATGGACTTAAGTATATTTATTATATAGTTTGGATTGTAATCATATTGCTCCAGCTGTGGCCATCAGGGCTCTGTCAGGTTGGCTTTTCAATCCTTTCCATATATTCTTGTCCTTCTCCTTTTCTTCCCACACCTGCCCCCCAACATTTTCTTATTTTCTGGTTTTACATGATGCTTATCTTATATTTTCTAAGCCCTGGCCCTAGAATCAGGTATTTCTTGAAAATAGTATTAGCAGCCACGATCTGGATGCTAAATTTCTAGTGCCATTTATTTGTGGAAGAAATACTTTCCTGTAGAACTCCCCCCCATGATTTACCCTCATTTTAACATGTTTAGATTTACTGTAACTTGCTAGACTCAGAGGTATGATCAAATCCAGGCTTCTTTTTTTCTTTCTATCTTTATTTTTTTTCCACTGCCAGACTACGCAGAGGCATACTATGAACATATTTCTGTTGTACGACATCAGGCATGTGTAATGTCTGACTATCTTGTTTTCAGCAGCGCTGAGCTTGATCAGTATTTTCTGGTGACATCAGCCTAATCCATCTGTAATAGAGTTTCCTCCGTTACCCTTTCAGCTAGTGGTTTTAGCAACTAGTGGTCATCACCATTGTTAGAGATTGCACATTTTGCTATTCTGTCATGTCACCTGGCTTTATTAACTGTGTTTTCTTGTGAGTGATTTTTCATGTGTTCACTACCTTCAAGTGAAGTTCATATATTGATAGAAAAGGCAAGATACATACTTGATTCTTGCTCTTTATCAGTTTTCAGAATAATGAGTCATTACCCTAGCAACCTCCAAAGAAGTCAGTAGAATGCGATTGGGTTTGGCGGTTTTGCTTTTTCTTTGAATGTTTGTTTTGGTTTTGATTTCTTTGCACATTGATAACTTGCCACACTAAGTTGGTTGATAGCATTTTTATATATTATCCTGAGTTCACTGAGAAATTGACAGATCTGATGATGCTGGGTCTTTTTTCCAGAATAGGGCAGCATTTGCAGAATTGGGTGGAGTAAGGGCTGCCACAGATGAACGGCTCTAGCTCAACACAGCCTGCTACTCCCTATTGTCCCAGGACATAGATTTAAATATTGCTCAGTTCTTGGTCGCATCGACTTGAACCCTGTCAGCTTGTTTATGTCATCCGCTTAACCCCTGTACAGTTCTGAACTTGCAATTATGGTGTATTTAATAGATTTCAGAATAGAGGCCTTGTATGTGTATTGATATAATCCTTTGTCAACTCCTCTGTCTTCATTCTGTCTTGCCCTTCCTACTTTCTTATGAGTGGAGATTCTTGGTTGTAGTAATAAAATCCAGCCGTACGTAAGTAAAACAACAAAGAACATGGGTTCTGTGACCAGAGACCCTAGAACAGTCATAGTCGGCAGGCAGGCTGGTAGAATTATCAACCCAACATGGCCCTTGAGCTCAGCCTATCACCAGACTGGAGGGAGCTAGATTGGTGTCCCTCATTAAGCTGACCTCCTGGTTTACAGGAACAATTCCCTATAACATAGGCAGTCCCTCCCCACAGGAATGGAAACATTTTCATCAAACTTTGTGCTCATATAGCTGTGAAAGAGTAGGGATAAGTATCTGAGTCCTGGAGTCACAATAACGGGTCAGTCTGGTGTGTAAAACACACATAGGGCCTCCCTGGTGGTGCAAGGGGTTAAGACACAGCCTATGAGGCTGCCCACAGCCACTGCAGCATGAGTTTGATCCCCAGCCAGGGAGCTACCCACATGGTGCAGCATGGCGAGCTCCCCTGAGCAGTGTATTTCAGTCCAATCTGCCTGTTCTGTTCCCCATTCTGTCTCTGGCGAGTCCTCTCACTCCCCGCAACTCTGGTCTGTACCCCAGTTCTTGCGTGTATAAATAAATAAATCTTTAAAAAAAACAAAACACATGGTAAGAACCAATTAGGTGACTAAAGCCTGCTGGCAGGCCACCTACCCTAATCCAGGGAGTTGGTGTCCTCAGTCCCAGTCAGTTAGGTTAAGTCCTTAGACATTGCTCTGTGCAGATATTGCTTCTTTGCTGCCTGGGGCTTCATTTGCCTGAGGTACCCTGCCCCCTAGAAACCAGGTCAGATTCCCCTTGTTAAGAAGGAGACTGACAAAAGTAAGAGAGTCTTAAAGACCACATACTCCTAATTCAGGATTTTGAGGCAATTCACTTAAAATAACTGAAAGAGTGTTGTAAAAGGGAGTGCTGTGACGTGGAATAGGGCAGTTCTCCAAAGGCTCCTGCGTAGGAAATTGTCCCCACCTCCACCCTCACCCCCTGTGGATCAGAAACGACTGGTTGTGTGGAAAGAGGCCTCCAGGCGCTGACTCTAGCTACAGCCTGCAGCTGTAGTTGGCAGGCTTCATCCCTTCTCTGCGTTATTTTTTCCCTGTCTCTCCCACCTGCTCATCGTCCATGCCAGTTTCTTCTGACTGACCAGTAGTTTTATGAAGCTTGACATGAGAGAGTTTCTTTAGTGAGAGAGAGCACGTCTTTGGCCTGTATGTTCCCAGAAATCAAGTCAGAATCAGAATCCTTTGGAATTGTTTTTAAAATGTACAGCCTTTCAGGTCTCTCTTAGCTACTAGTGTGAAATAAGAATGTCTGAGGCATGGGCCTGGGATCTATTTAGCAGTTTTAACTGTTCCCAGGTCTACCCCTCCCCCGCCTTTCATGAATCTAATCAAGATTCAGGCCTTTAGAAGTTATGTCTCTTTAGTTTCTTTTTCATCTGTTTGTTTGTTTCTTCCATGCTCTTGACAGAAAAGGAAAATGCAAATGGACAATTGAAACTTTTGCATGAATACTGCAAAAAGAAAAAAAAAAGAATCAGTTTTGTGACTTGGAAATCAAATGACATAAAGGATAGTTATCAAAGGAGGGCTACCTGACTGAAGTCAAGTTCCTTTTAAATAAAGATTTGTCCTTGGAGAACAGATCTCATGCTTTCAGTGGGGAAGTGAATGGATCCGGGGAAACAGGAGCGAGACATGCCATGGCCTCACATGGGAATGGCAGAGACGAACACATCCTTCAAACCCATTTCCAAACCTTGGATACCTAAACGAAGCTTAAAAACAAAACAAAATAAAAGCATGTAAGGAAAGTTTTTTTGAGAGTTCAAGTCATTTATTATTGCACTTTGCCCCCTCATTCTGGATATGCTGATTTGTGACCTCATGGTTTTGGGCAATATTTTTATTCATTTTAGTATTTATGCCCTTTCCATTGTGTCATAGCCGTAAGTGAATGGTACCCCCCACTGGAAAGCTTTTTTTGATCCAGTGGTTATTTAGATCCTAAGATCTCTAGATTTTTCTATTACAAAGATACACTTTACCTTTGTCATCAATAACTAAGGTGATACTTTAAGATTGTGTGACTATTCTGTGCCCCATCACTCAATGTTTTTAGTGTCCATGTGTGATCCTCACTAAAATCAGTTATTAAAGTGGAGCTTGCAAATTGGTGATTTCCTCATTTTATCATTAATTGGTGCTAATTCTGTGAAAAAGAGTCCTTCTCCCTTCCTTTTTTTTTTTTTTTTTTTTTAGTATCATTAATGGACATATGCAATTTTTTGCTGGTGTGCGTTATAATCCATGACTGACATCTTGAATCTATGACTAATGCTTGAAGTGTCCTAGATTTGACTGGGGACAAAATAGGGTCGAGTAGGGCCCTGTGTATGTTTGCTTTCGATATATCTCACTAGTCGTTGAGCACCTCCTTGCTTTCTGACGTAACAGAGTCAACCTTTCTCCTAGGAGCCTTGCCTTCTTTTGTTGGGCAGTGATGTTTAGAAACCGAGATATGGGTGCTAGGTGCTCTTTCTCTCTGCTTTTGAAGCAATTGAACTTGGTATTTCCAGTCCTGAACCTGTAATGACCTTTCCCTTCTTTGGGGGCGGGGTATCTTTTTTTTTTAATCTAGTTCGATGAAGAATTTTTAGAAACCAAAGAACAGTTGCAGAAGTTGCAGGATGGTGAGTATGGCGATGAGACAACTGTCGGTAATGCTGATATTTTTGTAAGAACTGATATTTATGTGGAAGGCCAAAGATGTTGCTGACATTAAACATTCAGAACAGTATCCTAAAACCAGACAAGCAGGAGGGAATAATAGCTGGAATTGCCAGGAAACCACTTCTTATTCAGTATTTCATTAAAAGTCATGTTAAAGGGAGGGCCTATCTCCTTCTTCCATCCAGGTAAACAGCCCTTCTCCATCCTTGTCTGCCCTTCTCTTCTGGCCTCTTTTCCTCCTTCTTTCCTCATTCCTCTCTCCTCCTCATTGTTTCTCCTGTTTCCTCCACAATAGCTGAGAGAGCACCACCTGCTTAATTTATGCAGACAAATCACCCCATTTACACTGGACTGTGTTTCTGAAGTAAATACCAAACAGAAATTAAGTCAACATGAAGGCCCTTCCCCTCTTTTACTCCCAGTCAGCTCAACACCCAGGTCCCATAAGAAATTCCTGGAGTCCTACAAGCAGCCTCCTTCCTGGTCATCAGCAGGGTCCTCAGGCCCAACGCAAGGCTCCTGTAAGAGGCACTAGCACTGTGGGGCGTAATGACTATTCGTTGGTGTGTGACACTGCCTGACATCACAGGTGCTGCTAACCCTCCTCTCCCTTCCATCTTGGGTGCCGGAAGTCCTTGAGCCCCTGAGGGCTAGGCTATACTTGCAAGTCTCCCTAGGGGTTGGCATGGGGAAGTGGTTGGTCCAGATTTGATGAAGAAAGCGAGGGGTTACTGCTTGACCAGTGACAACAAATTTGGTAGTGAGTGGCCTGTGGCTGAGGAAGAGAAGAAGCAATGGGCGTAACTGGGTGTCAGCTGCAGATGCAGGTCTCATCAGATTCTTTGAAGTAGTGCTGTCCATAAGACATTCTACGGTGATGGAACGTTCTAGTCTGCACTGCCCAGTATAGTTGCTGCTAGCCTTCTGTGCCAGTTGAGCACTTGAAATATATGTAGTGTAACAAAAGAACTAAAATTTTAGAAAATGTTATTAAGTACTTTTAATTTTGGTTTAACTAGGCACATGTAGTCTAGCTGCATTAGCCAGCACAGCTTTGAGGAAATAACATCACTACAGTTCCCCCCACCCCTTATCACTGAGGTGAAGTATTTTTCCTGGGGTGAAAATGAAAAGGGAAGATTTAGAATAATGCTAGTTCTCAGGCTTTATGGCTAAATCTGCTAGGTTATCTGTCATCAGCGAGCTTTACAATGTGTCCTAAGACCATGGCCACACTCCCTTTTGATTTAATAGAACATTTTTTTAAGTGGGTAGGGGACAGGGAAGAGACCATTTCTGACTCTGGCTTCCTTCTCAGGTAACCACCTGCTGTTCCAACAAGTACCAATGGTTGAAATCGATGGGATGAAGCTGGTGCAGACCCGGAGCATTCTCCACTACATTGCGGACAAGCATCATCTCTTTGGCAAGGACCTCAAGGAGAGAACCCTGTACTGTGGCCCCTCTCGTGTGTTCTCACTTGTCAGCTTCCTGATGCCTCCTCCACAGCACACCTGCCCTTTTATGTCTTGTAGCCCTACTGTGAACAGGGACCAAAACTAATTGGAAGAGCAGTGAAAAAAGTCTGAGTAAAACAATAGAAAAGAATTGATTTCAGATATTGACTCCAATATCTGGGTGCGATTGTTACAGGTTTCAAATTTTGATCATTGCATTTTAACCTTTCTTGCAAATGTTATCATTGAGTATTAGAAACAGAAAACTGCGGTGATATTCAAGGCCCAGGATACTGCACTGGGTTATAATTTGAACTCAGAGTTCACTCCTTATACCTCTAGATACCTGATCCTGGGCAAATTATTTAGCTCTGGGGTCCCTGTACATGGGGCTAATAATAGCACATTCCTCATAATGTCACAAGGTTCAATGAAATATTGGATATAGAGTGTTCAGAGCCATGCCTGGTACATACCAAGCATTCCATAAATTAGATCCACTGTGTCAATAAATGTGAAGTTGCACCCACCTCAAGCATAGTGCTAGAATGAGGCTGGAAGAGCAGGGACCAGGATTATGCTTTCTGATTTGTAATAGATTTTTCTGAATTACAATTAGAACTGACTTTGCATCTTTGCTTCTCAGAGACAGTTCAAAGGGAGGGGAAATTACAAAACACTTTTTTTTTTTCGCTTTTCAGGATTGACATGTATGTGGAGGGGACGCTGGATCTGCTGGAACTGATTATCATGCATCCCTTCCTAAAACCAGACGATCAACAAAAGGAAGTGGTTAACATGGCCCAGAAGGCTATCATTCGATATTTCCCTGTGTTTGAAAAGGTAAGTGAGGCCTATGAACACAGATGAGCAGACCACAAGGAACTGCCACCAGTGTGCCTTCTGCTCATGAATGGGAAGCGGAGCCTGCTGGCCTGACCTCACTGGACTCCCGAGAGCTGACAGTAGCCATCAGGGCAAAATCAGGATGACTTGGGACCTTCAGGCTCCAGCGGGTTCACCTTGCTCAGAAATGTGGGAAGAATGTGGGCTCACAATGCGTGCATTATTTTTCCTTACATTCACCAGGTGCCCTCCCGATGTGAAATACAATTCATTTGTTCTTTCATTCCCCAAATATTTGCTGAACAGCTGGTATGACTCACATCCTACTTGATAGTCTGATATGAAGAGAAGAACTATGTCTGTTTTATTGCCCTTCTCTTTGCTCCTTTTTTTTTTTTTTTGCTTTGTTATTTCCCTCATCTTATTCTTTTTTTTTTTTTAAGCTATTTTTTTAGAGATTTATTTTTTATTTATACAATAGCTGGGGTACAGGCCAGAGGCACGGGAGGGTGAGAGGATCCACCAGAGACAGAGTAGGGAGCAGAACAGGCAGACAGACTGAAAGCACTGCTGAGGGGAGCAACGGGTGAGAGAGGAGTGGTCTGCCACACCATGTGGGAATCTCCCTGGCCGGCCAGGAATCAAACCCGTGCTGCAGAGCCTGTGGACAGCCTCGCAGCGCTGATCACCACTATTCCTCTGCATCTCTGCACCCATATGTTACCTTGAAGTGGGAGACAAGACGGACTCTCACGTTTTTAGTATTCGATGTCTTAGAAGATATGAAAGGAAGTCTGCTTTTTTTTTTTTTAATAGAGGCATGTTTTATTTATTTATTTGTTTGTTTGTTTTGTTTATACATGCACTGGGTACAGTCAGAAGCACGGGAGGGTGAGAGAATTCACCAGAGCCAGAGCAGGGAGCAGAGCAGGCAGAAGGACCGAAGTACACTGCTGAGGGGAGCAGCGGGCGGCAGGAGAGGTCTGCGCGCCATGTGGGACCCTCCTCCAGTGGCCGGGGAGCAGCCGGGGATCGAACCGGCGCCGCAGAGGCCGCGGGCAGCTTCGCAACCCAGCGCTCAACCGCTGCGCCACCGGGGAGGCCCGCAAGTCTGCTTTTTTAATAGTCATGTCTAGTTTATGACTACAAGTCCTGACGTTCATAGGATCACAGAATTAGCAAACAAGATTAGGCTCTTTGGAGAGGACCCTTTTAAAATCATTTCCCTAGCCTCCTGGACCCATCAGGGCTAATTCATTTCTGTAGAGACAATTATGGAATAGATGTATCCTTTGAAAACACTGGCTATTAAATCCAGGATTAATATTTCCTTCCATTTACAGTGTCTCATTCTGATATAAAGCAGATATTTAATGATGTTTTCATGTCTACATTGTTTGTGACCCTCATCCCACAGGGAGCTTCCCCTTGATAAAGGGGAAGTAAATAAAAGGATGGGAGGATAAGACCATAGTTTCAACCCCTTCTCAGATACTGCACTGACTTTAAAACCTCATCAAATTCTCCACAGAGTGTATTATAACTGATGGAAAGCATTTATATCCTGCAGGTTTTAAGGGATCACGGACAAAGGTTTCTTGTTGGTAATCAGCTGAGCCTTGCAGATGTGATCCTACTCCAAACCATTTTGGCTCTAGAGGAGAAAATTCCCAATATTCTGTCTGCATTTCCTCACCTTCAGGTAAATAAAACCAAGTAGTATGAGGCTGGTCCAGAACTCTTGGGACTTTCTTCAGTGTCTTTTGTTCATTGGCTTGGTTTGTGTGTGGGAGAAGGGAGAGGTGGTGCAGGCAGTATGTATAATTTTGTTACGATTCTGGTTAGTAAAATAAAATTAAGCTACAGACTTGAAATTATTTTCTTGGTCCCCAAATCCTTAGGATTGAAAGATCATTTATATGTGAAAGAAGTTTGACCTTAGCTTTGTCCTGTAACTACACTTTTGGAACATACACAGTTGGCCAATAGGGACTTCCACAGAGGTAACTGTCCGTGTGAGGCGCTGTTCATTTGATCTTATATACTAATAGGAGGGCTTGAGAGTTAGCATCAGCAACAGTGTTCCCGTTATGGTTTGATGCCCATTCACTGAAATACTGTGGTTTCAAATTGGAAGTGTCTGAGTTCTGAAATCTACTAACAGAGACCCTCAGTATCACTCCAGAGTTCCCACTATTCTCCCTTGCACAAATTCCAAGGGAAGACTTATGTGTGACTCAGCTTATCCAAGGGTATTATTCTAGCCAGGTTCATCATAGGATTTTGAAGCAGAAAGGGCTTTTTAAAATTAAACTCATCAATGCCTTCAATATACCTATAAGGAAACAGAGCCCTAGAGCAAGGATGTGAGCAGCCGAGATGGCCTGAGTAGTGGTATCTCAGTTTTGGTCTGGAACCTAAACCTGTATCTCCAAATATATTGGCTTTTTGCTACACTGAGGGTGGGGAATATTGATGAAATCAGGCCTGCCAGCTGTTTTTGTACAACTCTTGAACTGAGAATAGTTTTTCCACTTTTAAATGGTTGAAAAAATATAATCAACCATAACCAAAAAATAATCAAAATTTATGACACATGAAATTTTAAGAAGGTCAAATTTTACTGTCCATAGATTTACTGACTGGTCCTTTTACAAAAAGGTTGCCAATACCCAACCAAATAAATATAGAGCAAATTAACACATCTTTGACCAAGTTATCAAAAGCTAAGATACACACTTAATCTCCAAAAAATAACTCATACTTAAAAATTTTTTTCCCAAGTCTAGTGGACATCATTTTGATAATAACAATTTACCTACTAGTTAAATACATACACCCAGAAAATGAGAATAGACATCTTCAACAAGGCAAATAGCCATTATTTAGTTTAATTCTCCGTCTATTTCTTCTTGTAGACAAAGGAATGGGTGTACTTTAATACCAAGAGGTCCCTAATGTATCCCAGGAACCTATTGTGTATCCCAGGGACCTATTGATATTTTCCACCCGTGGTGCTAACAACTTGTTTTTAAACCCCAGGCACATTCATGTAAATACAGTTTTAATCTCTGATTTGATTGAGCATCAATATTAAAGAACTTCAGGATCTAAATGCTGATCTGACTTGAATAAGGAGGGTCATTCCTGCATTAATTGAAGAGGGGGGAAAAAAGTCACAAACTTTTAAAGGAAAATCACAAAAGTTTTATTATATTTAAGTATGAATCCAGGTTAATCTTGAAATGATAAATCCTATGGAACAAGCTTCCAAATATTGGCATGTTTCCAATTAGAGGGTTCAAATAGATAATGAAAAAGAGAAGATTATTATATTTGCACAGGGTTAATTGACATAATTATCATAATTTGCATAACTTAGTGACATGAATGTATGTGTGTATGTTTAAGACACTAGGGTGTCACTGGAGGGGGTGGGTCAGTACCGGGCTGTTGGCTCCATACAAGTGAGCATGGAGTCCATTTTTCATAAGATACAAGAAGGCTCCCTTTGTGCTCAGCATTGCTTGAATAATCTATTATGGGGAATAGTTTAGCCCTGGGGAATTACCTTCAGTTGCATATCAAATAGATGAAGAAAAGAAAATGAGAATGACAGAGGGTAAGTGACTAGTGAAACTTATTGCAATTTTTACAGCTTTCTGAAATATAAATGACAGTGGTTTTTTCTCTATTCAATTTATAAGCAATACCTTGAAAATTTGGGTTTAGAACTAACCCTGTTCAACAGTTCAGAGTATCAGAGGCTCAGAATCAACTCTATAAAAGATAGCGCTTTGATACACAATTACAAAAACATTGGCTTATTGTTAGAAGATTAAGAAAAAAGTAGTTCCACTTCAGTTCTGTCTGGGTGGGTCCAGAATTAATATCAGAAACATAGCTCGCACTTTTCTCGGCTCAGTTATACCAGGAAGGTATATTTCCTAGTATATTTGTTAAGTGCGATCTGCCTGATTGCAAATCTGACCAACTCCTGCAGGTAATCAGGGGCCAAGAGATATGTTGACCAAAACTTATAGGAGGAGAATGAGCACAACTGAAAGAACAGAGTGCAGAAAACATCTGGAATGAGTCTGGGAAGCAAGCAATGGGGCAGTCATGTTAGATGAGAATGAGGAAGATTTGCAGAGGTCTCAGGACCTCTGAGAAACTGACATGGAAGCTCAGTATGCAAGATAGCTCCAGAAATATATCTTACATATTCTGCAGATATCAGGTACACATCTCACTTCAGAAGAGCTATGGAAGAGGAGAAAAGCCTATTTTGAAATGTAACAAAAGCAGCAGCAGCAGAATCTACCAAGACAACTTTCACATCTATGTGAAGGGCTGACCATAATTCCAGAGCCCTTTGCAGTGACAAATAATTTAAATGTTCATATTTTTTCAACATTATTCTGTGTCATTACAGCATAGGGCCCATTTTGATGATGTGTCTAAGAGAACAATGTTCAACAGAGAAAATAAGGCTTTTAGAGGATTTGCAAACAAAAATATGGGAAAATAGAAAATACATCTGTGATAGGGCTACAGAATGATCCTTTATATATTAGCCAAGAGGTATCCAGCAATTAAAGAAATTTAAAATAAAAAGACTGCTTTATTATACATAATAGACATATAATGAATTGTAGCTTTTCAAATAAATGACATTAGAAATGACTTTGAACGTCAATTATATATGCTGATGCACATTTTTCATACAGTTCAGAACTTTCACTAGGTCAAAAGGGAGGAACACATACACTTTTATCCATTACTGAGATGGTAAGATTTGACTATGAACGAAGCTATGTTTTTGGTTCTTTTCCTTCCATAACTCTCTGGTATCTGAGTCCCTTGGCTATAAAAATGCAACTGATTATCTCCCACATAACCAGAAAGAGGGTTCATTTCCTAATGGGAGTAAAAAAAAGTCCAAAGAGGCAGAATCTTAAAATGTAAATTGTACCATCTAATTACTTTGTAAAGCACTTTTTATGTAAATGACTCAACTTTTCTCTGAGCAGATCAGTGCTTTTGAGGTACTTCCATGCCTTTTTTGTTTTCTTTCCTGTTTTCTCTTTAAGCAAGTATAATCCTATATATCTTTTTTATTTTATGATCTCTGAAGAACATTAACATCTTGGTGTGGACAATGAGAGTTGCATAATGTCTAGCCCAGATTCCAACCACTGTTGGCTGAGTTTGTAAATAATCGGCTCAAGAAATTAGACTCTAAATGGATGCCAGATTACAATTCTGGTTGGATCTCTGCAACAAATATTTATTGAACAAATATTGATGGGCCTTTTCGCACCACTATTTCTTTGCTCTTCAATTTGGGCTTTTGTGTTTACCCTTTTCAGGAGTTTTCAGTGAAAATAAGTAACATCCCCACAATTAAGAAATTCCTTGAACCTGGTAGCAAGAAGAAGCCTCCTCCTGATGACATCTATGTGAGAACCGTCTACAACGTCTTCATGCCATAAGTCAGCACTCGCCTGTGAGTGAGAGCTAGTCCCTGCAGAGTGCTGTGTCCACACTAGTGTCTTCATCGATGCCAGCTCCGTCATGGTGCTATGTATGACTATCCCTAAGACCTCTTTTAGTACATTTTTGTCCAGTGAGTAATTGTTACAGGACTTTTTTTCTGAAAATCTTTTTGGAGAGGTTGGCACTTAAATTAGAACTGGTTACTCATTTCCTGATGACAAGAACAGACAGAACCTCATGTTCTCTCTGCGCTTCTTTCCTCCTCTCCTTATCCCATTCTAAGCCCTAATTTTTAATATCAAATAACAACAGAATGTTCTAGTGAATGACTGTCCTCTCACTTATAGCAAATCCATGGTAGTAATGAATGCAGTCAATAGTAGCCAAAATAAAGAATTTGCAAATCACTGCCCTGTTGCTACAATTTTTAAATTACACTGTTTGGAATATAAAATACAGTCACATGGTTCAAAAATCAAAAACATTTAAGATGCTGTACAGTTAGCAGTGTTCTTCTCGACCCTGTCCACAAGGGCAGCTATCCAGTTCTGCTCATGACAGGCCAACATAGTTATCATTTGTTTATCCTTCCAGTGTATATGGTACATATATAAGAAAACAGAAACATATATTACTTTTATCCCCTTACTATCCAAATGATTGTAGGCTTCTAATTTTGCGTATTTCAGAACTAAAAGGAGCTTTTGTTAAAACTGCTTTAAACATGCTGATTTACCTCTCCTTAACCAATCACCTCTTACGTGCTAGACAGAGGTCAGGAGGCAGAACCCTAAAATACAGCCCCTGCACTAAAAAAATTTACCACACAGTAGGGAGGATAGATGTGCAAACAGCAGAAGTAATTTTGGAAAAGGAAGAATTGCTGCTTTTGGAATGTCTAAGACTCAGGAATTAAAAATCAAGGAAGGGCAAGTTTTTGATGATTGTCTCAGAGAGAGGACACACTCATCCTGAACTGCAGAGGGGGCACTTTTGCTCACATGTAAATAACAAGCAAGCACCAGGGGATCGTAAGTGCCTGTCACAGTGACCTTAGGTGCCTTGGGGTTTTAGTAGAGGAAAATCAAACACAGACATGATCAGTCTTTTCCTTCACTCTTTAACATGCTGGCACCCTGTTGCTACCTGGACACTGAGGATTGCTGGGGAAGCCCAGGCTTGGTGGCATGGGTAGCACATGCATGGCCGGAGGAGCAATGGTGGTGGCCAGGCTGGGCTAAGAGCCAACAACAAGAGAAAATGGGGGTAGTGTAGTAAAGAGTCTCACCTGCCCAAAGACAGTTCTAGCCTTGGCTCTTAGGAGATGATCTCTACCTCCTTGGGATGGCATGCCTGATAGGGGTGTCTGTTTGCCCAGGACCTTGGGCCAGCCAGATAAAGATGGAATTTACAGTGAGCTTTGAGCTGCCCCAGCAGTTTGAGGCAGGTGGGACCTTGAGATCATGGGGTGTCAGCTCCGCTCTGGAGGGCTGGAGAAGGAGCAGTCATGTTGCTCGGTGGGTCTTCAGTCAAACTCAACTCAAGGCATGGGTGGGCTTCCGTGGTCAACAGAACTCTGTTGTCACACATGGTTGCCAGGAGCACTTTCTTAGCCAGTGGGCCATGGCACCACAGGAAGACTGAAAGCTACTTGTTAGGCCCCTCCTGGAGTCTGCCCTTGGCATCTCTTCCTTAGGTTGCTTGTCATCAGAATCCTCCCCATAATAAAGCACAGCCGTGAGTGTGACAGTTTCATTGCGAGCTGTGAGTCCTGTGGAGTTGTTGAACCTGAGGGTGTTGGGAGGTCACTTCTGAACTGTAGAAGAAAGGGTGCTCTTTTGGACTGCTCCTCAGCTCCACAGGGAGGAGAAACATTTTACACTCACCTGGAAACTGACACTTTTTTTTATTCTTTATTGAGGTAACATTGCTTTTACAACAATGGATATGATTTAGAGGCATAGGATTACGTGTTATGTAGCTCTTAAGCCATTTTGCAAAGATTGCCACTTGGAGTTTTAATTCTTTTAGACACCAGGGGGCCCTCAAGGCTAGCTCTTTGAACAAACAACCTGGGAGGAGGGTTGGCTTCTTCCCTGGGTTAGAGAAATTTCATACAAGAGGCCAAGCTGTCTCCAATGAAGACAGTTTCCCAAGGCTTCCTACTCAAAGCTACAAGAACTTAACTCTTGTAAATCACTTTCCACGTTGGAAACATGTTCCCCATCCCACCTCTGAAGCCATCATCTTGGTTTTGTTAAAATCTCTTTTTGGTCCAGATTCGACGCTCCAGTTTCTAGACTGTTCTCCCATTTTCATGAGCTACCAGGCTCTGGTGATAGAGTAGGAGGAGGTTGTCAGGGATGGTTTATTCTTAAAAATATGAGTGTATGGGACCTCCCTTGTGGCACAAGGGGTTAAGCACCATACTATGAAGCAATCTGCAGCCTCTGCAGCACGAGTTCGATCCCCGGCCGGCCAGAAACCCACATGGCGCGGCAGACCTCTCCTGTCTCGCCCGCTGCTCCCCTCAGCAGTGTACTTCAGTCAGTCTGCCTGTTCTATTCCCCACTCTGTCTCTGGTAAATCCTCTCACCCCCTGCATCTCTGGCCTGTACCCCGGCTCTTGTATGCATATATAAATAAATCTTTAAAAAGATATATGAGTATGCTAGGGTGCTCAGAGCTGAACCCAGATACATGAGGTGGGGAACCAGATCAGAGGGGAGACAAGGAAGCCCACCAGCTGGAAGCAGGTGACCCAGTGGGATTAAAGTGCACAGCGACATATAAATTGGGAGGAGCTCCTGCAGCTGGGACAAAAACGGAAAACCAGGCAGTGAGGGGCTCTGGTGTCTGTGACTGAAGGAGGAGGTAACCCAAAGCCACACTCAGAGAAGCTTAGGCAGACTGGGTGCCCAAAGGAATGCCCCTCTCCTCTTGTCCCTACCTGACTGGGGTGTCTGGGGCCAGCCTCTTAGAGGTCCACAGAGCAGTGAGTGGATTCCAGGGGGCAGGGTCTGCAACAAACAACAACCAGCATGGCTTTTGTATTTGCTGATGCTCTTTGTTGAATGTTTTTGATTCCTTTAACTCAAATTTTCTGCCCCAGAAGATGGCTGGGAGATTGTTATCCTATCAGCTCAATATCCCCACCCAAAGCAATCCTTCTCTGACCCTGAGATCTGTAGACTCTTCACATGCTACCACACCTTTCTTATCACCCTATTTAATTTTCTTTATAGTATTTAGCAATCTCTCTGGCAATCTCATCTATTTAACTAATCGTCCTTGTATTTGAAGCGGGTTTCTTGTAGAAAACACATAATTGATCTTGTTTCTTTTAATCCACTTATCTCTGTCTTTTAATTGATATATTTAGGAACATTCACAATTAAAATTATTATTGAAGTGGTTGAATTAGTATCCCTTGTTGCTTGATACTTCTTTTTCTTTTTCTTTTTTTGCCTTCCATTCATTTCTGCCTTGTCTAGTTTTAATTGAGCATTTTGTATGATTGCATTTTTTTCCACTCTTAGCTTGTCAATTATACCTAAAAAAAAAGTTTTACCGGCTGCCTGAGTCTGAAATATATATTACAACTAGCTAAGAATACTTTCAAATAATACCATGTGATTTCATGGATGGTGCAGTTACCTTAAAACAGAGTATCCCACATCACCCAAAGCAGTGATAGTGAAGGCAAAGATAAACAGCTGGGACTACAGCAAATTAAAGAGCTTCTGCACAGCAAAAGAGACAATAACAAAAACAAAGAGAAACCCCACCGACTGGGAGAACATTTTTGCACCCAACACTAATGATAAAGGACTGATCACAAAAATCTGCAAAGAGCTGATGAGACTCAACAACAACAAAGAAAATAATCCAGTCAAAAAATGGGCAGAAGAGCTAAAAAGAAACTTCTCTGAAGAGGAAATGCAAATGGCCAACAGGCATATGAAAAAATGTTCAACATCACTTGTAATCAGGGAAATGCAAATCAAAACAATCATGAGATACCATCTTACACCAGTGAGAATGGTACATATTAAAAAAACTAGCAACAACAAATGTTGGCGAGGGTGTGGAGAAAAAGGAACTCTCCTGCACTGTTGGTGGGAGTGCAAACTGGTCCAACCACTATGGAGAGCTGTGTGGAGATTTCTTGACCTACTAAACATAGAGCTTCCATATGATCCAGCAATTCCACTCCTAGGTATTTACCCAAAGGACACAGAAACATCAATTCCAAAGAGCACCTGCACACCTATGTTTATAGCAGCACTATTTACAATAGCTAAGCTTTGGAAACAGCCCAAATGCCCAAAAATAGATGACTGGATCAAGAAGTTGTGGTACATATATACCATGGAATATTACTCAGCATTCAAAAAAGATAAACACATGCAATTTGCAGCAACATGGATGGCACTGGAAGGGATCATGCTCAGTGAAATAAGCCAAAAAGAAAAAGAAAAATACCGGATGGTCTCACTCATAGCAGGAATCTAGAAAACTTAAATAAGGGACCAGGAAAATGAATAACTATAAGAAAGTGAAAATCAAAATCAACAAAAAACTATGAACCAGAGACACTTTTTGGGGGGTGGGGGGCGGGAGGGGAGGGATTGGGGTCAGAATGGGGGGGTTGCAATTGTATGGGGAATATAAAAATAAAATTTATTATAAAAAATAAATAAATAAATAAATAAATAAATAAATAAATCTTAAAAAAAAACCCAAAAAACAGAGTATCCCCAATTCCTCCATCCTGTCCTTATAATACTGGTATGATAAATTTCATTTCTCTATAAGTTGTAATCAGCTGAGACATTTGGCTATTGTCGTTGAACATGCTGCTCATTTTCTCGTATTTACCCTGGCATCTTCCCCAGCTACAGGGCAAGAACCACAGGTGTATGAATTGGGTCCGTCAAAACCACCAAGGCAGAGCTAGGGCCCATTACAATGTCTGTCACAGAGTGGTGCTCAGTCAATATTTGCTGAATGAGTTTCTTATCTGGGTAACTTGAATCACAATAGATGTAAAATGAAACCGCAGAGGTGTGTTTACAAACTGGAATGCTCATTGGCTAATCCCTTAAGTGGGCAGAACTCCCAGTTGAAAAGGATAGGGTTATAACCCTCACTTAATCCTACTGCAGCGGAGAGAAAGAAGAGCCTGGACAAGAAGGTCAGTGGTGAATTTCTTAAACTTTCTTCTTGGGCTTGGTTGGATAGATATGTTGTGGTCTAATTTGCAGCTGATAGCCAGCAACTGTGGTAAATTTGTGACTGATTTAAGACTTACCATTTCTTTTTTTTTTAAGATTTATTTAATTTAATTTAATTAATTAATTTATTTATACAAGCACTGGGTACAGTCAGAAGCACGGGAGGGTGAGAGAACCCACCAGAGCCAGAGCGGGGAGCAGAGCAGGCAGAAGGACCGAAGTACACTGCTGAGGGGAGCAGCGGGCGGCAGGAGAGGTCTGCGCGCCATGTGGGACCCTCCTCTGGTGGCCGGGGAGCAGCCGGGGATCGAACCGGCGCAGCAGAGGCTGCGGGCAGCTTCGCAACCCAGCGCTCGACCGCTGCGCTCAACCGCTGCGCCACGGGGAGGGCCAAGACTTACCATTTCTAAACATGCCTATATCAAATCAAAAGAATAAATACTTTTTCTCTGCAAAGAAGAAATGTAATTAAAAGTTAGCTGATGCGTATCTACACAGGGCCTTTTGAAGGTTTTCATTGCCTATGCCAGATGCACATAACATCAGACACGAAATGTCCACACACCCACATCACCCTTGAGAGAACTTTCAAAAATAAGTCTATGAGTCAGGTGATGTTTGCTGATTGCTTCATATAACATGCTTAGGAGAATTTAACCTTTATTAATTTTTGAGCCATTACATTTTTTTTTTCTCCTCGGGCAAATCTCATGTATTTTCATGTACTTGAAAAAAAAACACAAAGGCATTACTCAGCTGTGCGTGGTGTGTAAGGAATGAAGGAAAACTCCTGCATCCCGCTTGGAAGATTTAATCTAAATGCTCTGATGCTGAGCTCTGATCCCAGAGCCTTGTATCCCAGGGTTAACTATGCCAGCTTGAAAAGCAGGAATCAATTGTTGGTGGGTGTGGTGTGACGCATCTGAAGAGGTGAGATCCCATGTTTCTGAATTACATATAATATTGTAAACCAATGTGTCTCAATTTTTTAAAAAATAGGAATTTCTAAATCACTTTTTTACTTAATGCTTTTAACCTCACTGTTCAAATAATTGAGAAAGACATGTATTGTTTTGCCTACATTGTCCAAAGTGACTGTTGTTAACATTGTCAGTAGAATTTCACCTCCAGCTGGCTGCTTTCCCAACCTGTGTGCTCCTTAGATAGGAGCCTAAGGCCAAAAAAGTGAAGACAAGGGAAGAAAAATAAGATCAGAAAGGTTGTTAAAATTGGCAGAAAGGGGGGGGGGGAGGGAAGGGGCAGGGAGAGGAAGAACTAGAGTCAAAATAAGGGGGGGGGTGCAATTGTATGGGGAATATAACCAAAATGAAAATGCGTACATTGTACAAAGTTGAAAAATGATGTAAGAATTATATAAAATAAAATATTAAAAAAGACAAAAAATTGGCAGAAAGGAGATGATATAATGCCGAACCAAGTCATTTTATAGTTGAAAATTGCTGATATATCTTCCAGACCCAGCCCAAGGCTGGGACCTACACATTAGTTCCTTTTTTAAGCTTAACACTTGAAGAAGCTCTTGCACGAAGTCTTCTCTTCAAGGGGGTCGTGAAAATGACCTAGCAGGTAAATTGAGTCAGTGTTCTAAATTCCCTCTCCTCCCTTTTTCTACTCTCGGCCACACTCAGCTCCAGCACTTCACCATTTGCTCATCCTACTTTTAGATTTTATTTATTTATTTATACAAGCATTGGGTACAGTCAGAAGCGCGGGAGGGTGAGAGAATTCACCAGAGCCAGAGCGGGGAGCAGAGCAGGCAGACTGACGAAACACACTGCTGAGGGGAGCAGCGGGCACTGCAAGAGAGGTCTGCGTGCCATTTGGGGACCCTCACGGGTGGCCGGGGATCAAATCGGCACTGCAGAGGCTGCGGGCAGCTTTGCAGCCCAGCGCTCAACCACTGCGCCACCAGGGGAGGCCCTCATCCTACTTTTTAAAATTGTTCTGCAATTTATTCCAGCCCATCAGTCCTTCGGAAGAAAAACCTAGATTCACACCCTAAAATTCAGGGGTAATTTAATTACATTTTCACTCTAGTCTCAGCTTCTCAAACTCTATTTCAATGGAGAAGCAAATCACCTGGGATCTTGTGAAAAATGCAGACCTTCGTCCCCTAGGTCTGGCCCAGGGAATGAGCCTCTACATTTCTAACAAGTTCCCAGGTGAAGCTAATGCTGCTGGTGCAAAATTACACTTTCAGAGAATGCCTTTCCTCATTTCAGAAACGCATTTGTTTTCTTTCCTCACATGTTAAGATTGCTGCAATCTGGAAATAATAGATGTGTGTGCATGCATGGGTGAGTATGTGCCCACACCCACATGCGGCCTCTTTTGAGTCTACTGTGTTCAGCAGTTTGCATACATGATCTCATTTCCACCTCATAACCAAATTAATCAGGTCCTGTTAGACTAATGGTATGGATGAGGAAACTGACGCTCAGAGAGGTTTAGAACTTGCTCAAATGAGAGGTAAGGGTGAAATTTGAACCTTGGTCTTGTGTTTTACTCATACTCAGAGATATGCTTTGGCTAAGAGATTTTGGGTGAGAACAAAATTGTTAGGTAAGGTGTCACACCCACTCTCCAAAGACACTCAAGCCACCTTGGGTACTATCTGCACATCTCAGGAGAAGCTGCACAAGATGAAGCTTGGGAGCCCTGAGGGGCAGATTCAATTCCCAAAGTCCTAAGAGCCCCCGCAGGGAGCCTTTATGGTAAACCAGTTGGGTTTAGTTTAGGACACACCTCTCAGTCAATATCAGCACCCCAAAAGGCACTGTTTAAAGGTGGGTTTGAGCTTCTACTTCCCTGGATCCCTTGGGCTTGGATCTTTCAGCAGCTACCCTCTAAGTGTTTGCATTTTGGGTGAAATCCAGAAAGTACTGCTCCTTTTCTTCCTGCTTTATTTCCCACAGATGGAGTGAAAATTTCCATTGTGCTTGTTCTTTAAGCTTTGACAATGCACTTTTTTAAACAATGAGAATAACTAGGTATACTTTTTGAAGCATTAACAAACTTGATCTGTGTTACAAAGTTGTGGTTTTGCATAATCTTCTTTGAAATTCCTTAGAGGTCAAGGAAGAAAGAATAGAGGATTTGCCCTGTGCCCTTAAGCCATGGGGCAGGAGACTGGGACTCAAACAAAAGAATTTATATACACTCTGTTGGGTAAGGTTCTGTTTACTTCCTGAATACCGTGTTACACTTTTCTGAAACACTGCATTCTGACTCTTGGTAGTCTGGATGCTTCCATCACTAAATTAGAAGTTTGTAAGGCGTTTGGAGGTAAGAACTACATCTTATTTATTGTCCCATGTGTGGAGGGCCTAACCTAATACTGTACTCTGAGGAGGAGCTAAATAAGTAATTAACATTGAAAGAAAGAATGAAAGCTGGAACACAGAAATCTTAACAAGTCTAGAGATGCATCTCGGAGTGGCATGTTGAGGCAACAGTCTCCATGTATCAGGATAACACTGGGTTCACCTGTCAGGAATTTGCCGCCTCTTTGGACTTTCTCGCAATGCAGGATCCAGGGGAAGCAGTTGGCTCCTGGGGTGGGAAATTTTAAGGGTTATAGGCCCCTTCTCTGGGCTCAGCTACAGGTTCACTCAAAGATACTGTAGGACAGTGGGTTCAATTCCAGGCTGCCACAGTCATGCAAATATCACACCCAGTAAAGCAACTCACAAAATTTTTGGTTTCTTAGTGCATGTGAAAGTTAGGTTTATACTATACTGCAGTCTATTAAGTGTGCTAAAGCATCATATCTAAAAAAAACAATATAGAACTTAATTAAATGTGACACAAGATACGAAGCAAGCGCAGGCTGTTGGAACAACTGGCCCCAATGAACTTGCTTGATGCAGAGTTGCCACTGAACTTCAGTTCGTAAAAACCACATTATCTTCTAAGCACAATCATGGGAACTGCAATAAAATGAGGTGTGTGCTCTTCTGGGAGGAGCAGCCCATCCTGGGAGGAGTTGAGGTTGATACCAGAATTGTCAGGCTTAGTCTCCCAGCCAGGATCGGATTCCAGGCTGCAGGGCAGGGCTGAGCCCCAGCCGCTAGACCCCCCACAGGTTGGTGTCTCACGAAGCCACAGCAGGAACTTCGCAGACGCTCAGGCAAGCAAGCGAGAAGCGCAGGTTTGTTTAGAAGAAAAAAAAGTTTATTGAGGAGAAAAAGAGCAGAAATAAAGTGGGACTCCCAGGCCAGGGAACCAGGCCTGGGAGGGGCAAGGAAGCCAAATTGGAATTGTGTCTCAGGGAATATATAGCCTTTTTTCTCTCATTATTCTAAAACTCCACCAGTCTTTTTGTGATTGGTCAGTTTTCGGCTGTCTCACTTAATTTGCTACTGAGTGGGAGATCTTCACATTCCTTATCTAATAGGTCTGTCTTTCCCATTTATTACATCTTTATCTTTATGGTCTAGCCCTCCCGGTGAGCATCTTTACACTTTATCTTATCATCTGAAGAAAACCAGGACCATCTTTAACAAGATTATCTGTGGTGCTAGGATGTTTGTTTTTCCCAGTGGAATTGGTTTCATTTCCTTGCTTGTCCTTATCTCTGAAGCCTCCCTAAATTCTTCAGAGGTCCCCTCCTGCACTGTCCCTAAAACTGCCTAATAACCCTAGCTTGCCCTGTCTCAAGGTGAGGACAGGTGGCCCATTGGGGACCTTTGTACAACCTCCAGTTCAGACCTTCATAACCCACCTGAGAGCCCAGTTGGAAAGGCCACTGAGTGGGGGCTGAGAATTGTACAGGGGCCAGTGGCCAAATCCAGCTACTGATGGAACACATGAACAGTTGTGGGGATTTTTTAATGAAGCAGTTACTTGATTATCATGGGAGTGACTGTTTTATTAACATCTAGGGAAAAAATTTCTTTTCTTAGAATAGCAAGGTTGTAGGTTCAGCCCTGTTTGTCTGAGGTGGGGTGTCCTTTATTCTAATGCTGGATTTTTTTTTAGGACTGCCTCTGGGTGTCAGGGAAGGCTAGGATATGGTGGTGGTGGTAGTGGGGGGCGGTGGGTAGAGAGCGATCCTTTTGTTTATAATCCAGCTCTGGATTCCAAAGTTATAATCTTTAACCTCCCATGTGCCTTGAGAATGTGCAAGAGGCAGATAGAAGTGGGCATAAAGGAGTTCACGAAATGTCAAAATACATGGGCTTCCCGCATGGCACAGGGGTTAAAGACAGTGCTATCAAGCTATCACCAGCCACTGTAGTATGAGTTCGCTCCCCAGCTAGGGAGCTACCCACATGGCGTAGCAGACCTCTCCTGTCTCACCCATTGCTCCCCTCAGCAGTGTACTTCAGTAGATCTGCCAGTTTGTTGTAGAGCGCGGGTGAAGACCCACAGTCAGGCACCCCGTTTTGTATCGGGGTTGCTCTACAACAAGTTCTGCTCCCACTCTTTCTCGTGAATCCTCTCACCCCCTGAACCTCTTGCTTACACCCCAGTTCTTGTATGCATATATAAGTAAATCTTTTTTTAAAATGTCAAAATATGCTTCCATATAGCAGCAAACTACAAAAACTCCAATAATGCTTGTAATCACAAAAGGAAGGTAAAAACCACAGTGTATTCTGCTTTTTTTTAATATAATTTTATTTATTCATTCATTCATTCATTCATTCATTCATTCATTTATTTATATTTATACAAGCACTGGGTACAGTCAGAAGCGCGGGAGGGTGAGAGAATTCACCAGAGCCAGAGCGGGGAGCAGAGCAGGCAGAAGGACCGAAGTACACTGCTGAGGGGAGCAGCAGGCGGCAGGAGAGGTCTGCGCGCCATGTGGGACCCTCCTCCGGTGGCCGGGGAGCAGCTGGGGATCGAACCGGCGCAGCAGAGGCTGCGGGCAGCTTCGCAACCCAGCGCTCAACTGCTGCGCCACTGGGGAGGCCCTTTTAAATATCTTGTGCTGCAATATTGAGTCAAATTTACTTTCCATCCTCTTTTACAAATATCACATGCATTAGAAAAGATACTTATAAATCACATGTAAAGCCAACAGATTAGCCAATCTTAGCATAATTAACTAAGGACACACTAAGTCTGATTGTCTTTTATTTATTTATTTATTTATTTATTTATTTATTTATTTATTTATTTATTTGCTTGCTTGTTTGTTTGTTTATACATGCACTGGGTACAGCCAGAAGCGCAGGAGGGTGAGAGAATTCACCAGAGCCAGAGCAGGAAGCAGGACTGAAGTACACTGCTGAGGGGTGCAGCGGGCGGCAGGAGAGGTCTGCGTGCCATGCGGGACCCTCCTCCAGTGGCCGGGGAGCAGCCGGGGATCGAACCGGCACTGAAGAGGCTGTGGGCAGCTTCGCAACCCAGCGCTCAACCGCTGCGCCACCGGGGAGGCCCCTGATTGTCTTTTAAAGAAGCACAAAGAGAAAAGTGTTAGCAAATCTATTCAGATGGATTCTACTAGGTTTGGAGCAGGGACAGAGAAGACAGGCATCAGGAGAAACAGTGACCTGGATCTTAGAGAAACCTTTTTATTTGTTGGGGATGGATGCTGTTTTGCTACTAGAGTCAGTGGGTATTTGAGCAAAGTTGGGTGAGTTAACTGAGGAATGTTTTCTGGGCCCATTTAGGACTACTGAATTATTGTGACTTGTGGATCAGAGTTTCATAGATAATAGTAAATATTCCAGTATGGAAAAAAAAAGTGTGTAATACTCTACTTGATGTGGGTCAGATATTGTAGTATATATTTTCTCTTGTATGTTTTTCAGTCCTCAGTCCTGCTCGAGTTATTAGGGGAGAGGTACTCCCCTCCCCCTGCTCCCATTTCAGAGATTAGGAGACTGAGGCTTAGAGAGGTTGAATAAGGTTGCATAACAGTGTGGACTCTAAAGCCCAGGGCCCTGTGCCTTTGAAAGGTGGGACAAGTCACACAGTTATTTCCATTTTAGGACTGGACATATGTGGGTTCTGGGCCTGGCACAGAGTAGTCTGTATGTGAACAGGATCACATCTATAACCCAGCCCTCAGCTTTCTCCACATTTATTCCCTCCATGAGGCCAGGCTGGCTATTAATACACAGCCAGGAGGTTATACTCGAGCACAGGTTTCCTCTGTTGTCTGGTGATCTTGATCCTCCCAACAGAAATAACTGTACCCCATCCCTGGCACCCAAACACTCACCTGCTTGTGTCATTCCTATACCTCCACAGGCACCCAGACCCTCACCTGCTTGTGTCGTTCCTATACCTGCACAGGCCCCATCTCTGCATCCCTTTAGTGCTGATTTTGCCATGCCAACAAGAAGTTTGTCCCATACTTAATAATTTTAGGTTGCCATTTTGCTGTTCCTCCTTTCATCTGAGAAATGTGTTTTACCATCATTGATACCAGGCCCAGTCAGTGGGAGCTCCCTCTTGACTCAGTCTCTGGGGCAAATGGAAGACTTCAAGTATGACACCCAGTGGCCATGAGAGGTACTCATCTGGTACAATCCAGAGCTGAGCATTTCATTTCATTTTATTTTTTTAGTTTAATATATTTATTTATCTACATTGTTATTCATTTTTGTATGATGTTTGATTTCTCCCCTCAGGTGTAATCCCCATAAGATTCCCACCACCAAACCCGTGACCCATCACAATAATCTCTTGTGCAGAGCTGAGCATTTTAATCTCTAGGTTTCAAATCACTCAGAATAACCAGACAGAAGAAAGACCATTCAGGCTGCATTTTAAGCAATTTTTGCTTAGGAACAACTTTCTGGATGTTATCAGAGATGACCTTATCTGCACCCACTGTCCAAGCCAAAGCCAACTTTCAGTTTTGACTAACTGGGGGAGCAGAATAGAGTCACTATAAAAAGGCTTTTATTTTTTATTTACTACTTTTTAAATTTTGTTTTGTTGAGGTAATATTGTTTTACAGTGATGCGAGGTATAGGATTATGCTTCTTACGATGTAAGTCACCAGCCAGTTCATTATATGAATACAGAAATGCAATAGACTTCTGTATACTGATTTTGTAGCCTGACATGTAACTATATTGATTTATCATTTCTAATAGTTTTTTTGTTGTTGTTGGAATCTTTAGGGTTTTCTATGTATATTATCATGTCATATGTAAACAGTGATAGTTTTACTTCTTTTCCAATTTGGATTCCCTTTTATCTTTCTCTTGCCTCATTGCTCTAGTTAGGACTTCTAACACTACGTTGAACACTAGTGGTGAGAGTGGACATCCTTCTTATGTACCTGATAGTAGAGGAAAAGCTTTCAGTTTCTCACCATGAGAATGATGCTAGCTGTGGGTTCAGTATATACATGGACTTTCTGATGATGAGGCATGTTCCTTCTATCCCCGTTTTACTACGAGTTTTTATTACAATTGGATACTGAATTTTATTAATTGTATGCCTTCTTTGCATCTATTCATATGAGTATACATTCCTTTCCTTTTGCTGTGGTAAATCACACTGACTGATTTATGTATATTGGAATGAATCCCATCTGGGTATGACATATGATTCTTTTACTGCATTGTTGAATTTGGTTTGCTGAGATTTTTTTGAGAATTTTTGCTTCTGTGTTCATCAGAGATATTGGCCTGTGGTTTTCTTTTTTTGTGATGTTCTGGTCTGCTTTTGGTATCAGAGTGATGTTGGCCTCATAAAATAGGTTTGGGAAGGCCTCCCTGGTGGCGCAAGGGGTTAAGCACTGCACTATGAAGCAATACACAGCCTCTGCAGCATGAGTTCGATCCCCGGCTGGCCAGGGAGAATCCCACATGGCGCAGCAGATCTCTCCTGCCTCGCCCGCTGCTCCCCTCAGCAGTGTATTTCAGTCAATCTGCCTGTTCTGTTTCCCACTTTGTCTCTGGTGAATCCTTTCACCCCCCGCATCTCTGGCCTGTACCCCAGCTCTTGTATGCATAAATAAATAAATATTTAAAAAAAAATAGGTTTGGACATCTTTACAGACACATCACTCAAAGCAGTGATGTGAAGGCAAAGATAAACAGCTGGGACTACATCAAATTAAAGAGTTTCTGCACAGCAAAAGAGACAATAACAAAAACAAAGAGAAACCCCACTGACTGGGAGAACATTTTTGCACACAACACTAATGATAAAAGACTGATCACAAAAATCTACAAAGAGCTGATGAGACTCAACAAAAACAAAGAAAATAGTCCAGTCAAAAAATGGGCAGAAGAGCTAAAAAGAAATTTCTCTGAAGAGGAACTGCAAATGGCCAACAGGCATATGTAAAAATGTTCAACATCACTTGTAATCAGGGAAATGCAAATCAAAACTACAATGAGATGCCATCTTACACCAGTGAGAATGGCACATATTAAAAAAACAAGCAACAACAAATGTTGGTGAGATTGTAGAGAAAAAGGAACTCTCCTGCACTGTTGGTGGAAGTGCAAACTGGTCCAACCACTATGGAGAGCTGCGTGGAGATTTCTTGACCTACTAAACATAGAGCTTCCATATGATCCAGCAATTCCACTCCTAGGTATTTACCCAAAGGACACAGAAACATCAATTCCAAAGAGCACCTGCACCCCTATGTTTATAGCAGCACTATTTACAATAGCTAAGCTATGGAAACAACCCAAATGCCCAAAAATAGATGACTGGATCAAGAAGATGGTACATATACACCATGGAATGTTACTCAGCATTCAAAAAAGATAAACACATGCAATTTGCAGCAACATGGATGGCGCTGGAAGGGATCATGCTCAGCGAAATAAGCCAGAAAGAAAAAGAAAAATACCGGATGGTCTCACTCATAGCAGGAATCTAGAAAAGTTAAAATAAGAGACCAGGAAAAAGAATAACTATAAGAAAATAAAAATCAAAAACAACAAACAACTATGAACCCAGAGACACTCTATGGGAGGTGGGGGGCGGGGAAGGAGGGATTGGGGTCAAAATAAGGGGGTTGCAATTGTATGGGGAATATAAAAATAAAATTTAAATTAAAAAAAAATAGGTTTGGGAGCATTCCTTCCTCAATTTTTTTTTCTTCCTCAATTTTTTTTGAAGCATATGAGAAGGATGACTTTGAGAACAGCCCTTAGGATTTTGTTGCTTCTTGAAAGCCAACTTCTTTTTGGCAGACATCATCTTTGCTCTCGCAGCTTTGGGTTTTGCTGCCTTGGCTTCACTGCCTTGTGCTTGGCAAGGCTCTTGGTGGCCTCCTTAGGCTTGGCAGAGGCCTTAGTCTTCTTGGGATTCTTGGCTACTTTTGGATGCCAGTGGTTGTGGGTTTCTTTACCTTCTTGGGAATCTTCCCTGCTTTCTTGGCTCCCAAGGTATTCTTGGGCTTCTTAAGGGTGGCCCTGTGGGATTCTTAACTTTAACTGCCCCTAGATTCTTGACTTTGAGTTTTGTTTCCCTCAGAGGCAGCCTCTTTGTTGAGTTTAAAGGAGCCCAAGACACCAGTGCCCTTGGTGTGCTGCCCTTGCTCACCATTCTCTTATGGCCCCGCTTGATGTGGCTGCTGTTCTTCTCTACTTCACAGCCACCACCAGCCAGCAAAAGGCCATTGTGCTTCCTGGAAGTGGTCACAGCCCTAGTGGTCAGTTCTGAGGCAGAGGCCAGGTAGCCTTACGCTCCACAGTGCCACTGCCTGCCTTCTTGATCACCTTTGTCTTGGTAGAGAGACTCCTCCACCAGTGCAGAGGCAGCCGTCCCAGCAGTAGTTTCTGCTATGGCAATGGGAGAGATTGGTAGAGGAAAAGAGATCAAAATTCCAAGGAACAAGTTTTGTGATTGAAACTATCATATTAGCTCTTGATTCCTTTCTCAAAATACCAGAGGCCAGCTCTCAAATCCATAGGATACTGTGATACCTTGATATGTAGAGTTGTTCTTTTTTTTTCCCTTAAATTATGAGTTAGAGCATATACACAGCACAGAGCAAAACCACTTATGGATGTTCAAGCACTAATTATATAATTAACAAATTCTGTTTTAAGCTGTAAAACATTGTTAGCATCCCAGAACCACCCTTATCGTTCCCCCATCATAGCCCTGTCCTGCTCACTATAGGTAACTACCATCCTGCCTCTTATAATTATTTTCTTGCTTTTCTTCATAGTTTTACCTCCTATGTTTATATCCCTAAGCAATATTTCTATTTCACCACTTTTAGAGTCTTATAAATGTAGACATACCATGCAGCCTATTTGTTTGTTCTTTAAACATATTTTTCTTATTTTGCCCTTTAGAAACCCCCGAGTCAGGAATCATGGCAGCCAAACCCAAGCTCTACTACTTTCATGGCAGGGGCAGGATGGAGTCGATCCGCTGGCTTCTGGCAGCAGCTGGAGTGGAGGTTGGTGTTTGGAAAGAGAAAATAGAGTGATTTGAGTGACACTGAAGTGGGTCTCGTCCCCTTCCAATACAAGATGGTGACTTTAAACGCCACTCTTTGCCTCTCAACTGTCTTCCTTTGTCAGGGATGAAAGAGGAGGGATTACCACTCTCTGTTTAAGTGGCCATCAGAGTGGAAACCCAGGGAAGCATTCTTAGGGACTGAAAGATCTTGGTGGATCTTAAGAAGGAGAGTGAGAAGGACATATCTGAATCATTCTATTTAATGGGACCAGTTGATTTTGTAGGGTCTGCCTCCTCTGCCTCAACACCTCAGTCTTGTTCTAGTCACATCTGCCCCACCTGGAGACAGGCCCACCTGCACGCTGGTGTCCCTTCAAATCCTCATCTGAAAGATCTGGCAAAAACATTCCTTCACTCTAACTGCCCTTTCTGCTGCCTTTTCCATAGATTTTCACAAGTGCTTTGGAATTTTGTTTCATGCAATTTTAGACTTTCTTTTCCCTATTTGAATGCCATGGCCTCTAGAACAAAGACTCATTACCTTCTTTGTTTTGTTCACCTTATTCTACACTTATCTCAAGATCCTTCACATAAAAGTTTTAGAAATTTATCAATAAATTATGATAACTCCCTCTAGGTCATGCTCTTTAGATCTGTTTCACTGAATATATGAACAATAAAGAGAACTTCAGTTTATCCTGAATGAGAGGTGGAATAACAGAAGAGAAAGAAAGTGAGAAAACGGAAGAGGAGAAAGTTTCCTTTTAAAATTTTTATTCTGGGAGCCATAGGGCATTTTATGTTTTATATTGTGAACATTTCTCCTCTCCTCCTTGCCCTCCCCCTGACTTCCCTTCCTGCCCTCCCTTCCTGTCCTTGCTACGGTTATAACAATGTCTTTATTTTTATCTAGTTTGAGGAAGAATTTCTTGAAACAAGAGAACAATACGAGAAGTTGCAGAAGGGTGAGTCTAATTTTATTCAATGTTATATTATTAGAAAGAAGTGGAAAATTGTTTCTGGAAATATTCACTTCAGTATAGATCATAGGGCTCCAGAAAGACTCTTAGAAAAGACACATTCATTGTATGATTGCTAGTATTGATGATGGTTCACCATGTCCCGGGCACAGAGGTAAATTTGTCACAGGCCTTGTCTACTTGGCCTTCATAAGACTGTTCAAGTAGATGATGACTGTGACCTCAGTTAAATATGGTAGTATGGGTTGACCCAGAGCCACTTGGGTCAACACTCCCCATCCCTTTAAAAATTCATAAAGGGTTAAGACAAGGGGTTAAGACACAACCTGTGAAGCTGTCCTCAGCCTCTGCAGCAAGAGTTCGAGCCCTGGCCAGGGAGCTACCCACATGGTGCAGCAGACCTCTTCTGTCTCGCCCACAGCTCCCCTCACCAGTGCGTTTCAGTTAGTCTGCCTGTTCTGTTCCCTACTCTGTCTCTGGGGAATCTTCTCACCCCCCCATACCTCTGGCCTGTACCCCAGCTCTTGTATGCATAAATAAGTAAATCTTAAAAAAAATTGAACACTTATAGAACTTCCTTTAGGAAATGGAAGTTTTTAAGTCTCTTCAGTAATAATACTATTGATATTTCCAAAGCATGAACACAAATAATACCTTATTTTTACTTGAAGAAATTAAGTATATGGGCAGCATAAGCAGGATAGGTACTGTGTGGAGCAGGAAAGAGGCTCAGAGAAATTAGAGACTCACTCACAATCACCCAACCAGCCAGGGGCACTAGCTCTCTGGAAAGCTGTGACTGGTGGCAATGTCCTTGCAACCAGCTGTTATTGCCTTTCACTATGGCAAGTAGCAACAGTAGTGGAAATTTGAGAAATTAACTGTGGTTTTTGCCAATGCACTGACAAAATCTTGTTCCTATTCTGGGTAACTTTTTCTCATTTTCAACAATGTGCAAGTAGGTGTTAATGGAAAATTAGAAGTGGACAATTCTGTAGGCTTACAACCACCATGCAAGGTGGTTTAACCTCTCTTTGCTCAAACCACAGATGGACGCCTGCTCTTTGGCCAAGTGCCTCTGGTTGAGATGGATGGAATGGCACTGACACAGACGAGGGCCATCCTCAGCTACCTTGCTGCCAAGTACAACTTGTATGGAAAGGACTTGAAGGAGAGAGTCAGGTACCATAATGTTCATGCTTGTACATTAAGTCTTCATTTAACATTGTTGAGAGGTCTTGGATGTTGTGACGTGAGCAAAACACAAGGGGCTAAGTTGCAGCACTATGAAGCTATCTGCAGCTGCTGCAGCATGAGTTCGATCCCCGGCCAGGGAGGTGACCCACATGGTGCAGCAGGCTTCTCCTGACTTGCCCTCTGCTCCCCTCAAGAGGGTATTTTAGTCAATCCACCTGTTCTGTTTCCCACTCTGTCTCTGGTGAATCCTCTCACCCCCTGCACCTCTGGCCTGCACCCCAGCTCTTATATGCATAAATAAACAAATCATTAAAAAAATATATAAGGAACCAGTTTTACCACAGACCAATTGACAAAATAAGCATTAAGTTCCTATGACACTTGTCTAATTACAAAATAATCACCAAGCTTGTAAATAAAGACTCCAAACTCATTCAATATTAAATAATAGTTACTAATTTCATTCATTCATTCATTTATTTTCCAACCCACTTATTTCAGTTCAGGGTTGTGGGTAGCAAGAGCCTATCGTGGCAACTCAGGGTACAAGGTGGAACCCAGCCCTGGGCAGGATACCCTTCCATTGCAGGATGAACTCGCCCACCCACCCACTTAGACTAGGATAGTAGAGACATGCCAGTGAGCCTAACTGCATATCTTAGACATGTGGAAGGAAACCAGAGGACCTGGAAAAAACCCACACAGACCTGGGGAGGCTACACAAATGCCACACAGACTGCCAGGAACCATTTTTTTCTCATCAAAGTTATGATGTTGAACAAAGATTATTCTAGAATTCTATTTTTAAAAAGATTTATTTTTATTTATGCATACAAGAACTGTGGTGTAAGCCAGAGGTGCAGGGGGTGAGATGATTCATCAGAGACAGAATGAGGAACAGAACAGGTGGATCTACTGAAATAAATACACTGCTGAGGGAAGTGTGGGCAAGGCAGGAGAGGTCTGCCACACTATCTGGGTAGCTCCCTGGCCAGGGGCCGAACTCAGGCCACAGTGGCTGGTGATAGCTTGTGGTGGCTGGTGATAGCTTGATAGTGCTAAGACTTTCACCCCTGCACCACCAGGGAGGCCCCCATATTCCAGAATTCTTATCCAAGATCTGCAGGCTTCACCGACTGAGTCCTGATTCAGGTGCAGCCTGTCATGCTGGACTGAGGGGTGAAGACAGGAGGAGCAAAGAGGAGACATGCTTCCTACACCAGCCATGTCTTGTGCTTAACTGAGTAATAAGTAGCCCAGGTCTCCCCTTTATTACTCATAGTGTTCTGCATTCAACATTCTCATATTCTCTCTGCTCTCCTAACAAAATATATTCTCATAAAATGACCTGGTAAATTCTACATGATGGTGGAAAGGATTAACTCAGTAAACAAATAGATGAATGACCCATTATCACAAATGCTATTTAACATATCACCTTGAAACACAGTGACTTAAATCAGCAAGCATGTCTTATTGCATGCCCGTCTATGGAATAACTAGCCAGACTTGACTCATCTTGACTGAACTCACTCATATGTCTATAGTCAACCAGTAGTCAGCCAGGAGGCTTTGGTCTTGGGTATTGACCGTCAATTTAGGGGGGAAAGGATCATATGCTTCTCATCCTGATTCATTCTCCTAGTGGCTAGGTGGAGTTGAAAGAGAGGGCATATGAAGCCCCAAGTTCTAGGCTCAGAGCTGACACCTCATAGATCCCACCTCATTCTCTTAGACAGTCATGAGGTCAGCCTGGATAACAGGCTCCAGTATTGTTTTATCACAAATATTAGAAGGTGAACATCTGTGACAGTTTGCTGTTCTTTTTGCATCTACGTACCATTTGCTCTGTGCACACTGCTAGACTTGGCTGAGGATGACTGGGTGATCATTCTCCATATTAGTTTTACAAGAGATAAATAGACTTGAGGCAAAACAAGGACTTACAACTGTAAAATTTTATTCTTCATTTGGTCGCGATAAGGTTGGGTGAGAAGGGATCAATATACATAGAAGACTGGACAGAAGTTAAGACCCAAGCTAATTTTTCAGAAAGAGGAGAGAGAAAGAGTACATAACCTGGAATGAGCAAAATTTCTAACAAGAAACAGCACATCCCAAATTCCCACATTTCCATCTTTCAACCAAACTTAGTTTAGTCATTCTAACCTGTAATCCCAAATGTGTAGGGCAAGAGAAAGTTTCTTTTTTTTATAACAATGTAAGCAAGTACTAGCCTACAAAAGCAATCTGCTTCCCAGTAGTTTGATGCATCTTCAAAAAAATTCTTTTTAATCCCCCTGATTTGTCCAAGATGTGTACCCTAAGTCATAAATAGCATCTTTATTATTCTTTCCTTCAGGTTGGGAATGAACTGCACTAGATTAAAGAAAGCAAGCAAGCTAGGTGGCAGTCTAACATGGAAGAAAGATGATTTATAATCAGACTGGTCAATAAAAGTCTTTTCATATGCGTTAAAAAGAAAGACAAGAAAAAGAAAACAAAATTTGTTGGGCAATTAGCACATGGTGGAGTATACAAGATACACAATGAGTTTGCAAACTAGTTGTAGAAATAACTAGTATGTCATGCCTGCACCAAAAGGCCAATAAGTAACAATATATATTATCATTGGTTTCAGTAAGCATTTTAAAAAGTGTCAATTAAAGGAAAATTTTAAAGAGCAGGAAATAGAGTTGTTTGACCTGACCAAGAACTTTTCTCAGTTGACTAATTGAAGACCTGCTCAATTATATGTCTCCTCTAAATAAGTGAAAATGTTCTGGTACTAAATAGTTTTGCACTACTTGGTAAATGTCATTCAATTCAGATTTTAAAATGATATAATCTAATTACTTGTTAATGGCAGACTTCAACTTAAAGGCTCTCATAATTCTTTCACATATCACTTTATTCAACAAACATTTCCATAGACCCTGCTGTACTGCAGTCACTTGGCTGATATTGGCTCCTAAGCATGGAAGCTTAAGGCAGAGGGCATCAAAAGTCACCTGCTCCAATTTATACCATATAAGTGGCAGATTTGGAAACCCCATACTCAAAAGTTTCCTCTTGGAATAAGAATTACATTTTTTTGTCAGGATCGATATGTATGCTGATGGGACCCTGGATCTCATGCTGATGATTGCTGGGGGTGCATTTAAGCCACCTAAGGACAAAGAGGAGAACCTTGTTTTAACTGTGAAGAAAGCTAAAACCCGTTACTTCCCAGTCTTTGAAAAGGTAGGCTGCAAGAACCTAGACTTTTACACTCTTTTTGCTGTTAAGAATGTTTAAAGAGGGCCTCCCCTGGTGGTGCAGCGGTTGAGCGCTGGGCGGTTTCATCCCCGGCCACCTGTGAGGGTCCCACATGGCGCGCAGAGCTCTCCTGCTGCCTGCTGCTCCCCTCAGCAGTGTATTTTGTCTGTCTGCCTGTTCTGCTCCCTGCTCTGGCTCTGGTGAATTCTGTCACCCTCCCGTGCTTCTGACTGTACCCAGTGCTTGTATAAATAAATAAATAAATCTTTAAAACAAAACGAAACAAAAGAATGTTTAAAGAGTGCATATCTCTGAAAAGATAGAAATGATGTTAGAGATTTACTGCATTTGGACCAAAACTTTAATAAGGACTCTAGAACAAATGGCATGTGTAACTATGGAATTTCCAACAAAATATAGTTGGAATAGGCCAAGTGCACTGAAAGGATGCAGCATTTCTATTCTGATTTAAAAAATAAGCCATCACTTCTTTGCCGCATCTACTCCGAGAATGAAGACCATTCTCAGCAATCAGACTGTCGACATTCCAGAAAATGTTGACATATCCCTGAAGGGTCGCACTGTTATTGTGAAGGGCACCAGAGGCACCCTGCGGAGGGACTTCAATCACATCAATGTCGAACTCAGTTTGCTTGGGAAGAAAAAGAAGAGGCTCCGGGTTGACAAATGGTGGGGAAATAGAAAGGAACTGGCTACTGTTCGCACTATCTGTAGTCATGTACAGAACATGATCAAGGGTGTTACACTGGGCTTCCGTTATAAGATGAGGTCTGTGTATGCTCACTTCCCTATCAACGTTGTTATTCAGGAGAATGGGTCTCTTGTTGAAATCCGAAATTTCTTGGGTGAAAAATACATTCGCAGGGTTCGGATGAGACAAGGTGTTGCTTGTTCAGTATCTCAAGCCCAGAAAGATGAGTTGATTCTTGAAGGAAACGACATTGAACTTGTATCAAATTCAGCTGCTTTGATTCAGCAAGCCACGACAGTTAAAAACAAGGATATCAGGAAATTTTTGGATGGTATCTATGTTTCTGAAAAGGGAACAGTTCAGCAAGCTGATGAGTAAGATTTAAGTTGTCCAGCTACAGAGCAGCAAGATAATGGATGATTTCTTAGACCTATTTGTGATACATCTTTAAGATGCAATAATAAAAGTCTTCATTGAAAAAAAAATAAAAAATAAAATAAAAAATAAGCCATCAGCCCAAGGTGTCACCACCTCAGATTCCTTTGAAGTCAGTAAGGTTTTTTTATTGTAGGCTAATCATACCTCAATCAAAAGAATGCCTTTTAAAGTTATAGCTTTTTAAAGTCATTTTGGGTGAATACTAATTACAAATATCCTCAGTACATCTGATCAGTTTCCAAGCCTAGAGAATAACAGGAGACATGATAGACTTGTTAGCAGGGGATCCCATAAATAAAGGTTTGCAAAACAAAAGAATTCTGCAGATTTATTCTCAGTGTTAGGCAAGAAGATTTACTGTTGATTGCACTATATAGTTAAGAGTTCTTCCAATTTCAGAGTATCAGACAAGTAAGTTCCTGTTATCTGGAGACAGTGTATAAAGTTGTCAAGATACCTTCCATCTAAAAAAATATTTTCTTTGAGTTATAGTATTAAGGTATCACAGAACAGATTTTGAAACCTATGTGTCCTAATCCACGACTTCCAATACGTTTAAAATATTTTTTTTTTGTTCAAAATAGGGTCAAACTCAAATTCATTCATTGGAATTAGTCAATTGCATTTCTTAAACTGCTTTTAATCCATGAGGCCACCCTTTTTTCTCTTTCTCTCCTTTTTTTTTTCCTCTTTCATTTTTCTTGTTCTGTCTCCCACAGTGGATTTTACTAATTGCAACCTACCCTTTTATTCACTAGACTCCCTGCTAATTGGAAGTTAAAATTAGAGGCTAGATCATGTTCAGGTTTGATTATTTGGCCAGACTACTTTGTAGGTGGTTTGTGGTTTGTTCAGTAGCAAACACACAGTCTGGTTATCATTGTCACATCAATGAGACTGATGATCAGGGCCCAGATCCACTGATTCACTAGTAGATGCAAAATGTGGACCTCCTGATTCTATCAGTCTTTCTTCACTTCTTAGCTGCAATACTGTCTAAAAAATGAGTCTTCCAGCATAATACATTTGGTTACCCTTGGGTGTGGTTTATGAAGGACATGATTTCTTTTTATTCATCATTTTACAAAATTATTTAGCTACCTAAATTCTTCATTGGTGAGTTTAATTTTTTTGTTCTTGTGTTATTCTTTAAGCAGCATGATAATATTATTTGTGGACATAAATATAAACATAGTTGCTGTGTTTTGATTATTTTCAGACCTCATTTTTCTAATTTATTTATTTTTATTTATGAAGTATGATTGTTTTACAAATTTGTTAATATTTTGACAATATAGGATTTATCCCCTTAGGTGTGGTCATTGTAGCTCTCCCATCACCAAAGAATCTCTGCCATAGTCCCTTGTGCTCTCCCCAATTTCTCATTCCTCCTCCTCTCCCTCCCTCTTCCCTACCCCTCTTAGATATCTCCAATCTATGGTCAGTTTTCAAGGACTGGTTTTAAAGTTTGGCTTTGTTTGACCCTTTGGTTTCTCTATATTCCACATGTAAGTGATACCACCCAGTATTTATCTTTCTCCTTCTGGCTTATTTCATTTAGCATAACCTTTTCCAGGTTCATTCACATTGCCACAAATGGCATTAGTTTATCTTTATTGATCATTGAGTAGTATACCATTGTATATAGATATATATACCACATCTTGATCCACTCATCTGTTTTTGGGCATTTAGATTGTTTCCATATCTTGGCTATTGTAAATAGTGCCTCAATAAACATAGGGGCTGAGGTTTCCATTCAAATTAGTATTTTTTATGTACTTTGGGTAGATTCCTAGGAGTGAAATTGCTGGATTGTATGGCAGATCCATTTTAGTTAGTTTTTTTTTTAAAGATTTATTTATTTATTCATGCAAGAACTGGGGTACAGGCCAGAGTATGGGGGGTGAGAGGATTCACCAGAGAGAGAGTGGAGAACAGAACAGGCAGATCGACTGAAATACACTGCTGAGGGGAGTAGCGGGAGAGACAGGAGAGGTCTGCTGTGCCATGTGGGTAGCTCCCTGGCCGGGGATTGAACTTGTGCTGCAGTGGCTGCGGGCAGCCTCATAGGTTGCATCTTAACACCTTGCGCCACCAGGGAGGTCCCATTTTAGTCTTTTGAAGAACCTTCACAATGCTTTCCACAGGAGCTGGACCAGTCTCCATTCCCACCAACAGTGTAAGAGGAATCCTTTTTCTTACACCCTTGCCAACACTTATTTCTGATTTTTTATTTTTGTTTGTTTTTTTAATATGGGCCACTCTGACAGGTATGAGGTGGTAACTCATTGTTTTGACTTGTATTTCCCTGATGATAGTGATAATGAATATATTTTCATGTGCCTGTTGGCTATGGAAGTACTTCATGTTCCTTTGCAGAGTGCCTCTTTACTACTTCTGTCCATTTTTAAAAAATATTTTATTTTATATAATTCTTACATCATTTTTCATTTTTGCACAATGTATGCATTTTCATTTTTGTTATATTCCCCATACAATTGCACCCCCCTTATGTTGACCCTAACCCTTCCTCTCCCCACAATGCGTCTCTGGTTTATAGTTGCTGGTGTCACTCATAGCAGGAATTTAGAAATCCTAAATAAGGAACCAGGAAAAAGACTAATTATAATAAAGTAAAAATCAAAATCAACAAGCAACTATAAACTTCTGTCCATTTTTTGATTGGGCTGTTTGATTTCTTTTTGTTGAGCTGTATAAGCAAAGCTCTTATTCTAAAGGGAATTGAAGTATCCTATCTTTTGGCCAGTGTTAGCTTCTATTTTTTTCGTGGTCTTTTTTTTTTTTTTTTTTAAGAAAATTCCTTTTTTTTTTTTTAAGATTGATTTATTTATTTATACAAGCACTGTGTACAGTCAGAAGCGCGGGAGGGTGAGAGAATTCACCAGAGCCAGAGCGGGGAGCAGAACAGGCAGACAGACGAAGTACACTGCTGCGGGGAGCAGCAGGTGCAACAGGAGAGGTCTGCCTGCTATGTGGGACCCTCACCGGTGGCCAGGGATTGAACCGGCGCTGCAGAGGCTGCAGGCAGCTTTGCAGCCCAGTGCTCAACTGCTGCGCCACCAGGGGGGGGCCCTATTTGTGGTCTTTTTAACATGACTTCAGCCATGTATTTTCTCTTCCTTATGATTTTCTTTTCTCTGGCACACTTTATTATAAGATTACATTGTATAATACATATAACATGCAAAATATGTGTTCATCAACTGTTTATGTTGTCACTAAGGCTTCTAGTCAACAACAGGTTGCTATTATTAGCTAACTTTTCTTGGAGTCCAAAGTTATATGCATATTTTTTACTGCATGGAAGGGCAACACTTCTAACAGCCATGTTGTTCAAGGTCAACAGTATTTATCTTTTTAGATTTTATGTATATCTGGTATACTTTTAATACTATGTGCTTTATTTTGGATTTGTTTCTATTTATCGCCTCAATATTTCTTTTCGTTTGGAGAAAAACTTTTTAATTCTGGAAAATTTTCTACCTAATAACACTTGAGAATGATTTCATCCTTGTTTTCTCTATTCTGCCCTTCTGGGTTGTTGTTAGATATGTGTGGGAGCTTCATATTTTTCTTCCATGGTATTTAGTTTTTCATATTTTATCTTATTTCTCTGGGTTTCATCAGATCTGTGCACCCAATTACTAACTCTTTCCGCCCCCAACTTTTGCATTGAGGTTTTTGTTTTTAAAGATTTTATTTATTTTTTGCGTAGAAGACCTGGAGTGTAGGCCAGAGGTATGGGGGGGAAGGGATTCACCAGAGACAGAGTGAGGAGCAGAACAGGCTCATCTACTGAAATACACTGCTAAGGGGAGCAATGGGTGAAACAGGAGAGGTCTGCTGCGCCATGTGGCCTAGCTCCCAGGCTGGGGACCAAACTCTGGCCATCACAGTGGGCCATCTCCATGACAGCACTGAGGCCCAAACTCTAGGCCACCAGGGTGGTTCTTACACTAAGTTTTTTATATCAATGTTTATATTTTTATTGCAAAATTTTACTAGAATATTTTTAAAATTCATATACTCTTTTTTCTATGTGCCTTTCTTTTTTATCTCTTTGCATATTTTTAATTCCTTAAAGAGTTTATTCTTTTTTGGTTCAAAATTCTGACAATTCTCCTTTTTGAGGGAATCTGTTGCCTCTGTCTCATGAAGAGTAGTTTCATTACACATTACATGCTGTACAATTTGTAGCTCTGAGCCTGTTTTAGGAAGGAATTACACTCCATGTGTTGAATATTTGATATTCCACTGTTTTCATTTTTGCCTTGGCTGGTATACTCTAGAAATCACTGACTTTGGACATTTTTTGCCTAATCTGTACTAACATTGTTATTGCCTTAGTATAAAACTAAGAGTTCTTTCTTGTATATGTAATAGGAAGAGATGTGGTATTCGAATATACCGTTGCTCTTTATTTGTGGAATAAACCTATAATTTGTATATCTATTACACAAAACTGCATCTGAGACATTTTTATATTTACTTTTCAGTGGATAGTAAAAAGGCTCAGATTTGGACTTCTGGTATCCCTTGGGGATTTAAGTTTTCTACTTGCACTATAGTAATCAGATTTTAGCAGATCATAACCTTTGTGTCTCCCTATACTAGCGGGTACAATTTTACTTATTCAGCAGCAGGTCCATAAGTGGGAGCTCGATGCTAGCATTTTACCACCCAAAATGTCTTGATAACATTGATACGTTTCCAAAAAGATGGTGCCAATTTACTGAAATATGTAAGATTGCTGGATTTAACCTATCCTTGCAGGCATTGTTGGAGACTACCAAGAAAAAGATTCTTTAGTAAATTTGATGTGTACGTAGGATTACAAATATATTTGTAATATTTGTTTTTATTTGTAATCTATTTTTATTTATATTCTTTTTTTCTATAGGTTTTGAAAGATCATGGAGAGGATTTTCTTGTTGGTAACAAATTCAGTTGGGCAGACATACAACTGTTAGAAGCTATTTTAATGTTGGAAGAACTTGATGCTTCTGTTCTTTCTGACTTCCCTCTGCTAAAGGTAGTGTATTAACATCCATACAAAGCCCACAAAAAATGGACAGCTGGCCTGAAACAAAATGTGCCTCCAGGTCAATCACAAAAGAAAGTTAGGAAGACTGTTTCAAAGATTATTCCATTCATTTTGGCAATTTTCTTCTCCTTATTCAGAAAGAATCTTAGGACATAAAATCTTACGAAGTGAGAAAGAATGGATTGTTTTGATTTCTGGGACAAATATTTAGTTTTGATTTCTGGGATAAATATTTAGCAGTGTCCCTTTTTATAGTGTTTCCTATTTTTTTAGTGCTTTGAGCGTTTGTTCCTCATGAAGGAATGTTAACAAGTCTGTTTTTGTTGTTTCCTTCCCCAGCTTCTACCAGACAACTCTGTCCCCTCCTCAGTTCCCCAGACGCCAGGGCCCTCCCACCCTGTGTATTGCCTTAATTTTTAAGAGTTTCTGTGTGGATGGCACTATCTATCTCCTGTTGCACTGTGGTAGTCTTCAGACTTGTCCTTCTGAATCCTGCCACCTCCAGATCTTACCTGGCCTCTAGTCCAGTTCCTTAGAGTTATTTTATCTAAGAAGTGACTTTACATTTTGTAGTTAAGAACATTTTTTTTTATTACTAAAGAAATGAAAAAATGCAAGTACATGTGGCTACCATAGACGTTTGTATAAACCAAGAAAAGAAAAAGCTCTAACCAGCCTAATGTTACTGTATTACATTCCCTGACCCATTATTTTACATTTTCCTTCCAAATAAGATCATATGAAATATTGTTCTATGGCCTGCTTTTAAAATTTTTCTCAATTATCACCAATGTAGATGAATAAATATTCTTTTGCAATATAATTTTATTTTATATTCATTAGGCCATTGTGTCGCATTTCTTTGAAAAATCAGAACTACATACAAAGGGCACAAATTGAGAAATCTCTTTCCCATCACTGCCTCTCCCACCTCCCCATTCTCATAATCACTTTTGTTGGTGTCCTGTGTACCTTGCTGGTGTTCCTATTTATGCAGATACAAGCAAATCTCAATATATAGTCCCGTCCTGCTTTCCTACACAAAAAGGTAAATAGTATAAAAAAGTATGTGTCTTGTTCTGACCTCGGCTTTTTTTTTTTTTTTTTAAGCTGAACAATGCATTCCAGAGATCTTTCCTTGTCAATAAAGGAAACTTCTTTCCTCTTATATATAACATCATTTTAAATTGCTGGCTTATATTTCTTGCAGAGACGTACTATCATTTATAAAACCAGTTTTCTTTTTCTGGAAGCGTAGGTTAATTCTATTTTCATTGTGCTAACATTCCTATAGTTTTTTCTTTGCTCATACCCTTACACTTCACTTATAATAAATTCCTAGAAAAGAATTGATAGGTTAAAGAGTATGAATTTTTCAGAGTTTTTAGTATGCACTGCCTAGTCGCAACAGTGATTTTCAATAAAAAAATTTAACTCATTTAAACATGACAGCAATTGTATTACGCTTCCCAGGAAAACCCAGCAAAGATGTGTTGTGGGATTAGTTCAGATTTGACACCTTGGATTATATAAACTGGCAATCTAAGTCTCTCCTAAAAGTTTGATTTTTCTCAAAGGTTGTGACTGTTTTATTGGTTCTCATTTCAGGCATTTAAAACAAGGATCAGCAATATTCCTACAATTAAGGCCTTCCTGCAGCCCGGGAGTAAGAGGAAGCAGCCCCCGGATAGCCACTACATACAGGTTGTCAGGAATGTTCTGCAGTTCTGATGGCATCAAGTCTCACGATGGCAACAGTATTGACCCAATTGCAGCATTGACACCTGCCACCAGTCAGGGCCAGCTGTAAATTCTAGGAGTCAAGTATCCGAATAGAACAAAACCACATTGCCAATAACAACAAATGTTCATTAAATGCAGTGTGAGACCATTGCAAAGTGTTAACATTTTTTTTTCAATTTGTCAATTGTAGATGATACAATTTTGTGAAATCAGTGTTCTATAGAAATAGGAGGCAAATATATTTATGTCAGTGACGACATGGGACACTGCTCTTGCTTCCTGCATTAAGATCAGGATCACTGAGAAGAGAGGGATCAGTGATTTGGGGGGTAGGATCTCTCCAACACCCTGAAGCTATATAAGTATTGCAATAGGAAAAAAGGGGCAAATTGAGATTAAGATGATGACTGATGCTAGTAGATTCTAAAAGGAAGTATAGGGAGCAGAAAATGTCCAGGGACCACCATTTTAAGACCCTGAATCTAAACTTGGACAATTAGACACTCATGTTCTACTAAACATAGCCACTAAGACTCTTATTTTCTTCAGTAAAACATTTCCAAATAACACTGAAATTGAGATACAACCAATGACTATTTGCACGAATTGACCCAAACAGTCTCTAGCCTTGGTATACTTTAAGGGTAACTGTTGTGTTACAAGTGGTATAACTCAGCAATCTGTTACAGGGCAGGGAGAGGGCCACTCCAGACCCGGCAAACCTGCCTGCTTTAAATGGGTTCTGCCATCCGCAGCATCAACACAAAACACATGAGACTTTAATGGGAAGGGACTTTGATACAATTAGGAAACAATACAGGAAAGGCAAAGAATATAGTTTCTAAATCAAGCACCCAAATTTACCCAACCCCTCGTGGGTAAAAGTCCATCCAAGAAGGATTGGCCCAGAGCAAGGTCCCAAAGCCTGTGATAAGTCTAAAGTACCTTCCAGTGGGGACCCACAGAAAAGGATCAGAAACAACCAGACAAATCTGGAGGGAAAGGAGCAAAATCAAAAGCAAGACAAAAACCACCATGGTCACCTCCCCACAGGTCTCTCACCCACATCTGTGTCAACCAGTCCACGACCAAAAAGCAAGCGCAGTTTCTTCACATGTCTCTCTGCTCCATGTGCCTCCTCCAGGTCTCCTTTTGGCTCTTCATCCTGCTTCCTTCCTTCCTCAGTCTCCTCTGCAGCTTCTTTCCCTCTTTTTTTTTTTTCTTTCCCTCCTTTTTGGGTAGGGCAGGAAACCTGGGACCCCCCCCTTTCCTGGAGACCACCCTGTTACAATTCAACCCCACATGGGGCTCTGTTTTGTGGGTGTAGAGGCAGGACCTGGCCACAGTGCAGGTTTTCTGATCCAGCAGAGCCAGTAAAGGAGGAGTCAGAGTCCTCAGTGGATTTTGCAGGTCTTTTATTTAGATTTATCAGGCATAGGGCAAGCAGAGGTGCTGGGGGGCCGGGGGGATGGCAGTCCTCCCTGCCCCCAGCAAATCCTCACTCTATCTGGGCTCTCTCTGGCGTTCTCTCTGCTTCTCTTCTTCTCTTGGCTTCCGTTCGTTCTTGGCTTCTGCTGGTGTCCCCATGACGCCGCCCTTATAAACTCAGTCTCTCAGCCCGGGTGTACCCACTCCAGGTGCCCGCCATCAGGCATGCATCCAGGACCACAGGGTTCCCTCATCTATCCTAATGGCGGGAGGGCAGAAAAGCCTGATACTTTTTCCTTACCCTACAGTGGGGTATATAGGGGCTGACCTGGTGATGTTGTAGGCACAGCTATGGTTCTGAGGGGCCCCAGCTCTGGGGTGAGGCTCCTGCCAATGGCTCGGGGCACATGACTCCACCAGCACTACATGGCTGCTGGGGCGCCTTCCTGCACGCACTTGGTCAGCTTCTGAGTGTGTATCCATGTGCTTATCCAAACTTGTGACATGACTGTATAAGAGCAGACTTTGTGCCCTGTTGGGCCACCACTTCCACACTATCTGGCCCTGCCCATTCCTCCTCCTGCCCTTTGGGTGAAGGACTGATTAACATTCTTGGCAACCTGGGCCATTTAGCACTCCATCCCCCACCCCCACTCTAGCCCAGGTGGAACCTGAGCTCCTGTTTCCAGCATTGCAAATCCCCACTGGCGGTTAACTTTTAACTGATCACCTATCTTGACCCCCACCCTGAGAAAGCCATCACTGAGCATAATACAATGAATAAAACAGAGAGAAAAGGCCCCTGCCACCTCCATGTGGAGTGATTTTTTCCTCTGACCTCCACAAAAGCCAAGAGTCTGACCTTTTAAAAATTAAATGGAAAAGGTATGATATTTTAAAAATAAAAAGTCAATTTAAACAGTAAGACATTGACTTGAAGTGAAAGCTATTTAGGGTTCATTTCTTCTAGAGTTATTTATCCCTACTTAAAACCAGACTTCCCTGCATGTAACAGTTACATACAAAAAAGTTATAATAAAATTGTCCTTGGTTTTACAGTGATAAATGGGAAAACATTTAATTTCTCTAATTGCAAGAATTTTTAAGGTTTGTTTTTGTTGTTAAACCTTGAGAACAAAAAAAACTTACTGGAATATAAAGGTAAGGGCTGAATGAGCACACTGCTCACAGAGAAAGGGATATTTTTCACAGATCCAGTATTTCCCCCTATCCCATCTCCAGTTGCTGTCAATTAAAACACACAATTGGGCTTTTAGTTGTTTTTTTTTTCTTCCCCCCCTTTTTTTTTTTTAAGATTTATTCATTTATGCATACAAGAACTGGAGCAGGCCAGAGGTGCAGGGAGGGTGGGAGTGGGATGGGGGGGCGGTGAGAGGGCTCACCAGAGACAGTAGGGAACAGAACAGGCAGATCTACTGAAATACACTGCTGAAGGGAGCAGCAGGTGAGACAGGAGAAGACCTCTAAAAAGACCCAAATAGTCTTTTTCCTTTTTCGAACTTCTTCTAATTCAATTTTTATTTTATTTAACAATATTTACTGAGGACTTCAACTTCCAAGTGTGATGAACCACAATCCTGTCAGATAACACCCTGAGATGAGACACAAAGAGAAAAATCTTTAAAGAGAGAAAACGCACCCCTGGTACACTAATGGATAACATCAAACAGTCTGACATAATACATACAAAAACCTGAATACCATGATTCCATTACAGGAAATTCTATAAAAGGCAAAAGTGTCCTTTTCTAGTGCTCTTTTTCACTGGTTGTGTTGGCCTAAGTTCAGGGGTGCTGTTTGCACACATGGGCCATGTGGGTAGCTCCTTGGCCAGCCGGGGATCGAACCTGTTGCAGAGGCTGCAGCTAGCTTTACAGCCCTGTGCTTAACCCCTTGCACCACCAGGGAGTCCCTGGCCCTTTAGTTTTTAAAAATGCAATATGTTTGTGCACACACACCAGTTGCTTTACATGCAATGAAGGAATAGGGAAGGAGAAAATGAATAGAGAAAATGATCGCACTGTAGTCAGGAGGAACCAAGTTGGTTTTCTAATTGAGCGTGTCTTGTGTCTGCAGAACAGATTCTGGGATAAAGTGGCAGGTTCCCTTTTCAGTGAACACCTCCTGTCTGCTATTGGAACACATCATTTGCATCTTCATTACCCAATTCCAACTGGGTGTGTCTGTTTCATGGATTGCTGCCCTTCACATCTGCATCTGATCTGCCACATGGACACACCTTCCCTTTCCCAAAGGCTTTCGTTAATTTACTGAGTGGTGTGTGCCTCTTAATCTTAAACTACACTGAGGAGCAATTCTGACCTGCCACCTTCAAATCAATATGATCGTTGCTTTCCGTCTTGACTCCTCTGGGCTTTTCCATGGTCATGGCGAGGACTGGAGCCTCCACAGCTGATGCTTCGCAAGTGATACCAGGTCTGTACCCAAGTAGTGCAGCGCAGTGCCAGGAGGGCAGAAGAGGTTGCCATGTGTGGAGGAGGGAGGGAGCTTGTCCAATAAACGATTTATTTATTTATTTATTTTTTAGAGGCATGTTTTTATTTATTTATTTTATTTGTTTGTTTGTTTTGTTTATACATGCAGTGGGTACAGTCAGAAGCGCTGGAGGGTGAGAGAATTCACCAGAGCCAGAGTGGGGAGCAGAGCAGGCAGAGGGACTGAAGTACACTGCTGAGGGGAGCAGCGGGCAGCAGGAGAGGTCTGCGCCATGTGGGACCCTCGCCCGGTGGCCGGGGAGCAGCCGGGGATCGAACCAGCGCCACAGAGGCCGCGGGCAGCTTCGCAACCCAGCGCTCAACCGCTGCGCCACCGGGGAGGCCCCAATAAACGATTTTTTAATCTTCCTGAACTATAGGTCAATTTATTTTTGCTTCCATCACATGATCAATAGCTGAGAAGGCTATCCAGTGAAAGATAACAACTCCCCTCCCTGGATTGTTTTTTTAAACAACCGCTTCCTGGGTCCTCACTCCTCACCCTTGAGAAGCCAAGCCCTGCGGGTTCTACTTCATGGGTTCTGCAAACAAGCCCCAGGTCTGACTCTAACTCAGAATGGTCTCAGAGCACACCCCAAAACGCCTGACAACAGACACAGCCAGTAATGCCTGAGCATGATATTTTGCTCCATAATCCCATAATTACTACTTGCTGTCTTTCTTGTAATAGGCTTTATTCCTTCCTTCTTGCCTATAGAGTTCTCTTTGGGCCTACTGCTAGCTACCCAAACTAGTAGAGGTGACTGAGTGCCCAAGGAAGTGAGCCCTAGAGACCCCAATAATGGGACCCCTGCAACATTCAAGGTTCACTCTACTCCCCTATCACCAGGGATCTTAGAGTTGAGTGGAGAAAGAAAGCCAAAGGAAGGCCCCCACAGAAATGGAGGCGGGGCTGGGGGTCTGAAGTCCTCTATTTCAGGGGACACGATTCCAGGGAAGCCCCTAACTAGAAATCTCCCCTGTTTCAGTAAAGCCCTTTTTATTTTTATTTGAGCTTCAGTGTACAAAGAATGAAATTCAGGCAATGGCCCCCTTAACTTGACATTGATTTTTTTTTTAAGATTTATTTATTTGTTTATTTATTTATACAAGAACTGGGGTACAGACCAGATGTGTGGGAGGGTGAGAGGATTCACCAGAGACAGAGCGGGGAACAGAACAGGCAGACTGATGAAGCACACTGCTGAGGGGAGCAGTGGGCAAGACAGGAGAGGTCTGCCGCACCATGTGGGACCCTCGCTGGCCGGCTGGGATCGAACCCGCGCTGCAGAGGCTGCGGACAGCTTCACAGTACTGCCCTCAAATGCCTGCGCCTCCAGGGGAGGCCCAACTTGACATTGATTACTAACCCTCACCTTAGACTCCAACCTGGACACAAAAATGTGCTTGCTGCTGAGTTTCTAGCACAGGGCTGGAGGGAGAAAAGTTAAGACAAAGTCAGAGAAGGTGATTCCCCCTGTATTGCCAGCCCTGAGCAAAGCTGAGAGAAAGGGTTTGCTTTAGTTTTTGTTCTTTGGTTGGGGCATGGTGTGGGATTGAGTACTGTAATCATGCTTTTAAGCAAGAAAGGGGATTTATTAGAACTTGATGAACTTTTCTGGATACAACTTTTTATTAAAGTAAAACACACAGTAACAGGGACATTCATTCACAGCTGTTTTTTTGTTTGTGTTGTATATACAAATGCCACAGTCCTATTTTCTAATAGAATTAATGAGGTATAATTTATAGATTACAAAATGTTCAGTGAGTTGTACTACATTTAGCAGTTGTACAAACATCACCTCACTCCAGTTTAAGAATACGCCCACCACCCCTCAAAGTTTCCCTGTTCCAGTCAGTTGCCACCCCAGCCCCAGGCAATCACTAATGTTCTCTGTCACAGTCTATTGTACTTCTCCACCCAAAAGCTGACTGGGACCCATAGCCAAGGGAATAATCCTGAGTCTTGTGACTTTCTGTTCCTGAAGCAGAACCACCCTCCTAAGTGAGGCGCTGTCTTGTCTGGGCAGCGGCTCTCTCCACAGCCAATGGGCAGGTGTCACAGTCATGGCCGGAGCGTCAAGGTCCTGCTGAGATCTCAGAAACCCCAAAATAAATTAAGGATATTGAGGTGATATCTCAAAAAAATAAGATTTAATGCAAAAGTGAGCTAGGATTCCTTAGCAATTTCCTACAGCAAGGTGCAAAGAAAAAGGGAGCAAAGGGCAGAAGTTTGCAAACTGCGTAACATTTGAACATGAATATTCTGGGGTCTCTGGCATAGTTTCCCTCCTCTAAGTCCCAGGTAGCTTGCCAGGGGCCAAAATATTGATGACCTCAGCCCCTGGGGCAGTGGGAACAGCCATGGTTTACCCCAGGGCTTACAAATATTATTCTCTCTATTCTTCCAGTGTGTGAAATTTTGGGAATTTGGCTTGGGAGAGGGAAGGGCTGAGGATAGGCCCCGAGTTTATAGTTCCTTGAGTCAAACCAGTACTCAACATCACTCACAGCTTCTCTTACAGACTTTTTTTTTTTTTTTTTTTTTAATAAATGACTTATTTATTTATGCATGCTGGAGCTGGGGTATGGGCCAGAGGTGCGGGGGTGAGGATGGGTGGGAGTGGTGGTGAGAGGATTCTCTAAAGACAGAGCGGGGAACAGAACAGGCAGACTGACTGAAATACACTGCTGAGGGGAGCAGCGGGCGAGACAGGAGAGGTCTGATGCACCATGTGGGTTGCTCTCTGGCCGGATCGAACTCATGCTGTAGAGGCTGCAGATAGCTTCACAGTGCTACAACTTAACCCCTTGTGCCACCATGATGCCGGCGTGTGTACCTACTGCAACAGCTGCTGCTGCCGCTTTACCACGATTTCTTGTCTCCTGAAGCCGTAGAAAGGAATTCATAGACTTTTCAAATAAGTGAGCAGAGAGAAGCAATTCTTGTCTTAGAAAGAAAAGTTGATTGAGGAGAAAAGGAACAGAAATAAAGTGGGACTCCCAGGCCATAAAACCAGGCCAGGGAGGGGCAAGGAAGCCGAAGTGGAGTCGTGTCTCAGGGAATATACACTTTATTTCCCTCATTATTCTAAAGCTCCACCAGTCTCTCTGTGATTGGTTAGTTCTTGGCTGTCTCACTGTTACTGAGCAGGGGGATCTTCACATTCCTTATCTAACAAGTTTGTCTTTCCCCATTTGTTGCATCTTCCCCCTTGTTTGATAGATTTGTCTTTACGACCCTGTCTCCCAAATGAGCATCACTGCACCTCGAGGAAGAGAAAGTCAAACATCAGCTTTTGCAGAAAAACAGGCAGGCGCCCACTGGTCTCAGTACTGACCCTTTCCTATCTCCCCCTTCCATAAATATCCCTGCACTCTGTCAAAGGGCAGGATGATGGTTTTCCAGACATGAGTCTGCTGCACTCCTCATCTGTCAATAAATTAAACCACTCTCCTTTTCCCCAAACTCTACCTCCCTTTCTTGGCAGCAGGGAAACAGGCTAGCGTTTGTAACAACGTTGTCCTTGGTCCTGAGATGTTTATTATTCCCAGTGGAATTAGTTACATTCCTCTTGTTGCCCTTATCTCTGAAGGCTTCCTTAATTCTCCTGAAGTCCCGCACTGTCTTTGAGGCTGCCTAATTATCCCTAACTTGCCCTAGGATTCAACCAGGGAGGCCCTCTTACAGACGTTTTTGCAGGGTTGAGATTGTGTTGGCCAGCTATGAGGAACATTCCGAAGTTGCTAACAAGTGTTTTCTTCTTGTAAACTAACAGATATATCTGGTATGCATACATGTCTTCTGTGTGTGTTTTGTTCTGGTAATGTAACAGTGTGGTCCCCAGGAAAGGGGGAGGTTCCAGGTTTCCTGTCCCACCCAAAAAGAAGAGTGGAGCTGAGAGAAAGAAGAAGCTGCAGAGGACATTGAGAAAGGAAGGAAGCAGGATGGAGCCAGAGGAGACCTGGAGGAGGCACATGGAGCCGAGAGACACATGAAGAACCTGCGCTTGCCTTTTGGTCGTGGACTGGGTGACACAGATGTGGGGGAGAGACCCGTGGGGAGGTGACAATGGCGGTTTTTGTCTTGATTTTGATTTTGCTCTTTTCCCTCCAGACTTGTCTGGTTGTTTCTGATCCTTTTCTGTGGGTCCCCCCTGGAAGATGCTTTAGACTTATGGCAGGCTTTGGGGCCTTGCTCTGGGCCAATCCTGTTTGGGTGGACTTTTACCCATGAGGATACGGGTAACTTTGGGTGCTTGATTTAGAAACTATATTCTTTGTCTTTTCTATATTGTCCACTAATTGTATTAAAGTTCCTTCCCACTAAAGTCTCATATGTTTTGTGCTGATGCAGCGGATGGCAGAACCTATTTAAAGCAGGCAGGTTTGGGGGGTCTGGGGTGCCCCTCTCCCTGCCCTGTAACAGTAAGATACACATGACATAAATCTTACCATTTCTAAATGTGCTCTCCAGTGAGTTCAAGCATTTACCTAGTTCTGCAGTCAGCATAATCTCCATCTCCAGGAAATTTTCACCATCCCAAACTGAAACTGTGTGCTCATTAAACAACAACTCCAAGTTCCCCTTCTCCGTGGCCAGTGGCCACCATTGTTCTGATTCCTTGTCTGTACCTCAGAAAATATGTGTCCTTTTGTGTCTGGTTTAGTTCACTGAACATCATATTTTCAAGGTTCATTCCTGTTGAAGCATGTGTCAGAAATTCATTTCTTTTTCAGGCTGTCTTGTGTGTTTTTCATGGAAGTAAACCCCCACCCTTGGTGTTACCTCCACAGCCACTTCACACATTCAAGTTAAGGCCTTCAGAACTGACACACAGTACCTGAGCCAGATGAGCCTGCAAGACAGCGCCTCTTTGTCTGGGAAACCAACTGTGATCCTTTCCTCTCTGGCTCCTCTCACCACAGCGCTCTGCCCCTTCACAATTAGTTCTCAGATTTATGTAACCTCTCTGCACAATTTGGACCTTATACCTCATCTTTAACTGAGGCACAATACTTTGTCCTTTCCTGATACCCTTTCAGGTATCAGGATAGATCAGGGATCAAGGGGCCTTCATGCTGAAACCACACCTCACAGAAATTGGATTAGACAAAGATCAGAGAAAAGTGGCAATTATTGGACACTTTCTATGGCCCAGGCTCTCTTCCAGGTGCTCTGCATCCATTATACAATTTAATCCTTTCAACAAACTTTCAAGAGACATATGATCATTCAAGTTTGCACAAGTGAGGAACCTGAGGTCCTGAGAAGCCAGGAAACCTAAGTTCCCAGAGATGTGACCAAGATTAGGGCGAGAAGCCAGGCCTACTCATGCCAGGCCCAAGGCGCCTCTTCTTCCATAGTAAAGAGCAAATAACCACAAAACACAAGGCTTTATAAAGATTCAAATTCTTGTAGGGGAGAGACTATTTCATCTTGTTCCCCAGCATGGCCTGTTAGCATTAAATAATTCAATCCTGAAGGGACCACCCTGCTCAGCCCAAACCTCTGCTCAGAGAAATTCTAACAAGCCAGGTCTGGAACAAGGCCAGAGGGGCAATTCTCTTTCACATTCCTGGTAATGCTGGCTAACTGAGGGGATCCTCGGGTGGTGGGTCTGTATGGCCTCACTCTTCCTGGAGGCATCCCCCAAACCAGCCTGGCAGACTAAGAAGTCTTCTGGCCACTTGAGACAGCACTCACTGCAGGAGGCATGGGGGCAATTGACTAAGTCCTCTCCTTTGCACTTTGTATTTTCTCTTCACTATTTCAATTTGCTTTCCATAGCCTCTTGTATTTTTAATGATACAATAATCATAATAGCGACTGGTTGTGAGTGCTGCTCTGTCTGTGTCTAGTTTTGTGCTAAGCAGTTTCTACCTCTTACTTAATCTTCATAACCACCAGATAAGGAAGATCCCAGAGAATTAAGTAAATTTCCATCATCTTAGAACCAGTAAGTGACTGAAGGGAGTTGGAGCATAGAGATGCCTGGTCTTGGGGCGCCTGCTGCAGTCTCAATAGCAGAGGAATGATCTGCATTATTACCAGACTGTGCATAAGAAAGAAACCAGTATGGTGGAGAGGAGGGTGTGAAGGATTCTCAAGTTGTACTCTAAGCTCTATCATCTATTCTCAGGGCTGTAATGGACACCTAGAAGTAGCTGCCATTACCCAGTAATCTAGCTATCCCCTCATTGACCCTTCACAAATGCAAAAGGATCCAATAATCTAGCTAATTCAGTTGTGTTTTCTTTCAGGTCTTCATGGTCAAATTTAAAACAACAATTTAGGTGCATAGCAAATAGCTTTATGTAGTGATAAAGTATCCTGTCAGGTGTGAAAAAGGCGGGCAGCAGAGTTACTGGATGGGAAGAGATGCTGGAGTTAAGTGACTAGGATGATATGCCCAGAAAAAGGTTTGTCGAAGAGAAGGGACAGCCCCCGTCTTTATTAGGGAATGGAACTACAAAGGTCCTTCTGTGTAATGCAATTTGCAGCAACATGGATGGCGCTGGAAGGGATCATGCTCAGCGAAATAAGCCAAAAAGAAAAAGAAAAATACCGGATGGTTTCACTCATAGCAGGAATCTAGAAAACTTAAATAAGGGACCAGGAAAATGAATAACCATAAGAAAGTGAAAATCAAAATCAACAAAAAACTATGAACCAGAGACACTTTTAGGGGGGCGGGGGCGGGAGGGGAGGGATTGGGGTCAGAATGGGGGGGCTGCAATTGTATGGGGAATATAACAATAAAATTTATATATATAAAAAAAAGGTCCTTCTGTGTATATTATACCCTATCTGAGCAATTTCCAAAGTCATCTGTAGTCATCTATCTAATCAGGGCATCCACATCAAGGAAAGGGTCTGGTGTGCCTGTAGACTAAAGGTGGGCCTTTATTCCCACAAGTGAACTAAATTGAAAAAAATTAAAAATTAGAGGCTGCTTTCCAAATGAGACTTTGACATAGAGGTGTGTGTGAATCCAATGATGGACTCAGGCACAATGTGTGGCACAGAGCAGACCCTCAATAAATCACAGGTCTGGTGGGGGTGTGTGTGGGGGGAAAGCCCAGTGGACTATGATGGAGGGATGTAGGTGCCTTGGTGGTGGATGTGGTGTGGTAACATACATCTGAAGGAGTATAAACCTGTACCTCTGAATCATATACAGCATTGTGAACCAATGTTATCTCAAAAAAAAATTCATCAATCAATCACAGGTTTCCTCTTGCCTTCAAAATTTAAGAAGGAGGAATCCACATTTTTGCTGATTGCTTTGAAGACATTTGCCTCCCAGCCTCCCAGATTTGAGGTGGAGGCTGTGAAATCCAAGAGTGGATATGTTCTATGGCAGTCTCATTTCTGGTCCTGGGCAGGGAAGTCTCCCCGTGACCCAGTGCCTCTCATTCCAGCACAACTGGGGTTTGTTTCTTACTGGCCTCTCTGGGTCTGGCACCATAATTCAGTTCTGCTCCTTGTAATTCAAAAATAATTAGGTTTTGAGAAGTGGGAATGTGGGAAAGGTTTCTTTTACTCTGAAGACGGATGAGATGAGATCCTAGTCATCCTTTCAGACAAATGTCTGCAGAAAAAAATAATTGTTCTGTAGTCCAACTCTCCATCCAGTCAATGTAGTAATTAAGCAATATTTCTGCTGCTAGCAAAAAGATAACACTCCCACATCAGCAATTCTAGTCCAATGAATCCTTGTGTGTTTTTTACTGAAAGAAAACAATTAAGGCACCAAACCAGACAAGAATAGCAGCAGAAAATAATAGACAATCCAAAGACTGTTGAGTTGGGTGACAACCACACAAAAGAGGGAGACTGTTGAGGGTCAGGTCCCAGGAAAGTCCAGGTGCCCAGGCATGTTGGGGCATGTACACAGACACACATCCATACCCAAGAGTTCAGAAGATAAAACCACACTGACAAGCCCAAGGTTGAAATTGAACCAATTGTTACTTGACAAACTTTCCACCAATGAGAACTGCGCTGACTAAAAACCTTCTAATTTGCATAAAGTAGCCTTAACTTAGCACCACCCCTTTTGCCATAGCCACCTGCTCCCCACAGAGCAACTTGGGCAATCAGCTAAGTGCTCCTTGAATCTACGTCTCCTGGTCTGCAGTCCTGAGGCCCCGGACTGTGGTCTGTGTAATACTTGGTGCAACATTTCATTAACACCAGAGTGAGCTGAGAATCTAAGTGTCCCCCATCCTGGTGTGCAGGGCTATATCTGTAGAGAGTACTTGTATCCAAACTACCCTTCAATTTACCTGGTTCACTACTCAAAGGGAAGCCCCAGATCAGCTGCATGGATGTCAACTTGGAGCTTGTTATAAATGCAGAGTCTCAGCTCACTTCCCCACCAGGACTACTGAATCAGAATCTGCATTCTAGCAAGATCCCCAGGCGATCTGAGTGCTTACAGGTGATTTCAATCTGACTTTTGTAGTACTACTTATCTTCCCAAACACCATATTGGCTCCCCAAAAGAATGCCTGCCTCCCCAGGTGTAAGAGTATTCTATTTCCTCACATGTGCTGTCTATGCCATAGGAATGATCAAACATTTATCTCTACAAGTTCAAGGTCCTCCCTCCAACTTAACCCAGATACAAGATACCTCAGGCTTACATAATATTATAAATGCATGCTACCTCAATAAAAATTTATTTTTAATAAGGCGTTCAGGAGTAGAGTTGTTAGATGTAGCAACTGAAAATATAAGACACCCAGTTAAATTTGCATTTCAGAAAAACAATGAATAGCTTTTAGTATAAGTATGAATCCCAATGTTGTGTGTGTCTTATATTTCTTGTCATACCCATCCACACCTCCACCCTATTTCTGACTGTTATGTTTTTGAAACCCTCACTTGCTTCCTGTGGTGGTGATTTTGGTTCATGCTCTCTTCAGGCTCTGGATCGTGGTTTACCTGACCTGGTGAGAACAGCATAGACTTTGACATCAGAGAGACATGGATCTGGCTCTGCCAGTTGAACGACTAAGCAAGTTTTATCTCTCCAACCCTCTTTGTCATCTATAAAGTGAAGTTATTTAACTCTCAAGGCCATATAGATACTGCCAGGCACAGAATGTATCTGCTATCTAATCCCCCTGGCTGCCCTTGGTTATTTCTTGATAACTGGGTCCTTGGGCAGCCTTGGCAGACATGCCCTGGTAGTCTTTGAGTCCACACCCTTCTCCAACTGAAAACTGAATGTGAAAGCACTGATGACACAAACTAGTGCCCCCCTCACATAGCACCTCTAACTGGTCTGCCATGAATTCAGCTCTATTTTCGACAGTTCCTGGGTTAAAAATTTAGGATGAGGTCCATTACTCAAGTTACTTCTGTTGGGGGACATCCATGGTGGCACAAGGGGTTAAGACAAAGCACTATGAAGCTATCCACAGCCACTGCAGCATGAGTTCAATCCCCGGACGGGGAGGTGACCCACATGGCACAGCAGACCTCTCCTGTCTCACCTGCTGCTCCCCTCAGCAGTGTATTTCAGTCAGTCTGCCTGTTCTGCTCCCCATTCTGCCTCAGTGAATCCTCTCACCCCACACCTCTGGCCTGTACCCCAGTTCTTGTACGCATAAATAAATAAATCTTTTTAAAGTTACTTCTGTTGGGGCAGAGAAGAAAATATCCCTCTGAGACTGAGACTGGACAAATGAAAAAATTAACATCAGACAGATTAATAGGAGAAGGAGCCAAACTTTAATATCATATCATACATGTGGAGAATTGTCATGGCTGTCGATTGTAAATTAAAATGGTGTGAACCAGGGCTATCTATCCTGTTCCAGGAGACTTGGGGTGTCAAGGAGGAGGAAACTTCACATGACAGGAGAGGATGAGCTCCTACTTCTACTTTCCAAGTAAAATGATGAGTCTCTCAGATGGGGAGGACATTCCACTGATAAACCTACACCTGGATGATCCCCGCCAGTGACATTCTTCTACATCATAAAAAGTGAGAGCAGTACTTGTGTCTCCATTTGGAAAAAGGACAAGGGATAAAAAGCTCATAAGGCCTACACTGCTCTTTATTGACTTAAAATAATTTGCATTCTTTAAGTAATAGTACCAGTTTCTTCCAAAACTCACAGGGTCTCCACTGCCCTTGGCTACCATACCAAGATGACGTGGGTTGGAAGAGGTCCACTATGGGCATATGGAGAAAAGCCTCAGCATTTTGGGGACACCAAGCCCATACTATGGTTGGTATTTTGCCACCATAGCAACCTCTTGTTAGAGAGGAAACAGCTTTTAACCACTACCAAACCATAAATGTTCTTTTTGGTGGTCTAAATTGCATTGCTAACTAAAATTTGTTGGGGGTATGATACATTTCAGGCATTTCACAAATGCCTTTTGCCCGCTTGCATTTCCATCTATTTTCTCTGCACCTTTTAACCAATATTGCTGACTCCACTAGAGGTCAGCAGAAGCAAGAAGGCCATTCACATGATATGTGGCTGCTGGTAACTCAATAGGAGAGAAGTTGAATTCTGCTATAGCTTTTTTTCCAACTGGGGAAGAAAGTTGAAATTGATGTAAACATTTTATCTTTATTTATTTATTTTTAAAAGATTTGCTTATTTATTTATTTATACAAGCACTGGGTACAGTCAGAAGCACAGGAGGGTGAGAGAATTCACCAGAGCCAGAGTGGGGAGCAGAGCAGGCAGAAGGACCGAAGCACACTGCTGGGGGGAGCAGCGGGCGGCAGGAGAGGTCTGCGTGCCATGCGGGACCCTCCTCCAGTGGCCGGGGAGCAGCCGGGGATCGAACCAGCGCTGCAGAGGCTGCGGGCAGCTTCACAACCCAGCACTCAATCGCTGCGCCACCGGGGAGGCCCCATTTTATCTTTATTTTACTAGGTATATTATTCAAGCTGTATGTATATTTGATAATAGCTGAATAATCAACAAATTAAAGAAGTGTGTCACTTCTAAAGTTTTTTTTTTTAAAGATTTATTTATTTATACAAGAACTGGGATACAGAGGCACGGGAGGGTGAGAGATTCACCAGAGCCAGAGCAGGGAGCAGAACAGGCAGACAGACTGAAGACACTGCTGAGGGGAGGAGCGGGCAAGGCAGGAGAGGTCTGCCACACCATGTGGGTTTCTCACTGGCCGGCCGGGAATCAAACCTGCCCTGCAGAAGCTGCAGACAGCTTCACAGCACAGTGCTCAACCCACTGCACTCATTTTTAATGAGAATTAAAAATCAAATTAGTAGCAGATGAAGCTTAGGGGGCCGGGTTCCGATTAAGGAAACAATATCTCAAGATAATAAGAAAGGGGCCTCCCTGGTGGCGCAAGAGGTTAAGCACTGCACTATGAAGCAATCTGCAGCTTCTGCAGCACGAGTTCGATCCCCAGCCAGCCAGGGAGCAACCCACATGGTGTAGCAGACCTCTCCTGTCTCGCCTGCTGCTCCCCTCAGCAGTGTATTTCAGTCAGTCTGCCTGTTCTGTTCCCAGCTCTGTCTCTGGTGAATCTTCTCACCCCCCCCTGCATCTCTGGCCTGTACCCCAGCTCTTTTATGCATAAATAAATATCCACAGGAGTGCATTTTCAGTCTTTACCAACTCCTTTAATGCTGGCAGATCTTTTTTTTTTTTTTTTTTTTTGGTCCTTTGTTCTACGGAGAGACAGAGCTCCTCTTCAAAGTGTCCAGGCCTGCAGTGTGAAAAAGGCAGTCAGCATCTCAATCTGAAGTTATTGGGGATTGATTTAAACAGAGACACCAACTTTATTATTTTGAAAAGTTCAAAATGTTTTGTTTTCAAAGTAGAAGCATGTAGAAAAAGGGGATATGTGAAATAAATGCTTCTGAGAGGGGCTAGGGAGGAAGAGAAGGGCACCTTACTTCGTATAGGACCCTGTGCAATACCCCAGCAGGGGCTGCCTGTGCACATGTGTGACTGATGTCCTGTTTTCTTTCAACTAAACTCTTGCTTTAAACTGAGATTCCCGCCCCGAAGATGCTCGGATGATGTCAGACATAGACACCATCTGGCGTGCCAGGGTCAAGGAACTGAGAAGCTGTTAACAAGGTCAGGGGCTGCACAAGAAAAATACGGAAGCTGGTGTGGTGTGAGTTGTTATTATTTAGGCTGCAACTGCTTTTCACCCTGGCCTAGCTGCGAAAAACCAGGAATTTAGCCCTTGAATCACCACAGATTGTCTCACAAAGCCATAAGGGCTCAAGGACTCCTCTTTCACCCATCTGCTCAGATCATAGAGAACCAGCTCTGTGCTCCTCCTGGCATTACGCTTGTCTTTTTTTATGTGTGTGATTTTTTTTTAAATTGAAGTAAACAGTGGTTTACAATGCACTATAAAATTCAGGAGTGCAGCTTCACACCTTGACAAAATAAAGCTTCATGCTCACTACCAAAAATCTAGTTATCACCCACTACCATCCAATCAAACTCTTTTCCCATCCCTCCCAACCCCCACCTCTACCTCCACCTCCTTCAGGAACCACCTTTCTTTTGTCTGAATCTAAGGGTTTGGTTCACTTGCTTGTTCTTTATTAGTATAAATATTTTCAACATTCATCCATGAAGTAGTTCTTAAAAGCTTCCCACAGTGCTGAGGCCAGGGTGCTGCCTTCAGATACTCTGAATCTCACCTGAGGTTTTACATAGTCAGCAAGAAACATTTTACCTTTTACAAACTTGTTGCAGAAAAAGCCCAGCAGGTGTCTGGTTAATGTATCTACTTAATGTTGCCTACTATTGAGGAAGATAGGAGGGTTGTTCAAATTTAGCCTGTCTCTTAGAGCCTTATCTTCTGAGAACTGGGAGTCTTAGCAATGCTACAAGCTCCAGCAATTTTTGAAGCTGCTGATTTGCTCAGAAACATTGTTTTGTTGTTGCCAATGCAGCTTTTTTCAAGGCTGGTCCAGCTGTACCTTGGCTCTTTGGCTTTCACCCTTTGGTTGAGACCAGGCAAAGAGGTTATCCCTTTAACTGTGAGTTTTAGTTTACACCATTAGCTGTGTTCAGCAATGTCTTAAGAAGACAGGGATGACCTCAAGTTTCCATTTCACAAACATTTATGGCCCATATTTGCTTCATCTCTGTTTTTATGACATTTTGTTGGCTATATCCAGGCATTTTTTTAATGCTATGTCCTTGGTCAGGAATAAAACCTACAAATATAACATGGTTCCTGAGGAAAATATGCTCTGATGTATAAAATCTACTTTAGAATATAGTTTCTAGAACCACACCCTAATGATAACGTTTAACTCTATTTATTAATATTTACTGAGCTGGTACCCTGCATCGAGCCGCAGTCTGTCCTTTTAAGGCCCTGACCCCAGTGGGTGCATGTTGACTTCTAGTTTTATTGACAGACTCTCCATAGCTAGGTTGTTTTGTTTATTGACCAAATGATCTCTAGCTTTTGTGTTTATTTTCTTTTGACTTGGAATTTGTTTGCATTGCACTTCTGATAACTAAATCTTTGCCTTGGCTAAGTCCTTCCTTCTATGAAATTCTACCTGGAAATTCCCAGCATTTCAAACACCTCACATGCTATTACCCATTAGCCACCATTACCACTTTAACTCCTGCTGGTTGAGTTTCTAGAGTAAGTGCCCCTCTGTCTGTGCAAAACTGCACATACCTGATGATGGTGGTGGCAGCGGCGGTGATAGTGACGATGATAAAGATCCTTTTGAGTATTTCTATGCTAACTTTCGCGTGCATATTATCTCATTAAAACCCCACAATAACTTGGTGAGGTAGGTACTACTCTCTTTATTTTACTGATGAGGAATTAGGCTCAGGGATGTTAAGCAACTTCCCAAGTTTACATTGTTAATAAGTGGTTGAATTGGGTTTGAGATTAGAACTGAAAGTCCCACATTCTTCATGTATATTTGGCATAATTGACTAACTGCAAGGAAATACTAAGTTAATGGAAGGAATGCAAAAAAGCAAAATTAAAGCCTTTTCCAGGCTGGATCATGCCTGTGCATGTTCTGCCATACACTGAAAACAGTGCAGCATAATGCAACTCCATGCCCTATTGCCTAATGCTGGCAATGCTAGTCTGTGCAAAGTTGTCTCCAGTTAAAGTGAGTCCTGTTTTCTCTTTCTTCCTTTTATCTCTCTCTTCCTCCTCCCTTCTTTTTTTCTTTTTTTTTTTTTTGAAAGATTTATTTATTTATGTATATGAGAACTGGGGTACAGGTCAGAGGTGTGGAAGGGTAGAGGACTCACCAGAGACAGAATGGGGAGCAGAACAGGCAGATGGACCGAAAACACTCCTGAGGGGAGTGGTGGGCGAGACAGGAGAGGTCTGCCATGCCATGTGGGTATCTCCCTGGCCAGCTGAGGATCGAATCCGTGCTGCAGAGGCTGCAAACAGCTTCACAGAGTTGCTCTCCACTCTCTGCACCACCAGATAGGCCCCTCCCTTCTGTTTTACAGAGGAAGTTCCCTTTTCCTTCATGTGTGTTCTCCTGATATTAATTAATTTAGTAAGAAATGACACAGTAAAATTCCAGTACATTTTTTTTTTTAAATAGAGGCATGTTTTATTTATTTATTTATTTGTTTGTTTGTTCGTTTGTTTTGTTTATACATGCACTGGGTACAGTCAGAAGCGCGGGAGGGTGAGAGAATTCACCAGAGCCAGAGCGGGGAGCAGAGCAGGCAGAAGGCCCGAAGTACACTGCTGAGGGGAGCAGCAGGCGGCAGGAGAGGTCTGCGCGCCATGTGGGACCCTCCTCTGGTGGCCGGGGAGCAGCCGGGGATCGAACCGGCGCCGCAGAGGCGCGGGCAGCTTCGCAACCCAGCGCTCAACCGCTGCGCCACCGGGGAGGCCCAAAATTCCAGTACATTTTAAAGGAAAATGAATTTACCCACAATTTTGCAACCCCAATATACATTATTTTTCTTTTTCTGTGTTATGTTCCTATCTTTGTCCATATTCATATACTTGTAACCATAATGTGGAAATAATTGAATATTCTTATTCTTTTTATTAATTTCCCATCTAAAATATGTATTGCCTTTTCTAAGTTTCAAACACAGTACAGGCTTAGTGTGCAATATGTGAAAAAGACAAAATGTGCATGTTCATGTGTAAACACACACACACACATCCTAATTTCTCCAACCCATAGAAAACCACCTATAATTATCAAAATGTACATGATTTCTTATTTCCTATACAACATTTACCACATTGACATTTAGGAAGCACTGGGATAAAGGCAGAAATGTAATGATGAAGACATAGGACTTTTTTTTACCAGTGCCTTAACATAGCACTGTTTTTAATCCTCTCAACAATTCCCATTTTACAGATAGGGAAACTGAGGCACAGAGAGAGGAAACAATACTCAAGCTCTAGAGTATCAAGTGTCAGAGCCCTGATTTGAACCCAAGCAACCTGGCCCCAATGGCGGAGTTTGTAAATCACCTCATTGACACAAAACCAAGCTCTTACCCAGCCCTGGTTTGTGGGGCTACAGAAGGGGAAGCTTCTGGAACACAATGACACTGTAGTGCCCAAAGAGTCGGGTGGAGAAAGTTATGTGGAAGGAGAGAATTCTAAGACTTAACAGCCTATGCAAAGAGGGTGGAAGAAGGGTGAGAGAAGGTGGGTGTGGGACGAGGGGTGCAGGAATGAACCTGACAAGGGCTGGGGATCCTGAAGGACTTGTAAAATATGCAAGTCTGGATTTCAAGAGGCAGTTATGGTTGACTGAAGGGTTTTAAGCCAGAAAGTGACAGGATTCAATTTTCTTCTTAGGAAGATCTTTCTGAGGCATTATACTAAGCAATATAAGCCAGACAAAGACAAATACTGTGTAACCCCACTTATAGGTGGGATGAAAAAAACAACAACAAATATCTAAGCTCATGGGTACATAGAAATCAGAAATGGGTGAAGAATGTCAAAGGTACAGTCTTCCAGCTATAAAATAAATTAGTCATGGGACTGTAATGTACGACATGGTAGCCATAGCTAACAATACTGTATTGTATATTTCAAATTACTGAGAGCAGATCTGAAAAGTTCTCTTCACAGGGAAAAAAATTGTAACTACAGTGGTGATAGACTTACTAAGAATCATTTCGTAATACAGGGGCCTCTCCGGTGGCACAGCGGGTTGAGCATAGCGCTGTGAAGCTGTCTGCAGCCTCTGCAGCACCGGTTCGATTCCCAGCTGGCCAGGGAGATTCCCACATGGTGCAGCAGACCTCTCCCGACTCACCCGCTGCTCCTCTCAGCAGTTTTTTCAGTCTGTCTGCCTGTTCTGCTCCCCACTCTGTCTCTGGTGAATCCTCTCACCCTCCCGCACCTCTGGCCTGTACCCCAGTTCTTGTATAAATAAATAAATAAATAAATAAATCTTTACCAAAATGATTTATTTATTTATTTATTTATACAAGCACTGATTATAGTCAGAAGTGCGGGAGGGTGGGAGAATTCACCAGAGCCAGAGTGGGGAACAGAACAGGCAGAGTGACGAAATACACTGCTGAGGGGAGCAGCGTGTGCGGCAGGAAAGATCTGCACGCCATGTGGGATCGAACCGACGCTGCAGAGGCTGCAGGCAGCTTTGCAGCCCAGCACTCAACAGCTGCGCCACCAAGGGAGGCCCAATAAATAAATAAATAAATCTTAAAAAAAAATATTATGTCTTGGATATGTGTTATGGCTTCAAATAGTTTACCAAGAAGGGAACAAGATGACTTCTGTGCTTTTTTTGAAAAACAATGTAGGACTTCAATAAATCATGAGAAAATGTCAGGCAGACTCACATTGAGGTACATTCTACAAAATCAACTACCAGTACTCTTCAGAAGTGCCACAATTGATGAGAAAATATATTATTGAGCAAATGGATATCATAAAGATTCCAGCAGAACGTCCAGCCCAGGTGCAATTTACACACCAAATGCAGGCGTAATTAACAAGTTTGCTTACTTACAGCTCCTTCCCTTTAAAGATTCAAGGCCGGGGTCTCAGCACTCCTGTCTGGACAAAGTTGCATTTAAAAGAGTCAGATTACAGGTTGAGCAGTCCAGTCTCTTGGTAATCTCCAGGGGGCTGTATCTACTCCCACTGTCCAAGACTCCTCTTTGTGTGGGAAGCCGGTTTGCTCACTTTTTCTCTCCACCAATGGATCTGCCAGTTATCAATGTAACAAATGTGAAGACAGTTATGTTTAAAAGGAATCCTTTGTCTTTAAACTGGTGCTCAGAGCAGGGCTACCCAGGTCTGAGACTTCATGCATATATAATATAGCCTTTCCTGACCTCACCATTCCTGAAGTACTGCTTGTTCTTCCTCTGCCCAGGTAAAAGGCCAGAATTTCTCTAACAAGATCAGGAAAGATCATGAAAATCTGAGGCACTCTTATAGATCGGAGAAACTGGAAACCTGAGTAAAGTCTTCACTTTAATAGTTATTGTTTCAGTGTTAAAGTCCTCATTTGATCATTATATATACATTACATATTTTAAATATGCACACCATACATCTGACAAGAGGCTAATGTCCAAGATCTATAAAGAACTCATACTGAGTCAGAGGGCAAATTAGGATAATCAGGTATCTTTAGTGACATTGTAGGTGGGGACTTGGGGAGAGTTACAGAAGCTCCAGAGAACTGATTCTGATGGGATATAGTCAAACACCCCAGGACTAAGGGCAGCATGACATCCTGGATCCAGGATGATGAAAGATAAGGGATGTGATATAAGAAGATCCCAAGCACAGTAGCCGACTGAGACCACTGAGAACTAACCAGAGAGAGACTACTGAAATTTTAGAATAATGAGGGAAAGAAAGTATATATTCCCGAAGCAAGACTCCAAAATGGTTTTTCTTTGCCCCAGGTACCTTACACCTGGGAGTCTTTGCTCTTTGTTCTTTTTCTTAAATAAACTTTTCTTTATTCCCTAAGACAAGATTTGCTTCTCTCTACTTACTTATCTGAAAAGTCTGTGAATTCCTTTTTACAGTTTCATGAGACAAGAACTCGTGGTGATTACCAAGGTGAAAAGCGGCAGCAGCAGCTGTGAACCTCGCATGCCAGCTTCAATACAACTCAACAAAAACAAAGAACCCAATCAAAAAGTGCGCAGAAAAGTTAAGTAGACACTGCTCCAAAAAAGACATACAGATGGTCAAGAGGTATATGGAAAAATCTCATCATCACTTTACCATCAAAAACACAAATCAAAGCCACAATGAGATACTATCTCATACCCATATCAATCAATAAGACTATAAGCTGTTAAGTTAGACTTTTAAGCTGTTAAGTCTAAAGGGTTGTTAGGAGGAGAGTAGATTGGTCCAGCCCCTTTGGAAGTTTCTCAAAATATTAAGTTTCTCAAAATATTAAAAATATATCTATCATATGACCCAGGCATTTCTTTCCTAGAATCTAACCAAAGGATGCAAAAACAAGGCCTCCGGTGGTTCAGGCGGTTGAGCGTAGCTCTGTGAAGTGCTGTGAAGCTGTCTGCAGCCTCTGCAGTGCGGGTTCGATCCTGGGGGGATCCTGGGGGGCCGCGGAAATGCCCACATGTCTCACCCAATGTGCTCCTCAGCAGTGTATTTTGATCTGTCTGCCTGTTCTGCTCCCCACTCTGTCTCTGGTGAATCCTCTCAATCTCCCACACATCTGGCCTGTACCCTGGTTCTTAAATAAATCTTTAAAAAAATGCAAAAATATTAATTTGAAGGGACACATGCACTCTATGTCCATTTCAACACTATTTACAATAGCTAAGGTATGGAAATAATTTAAATGCCGAAGGACAGAGGAGTGGACCAGAAAAATGTGATACAAACTCACTCTCTCTCTCTCTCTTTTTCACACACACACACACATGCACACACAATGGAATACTACTCAGCTCTAAAAAAAGATGAATTTTTGCCATGTGTGACAACATGGATGGAACCAGAAAGTATAATACTGAGCGAAATAAGTCAGAAAGAGAAAGACAAATACTGCATGTGGAATATAGAGGAACAGAACAAAGGTCAGACAGGAGCAAATCAATAATAAACCCTTGACATCTGACCACACACACAAAAAAATCTGGCAACAAAAAAGGAGAGGGTGGTGGTATAGGAATAGAAGTGAAAGGCAGATCAATGGAACATGGTGGAGGATTATGGGATGGTAATGAATGGGGTATTGTAACATTCACCTGAGGAGGTATAATCCTATACTTCCTAATCATGCGTAGTTGTGTAAACCAATGTTACTTCAATAAAAAAAAAATCTCATTGTGAAGGCTAGAATTTGGACGGCTTTTCCAGAACTATCCAGAGGTATAGCCCTACTTGAGTCCTCAGTGTTTATTCTTTAATAAACTCACATTCTTAGTGCATGTGAAATCTCTGGCATAAAATTGGTGGTAAAATTAGAAGTGCTATTATGAGATGGCTGTGTGTAAAAATAGACTTAAAGTAAATATGTGATTATGGGATAATCAAAGTCTATCATTCACTGTAGCTTTAAGAAACAGATTCTGAGAAGAAGACACAGACACAATACAAAAGATGTTAATTAAAATTTCTATAATTCTGTTAAAAAAAGGTAAAAAAAAACTCACTTTCTTTTTCTTGGCACAATTTATGTAAGTCATCCCCACATATTCATTGTGCAGTCCTCAAAATTTAGATTGCCAGCTCCCTGTTCTATCATATTCTTTCCTGACTCCACTCTCCTTTGACACACTCCCCCACGCCCCACAAGATTTTTCCATCTGCCATTAACTTTGTAGCCAATTTCATTTTGATCATTATATGTACATTATATATTTTAAAAATATGTCCACCCTGCATTTAACAAGGGGGCTAATGTGATCTGCAAAGAACTCAATCTCCACAAGCAGTGTTTGTAAAAGCCTTGTCTCCACTGACCTCCAGGGCAGTCAAAAATGTCTGAAAAACCTTGTAGATGCTTTCATGGATCACCCTGAAGAGAAATATTATTATCTGTCATTTTTTTTTACAGTGTAACATGGAACTCTTGGAGCCTGGAAAACAGTGGGTGTGGCTATTTTCTATTGGATCCTACCCTCCCTGAGGCAAAGTGTTGTTACAATATTAAAGCACCTGACAATCACATCAGGAACTGAGCAGAGAGGTTTCCTGAACTTTCATTAGGTAAGTACTGACTTTACAAATCTTTATAATTTTTTTCCATGCCTGTTTCACATGCAAAATGTTTTAAAATGTGCTTATTTTTATTGTGTGGGTACTTTGGGTTCCTCTTATGCCTTCTGTGTGTACTTGAGAGATGTGTACTGAGCGATATATTACCATTCCAGCACAAGGGGAATGTGTGTGTGCCATAAAGTGACTATAAATGATGTGTTAAAAATGGTGTGATTTCTCTGTTATAAATGATGTGATTCATACAGCAGTGAACACACAATTATACTGAATTTAATTTGGCAGGGTCACATATTTGGGGACCCATTTGAGCAATGACTGCCACTGACTGGGCACCTCTTGTTAGAAAACACATCATCAGCTTCTGCCATTCAGAGGCTGGATTTACTCTTTGCAGTTGATTTCACAGGCATTATCTTGTTATTCATATGAGTTACTTTGGGATGGAATGCCAAGTCACATGAGGGTATTTTTTGCCTTCTCCTTCTTCCTCCTGTTTTTCCCTCTTCTCTCTCTCCTCCCTCCCCCTTTCTCCTTTTTTTCTTGTTCTATATTTTGGGACAAACAAGAAGTCCCTGTTTTCTTATAAAGGTTCAAATTTACAAGTAAATCTAAATGTATAGGCTTTTAGGATAGTATTCAAGTGCATCTGGATGTTCTTCTTAGGCAATTTAGGAGCAACAATGCCCTTCTCTTGAACTTACAACTTCTTTGGAGTTACCATGTTAAATATTCCCCATGTTAAATATTCCCTACTTTGGGGAATATTTACTCGGCCAAAGTACTTATGCAATTTTTTTTTTTGCTTTGTCATTGTGTATCTATTAAGTAACCAAAGTCTATTGCTTTGATAATTCTGTTTAAACACCAGTAACCACGTAGGAATTAATAATCAGGTTTTTTTTTTTTTACTTTACTAATGTTATCTAATTATACTATTACTCTATGCTGCTATATTGTAAAACAGTTGTAAAACGGCAAGTCCTATAAGAAACAGGTGTGGCTTTTGAGATACCTAACTATACCCTGTCGAGTGGAGCATGGACTGAACTTGAGCTAGTTATGTAGAAACAAGTTCTCTGCTTCTGGGAACACACGATTTAGGGTGGGTCATAGAAACTGTGATTTCAGCAAAATGTGAAAATTAAATAATGAGGTGTAATAGTGAATCCTAGCGCAAGTCAGGGATAATTAGGCAGCCTCAAGGACAGTGCAGGGACTTTAGGAGTTAAGGATGGCTCCAGAGATAAGGGCAACAAATTCCAAAGGGGACTAATCCAAACACCCCAGGACTAAGGTAAACAGATCATTCCAAATTGAGGACAATAAAGAAAAAAGATAAGGTCTGGGGCACAGAGACTTAGTTCCAGATACAGAGACATTTAGGCAGTGAGACCACCGAGAACTAACCAATCACAAAGAAACTGGTGGAGCTTTAGAATAATTTAGGGAAAGAAGGTGTATATTCCCTGAGACACGACTCTACTTCGGCTTCCTTGCCCCTCCCTGGCCTGGTTCCATGGCCTGGGAGTCCCACTTTATTTCTGTTCCTTTTCTCAAGAAACTTTTTCTTTCTCTAAATAAATCTGCCTCTTCTCTGTTGCTTGCCTAAGTGTCTGCGAAGTTCCTGCTGCGGCTTTGTGAGACACCAACCCGTGGTGGTCTAGTGGCTGGGGCTCAGCGCTGCCCCTGCAGCCTGGGATTCATTCCTGGCTGGGAGACTAGGCTTGAAAACCTGCAATTCCAGTATCAATAGGAAGAAGAAATGGGTCTGAATGTCAGAAGATCTAATGCAGACATTATCAATAATTAGCTAGCTGGTAAATTGCTTTCTCTGGGTTGCAACATATTCATTATGCACCTGAAACTCCTAAAAGGTCTTGCCTACTTCTTAGATGCCTTCTAGCTCTATATCTTGCGAAGTCAGAGGAGAGACAGCATGATATACTAGTGGAGCATAGAGTTAGATTTAGAAGGCACATGAAGTCCCTAAGAAGGATGCAACATAATAAGAATCAGTCATGCGCTGGAATAATCACCAACATAAAAAGAATAAAGGTCTTACTTAGGAAAGTCTCAGACTCTCAGTGAGGCCAAGTGACAAGTCACAGTGGTAGGGCAGCTTCCAGGGCAAAGCAGAGTTCACAGGAAAAAATTAAAACTGGCCCATGGGAGAAGATGTTCAAATAGTAATCAAGTGTAAGTACTTTCTAAGATGCTGTGAACAGGTTTCAGACAAACACAAGGAGCACCCCTAATGTAGAGGTGGGGCGCAGACATCTAGGGGCTGGGCGAGTCATGGCCTGGACATTGCTGTCCTGGAGGCAGAAGCCCACCTTGCAAGAGGGGCAGCTGACTCAGTTTCCCAGCCTGGCAGCCTTCCCACTTTGCTCTCACTTGTGTGGCTAAGATGATCATGGTAGTTGGGTCTAAGCCAATAAAAAGAAGTCACTTCAGGGTCCTTTGTGAACTGTCAGTTGTTGCCAGTCCTGCTTTTGCTGACTAAACTTCAACCCGCTTAGGGTCTCTGTCTCCTCTCATCTATGTGCTGAGGTCTCCAGCAGCTCAGAATAGAACAGTGGTTCTTGGCCAAGGGTGACTTTGCCTGTGGTGTTCTATTGTTATGGTGAAGGGTGGGGGTGCTCTGGTTCTGCTATGTAGTGAGTAAAAGCCAGGGATTCTATTAATAAATGTCCTCCATCAATTAATATCATAGTTAATTGACATCATAGTTAATGGTGAAATCTGAATGCTTTCCCCTAAAACCTGAAATGTCTATGCTAACATCTTCTATTGAACATTGTACTGGAGATTTAGCCAGTACAATAAGACAAGAGAAATAAACATAATTCATAACAATTGGAAAAAAAAATAAATGTCCTCCAGAGCCCATACTACATCCCACAGCAAAGATTTACCCAGCTGCAAATGGCAGGACTGTCAAGAAACCTTAGGACACAATAATTAATAACTGTTAGAATTCTTTGGCTGGTCCTAATCAAATGTATTTCATACATTTTACAACAACATGGAATATACACTCCCACATATGTACAGGCACATACAACATAAATGTAACTAAAATTAAAGTTTTGCCAGAAATATTTACCTTACTCCATGTGATGTACTCTGATATTTACTATTATGTTGCAATTGAAAAATGCCATTCAGGGCCTCCCTGGTGGCGCAGCGGTTGAGCGCTGGCTTGCGAGGCAGCCCGCAGCCTCTGTAGCGCCTGTTCGATTCCCAGCCACTGGGCGAGGGTCCCACATGGCGTGCAGACCTCTCTTGCTGCCCGCTGCTCCCCTCAGCAGTGTACTTCGTCAGTCTGCCTGCTCTGCTCTCCCCACTGGCTCTGGTGAATTGTCTCACCCTCTGACTATACTCAGTGCTTGTATAAATAAATAAATAAATAAATCTTTAAAAAAAAAAAAGAAAGAAAAGTGCCATTCAGAACCCATTGTCTTGATCTCACAACACAGCGGGATCCCAATCCATAGTTTATAGAACACTGTATGAAGAAGCTCTAAGTACTTGGTGTCAAATAAGTGTATTTGAATTCTAGGTTCACCATTTATGTTAGGCCAATTGCTTTAACCTCGACCAACATCAAAATTCCCAACTATAAACAGAATAAGAGTAGAATCTATCTCAAGTAATTTTTATGAAAATAAAGTGAGGGTTAAAAGTCAGGTAATATCCATTATGGAGTAGGCACTAAAAACACGTTTCCATGTGCTATATGGTGAGTGCACAGACATCCCTTATTCTCCATTGTAGAACAAAATTTACCCAGAAGAGGAAAAAATAGAGAATTTCAATAGAAAAAAAGGGAACAAACACATGCTTATGTGGAGAGAATTTAGAAGGTTTTGGAAACAGGCAAGGCAGTCAGCTCCAGCTAATGCTTTTGCACAAGTGCAGCAAATGGGGCTGAAGACTGGCTCCTCCCTCCTCTTACCTGTCAATGAAATCCTCTACCTTCAAGGGCCCCCAGGAGCTTCCAGGTCCTTCACCTGTGTGGCAGCCATGCTTCTCTATCTTCATGGAGTGAGTATAAGTGGCAAGCAAAGAGTGGTGTAAGGCAATTTTGTGATGCTGGCCACTGCAGGTGAGACTGTGATCACAGAGGACCTTCGTGAGACTCCTTCTGCTCTGCCATGAAGAAGGCAGATAACACGCCTTGTGTTTGAATGCGCATGATAATATTTGCATCTGTGATCTCATTTGTTCAGGTTTAGAGAAACTGAGAGACAGCCATCATGGCGGGGAAGCCCAAGCTTCACTACTTCAACGGACGAGGCAGAATGGAGTGCATCCGGTGGCTCCTGGCTGCAGCTGGAGTGGAGGTAGGTTCTGAGTGAGGTCACTTAAGTTAGATCCTGTTTTGCCTTAAATAAAAAATACCCATATAGAAATAAATGTACTTTTTCACCAAATGAAAATTTATGTAATTATGCCCAGAGAAGAGTTCAAGAACAATTAACTATATAAAAAGGAAGCAAAAGAAACAACCAATAATCATAATGCATGGACCTTAATAGGATTTGGATCTCAACAAATTATAAATATCATTCATGACACACAAAATAATTAGAAACTTGATTGAATATGAGATAATTATTGTTAATTTTTAGGTATGATTTTAGGTGTATTTTGGTAGTTATTTTCAACATAATTCTCATGTGTTAGAAATATACATGAACTATTTAGGGGTGAAATAATAAGAATTGGGCCTCCCTGGTGGCGCAGCGGTTGAGCGCTGGGCTGCAAAGCTGCCTGCAGCCTCTGCAGCGCCGGTTCGATCCCTGGCTGCTCCCCGGCCACCAGAGGAGGGTCCCACATGGCGCGCAGACCTCTCCTGCCGCCTGCTGCTCCCCTCAGCAGTGTACTTCGGTCCTTCTGCCTGTTCTGCTCCCTGCTCTGGCTCTGGTGAATTCTCTCACCCTCCCGCGCTTCTGACTGTACCCAGTGCTTGTATAAATAAATAAATGAACAAACAAACAAACAAACAAACAAATAAATAAATAAATAAAATCTTAAAAAAAAAAGAAATAAGAATTTACTTCAATTTAGTAAGAAAAGAAGAGTGGGTAGGTATGTTGATGGCCTAAGCAATTGGCTTTAGTTGGTAATTCTCTTAAAATTGGGTGAAGAGTATAAAAAAGATCATTATGACTTTATACCTGCTAAAAACGTCCATTAAAGAGGATAAACATATATAATATTAGAACATAAAGGTATATGCAACTAGAAATATTGGGAGGAATAAATTGTAACAAGCTGCCAGTTAAAAGTACAATACATCCACTCAGCAACGGTTTTGTTGAGTAGCTCTAAGTGCTAGGTTCTGTGCTACGTCCTGCAGATACATGGATGAACAAGACAGACATGTTCCTCCCCTCAGGTAGCTTACTTGTAGAGAAGATGCATACAAGTAATTCAAAGGAGTAGTGGAGGCCCCTAGGAAGATATCCAAGCATTTTAATGTAAAAACAGCTAGGTCTCTGTTGAGTGCTGCCCTTTAGAGGTATCACTGAGAAAGACTTCCCAGTCTAGATAGAGGGCTCTCTCTGGAGGGCTCTAGATAGATAGAGGAGTCCAGAACTCTGAGAGTTTTCCTGGGAAGAGTCATGGAAAACTTAGAAGATCTTATTCCCCAAGTGAGAGCAGCAAACGTGGGTTTCAGGTGAGGCAGCATCCTGCAAAGGTTACTAATAGTCTTCTCCCATCAATTTCATAACCAATTGTTTACCTAAACCTTGCAATTACACTTTCTAAGTGCTTCATGGACTTTAGCCATGAAGAAACAAGTACACAAAAAATACAAATATAGCATGTCATTCCAGATTGTATCCTCTTTTTTAAAAAAGATTTATTTTATTTATGCATACAAGAACTGGAATATAGGCCAGAGGTGTGGGGGGAGATGATTAGCGAGAGACAGAGTGGGGAGCCGAACAGGTGGGGTCTACTGAAATACACTGCTGAGGGGAGCAGCAGGGAAGACAGGAGAGGTCTGCTGCACCATGTGGGTGAGCTTCCTGGCTGGGGATTGAACTCATGCAGCAGTGGCTGGTGATAGCTTGAGACTTTAATCCCATGCCACCAGGGAAGCCCAGATTGTTCCCTCTTATTAGCCAATAACCTATTTTCACTGTAGTCAGACTTCAGATTTAGGGTTCAGGGATGTGTTCAGAGGCTATGGTCAGGATGAGGTTAGCACAGGTGGGTGAAGTTGAGGTGATGGAGAAAGCATCTCAGGCTTCCTCTTGTGCATCACAGTTTCACCGAAGACAGTAGTTGGCCAAGGAATTACCAGAGGTCCTTGGTGAGAAATTCTATTTCTTTTTTTTTTTTTTAAAGATTTATTTATTTATTTATACAAGCACTGGGTACAATCAGAAGCGCGGGAGGGTGAGAGAATTCACCAGAGCCAGAGTGGGGAACAGAACAGGCCAGACTGACGAAATACACTGTTGAGGGGAGCAGCGGGTGCAGCAGGAGAAGTCTGCGCGCCATGTGGGACCCTCGCTGGCGGCCGGGGATAGAACCAGTGCTGCAGAGGCTGCGGGCAGCTTCGCAGCCCAGCGCTCAACCGCTGTGCCACCAGGGGAGGCCCGAGAAATTCTATTTCTTTGTGTCAAAGGCTGATCCTCACATCTTATTGATCTCTATTAGCCTGACAAGATCACGCTTGCCAACTCCATTTCACCTCGGCCACCCTGCCACTTTGTAATTTCTACACACATATCACTATCTATATTCTAACCCTATAGGATCATATATGCACATACTTACACCAAGCAGGTAAGAAATAGAATAATTCCCATTTTTCCCATAAAGACTCTTTTAGAAATATAAAATGGAATGGAGTGATGTAATTTATATAAGAGGCACCCTGGGGGCCTCCCCGGTGGCGCAGCGGTTGAGCGCTGGGTTGCGAAGCTGCCCGCAGCCTCTGCGGTGCCGGTTCGATCCCCGGCTGCTCCCCGGCCACTGGAGGAGGGTCCCACATGGTGCGCAGATCTCTCCTGCCGCCCGCTGCTCCCCTCAGCAGTGTACTTCGGTCCTTCTGCCTGCTCTGCTCCCTGCTCTGGCTCTGGTGAATTCTCTCACCCTCCCGCGCTTCTGACTGTACCCAGTGCATGTATAAACAAAACAAACAAACAAATAAAATAAATAAATAAATAAAGCGTGCCTGTATAAAAAAAAATAATAAAAAAAAAAGAGGCACCCTGGTAGCAGTATGTTAGCTGGTCACTGGCACCATGGTGTACCCCATGCTAGGGGACACACACTTGTCCTGTCCTGGAGGACAGACCTTCCTGAGATATTAGAATTACATAACTAGAAGAACTTCCCAATCCCCTCTTCCAGTGATACTCCCTCCCATTCAAGTCCCAATTAACAATAAGTAGAAATATTGTGGAGGTGAACTGAACCTGCAAGAACAAGCAGTCACTTGTGCAACGCATGCTGTTTTCTTAATGGGTCTAATCTAAGCATCTCAATAGCCATGCTGTGTTATTCTGTGTACCCTGCCAAGTTCAGAAGTCTTATCTTCATATCAGGTATCGGATGGGGACATTCAAATTCTACAGTGTTATGTAATGAAATAACATTTACTGTGTCTGCTTTGCAGTTTGAAGAAAAATTTATACAATCTCCAGAAGACCTGCAAAAGTTAAAAAGTGGTAAGAACATGTACATAAATTGCTCTTATGAGAATATCTAGAAGAAGTTGTAAATTGAGGTTTTAACACCAGGCATTGCCTTTATGGGTATAGGCTGGTAGTTAGGGGTGATAGACAGGAGAAAGGGCTCAAAACTTAAGGGTGGGGCTCCTGAAACAGGTCTTACAGTTCACCCAGAAGTGAAATAAACTAGAACTCCTTGATTATTTGCTAAAAGATCTTCCCTAGAGTATTGGGTGCTGTCCTCTCTTCCATGTTCCTCCTTCTCTGCACCATGAGTGAGCTGTATGAGTCCCAGGATCCCAGACACAGTCAAATACAGTCAAACACAGTCAAACACATGCATTAGAGTGAAAAACAGGACACAGACCCAGGCACGTACTTGAGCTCTTTTCTCTTACACGCTCTTGCAAGGTAATAATATCTGAGCAATGCTGAAGACTTTGAATAGTAGGGAGAGAGTCCCGTATATAGACATCTCCCTCAAAACCTGCCTTACACGAGACGATTCTCTGACACTTGCTCTGGGAATTGGACATTTGAAAGGGCATCTGGATGGTTGCCCTGTTGTAGCCTCTCCAATTTCTAAAATATGCACGGAGATAAATTACCACAAAATTACAAAGGACTAACCAAATCAAAAGACAAATGAAATAATTGAGTGAAAAGTAAATGGTATATTAATAAGAAAAAGAAAGACTATAGGAAGATAAAAACAAACGTATCTAATTAAAGCATTACCAGGCAATTTAGTTTCATTATAGCTTCATTATATCCATAATTTTCATTCTAACATAATGTGATCCATAAACATTTCATGCTATTTTTTGTCTGTTTTTTTTTTTTTGAAAGATGGGAGTTTGTTGTTCCAGCAAGTACCAATGGTTGAAATTGATGGGATGAAGCTGATCCAGACCAGAGCCATTCTCAACTACATTGCCACCAAGTACAATCTCTATGGGAAAGACATAAAGGAGAGAGCCCTGTACGGTATTTTTTTAGTTACTTCATCAATGATTAATAGGGACAGTTTAGGCCCTTTCTCAAGTGAGCATGACCATGGTAATGAGCATGACCATGGCAGCAAGCAATACAGAACTTAGAGAGAGAGAGAGAGAGTGAGGTCCTATAAAGCAGAGAGCTCTGAGGATGAGGGATTCCACCAGGTATTTCAGGCATGTAGTCCATGATGCAGTCCACAGATATAGCAAATGATAGAGGTTTCTAAAGACCGATGAATTGTGCAGTCAGGAAGATGGACAAATCACACCCTAGATGCGCGGGCCTTCAGAAGCTGGACTCTAGCCACTAGCTAGAGACAAGAGAGAAAGCATCTGAGTATCTGGAGAAGGACTGGAAGAAAAAAACCCCAAAGAGCTGATTCTCAAATGCTAGTAATTTCATAATAATGACCAGACATAACTTAATAGCCAGTTATATACTCTGTCTACTTGAAATGGCTTAGTAAAGTCTGAAATTCAAGAGACTGGGGTTACATTGAGCATTTTGATAAAAGATTGAAGCAGCTAGATTTTCTCAATACAACTATATCTTGGGGTCTCCTCCTTATTAAAAAGGAACCACAAGATTGAAATTTAAGAATATTAAATTAAAGAATATTGGCGGTTAATCCAAAAGTTAAGCATGAGTATGACTTAATTGTCCACTATTAGGTATACACTCAAAAGATTAAAAAAATGCATCCACGCTAAAACTTGTACACCAATATCCATAACAGCATTTCTCATAATACTCAATAAGCTGAAACAGAAACATTCCATAACTGATAACGGATAAAAAAAGGGTGTTATAGTCATACACTGGAATATTATCTGCCCACAAAAAGGAATGAAGTAGTGGTGCATGCTACCACATGGGTGAACTATGAAATATTTTGCTAAACAAGAGAAAACAGACAGAAAGACCACATGATTCCAATTATATGAACTTTCCAGTCAAACCCACACATACAAAGAGTAGTTGGGCGGTTACTTGGGGCTGGAGTGGGGAGCAAATGTGGAGTGGCATTCAAGGCCACAGGATTTGTTTTGGACATGATAAAATGTTCTGGAATTGGAATATGGTGGTGGTTTCAGAATGTACTAAAAACTACTGAATAGTACATTTTAAAAGGTGACAATTAAGGTATGTAAACATACTTCAATAAAGCTGGTATTTTTACAAGTATGTAGAAAATACACTTTGGAACAAAAGAGAAATGGCCTCCATGATATGCGCTGGTTAAAACTATTTAAAGAATTGCTCCGTTTCAGAGGGTATTTTAGGTTGACTCGAGAAATACCGATGAAGTCAAAGTTGGGTAACAATATGTAGAGAAATGTGGCTCCATGTCCTATAGAAATAATGGAAAGAATTCCACCATGGGGCATCTAAATGGACCCGGCTGGTGTGACACGATGAGAGAGGGAGGTACAGGGCAGTGGCTCTGCAGGACTCCCTCTGAAGATTATTCAACAGCAGGTCTTTAGACATAGGAGCCCCACAAGTGTGTGCACAGAACCAACCGCAGCAGAGCAGGCAACCCGAAGCACAGTATCACCAGTGACTTGCAGGATTCCAGCCACGTCTCTTATGTCTGTGATTCCGCACAGGTCACCATGCGTGTATAACCAAACTTTCAGAACATGTCTACCTCGGCAACTTGTTTTAGAGAGAAATGTAATTTGTAAAACAAATAAATAAATAAATAACATCTGGCTTCTAAAAATGCGCCCAGTGGAGGTGAATTATTTTGCCACCTCCTGAGGCCTCATTCTTTTACCTGTTTAATTTATAAAGTCAGACACAGGGGACATTCGACAATTTGGTCATTTTCTTCCTTCAGGATTGACATGTATGGCGAAGGTGTGGCTGATTTGAGTGAAATGATTATGACTCTTCCACTGTGCCCACCTGATCAAAAGGATGCCAAGATGGCCCTGATAAGAGAGAGAACAACAAACCGCTACCTGCCTGCCTTTGAGAAGGTAAGTGGGCTGTTCAGTGGGTGCTGACATTAGAGGAGAAAGAATAGTAGTGCCTGGGCATCCTGGGGCCCTGACCACTTCCACTGAATCTTCTGGACCCTAATTAATGCAGCAGCTGAGTCTCAAGGCATTTTATAAAAATTGAGCATGAAGACAGGTTGCTTCTGGTTTTGCCAACATATACTTTTCAGCAAGATTTCAACTTCCTAGGACCCAGAGTATGTGGAGATTGAGGAACTATGTTCATGGGAAACAGTGGGAAGAACTGCTGGTATTGGCACCCAAGTGGGCCCGGGCGGTGTGACAGGTGGAGGTGGGGTGGTTTCTCCCTTGGGTAGGAATTCCTGGACAATGTCAGAGCTTGGGCTGGGCAAGGCTCTGAGAGCCACAAGAGATTGGAGCAGCTCCCACAGGGCTGCATGTGGGGTGTTCTGCAAGAGGGGTAGGGTCCACCTATGATCAGAAAATATTCAGGCAACATGGGCAGGAAGCCTGAGGCCTGCTCCCATCAGGAGAATATGGCGGCGTTTCAGAGATGGATGCCGTGTGTCTGACAGAAGTGGGGGCAGTGGGGTGGAGAGAAAGAGATGTAGAAGGATAAAGAAAATCTACAGATTTGGGCATGTCAGAATTTATCGGAAAGCCAAGTAAACTAAGGAAGTACCACCTTTATGTATATAGAATATATTTTAGTTGTTTTTCTCTTTGAAGTTAACAGAAGTTTTCAAGATCAAAACTTCCTGCAATCATGTAAATTAAAAAATATGAACCAAAAAAGTGCAGGAGTCTTACCTGTAAGTGAAAGTAATAACACTGCCATTCCTTTCTTATCAAGCATTAGATAATTTCATTTACTCAACAAATTCTAATTTATTGCACTTTGTCAGTTCCTATTTAAGGAGGGAAGAATTAAATCCTAATGAGAAAATACAATCTGCTGGCCTTTGTGGGGTGAGAGTTTAGACAAATCCCCTTGACAAGCTCTTCATTCATTGTACTTAATTCATCTATATTTTGAAGTCAAAAGCCCCATGATAATATAAATGAAAAATATACTCTAATATAGGTTTTGATGTTATTATCTTTACTAATAGTTACTCAGACATCTTTATGCCCACATAATCTGAAAGGGATTTACCAAAATGTTATTGTTGGTGCCATGAGTGTATTTTCTTTCTATGACTCCCATGTTGACTGAATATTTTAATGCCAAATATTTTCCCAATGTTTTGATAGGAAAATCAGAGGTCAATAAAAGTTGAAAGAAATAATACAGTGAACATTGACCTACCCGACATGTGGATACCAAAATCAACCTTCTATTTTGTTTATCATATCTCATTTCTCAATCCCTCTCTCTAGCAATCAAACTGTTTTTTAATATAATACAAAGCAAGTTGCAGACATCAGTTGCATCAGTGGCAGCTTTGGTTAATAGGTGCCATAGTGAAAAGGAAATGAAAGTTTGGGCTATACCTGAGGACAAAGAACCAGCACTCCTGCCTGTGTCTCACTGGTCAGTTGGTGAAAAGGTCTCAGGCTCCACCCCCACCTAGTGGGCAGGGATTCGGGACTGTCGGCCAGGAGATACCAGGTGAGGAGCAGCCCCCTGTCCTGAGTTCATGACCTGATTCCTCACATTGCCCAGGTGTTGAAGAGCCACGGACAAGACTACCTGGTTGGCAACAAGCTGAGCAGGGTTGACATTCACCTGGTTGAACTTCTCTACTACCTGGAAGAGTTTGACTCCAGTCTTCTGGCCAACTTCCCTCTGCTGAAGGTGATGCCCCCACAGTCCTCAGAGGGGAAGGTCTACATCTCCCATCTTGGGATCTCAGATTTGGACTCTTGGCCTGGTGACCAAACTCCCCGGTATTGTCCCGGCCTTCACTCTGGCCCAGGCTTCCAAGTCTGCTCTCAGTCCCTGATCTGAGGCATGAAAAGAATTGTGTTTTGTGAGGAAATTGGAGATGGATGCTTCCCCAAGGAGAGTGACTGAGGTTTTCTAAGAAGGGCCCAGGCTCAGCCTCTCTCTCCCAGGTCCTGTTCCAAGAGGGTTTCTGTCCTGGTTCCTCTGGGGTCCCCTTTATTCCAAGTGTGTGCTTGTGTTTCCACCCGAGTCAGTGTGTGCAGGTCTCCTTCCCTCAGCTCCTGCTCCCCCTTTCAGATGCTGTGGTCTCTCTCACAGCGCCCCCCCCCCCCCACCTTTCTCTGTCTCTCTCTGTCTCTCAGCTCTCAGGGCTTCCCTTTATATTTTCTGTGTTTGGATCCAGCCCAGTTTTGCTGTGTCTTCATTATTCCCCTGTGGAGACTTTATCTGTGTGGAGTCTCACAGACACACTACCTGTCCTTGTATTGCATAAAAGGAAGAGTCTCAAGGTTTCCGTGCAGGGAAGGAGAGGGGGAGGATGTGAGCTGAATAGTCTGAAACAGTCTGAAACCAAGAGTCGTCTTCAGTAATGAGTATTGAGCTGGAGTTTCCCCTCTGATCTTCTTTCTCACTGGTGTCTGCTTCCCAACTCCTGGTGGTGCTGGTGGAGGGGAGGGTCTGAGAGGTCCTGGCCTGTGCTAACGATGGGCAGGGGTTGGCTTCTCGCTGAAGCTTGCTCTTGTGCATTGCAGGCCCTGAAAGCCAGAGTCAGCAGCCTCCCGAATGTGAAGAAGTTTCTGCAGCCTGGAAGTCAGAGGAAGCCTCCCGTAGATGAGAAAGCGTTAGAAGAAGCAAAGAAGATTTTCAATATTAAATAAAGCGGGCATAGTCACCCCACACACTGAGGACCAATCTTCTGAAGATTTGCAATAATGGAGAGATTTACCTACTGTAGATTCTGGCTAGTATGAAACTAATAAAGAATTCCAATGTTTTAGTGACAAATAGTAAACTTCCAATGAACATACTTAGATGTAATTCATTCTTTTTCATGAGTTTCAAATAAAAAAATCACATTTTCAATCTTTTTCTATCCTGTCTCTTGGAATTCTTTCTTGAATTTTCTAGAGCTAGCAACATACCAAAATTTTTTTTTCAAAGATTTATTTTTATTTATTTATGCATACGCAGGCCAGAGATGCGGGGGGTGAGAGGATCCACCAGAGGCAAAGCGGGGAGCAGAATAGGCAGACTGACAAAATACACTGCTGAGGGGAGCAGCAGGTGAGACAGGAGAGGTCTGCTGCACCGTATGGGTCAGCCCCTGACCGGGGATCTAGCTTGTGCTGCAGTAGCCGCCAACAGCTCCACAATGCTGAGACTCAATCCCCTGCACCACCAGGGAGGCCCCAACATACTAAATTTTTTGATACGGCATATACATTCTAGGATTTCCTTCAAAAGAATTCCATGGTAGTGGAATTCTTCAAAGGAATTCCATACTATTTCCTCCTGGTTGCTCTATCCACTTGCTGCTACAGGTTAAGCAGCAGAATGTTTAAACAATATAATATATTCTCTCCACTTTGAAGACCAGAAATCCAAAGGTGTTGGCTGGCCTGCTTTGCCTTGGGAGACTCAGGAGGAACCCCTCCCTGCCTCTGGTGGCTTTTTGCGTCTTTGTTTCCCTTCCCTGATGACCTCCTTGCTTCAGACTGTGCCTCCATCTTCATTTCACTCATCCTCTGTGTTTTCTCCTCTGCTATAAGGATACTGGTCATTGGATTTAGGATCTATCTGGATAACCCAGCACCATCTCAAATTCCCTAACTGAAATACATATCCAAGGATCCATTTCCCCAACAAGGTCACATTCACATGTTGCTGGATCACCCACCACAGGGTATGTGAGAAAAGGTTGTTGGCAATTGTTGAAGGGTGTGGGTACATCAGGATTTACTATACTATTCCCTCTGCTGTTCTATTGCTAGAGATTTTCATGTAATAATTTTTAGAAGCTATGTTATTTCTTGAACTTCTACTTTGTGCCAAGGCCTGTGCCTGACTCAGGAAACTTGACTAAATAGAAGATGAATGTCCTACTTCTAGAATACCATGTCAATGGGAGAAACTGATATTAAACATAATGTCAAAATAATGTAAGAGAAGACATACTATGGGAAATGCATCCTAGCCCAAGGTACAAATAGCTTGGGCAAAGTCCCAAAGGCAAGCATTTGAGTGTGGAAAACAGGAAAATGTATACAAGTAGGGTTGCCAGACAGCAGATAAAATACAGGATACCTTACACTTACATATAAATTTCAGATAAAAGTGATTACTTTTCCATATAAGTATGTTCCCTACCCTACTTAGGACACACCTATATTAAGACATTATTTCCTATGTACTCAAAAATCACATTGACCCAGGCATCTGTCATCTCTTCTGCAATTCATTATGAAAGTTTCCAGACCACTTGCTCTTTACTGACATCTGTTCCTGCTTAGTTCACAGTACAGGTTTACTTTCTTTTTTCTTTTTTCTTTTTTTTACATCATTGTTCATCTTTAAACAATATTTGCTTCCCCCACCCTCAGGTGTAGTCCCCATAGAATTTCCTTCCTCAATGTACCTGTGCACCATCACCTCAGTACTCTGTGCTCCTTCCTCCCTCCCTCTAATCTCTCTCCCTCCTCCTCCCCTGCAGGATGCCTCTGATTTATAATTGTCTGTTTTTGTTTTATTGTGTTTTGTATTATTATTTTTTTACTCTGATGTCTTATTTGGTTCCCCTATATTCCTGCTATAAGTGAAACCATCTGATATTTTTCTTTTTCCTTCTGACTTATTTCACTGAGCATAATTCCTTCTAGCTCCATCCATATTGCTGCGAATGGCATGAATTTATCTTTTTTGCTTGCTGAGTAATATTCAATTGTGTATATATACCACATCTTCTTGATCCAGTCATCTATTTTTGTGCATTTGGGTTGTTTCCAGGTTTTACCTATTGGAAATAGTTCTGCAATAATCACAGGGGTACAGGTGTTCTTTTGAATCAATGTTTTTGTGTCCTTTGGGTAGATCCCTAGGATTGGAATTGCTAGGTCCTATGGTAGCTCCATTTTTAGTAGACTGAGGAACCTCCAGACAGCTTTCCAAAGTGGTTGGACCAGTTTGAACTCCCACCAGCAATGTAGGAGAGTTCCTTTTTCACCACATCCTCGCCAACATTTGCTATTGCTAGATTTTTTGATATGTGCCGTTCTTCACAGTACAGATTTTTATCTGCCTCAGTCATTGCGTTCATGTATGAAACCCTTACAGTGAATTTCTTCAAAAATGCCATGACACACTGACAGGCAGAGAGCGTCCAAGTAATCAAAAAAAGTTTTTTCAATCATCTATTGCCAGCCTCGAAAAGGAACATGTATTCACCAGTAGTTCAGTGATACCAGGATGATGTGGCACTTTTTCCTTGTGGCCCTTGAACAATGAGGGAGTGACTTTCCCCTGACCGGACTCTACCCTTTAGTAGCTTCAGAGGGAAGTCATTAATTGTGAAATAGCTCTAAACCCAGAGCAGTAGGCATTGAGCTGCTGAGCCAGTGGGAGACAGACTTTAATAAGGTAAGTAATGATCTAAATCTTCACCCATTGCCTCATATCTTGGTCATTAGATGGGTAATTTAAAATATTTCTCTGGCACAAAAAAAGTTGTTTGACATACTGTGTGCCTTCTCGGTGGACTTAGGTGACAGTTCAGGAGTCTTTGTAGTTGCAGTTGAAACTAATTTTATTGAAATGTGAAACTGGAGACTTTAGTTTAATAGCACAGATATAAGAAAAATTAACTCTATAAGGTGCAAAAGAAATGATCCCAATTTAGACAATCTGAGAATATTATAGTGGAAGTGGTAGGGTAGTTGCTTATGGAAAAGTTATTTTATAGAGATAGTGAACACACAGCTAATAAGAATTGTGAGACTAAAAAATTTAATTTATATTATATTATTTAAATTAATTATTATATGATTAAATATTATTATATTACTAATTAATAATTTAAATTAAGATTTATCACATTAGGAATAAATTAGTCTGAATGTCAGCTGAGATAAATTTTAATGCAGTCTTGGCCTGATTATCTAACAGGAAAGTTCAGTTCTTTCTGGGGTTCAAACAATTCATGGCAAACCTGGAGACTGGTTGGAACAGGGTTCCTCAACTGTGGGCTACTGACTTTGAGTCTGGGTGATACTCTGTAGTGGGAACTTGTCTACTATTCTTCTCTTTCTTGGTTTTTGGATTTAAATTATTTATATCAAAACATACATTTAATTTGTTTTAAGGAATAAGCTTAACATCTTTAAGATGACTACAGCAATAGTTTATTTCCAATTTTCACAGGAAATTGCCACTTCTTTAGTACTGTTAGAAAATTTAAGATTAATCTTCTCACTTATTCTTTTCATTTCATCTGTGCTTGTAGAAAGAACACAGGTGGATAAAGTTCTATCCATGCTACTGACAGTTCAGAGAGTAGAATGAAAGGTGAAACTGGATCAGAAAATTACTGTGTTTTTCAAAAATGACAATATACTTTACTCTGAAAGATTACATAGACATACTAACAAACCATAACCAAACAGAAGCTATTTCGAAAAAAATACCAATAAAAAGAAAAAAAATTGGATCAAATGTAGAATGACTAGGGGATGAAGAGCTTTTGGATGCACATGGAAGACACAATCCCCCACCTCCACCTCTGTGTCCTTCTATCTCATCTTGTAGGATTGCCCTTTCAGGTTTGAGGACCAAAAATGCCTCCAGGCACAACAAATCTCAAAGGCAGAACAAAATCACCCCAGTTAAGAATCATGAATAACATAACTTCTCATAATCCCAAACTCAGGGTGTCTTGATGAAAACTCACTCATCACGAGAGCATAAATATAGCTTTTAAAAAGCAAGAGATTCACCTGCTAGTATGAAGGAGTCATTCAATTAGGATGTAGGAGCAGACACTTCTCTTGTGGGTTAACACTTAATGTCTTCTAGAGAAGAGGCTGAGCATTGAAGTGAGAGTGAGTGAAAATGTGGAGCCCTCCAGTACAGAGCAGAATTCACTGGCAGAGAAAACAGTACCTATGGGAGAAAATAGTGAAGTGACAATGAGGAAAAGCACTTTGCAAAGGTGCTGTACAGAGAGAACAATGTTTGGGGAGGATTCTGCTTGGTCCTAACTTGCAGGATGGCAGGGAAGACAACCCAGGTAGCTGAATCACTGAGCTGGAAGCCATAATGCTGCCCTGGAGGCAGGACCCCCCTGGCAGGCTGGACGCTCCCTCAACTTCTCATTCTGGCAGCCTTCCCACCTTGCTTTCACTAAGAGGATTATGGTAGTTGGGTCAAAGTCAATGAAAGGAAGTCACTGCTGGGCCCTCTGTGAGTTGTCAGTCATCCCCAAGCTTGTTTTTCTCACTAGAGGTAAACTCCTTTAGCGCAGGGGCCAAATCAGGCCCCCCTCTTGTTTCCTACCAACCATCATCCTTGGCACACAGAGTTGCTCACTGAGTGAGAGCTGTGGATGTTTGAAGTTATAGTAGAGGAAATTTGAAAGAAACACATGTTCTACCCCATGTGTTGTCGCAGAAATAAATTCTAGCTTTTACCCAGGCAGAGGAAGAACAAGCGGTACTTCAGGAACGGTGAGGTCAGGAGAAGCTTTATTACTCATGCATGAGGTCCCAGACCCAGGCTACCTTAGGGTAGCCCTGTAAGGTCTGAGCACCCGTTTAAAGATCAAGGGTTCCTTTTATACATAACTGTCTCCATATCTGTTACATTGATAACATCGCTTTTCAGCAGGCACAACCATTTGTGGCAAAGTCCCCAAACAAGGGGGGGGCGAGGCAAGGAGGGAAACATGCAGGCATTCAGGGATGGCCTTGGAGAGAGAGACCAGTTGGTTGGCTGCCCGACCTTGTAGATAAGAGTGCTGAGGCCGTGGCCTTGAATCTTGAAAGGGAAGGAGCTGTAGGTAAGCAAACTTGTTAATGATGCCTGCATTGGAGTGTTCATTGCACCTGGGCTGGAAGTTCTGCTGGAATCTTTATTATATTCATTTGCTCAATAATACATTTTCTTATCATTGTCAGATTCACCTATGGCCCAGGAATGTAGCAGGAAAATCTTGGATTTGCTGATCTCTATTATGAACTTTATAGACATTATCTCACTTAACATTCTCAGTAGTCATCAAATGTAGCTATAACAATCTCTACTCTGATGAAAAAATTGAGGTGCAGAGACAAACAACTAAGTTTATGTATTTCATAAGAGAAGAACCTGTCCTCTCTTCACTGAGAAACACTAATTAGGACCACACCTAGAGTCATTAACTCTTCTAATTTATTACTGTGATTAGATGCCTTGCAAGGAATATTTCCTTATTAGATGAAATATACTAGCCCTAACTTAGTTATTTTGGGATGCCAAAGTAAAGCAAGGAACATTCTAATCAGTTTTTCTTCTTATCAAGTCCCTAAAGATCAGTGAACAGAAAGGAGCTCAGGATTTGATATTTCTCTCTTCCCCTTTAACCCTTAGCTGCCCAAGGAATCTGAAGACAATTAAAAAATAAGGGTCTGAGAGAGAAGCATAGAGAGTGTCTAAATGTCACACACAGCATGAAAAAACCCTAGATTGGAGATCAGAAGGAGAGCTTAAACCAACCCAACAAACCAAACATGTGAGCATTGGAGTGTTGCTTGATCTCTTTGAATTTAAGTTTCCTCATCTTTAAAGTAGGGTATTAGAAGCTATTTCCTAGGGTACACACACTCACTAGATACTAGGTGTGAACCAGAAACAAGACTGTGTGGTCTGTGTAAGGCACCCAGTTTCTCCGGTTCTCAGTTGCCCAAGTGTTGGGTGGGTCTATGGAAACCTCCCATTTGGAAGCTGAAGAAAGCTGTTTGTTAGGAAATGCATTGTGATAAAATAATATGCAAGGTACATTAATTCCCCTAGTAACTTGATCCTTAGTCTAGGGAAGGGAACATAGTGTGAGGATTTGAAGGACTCTTCTCTGCAAACTCTAGTCCATATCACACACACTTCACAGGTTAGTGTGAGCTTTCTTCTCCTACTCTCTCAGCAGAATTAACACCTCCGTGTATATTATAAAATACAAATACTGGTTACCAGAAGGAAGGGGGGATTACTGGAAGGAAGCATGGGAGGTGTGGTGGAGGGTGAATGAAGAGGTGTACATATGGAGGAGTAAGGTGTACATATGGAGGAGTAAGAATGTAACCCTTAAGTTATAGAGACATGCAAATGACTGACAAATTAATAATAAATAAATATTGGGGATAGATTTTTTAAAAAGAAAGTACAGTAGACAAAATTAGAAGTATTAAGATAGACGAGTTGGTTAAGAATGTTTCCAAGGATTATGTTCAATTCTAAAGAATAGAATTTTTGGATTCCAAATTTAAAATATGAATATTGAAAACATCTTGATATCTAAAACTTCAAGTGATATACATTTATTTAGAGATAAATCCACTGGGGAATGAGAAACATGTTTTTGTCATAAATTCTATAGCCACAAAATCTTGCAAGAAATGTTAATGGTTTCTTTTTTTTAAACTATTTATGTTTTTTTATATTTTATTTCATTTTATATAATTCTTACATCGCTTTTCATTTTTGCACAATGTATGCATTTTCATTTTGATTATATTCCCCGTATAATTCCCACCCCCCCTTATTTTGGCCCTAATCCCTCATCTCCTCCCCCCGTAAATGTGTCTCTGATTTATAGTTGCTTGTTGATTTTGATTTTTACTTTATTATAATTAGTCTTTCTCCTGGTCCCTTATTTAGGTTTTCTAAATTCCTGCTATGAGTGAGGCCACCTGGTATTTTTCTTTTTCTTTCTGGCTTATTTCACTGAGCATGATCCCTTCCAACTCCATCCATGATACTGCAAATTGCATGAGTTTATCTTTTTTGATTGCTGAGTAATATTCCATTGTGTATATATGCTACATCTTCTTGATCCAGTCATCTATTTTTGGGCATTTGGGTTGTTTCCATAGCTTAGCTATTATAAATAGTGCTGCTATAAACATAGGGGTGCAGGTGCCCTTTGGAATTAATGTTTCTGTGTCCTTTGGGTAAATACCTAGGAGTGGAATTGCTGGATCATATGGAAGTTCTATCTTTAGTAGGTTGAGTAATCTCCACACAGCTTTTCATAGTGGTTGGACCATTTTGCACTCCCACCAGCAGTGCAGGAGAGCTCCCTTTTCTCCACATCCTTGCGAACATTCGTTGTTAGTTTTTTTAATATGTGCCATTCTCACTGGTGTAATATGGTAGTTCATTATGGTTTTGATTTGCATTTCCCTGATTACAAGTGATGTTGAACATTTTCTCATATGCCTGTTGGCCATTTGCCTTTCCTCTTTGGAGATATTTCTTTTTAGCTCTTCTGCCCATTTTTTGACTGGATTATTTTCTTTGTTTTTGCTGAGTCTCATCAGCTCTTTGTAGATTTTGGTGATCAGTCCTTTATCATTAGTTTTATGTGCAAAAATTTTCTCCTAGTCAGTGGGGTTTCTCTTTGTTTTGGTTGTTGTCTCTTTTGCTGTACAGAAGCTCTTTAATTTGATGTAGTCCCAGCTGATTATCTTTGCCTTCACTATCACTGCTTTGAGTGATGTGTCTGTGAAGACATTTTTGAGGTGCATGTCATGTAGTGTTTCACCTATAAGAAATGTTAATGTTTTCTAAGCACAGTTTGGGATTTGGATAGAAAATGTAACTGTTGCTCCTTAAAACTGGCTTTGGGACACCAGCTTTCATGAATCTGCGTGTTTTCACTCATACCTATGAAAAACTGGTTTTGTTTATTGCTGGAGCTATTGAGTTTTTTTCCTCTGCTCTTGATACAGCAATAAAATACATATCCCTGTCATGGAGAGAGTCACCCTCCCCTTCTAAGTTTAACAAATCTTGATTTAAATGATTAACTAACATCTTGTTTTTTCCTTGCATTCTGAGGCCAGAGGGCCTTACTACAAAGACACTTCAAGAGAAAATCAGGAATGGAATCTTTGCATAGATGACATTTGAATTTCTGACTCTGGCTCACTTCCCTCTTTTATTTCCTTGCAACTCTAGCTAAATAACCCTACACTCTGACAGTGAGCAGGATGGTAGTTTTTCAGACTATAACCTGCTGCTCTCCTCATTTGTTGACAAATTAATGAAACTTCTTTCCTTCTCCTCAAAACTCCATTCTTACTGGCTAAGGGGAAGTGAGATAGGGATTATGGTATCAGTCCCTGCTGTGTTCAAATCACAGGCAGGTTGGAATAGATCAAGAGCTTTCCATGCTATTCACCAGATGCAGCCAAAATATCACTTTCTTTTCTCATGACCAAAAGACTGTGTACATAACAGAGAGACATACCACTGAAACTGAACACACGTGAGATGATGCTTAACTTTCATAGATAATGCACTTCAATGTTTTCTATTTCATTGGAGAAATTAGTGGATTTCACAATCCCTTGAAGTATATCATGCATTTTTTAAAAAAAAAAAAAAACAGTAATACAAAGTCTAGAATCTAAATGTTGGTTTCGACTAAATGTTGGTTAGAGTGGGTTTGAATTCCAGGTTTGCCACTTACTTTAGACAAATAACTCAAGAAACCTCAGTCTCCCCAGCTGTAAAATGGGAGGAATACAGAATCCATCTCAGGTGATTTTTGTAACATTACTGACTATAAACTGGTGAGAATGCCCATTGTGTGACAGACATTGGATGCGTTATTTCCATTCTTCCATTACTATAAAGTTAAGGCAGTGATATCCCCTTTTCTAGATTATAGAAAGTTCCAAGTTGAGGAGTAATTAGGATTATAAAAAAGAGCAAATAAAATGGCACCCTATGTCTATGGAAAAATATCTTAAGCTAAAATATTTTTAGCTATAGTTAAGTGAGATTGAACCCTGACTTCAGCTTTTGAACAAAGACAGGATGTCATTTACCCTCTGATACTCAGTTTCATTAACTTTAAAGTGGAGATCAAATCAACTAGTTCATGATGGCAATTAAGAGGATTAAAGATTATGTATCTTTAGGACAAGCATTGAGTCAGGTTCACTAAGAGGTTTTCAATGCATATTAACTCTCTAATTCTTCCCTCCCTGCTAATCCCCACATAAGGCATCTTTATCACTGGCTCCCACCAATTAGCCTACCAAGGCAATTAGATCTTTCTCATGGAGACGTGAGAATGGTTGGCTGCTAATGGGTGAATATTCTACCAAGAAACATTCCAGGGAGGTTCCCAATTCTTCCACGAAGGAGCTAGGTACTCCTTCAGCATTGCTGATGCTGCTCAGCCATACATCACATATTACATTTTTGCTTTTGTGGTTTTATTTATTTGTCCCTTTAGGTTTAGAGAAACCAGAAAGCTCCATCATGGCGGAGAAGCCCAAGCTTCACTATTTCAACGCACGAGGCAAAATGGAGTGTATCCGGTGGCTCCTGGCTGCAGCCGGAGTGGAGGTAGGTCCTGAGAGAGGCCATCTTTGTGGATTCCCCAACCCCCTTGTTCTCAGGATGTTGTTTTGGTGCCCAAAGTTTCTGCTGGTAAAGCTAAAATGTAGAGTCAGGTAGGGCCTCTCACCAGGACAAAAGTCTTGGTATGAGGATATCTGCTGAAAACAGCAGGCAGATATTATGGCTAGATTAGCATGACCAGCTAAACCTCCTTGACAGAAAGTTAAGTATAAACAGGGACTAGAGATAGGATGTTTTGATGAGCAGCAACAATGGAGTCTCCCAGGGAACAGTCCCTATTCACTGCCCCCTACCTCATGCCAGACTATTATGCATCCCCAATGCACATCCCCACCATGCACGTTCCTCCATACATTCCTCCATGTCCTTGCCAACCTTTCCTGAATCTGATACCCAATAAATGTGAGACTGGCCTGGAAAATAGGTGCTGCATATCCAGAGGTGTGCAAGCCTTTATACGTGTCTTTCCTGCTCTACTTGGACTTTGAGTTGTCTTTCCTCATCCTATGCCACTTCTGAAGCTGCTGCCCTGTGGGGCAGATATCTGAGGTTGGATCTAAAGTTGACTGTATTAAAGTACTTTTCTCACATCAGCTAGGAGACTTTTGTTTGCTGAATGAACTCTTAAGAGTTTTGATTTTAAAAAGTTTTCACTTATTAAGAGATGAAGAGATTTGACCTAATATATTATCAAGATTTCTTCCCTTCAAAGAGTGGAAACAAAATAAATTTATGAAACTAGTCATGATGTGTAAACCTCACTTTTATTTGGATTTATGGAAACTGAAGTGTCATTTTTGACATTTGTACAACAAATTGAAACATGAACATTGATTGAATAGTACATGGTAGCTAAGGATTATTGTTAATGTTTGTGATTATTTCAAAAGTAGTTTTTTAAAATTTTTTAAAAGATTTATTTATTTATTTATACAAGAACCGGGATACACACCAGAGGTGCAGGAGGGTGAGAGGAGTCACCAGAGACAGAGTGGGGAACAGAACAGGCAGACTGACGAAATACACTGCTGAGGGGAGCAGCGGGCGCAACAGGAGAGGTCTGCTGTGCCATGTAGGACGCTCGCAGGCCAGCTGGGATAGAACCAGCGCTGCAGAGGTTGTGGACAGCTTCAGAGGCTGCAGACAGCTTCATAGTGTGACACTCAACTGAGGCCCTCAAAAGTAGTTCTTATGCTTTAAGATACATTTTGAAATATTTATGATAAAAAATATGATATTTAGTATTCCTTCCTATTATTACAACAGGGGGAGCATGATAGGATACTAACTTGACACAAGAATGACATGAGTTGATTATTATTGAAGCTGGGCAATGTGTACAGGAGGATCATTAAACTTTTTTTGTATTTTAATGTGTGCTAGATATTTCCGTAACAAAAAGAAAAAACATAAATATTATAATACAAATAATTAAAATTAAAGCATAATTTGCAATATTAGAGATATAACACACCTACTCAGCAATGATTTTGTGCTAATATGTGCAGAGGCATGGATGAACACAACAGACAGTTCCCTTCAAACCATTTCACAGTGTTATAAAGTCACATTCCCTGTGGAAAACTGAGCTCTGTGGGACCCTGTTGAGAGCTGCCCACTGGAGGTGTCACTGATATAATACTTCTGAGTGGAGACAGGATCCCAGCATCTCTCTGAGGGTTTTACTGGGAGAAAATGAAGGACAAATTCATGAGAGCTAGTCCCTCAAGTAAAAGCAGTAAAAGAAGGTTTCAGGTGAAGTGGTATCCTGTGACGGGAACTTCAAATGTACTCCCTTCAGAGTCATAACTCACATTTGCCCATGCCTTGGTATTCCACTTTTCCAATTGCTTCATGAAGGTAGAGGAATTTAGCCTGGCCTTTGAAGGAAAAAGGACACACAAAAAAAACACCCACATAGTACATTCCAGATTGTTTCTTCTCTATTAACAAACAATAGAGCAAACAAAAGTCTCCTAGTCTTCCTTTTGCTCTAACCTGACTGTAGCTTTGAGGTTCAGGGATATGTGCAGCTCCTGGGCAGGATAAGATAAATACATGAGGGTCAAGTTGAAGTGATGCTGAGGACATCCCGAGCTCCTCTTCCGTACTGCAGCTTGACAGAAGAGGGTGGTGGTGCAAAGATTTACAGAGGCTCTTGCTGAGGACTTCTGGATTCTCTGTGCCTGACAGCTGATTCCCTTAGTCCTATCCATCTTCACCAGCCTCATAAACCACACAACACTAGCCAACCCAATCCCACCTTAACCACCTTGCCATCGTGATAACCCATATCCCCAATGTTTCTCTTGAACTGGATACTTAGACATTGCTGCACACATCCCACTATCTGACCCTGTGGGGTCACATCTGCAATATACTGTTCCACTGAGCAAGTTAGAACCCCCAAATTCCCAAATATTTTACCATCAAAATCTTCAAACTATAAGAATCATTGCAAATACTATATTAATTATTTGGTTTTGTGGGCCAGATCTGTCATATGCATTTTAAAACACTATAATATTCTATTTGAGAAGATGCTCCATCTTCACTTTGTAGATCAGGAAACTAAGTTTTGGAGACAGCAAATCACTTCATCTAGTTGTCAGAGCTATTATGAAGCAGAGCCCAGATTGCAAGAAAACTGTATCATCAAAATCCATACCTTTTTAACCCACTTATGAAAAATTTGTATTTTAAAATTTATTTTTCATTTCATTTTGTTTTCTAAGGAAAAAACCAGGAACCTTCCCACTCCCCAAATAATAACCATATTCCTATAAGAATGAACCTGCAAGAATGAACAGTTACTTCTGCAACACATTCTCTTTTCCTGTTGAGTCTAATTTAAATATCTAAATGGCCATAATCACACTCTAATGTGTATTCTGCCAAATTCAAATCTTACCTCCTCTGTAGGAGGCATCAGACATTAAAGGTTGAAATTGTTATGAAATAACAAGAACCCTGGGGCCTCTGGTGGCATAAGGGGTTAAGACGCAGCAGTATGAAGCTATCTACAGTCACTGAAGCACCAATTCGATTCCCTGGCCAGTTAGGGAGGTGACCCACATGGCGCAGCAGACCTCTCCTGTCTCACCTGCTGCTTCCCTCAGCAGTGTATTTCAGTAGATCCACCTGTTCTGCTCCCCGCTCTGTCTTTGGTGAATCCTCTCACCCCCTGAATCTCTGGCCTGTACCCCAGCTCTTGTATGCATAAATATATAAATCTTAAAAAAAAAAGAAATAACAAGAACTCGTGTACTATTTTTGCTTTGCAGTTTGAAGAGAAATTTATTGAAACTCCAGCACACTTGGAAAACTTAAAGACTGGTAAGAGCAAGTACCTAACTTCCTCTGATGAGAGTGTCTAGCAGAAGTCATAATTTGAGGTTTTAATACTAGGCAACACCTTTGTGTGTATAATTGTAGTAGGGGGTTGATAAGGAAAGGGAGAAAAGTGGTTCAAATGTAAGGGATGAGGCTCCTTGAGCACATCTTGCAGGTTACTCGGGGATGCAAAGATCTAGAACTCAGAGTACTTGCTAACGAGCCATCCTTGGGGCACTGGGAATGTCCTCTCCTTGCTGTCTCCTGTTATTCTACACTATGCTGTGTCTGTTGAGGATCTCAAGCAAGCCTCCCAACCAAGGATACCAAAACAGATGCATTACAGTGAAAAGAGTAGAAAAAGACCTAGCAATTGCCTTGAGTTCCTTTTTCTTATAGACTTGACAAGCCAATATCCTAGCAATATTATAGACTTAGAAAACAAGATCACATTGAATGAGTTGGAAGGTCAGGTGAGAGTGTGAAGACACAGATACAGAGCAAAAGGTCACAGGCAGCCGTCGGGATCCAGGGTCTGTTCTGCATACACTATACAATGGTGGATTTGAAAAGCACACAAAATACCCTTTTTTAGAAATCTATGTTAGCAGGGCCTTGTTGCCATGACTGATAGAAACTTACTCTGGGAACTTTCCATGTCAAGTGACATCTGACCTTGGCCATATTGCAACTTCTCTCAACTACCAGCTAAAATATCTATGAAGATAAATCAAGCGCAAAAACACACGGACCTAGATACCAGGTATCTGAATGTGAACTAAAGAGATCAATGAAATAATAGATTAAAAAGAAAAAGGAAGATTGATGAGAAAAATGATAAAAAGTTAAAAACAAATGTTTCCATTGAATGTTACCAAGTAATAATTTTTAAAATAATTTTCATACCTTCAGTCATTCCAACACACATTTTCTTTTCCAAAAAAGTAAGAGTCATAAAATAGTTCACGCTACTTTTTCTTTTCTTCTCTCAACAGATGGGAGTTTGTTGTTCCAGCAAGTACCAATGGTTGAAATTGATGGGATGAAGCTGGTCCAGACCAGAGCCATTCTCAACTACATTGCCACCAAGTACAACCTCTACGGGAAAGACATAAAGGAGAGAGCCCTGTACGGTATTTCTTTGTTCGTTTGCTGTCCTTTCACTAACAATTAATTGGAAAAGTTCAAGTTCTGATCGCACAGATCTGTGGTAGGGGGATCATAAGCATCAACGGTATAGGCCTCGGAGATAAAGGAAAAAAAAAAGGGCAGCAGAGAGCTACAAGGAGAAGGGTTTCTTTCAGCGTGGAATCAAGCAAGTGAGGTGACATAAGAAGATGCAGTCCACACTCACAGCTAATGACAGAGGCTTCCAAGTACTGATGCATCATGCACCTAGGAGGATGGGGTAATTGGGACTCCAGGTGCTCAGACCTCTGGAAGCTGGATACCAGCTAACAAGTAGACATCAGGGACACAGCACCTGACTGTCTTATTGATGAGGCTGGGAAAGGATGGGTCGAAGGAGTTGGTTCTCAATTTCCAGAATTACAAGAATGATGACCAGGATCCTAATTTATTAGTCAGTTTTAAAAAGCTGACCACTCTACAGGGTTAGCAGAGGTTGGTGCCCAAGAAACCCAGGTTAACTCTGATACAGGACTGAAGCAGCCAGGTTTACTGAATACAAATGGGGGTGTTTTCCCTGTTGTGGGGCCATGTGATTGAAATGAAAATTAGGTGTGGTATTGCTGGCAATTGCTCAAATAGTTAACCTTGGTGTTACTGTATGCTTCAGAGTTTCCACTACAAGGTTTACACCCAAGAGAATTTAAAATATGTCTACACTACAACTTCTATACTAAAGTCCCCAGTAGCATTGTCAAGAAGCTGCAACAACAAAATATCAAAGAACTGGTAAATAGGGTTGTATTCATATACTGGAGTATTATGTACCATTTAAAATGAATGTTTGCTATAACATAGAAAACCTCAAAAACATTGTTACACAAAATAAAACAGACACACAAGGGACACTTTTCTAAACATTTATATGATTAGAGAGAAGTTCAGTTGTTCCAAGAGACAAGAAGGAAGGAAGAATGTGGACTGCCAGCTAAAGCATTCAGCGGTTTCTTGGAGTGCCAAGAAAATTCTGGAATGCAGTGTGCTAAAAGTACAAAATTCTGGGACTTTACAAAAAATTGGTGACCTGGATAGGTCAACAATGCTCTCTGTCCCTCTATAATTGGTTGTGCGTGTATAACCAAGTTTTCAGAACATGTCTACCTCAGTAACTTGTTCTAGAGAGAACTGTAATATGTAAAAAAAAAATAAATACATAACTGAACATTTGGCTTCTAAAAATGAGCCCAGTGGAGGTGAATTATTTTGCCTCCTGATGCCTCATTCTTTTACCTGTTTAATTTATAAAGTCAGACACAGGGGACATTAGACAATTTGGTCATTTTCTTCCTTCAGGATTGACATGTATGGCGAAGGTGTGGCTGATTTGAGTGAAATGCTTCTGAGTTTGCTATTTTGTCCACCTGATCAAAAAGATGCCAAGATCGCCCTGATCAAAGAGAGAACAACAAATCGCTACCTGCCTGCCTTTGAGAAGGTAAGTGGGCTGTTCAGTTTTGGTGCTGAGATTAGAGGAGAAAGAATAGCATTGCCTGGGCATTCTGGGGCCCTGACCACTTCCACTGAGTCTTCTGGACCCTAATTAATGCAGCAATGCAGCAGCTGAGTCTCAAGGCATTTTATAAAAATTGAGCATGAAGATGGGTTGTTCTGGTTTTACCAAGGTACAGTTTTCAGCAAGATTTCAACTTCCTAGGACCCAGAGTATGTGGAGACTGAGGAACCATGTTCATGGGAAACAGTGGGAAGAACTGCTGGTATTGGAACCCAAGTGGGCCCAGGTGGTGTGACAGGTGGAGGTGGGGCGGTTTCTCTCTTGGACGGGAATTCCTGGTCAGCATCAGAGCTTGGGCTGGGCAAGCCTCTGAGAGCTGCAAGAGATTGGAGCAGCTCCCACATGGCTGCATGTGGGGTGTTCTGCAAGAGGGGTCCATCTACAATGAGAAAATGTTCAGGCAACGTGGGCAGGAAGCCTGAGGCCTGCCCCCATCAGGAGAATATGGCGGTGTTTCAGAGACAGATGCCATGTCTGACAGAAGTGGGGGCTGTGGGGTGGAGAGAAAGAGAAGAAAAGATGCTAAGATGATAAGTAACACATGTATATATTACAACATGATTTTGATGTTACCATGCTCTTTATCAACAATTGTTCATACTTCTACATGCCTACATACTCCAAAAGGATATTTGCCAAAATATAATTATCTTTAGTTAGTGGTGCCATATATATATTTTTCTTTTTTCTCATGATCCCCTATTCAAAATTTTTAATAAGCATCTCATATTTTCTTTCCTATTTTATTATCCAAATTCACACATACTGAAAGGTTGAAGGAGATGTACAATGAACTTACAGACTCACCACCTAGATACAGAAATGGACATTATGTTATGTTTGCATTATCATGGATCTCTCCATGCATCTCTCCTCCCGTGAATCATAGTTTTTTCATGCATTTCAAAGTAAGTTGCAGACAGCCCTGCAGTCACCCTAGATAATGCAGCAAGAAAATGATAACAATTTCCACCAACATTAGTGACAACACTGGTGGATTAAGAGTCAGAACCTGTATTTAAAGAGGTGTTGAGATGATCTTATCCAGGTATACTTCAGATGCCAGAGAGATAGGAAGTGAGAAGAGCAGACCACAGGAGAAGTGTCAACTCTGAATCATGACCTGATTCCTCACATTGCCCAGGTGTTGAAGAGCCACGGACAAGACTACCTGGTTGGCAACAAGCTGAGCAGGGTTGACATTCACCTGGTTGAACTTCTCTACTACCTGGAAGAGTTTGACTCCAGTCTTCTGGCCAACTTCCCTCTGCTGAAGGTGATGCCCCCACAGTCCTCAGAGGGGAAGGTCCACATCTCCCATCTTGGGATCTCAGATTTGGACTCTTGGCCTGGTGACCAAACTCCCTGGTATTGTCCCGGCCTTCACTCTGGCCCAGGCTTCCAAGTCTGCTCTCAGTCCCTGATCTGAGGCATGAAAAGAATTGTGTTTTGTGAGGAAATTGGAGATGGATGCTTCCCCAAGGAGAGTGACTGAGGTTTTCTAAGAAGGGCCCAGGCTCAGCCTCTCTCTCCCAGGTCCTGTTCCAAGAGGGTTTCTGTCCTGGTTCCTCTGGGGTCCCCTTTATTCCAAGTGTGTGCTTGTGTTTCCACCAGAGTCAGTGTGTGCAGGTCTCCTTCCCTCAGCTCCTGCTCCCCCTTTCAGATGCTGTGGTCTCTCTCACAGCCCCCCTGCCCACCTCTCTCTCTCTCAATCTGCCGCGACCCTATTCTCTCTCTCGGAGAGCACATAGATCTCAGGGCTCCCCTTTGCATTTTCTGTGGTTCCAGCCCAGTTTTCCTGTGTCTTCATTATTCTCCTGTGGAGTCTTTATCTGTGTGGCTTCTCACAGACACACTAACTTTCCTTGTATTGCATAAGGGGAAGAGTCTACAAGGTTTCCGTGCAGGGAAGGAGAGGGGGAGGATGCGAGCTGAATAGTCTGAAACAGTCTGAAACCAAGAGTCGTCTTAGTAATGAGTATTGAGCTGGAGTTTCCCCTCTGATCTTCTTTCTCACTGGTGTCTGCTTCCCAACTCCTGGTGGTGCTGGTGGAGGGGAGGGTCTGAGAGGTCCTGGCCTGTGCTAACGATGGGCAGGGGTTGGCTCCTTGCTGAGGCTTGCTCTTGTGCATTGCAGGCCCTGAAAGCCAGAGTCAGCAGCCTCCCGAATGTGAAGAAGTTTCTGCAGCCTGGAAGTCAGAGGAAGCCTCCCACAGATGAGAAAACGTTAGAAGCAGCAAAGAAGATTTTCAATATTAAATAAAGCAGGCATAGTCACCCCGCACACTGAAGACCAATCTTCTGAAGATTTGCAATAATGGAGAGATTTACCTACTGTAGATTCTGGCTAGTGTGAGGCCTATAAATTATTTCAATGTTTTAGTGACAAATAGTAAACTTCCAATGAACATACCTAGATGTAATTCATTCTTTTTCATGAGGATCAAATATAAAATCATATTTTCAGTCTTCTATCTGCTTCTTTCTTAGAATTCAACATTAAAGAGGGAAACTGTAGGGCCTCCCCGGTGGCGCAGCGGTTGAGCGCTGGGTTGCGAAGCTGCCCGCGGCCTCTGCAGCGCCGGTTCGATCCCCGGCTGCTCCCCGGCCACCAGAGGAGGGTCCCACATGGCGCGCAGACCTCTCCTGCCGCCCGCTGCTCCCCTCAGCAGTGTACTTCGGTTCTTCTGCCTGCTCTGCTCCCCGCTCTGGCTCTGGTGAATTCTCTCACCCTCCCGCGCTTCTGACTTTACCCAGTGCATGTATAAACAAAACAAACAAACAAATAAATAAAAAAATAACATGCCTCTATTAAAAAAAAATTAAATAATTCTGATAAAAAAAAAGAGGGAAACTGTAGGTTATGTGGTCTGTCTTATCTTTTCCAGGAGGTGTTTTTTTTTTTTTTTAAAGATTTATTTATTTATTTATTTTATACTAGAACTGGGGTACAGGCCAGAGATGTGGGGGGTGAGAAGATTCACTAGAGACAGAGTGGGGAACAGAACAGGCAGATCTACTGAAATACACTGCTGAGGGGAGCAGCAGGTGAGACAGGAGAGGTCTGCCGTGCCATGTGGGTAGCTCCCTGGCCGTGGATCGAACTCATGATTGCCGTGGCTGCAAACAGCTTCACATGCTGCCCTCAGTGGCCTGTGCCACTAGGGCGGTCCCTCTTTTCCAGGAATTGTTATAGAATATCTGCACGCAGCATTTGAACAGGCAAGTGTAGTGTCTATTGTTTCTGGACCCAATGCCTATGCGAGTATGTGGCTTCTCCACACTAACAGGCAACTCTTTGACACCACCAGGGTGTTTGTGAATTCAAGACAATTCAGCTCCATTCTAACATGATCAACCCAGAGATAGAACAGTTTCCATAAGTGCAGTGCTTACTTTTCCAAGGCCTCCCCTCTCCCCAGGAGCCAGTCTCCAGCCCAGGTTGTTACTTGTGCTTTTGACTAACTCCCACACCCCCTTGTCATGTTTGATTAATTTTGCTGGAGCAACTCACAGACCTCAAGAAACCCATTTACTCACTAGGTCGCCAATTTATTACAAAGGCTCTAACTCAGCAAGAGTCAGATGGAAGAGAAGCAGTTGGCAATGAATGGATAATGGAAACTAGGCTTCCACATGCTGTTCAGGTGCACCTTTCTCTCCACGTCTTCCACATTCACCCACTTGGAAATTCTTTGGGTCCCCACCTCTGGGTTTTTATGGAGGTGTCATTATACAGGTGTAACTGACTCATTGATCACTGGCCCTTAAATTAAACTCAACTTCCAACTATAGCTGAGATGAGAAAGCATACATTGTAAAAAAATGAAAAACAATGTAAAAAAGTATTAAAAAATAAATTAAGTTATAAAAATATATATATAAAAAAATAAACTCAACTTCCAGCTCCTCTACCCCACATGGAGGTCTGAGGTGGGATGGAAGTTTAGCCTCTATTCATGCTGGTTTTTCTGGCAACCAGTCCCCATCCTGAGGAATCTTCCAAAAGTTATGATCATTAACATAGCAAAAGACGGGCCTCCCTGGTGGTGTGAGGGGTTAAGATGCAACCTATGAAGAAATCCGTAGCCACTGCAGCACAAGTTCAATTCCCGGCTGGCCAGGGAGCAACCCACATGGCACAGCAGACCTCTCCTGACTTGCCCGCTGCTCCCCTCAGCAGTGTATTTCAGTCAGTCTGCCTGTTCTGTTCCCCACTCTGTCTCTGGTGACTCCTCTCACACCCCCATCTCTGGCCTGCACCCCAGTTCTTGTATGCATAAATAAATATTTAAAAAAAAAACCAAAACATAGAAAAAAAAGACACCTTTACCATTCTCACCACAGCAAATTCCAAGACTCAGAGCTATGAGCCAGGAAATATAGACATGTATGAGAAAACTAAATATATATGAGAAATATATCTTCATCATCTGAATGATTACATAAATATTTTTTATTAATCACAATATTACGGGTAGAAATTCATGGCTCACATTCTCAGGTTTTTCCAGGAATATACCTCTCTATCTAGATCATGGCAGAAAGACATTTTGTATTTTTTTGTGAGCCTTCAAATATAAAAAATTTCCTTCAAATATAAAAAATTTTGTCTTGCATATTTTTGAAGAACTCTTATGTCTACTACAGACTGTTTGGTGTTCTAGGAGATGGGGACATAATGAAACCAAAACAGACCCAGCTCTGCTCTCAGGTGGCCCTGTTATCCTTAGAGCCAGAATCACCCAGTGCATCACTGCTATGGGGGACCCCAGACATAAGCCTTCCTCTCAGTGCAGCCAGTGGGCCACAATACAGGGCCTTCCCAATACAGATTACAGGCAAGAATTATAGAGATATAAAGATGTATGTGAAGTATTTTTTTCTTCTGTTCTGTCAGTGGACCAGAGTACCTGGCTGAGAAGTGATTTCTACTTTAGCCACACTAGGGGCAGAAAATCAACACTTGTCCCAGGCATCAGGGCTTGCCACATTGTGTCCTACAGGGGTGAGCTTCCCCTGTTGGGGTGTCTGTTGTAGGAGCAGACAGACATACACGGCTCCCTGACCACAGATTCACTTCGCTCTCTCTGTTCTCTAGTCATAACAAAAGCAATTTTCCTGAAATATGAAGCTGAGCATCACTCCTTTCTTTAGCTCCTTTGGTGACTCCCATGGCCTGCAGGGATGTCTCCTCACACCTGCTCTCCAGTCCTATCTCAGTCTGGGCCCATCAGCACCCCTCGCTTCCTGCCTGGTACATCTGCCAGCCCACCTGAGTGCTCCTTCCCCTTGCCACACTGAACTCCTCATGCTGTCCCCCAACCCCCCGCCCCCCCCCCCCCCCGGGAGACTGGGCTGTCTATGGTAAATCTCCAGTAAATCTGAAGGCCATTGTGTCTCCTCCACAATGCTGTGAGGCCTGGTGTGCAGCATGGCCCTGAGTGGCCCCATGTTCTTCACAAATGGTAGTAACACCAACACAACTCTATGTACACCTTGATGATCTAAGGGTCTGAGTCTAGGCATTGGGAATTACTCACACTGTCTCTATGCTGTCATCTGCCTGACACCTGCATTTATTCATCCATTTCTTCAAAATACATTCATTAATGTCACTCAAATGCAATGGCTGGAAATGCTTAGATCTTAATCCAAATATAACAACTAAAAATAAACATCCATGTTTATTGCAACAATATTCACAAGAGCCAAGTACTAGAAACAACCTAAGTAGCCATTAACTGCGAATAAAAAAGACATGGTATAGATACACAGTGGAATACTATTCAGCCATAAAAAGATGAAACTCCCCCATTGGCAACAACATGGATGACCTAGAGGTATTTTGTTAGTGAAATAAGCCAGACAGTGAGAGACAAACAATGTTTGATTTCACTATATGTGGTATAGAGAGAGAACAAAAAGATGAACTGAAAAAACAAAAATAAATTTATGGGCTATGGAAACATTTATTTATTTATTTATTTTTAATTTGAGTTTTTTTTTTCTTTTTAGATTTATTTATTTATTTATACAAGCACTGGGTACAGTCAGAAGCACGGGAGGGTGAGAGGATTCACCAGAGCCAGAGCGGGGAGCAGAGCAGGCAGAAGGACCGAAGGACACTGCTGAGGGGAGCAGCGGGCGGCAGGAGAGGTCTGCGCGCCATGTGGGACCCTCCTCTGGTGGCCGGGGAGCAGCCGGGGATCGAACCGGCGCCACAGAGGCTGCGGGCTGCTTCGCAACCCAGCGCTCAACTGCTGCGCCACCGGGGAGGCCCAACTATGGAAACATTTTGTAGTTACCATAAAAGAAGAGGACTGGGACACAGGGGATAATGGTTATAGAGTGGGATAGAATTGGATGTGTAGAACATGTAGCAGTGAACTTGTAAGCAACCAAAGCAGGTCTTTAGTTTGCCACCCAGAAAGCCAAACTCTGAACCAGGAGAATGTCTTTTCACAAAGGAAGTGGGAAGGACACCCTAAAAGTCATCTTCCCAATGGGTGGCAGTGCTAGGATTCTATCAGGGGGTAGAGGAATGGGGAGTGTGGGATGTGAGGGAGTGGGGACTTTGCATTCCCAGACCCCAGGAGGTGCCTGGCAGTCTAAGGGACTTGAGTCACAGAGAATGGCTTTTCCACAGGGAGTGTCACCTCAGGGCCATCATCCAGCACAATCAGCAGTTATTTGTTTCTATGTCACTATCAACCTCAGAGACACAGAGAATTTTTTTTTTTTTATAGAGGCATGTTTTTATTTATTTATTATATTTGTTTGTTTGTTTTGTTTATACATGCACTGGGTACAGTCAGAAGTGCGGGAGGGTGAGAGAATTCACCAGAGCCAGAGTGGGGAGCAGAGCAGGCAGAGGGACTGAAGTACACTGCTGAGGGGAGCAGCGGGTGGCAGGAGAGGTCTGCGCACCATGTGGGATCCTCCTCCAGATGCAACACAAAGGTTTTCAAGGTTACCACAAGCAGTTGGAGAAAAATACATTTGTTGCAGTTGCAAATTAAAAGTTAACCACAGGGACGGGATAAAGGATAACAGAGAACAAAGAAGTGCCAGTTCTACTTTTCTAAAAAAGTTTAAGCTACAGATTGGCAGGGGGATGGGGCTATAAACTTAATGAGTATGCACAGTGTTGTATATACTGAAACTTACATGATGTTATAATATGTAATGTTATAGTACAATGTTACCTCAATTAAAACAACAACAACAAAGAAATCTTTTGAGACAATTGAAGATATTTGGATGCTAGGTATATGATTAAAGTAAGAAATGAGAAATTTTAGTGTTACAGTGTTACAGTATCCTCTAAAAGAAAGTACTTACATTTTAAAGAAACATTCTAATACACACCTTCAACAATAAAAAAAGATGCATGTATGCGACATGTTACAGCATTGCTTGTAATTACAAAATATTGGAAATAACCCAAATGCCCACAGTTAGAGAGTAGTTGCATAAATTATTGGATTGTAGGAAAAGCCATGACTCATTTTTGCAACAGATGGCACTAGTTCATTTTTGGAAATAATAGAGTCATTGGCATCTACAGTATTTGTCTTTTGAAACTTCCAAGACAGTTGGGACATTCTAAATCAACAAGTAAGCCAAACAGATCCACTAGAAAAAAAAAATCTAGACTTTCATTTCTGAAATTTAATCTTTTAAAAGATTAAGAGCCCAACAAATAATATTTAAAGGATTTTAGTCATTATTGTATTCAATAAGTGTTCACTGAGCACCTGTTTTGGCCCCTGCATTGTTCTAGGATGCCATAGCGCATACAAGAACATCTTTCTCCTTAGACAATGACTAAATATGCAAAACAATGAAAAAGTTAGCCAAGACTAGTATCACTACTATGATGAAAATAAAAAAGAAAAGTGGAATGGAGAATATTTGGGATGGTGATGGGAGGTACTAACTTAGAATTAGTGGTCATAGAAGACTAAGTCCTAAATGACAGGAAGCAGCAGGTATGAGAAGACCCAGGATAATAGGCTTTATCCAGAAGGAACAGTGAGGACAAAGACCTGGGTAGGAACAACTTTGGTGCCTTTCAGGCACAGAATGCAGGCAAGTGTTCAAGTGCTGTGTGAACATGGCGGGGAAGTACAAAGATGAGGGCAGAGACCTACATGTGGGTATATCCATTATCTCTTGCCACAGAGGAAATTACCCAAAAGTTTAGTGACTTAACACAACAAACATTTACAATCACTCACAGTTTCCAAGGATCAGGATTTGGGATTGATTTAGCTGGGTTGCTCTGGGTTAGGATGTTTCAGGAGGTTACAGGTAAGTCATCAATAGCAGGTGCAGGCATCTGAAAGCTCAACAGGGGTGGGGGATCCTCTTCCAAAGTGGCTCACTTTTATGGCATGGGCGGAGACCTCAGTTCCTCTATGACCACTGACAGTAGGTCTCAGTTCCTTGCCACGTGTGCTTTGCTATAGGAGTGCTCGAGGGTCCTCATGACAGAGCCGCTCACTGCACCCAGAACACACAAACCAAGAAAGGGCAAGATGGGAATAGTAATGTCTTTTAGGAGCTAGTATTGTAAGTCATGTTTCTGATGACAGTGACAGACGGGGGAGATCACCTAGGATGAAACAGGAGTTGTAGAGAACCGGAGAGGGAGCCAGCCAGGGCATCTGAGAAAGAGGTATCAGTGAAGTAGAAAGACAGCAAGAAAGCATCATATCAGCTTTCTTCAGCCTGAGGACTGAAGAGAGGACATTGAACTTGGTAACACAAAGGTCACTGCTGCTGACCTTGATGAGAACAATTGCAGTGAAAGGGTTTGACAGAAGCCCGACCAGAGGTTTTGAGGAGAACATGGGAGATGAGAAGACAGCAGTTACTGATGGCCCTTTTGAGAAGTTTTGTTCCCCCAATGGGCAGAGTGGGATAGTAGACTTTATCTGAGATGTGGAAAAGGCAGAAAAACTTATGTAAGCTGGACTAGTTTCATCTGCAACTGTGGGAATTCACTAGGAATGGCTGAGGCTGTGTATAACAGACTAAGGTTTCTAAGACACGTCAGTTGTTGGCCACCAGGGAGGCTGCTCTGGAAAGTGTGCCATTTTGCTCCCAGCTTTGGAAAGTGCGCCATCTAGAGCTCAGCGGTGGCCTCAGTTTGACTAACTTCTTTGGGGAGGTTGGGCCTCTTCAGATTCATTTGCTGGAACAGAAAAATGATTTTTTCTAATAAATCTTAAACCCACATTGTAGTAAACTGCTAAAAGAAAAACTAAAAACTGCTCACTGCAAGGTTGAGGTGAAAATTTCTCCACAGTTCCCATTAATAGCTCCCATTTTACTCCACTTCCTCTTTCTACTCATGCATCTTCATCACCTCCATTTGTTGATTATATGACAGGCACACATGCTAAGGAACGCCAAAGATTGACTGCAGTGACCAGAGGCTACAGAGGCATGGAACAAATTCTACCTTTCTGACACTTTTTTTTTTTAAAGATTTATTTATTTATACAAGTATTGGGTACAGTCAGAAGTGTGGGAGGGTGAGGGGATTCACCAGAGCCAGAGCGGGGAACAGAATGGGCAGACTGACAAAGTACACTGCTGAGGGGAGCAGCGGGCACGGCAGGAGAGGTGTGTTGCGCCGTGTGGGACCCTCTCCGGTTGCCCAGGATGGAACTGGCGCTGCAGAGGCTGTGGGCAGCTTCGCAGCCCAACGCTCAATGGCTGCGCCACCAGGGGAGGCCCCCTTTCTGACACCTTGATTTTGGGTATCTGGCCTCCAAAACTGGGAGAGAATATGTTTCTGTGTTTATGTCACCCAGTTTGTAGTTATTTGTTAACAACAGAAACACAGTATAGCTACCTTGTCATAAACAAGAAGGAATAAATGAATCCCCAAATAACTATGCTGAGTGGCATACCAAAGTATTGTATGATACACGCCTGAGGAGAGAGGTTGCTTTCTAATTACAAATAGGCGTAAGAGTCACCTGTCCTAACTTCTATAGCTACCTACATCCTCACTCTTTAAAATACCTCAACAAACACTACAGAACAAAATTTAAAAGTCCTTCTTTTTCCCTCATTGGTTTTCCCTTTTGCTATTTCCTTCCCTCTTACCTGTCACTTCAGAGACTCCAGTAAGTCTACACTTCGGCTCTATTTGTTCTCTCCAAAGTCTTGAAATTTTGTTTCTTAACCAGTGAGCCAATTGTCATATCAATCCTTTTAGTTCAAAGCTCTTTCCTCAGTTCCATCTTCTTTATCCTCTTTACTACTGATCAGAGGCAGACATCCTTATTCATCAGCAAAGAAGATTTTCTGCCAAAGCTACCAACCCTCCACCAACCTCCAGTGCTCATTTAATCAATCCTGAAAGTTGCCTTTTCTTTAGTTTACTGATTGACGCACTTTCTTGCCAACAGGCTGTCAGGCTCATCCCATCTAATCCTGCATCATTCCTAACAGTCAGTTTTCCTTGGAAACAACCCAAATGCCCAGATGACTGGATCAAGAAGATGTGGCATATATACACAATGGACTATTATTCAGCAATCAGAAAAGATAAACTCATGCCATTTGCAGCAATGTGGATGGCCCTAGAAGGAATTATGCTCAGTGAAATAAGCCAGAAGGAAAAAGAAAAATATCGGATGGTTTCACTTATAGCAGGAATATAGGGGAACCGAATAAGACATCAGTGTAAAAAAATAATAACAGTACAAAACACAACAAAGCAAAAACGGACAATTATAAATCAGAGACAAGTTGCAGGGGAGGAGGGAGAGGGATCAGAGGGAGGGAGGGAGGAGCACAGGGGACTGAGGTGATGGTGCACGGGTGCATTGGGGAAGGAAACTCTATGGGGAGACTACACTTGAGGTGGTGGAAGGAAGCAAATATTGTTTAAAAATGAACAATGATGTAAAAAAATATAAAAAAATAAAAGTCAGAGTTTTCAAGAAATGAGTAACAAGTTACCAACAACAGTTCTCCCTCCTCAGAGCTCTGACTTATGAAGAAGACCACAGGAGCATTCCAGAGTCTGACACTGGACAGCGAATACAGCATTTTGTAGGGTAACTTGGATGATCCTCAAGAATGGCTGGACCACTGTCCCACACTCTACACTCCTTTCCTTCTTATCTTGAAATAGTCTTTCCCTTTATAACTCATTCTAAATATGAATTACAATGTACTGACATAAATAGGAGAGGCAAACTCATAATTTTAACTGAGACTACTACTTGCCAGGTATAACTCATTAAAGGGGTAAATGTGAAGCAAAACATTTTAACACAATCTTTAAATATAGTCAGGGAGCTTCCTGTTTAAATTTGCCAAATGCAAAAGCATCTGTGTAATAGTGGAAATAATGGCCTCAAATATTGTGCTTTATAAATTAATATTTTAATTGTAAGTGTTCTTGAAATGTAGCTTCTAATACAAGAACGGAATTGTGTATTCACACGTAAGTTCCACACACATATATGAAGAAAACATACTAAATGCTTAGTGACTGAATTGCACTTAATTGTAAAGTTCCATGTTTAAGGATTTAAATTTGACCATTTAAAATCATTACATTGGGGCCTCCCTGGTGGCTCAAGGCGTTAAGACGTAACCTATGAAGCTGTCAGCAGCCACTGCAGCATGAGTTTGATCCCCAGCCAGGGAGCTACCCACATGGCACAGCAGACCTCTCCTGTCTTGCACACTGCTCCCTTCAGCAGTGTATTTCAGTCAGTCTGCCTGTTCTGTTCCCTGCTCTGTCTCTGGTGAATCCTCTCACCTCCCCACATCTCTGGCCTGTACCCCAGTGCTTGTATGCATAAATAAATAAATCTTGTAAAAAATAAAATCATTACATTAACATGTCTTTGAGATTCTTAAGGAAATAATTGATTTTGCTTTAATTTTCCCAAATACAGTTTATTTTTTTTTCTGACCATGTGAAAATTTATTGCTACCATCTTTTCACCATTGAAGCTTATGATCTTGGTCTTTCCTTCTTGCCTTTGTATAAGGCCAAAAGAGACACATTGGCTACTTTGACGACCTTAAAGTGCTCTCCAGGAATGTCACCGACAGCATGACCTTTGCAACCAAATCCAGCAACTAGAACTTCATCATTTTCTTCAATAAAATTCAAACTACCATCATTGGGTACTAAGGCTGTGATTTTTTTCCCGTTTTTGATCAACTGGACTCTCACACACTTCCGGATGGCAGAATTTGGCTGTTTGGCTTCAACTCCCACTTTTTCCAGCACAATTCCCTTGGCTTGGGAAGCGCCTCCGAAAGAATTGGCCTTTAGGGCAGTACCTAAATGGGCTTTTTTGTACTGTTTATCATGCCACTTTTGATCTCATTGGTGGCTTCTGAGCTTCCTGGCAGTACGAAGACCGCGACACTTGCCCATCCTGCCCGCGCCGAGAGCCAACGCAAAAGCCAAATACAACGCAAAAGTTTAAATAAATTAACTTGTTAGGTTATCTGGCTATATCCAGCTAGTTATTTTACAAAACCTCATTTTCCACTGCTAGTACCAAGTACCCACTGTTAGTTCCTAGCACCAAGAGATCCTTCTACAAGGAAACCCAAGCTCAGAACTTTCCAAATCACACCAAAATATTCCAAGATGGCATCTTTATGAGAGCAGAGCAAGGCTCACTTTACATCATAAGCAAGACATACGATTTCCATAAACCAAAAAATATATATTCAATACCCAAGGACACATGAAAATGCACTGTGTGCTAGGTTACTAGATTGACTGTTATAGAGAGAAAAATGCTATTCTTTCTCTCAGATTACCCAGGAATCTACATTAGTAAAGCTCAATTTCAATAAGCAAGCAAAGCAAAGTGGAGTCAGGATGTCCAGAGGACTGGAGATAAAATTCCAGAATGTTAGGCTGAGGATTTAAAAAAAAAAGACATGCAGTTACTGGGCTATTTAATTCCTTTTATTCCTTCATAGTTTAAACAATGGATTATATCCTTTGATCTTTTTCTTAGGCACACTTAAAAGATGTGAAATTAGCTACTTAGTGGGTTGGTCTGCTTATCAAAGTTCTTTTGCCTGGAATGAGATAAATACACAATAATTGTTTCTAGCCCTTCCTTTTTGTGAACAGGTGGAGAGAACTATAATCAGCATTCTCAGAGTCTATTGAGCCTTTGTTTTAATGATTTTCCTTGCCTTCAGTAAAAGGTAGATTTGGAAGTAATTATGAAAAGAAAGAGCTGGAAACAGCTGGCAGATGATGATTCTATTAGTATTTGCTCAGAATTCTGTCTGGTGTTCTGGTCTAAGAAGTCATTACTTTCCTTTAAGCAAAAGGAAAAATCCAGCACTTAATACAGAATGTATTCTGAGGAGTATTCCATGGTGTGTATATATATATATATATATATACATACATATATATATTGCATCTTCTTTATCCACTCCTGTCCTTGGGCACTTAGATTGTTTCCATAGCTTGGTCATTGTAATTAGTGCTGGGATGAACATGAACATGCTGACTCCCTCTTCCCATGTTTGACTGTGCTATTATGAATAAAGAGGAGGGTTTCTCTCATGGATGCCCATATTCTCTTCATTCCCTCTCCAATTCTCTTCCTCTACTTCAACTATAGATGATAGCAAGACTCTTCCCCAGTTCTTCTAAATCATATATTTATGGCATGCAGTAAATTAAAATGCTGGCAACCTCTTTGACTTCTCCCTCAAAGAGAGATTGGGCTGACCATGTGGTTCAATTGAAACCTATAGAATATGGTAACAGAAATACTGTGTGACTTTTGAAGGCAAATCAGAAGAAGTCTTATAGTTTCTGCTTTGTTTCTGGAACACTCAGTCTCAGATGCTTCCTCTTAGAATCCAAGCACCATGCTGTGAGGTGTGAGAGATATGGAGAGGCCAAGGGCAGATACTTTAGTTGAGAGCCCAGGTGAGTTCTCAGGCAACAGACCTCATCAACTGCTTGCCGTGTGAGGGGGCTCTCTTGGAGACTTGGCCCTGGAGCCTTGATTCCCTTCCCAGCCAGCATCTAAGACAGCTGGGAAGACCCCAGACAAGAACCGTGAAGCTGAGCCCCTCCCAATTCCTAAAAAACAGAATTTTGAGCAAAATTAAATTCCTGTTTTAAGCGGCTAATTTTGGGGTCATTTATTATGCAGCAATAGATAGAGTATGGCATATACATTACACTCTTTTAAACTCAAAATGCAGGCTTGCATTTGACTCCAAAGTCATAGCATCTTTGAATTCAGAGTTAATTGGAAGAGACAACAGATACAAAGAAAATATGGTGAATAGGGTGGGGATATAGAGTGTGGAATCTTTGTTGGTCTCAAAACATTATCCCACCCAAGTACATGGCATGTTATGCATGAATGCAGGTGTTTTTCATGTACCCTACAAAGAGGGATGGGTTGTAATTCTTGAAGAAGACAAAGAAATGATTTGAAAAGCATTAGAGTTGTCAGACTTTGGAGTATGTTGGGCTCTAACAACACAGGAGTAGTAAGCGGTAGGAGAGGTATCTGTCCAGATGGTGTGCACACCTACCTTTGTCAATCACTGTTTAGGGAGTAGCTACTAAGACATGGAGGGAAACCTTGAAGAAGGGAGCACCCCAACACATGAGGATCTGCTCACTCCTGTGTGGAGGCGCTGGTAGATCTCATTGTGAACAACCTGCTTTCCAGCTTGCAGAAGAGTCGATTCACAAGGAATTTTCCACACCAACACAGTGAAAATACTGAGAGAACCTTTCTTGGTACTCTTTCCAATCTCTTTGCTCTCATCCTCCACTGCTTTGGCTTGGCTTTCTTTACCAATTAGTTTTCTCTGTTCCTCACTCTATGTGACAACATATGACTCTTTCCCAATTTCTAAGTTTGTTCCAGTTCCTGTTGCAGAGCTGCCTCAGAGTCTCAATGCTAAATTCCTAGGATGAAAGCAGACTGGGATTCAGTTGAGTCCGAGGGATTCATGGACTGGTCAAAGCAGTCATGACTTTGGGGTGGTGGGTTCTGTTGTACAACCAAGGTTGGCAGAAGCCCAGCACCTTATGTGGTGAGTGGGGAGGACTAAGCAGTTCTTGGAGAAAGAGCAACACTGTGAAAAGGACAGATATTTCATAAGTGTCTAATTGCTAAAGAGTCGTCTATCACAAATGTGCAATAAATCATGGCTATTATGAGAAAAGCATTGGATACCATTAGTGTCATTCCTAGTTTAATTACTGGAACAACTCAACGATATTCATTGTGCAAAAATTGAAGACCTTCTTTCCTCCACGCCCCACAAACATGATCTCATTCTAACCTGGAGAGTTACTGAGAATATCATCAAAGCTGATTCATCTTATACAATGTTCACAAAGCACAATCTGCTTGGCCAGCATAATCATAAACAGAGAGATAATCACCTTTGGGCATAAATATCCCCATAGAAAAAAGTCTTTATCCTAAATCATAAGAAGAGCTGCCAGCTTTTGGAAGCTTATTCTCTGAATGTCACTTTGAGATTATTATCCCATTTAATAATGTTCACATTAATACTGTGGGAATTCATGTGATCATTCCTATTTCCCAGACAGAGAAAGTGACCTTCAAAGGTTAAGTAGCTTCTTAGTGAATAGAGGGTGAGACTGGGATTCAAGCCTAGTTCTATATGCTGAACCTCTAAACACACTTGCCTGTTAGCACACAGCCTTACCTGCCCATCACCTTCCAGCAGCTCTGAGGCTTAGTACCCCACAGTCCTTTCAGTCAAAAAAACGGGCAGAAGAGCTATAAAGACACATCTCCAGAGGAAATGCAAATGGCCAATGGGTTTATAAAAAAAAGTTCAACATCACTTATAATCAGGGAAATTCCAATCAAAACCACAATGAGATACGACCTCACACTGGTGAGAATGACCCGTATTACAAAAATCTGGCAACAACAAATGCCGGTGTGAGGATGTGGAGAAAAAGGAACTCTCCCACATTGCTGGTGGGAATGCAAACTGGCACAGCTCCTATGGAAAGCTGCGTGAAGGAGCCTCAAAATACTAAAAATGGAGTGACTGTATGATCCAGTGATTCCATTCCTGCAAATCTATACAAAGGACACAAAAACACTAATTCAAAGGGAGACCTGCACTCCTGTTAATTGCAGCACTATTTACAATAATTAAGACATGAAAACAATCTAAATGCCCCAAAACAGACAAATGGATCAAGAAGATGTGGTACATATACACGATAGAATACTCAGCAATCAAAAAGATAAATTCATGCCATTTGTAGCATCATACATACATACATTTTGCTTATGCTAAGCAAAATAAGTCAGAAGGAAAAAGAAAAACATTAGATGGTCTCACTTATAGAGGAAACAGAGGGAAAATGAACAAAGGAAAAAGACAAAACTTGCAGGCAAATCATAAATCTGAGATGTATAGCAGGAGAGGGGAAAGGAAAGGGGTTAAAACAAGGAAGGAAGCTATGATGATGGTCACAAGTGCCATGGCCATGGGAGAATTACACATGAGGGGAGAAATCAAATAATGGTACTAAAATGAACAATGATGTAAGAAAATTAACAAGAAGAATCACCTGGAGGTATTCTAAAGGACACTGATGTCACAGATCTATTCCAGATCAATTATATCAGAATCTCTGGGGTGGGGTTGTGTGTGTGTGTGTGTGTGTGCGTGTGCAAGATCACATGCAAGCACACACTCATGCATTTGCACATCTCAAGCCTCTCACATGATGCTAATAGGTACCATGTAAGGTTGAGAAACCATTGGTCTTCCTGGATAAGTTTTTTTTTCATTCTGGTTTCCAAAATGCTTATGTTCTTCACCTGTCCTTTTCTCTGCATTTATTTTGCTAAGCTTTTAATGTGTACAAGTAAGTGCTGGTTTATAAAGTAGCCAGCCAGGTGGTGTGCTGGGCACTAAATTCATGCCAGAAAGACACCCCGTTTTTTTTTCTAAAGGTACTCCCACCCCTACCCCTACCCCTGTGCTTTAAGGATTCCTTTTCAGGTACCTGACAGTACGTTTGGCTGTCCGGAGTCTATCATCCCACTAAAAATCTACCCCTTCCTGGCCCCAAAGATTCATGAGTTATCTGGAGGGAGTGGGGATGGGCTTTAAATTTCTAAAACCCCGAACAGCCAAAGCTCTCCTGAAAAAAAAAAGAAGGGAATGGAGGCATCACACTCCCAGACTTCAAACTATACTACAAAGCCATAATCATCAAAACTGCATGGTATTGGAACAAGAACAGACATACAGACCAATGGAATCGAATAGAAAATCCAGAAATAAATCCACAGATTTATGGTCAACTAATCTTTGACAAAGGAGCAAAGACTATGCATTGGAGCAAAGAAAGTTTATTCAATAAATGGTGCTGGGAAAACTGGGTCGCTACATGCAAAAGAATGAAGCTTGACCACTACCTCATACCATACACAAAAATCAACTCAAAATGGATTAAAGAACTAGACATAAGACCTGAAACCATAAAATACATAGAAGGAAATATAGGCGAAACACTACGTAATATTCACATCAAAGACATCTTTACAGACACATCACCCAAAGCAGTGATAGTGAAGGCAAAGATAAACATCTGGGACTACATCAAATTAAAGAGCTTCTGCACAGCAAAAGAGACAATAACAAAAACAAAGGGAAACCCCACCAACTGGAAGAACATTTTTGCACACAACACTAATGATAAAGGACTGATCACAAAAATCTGCAAAGAACTGATGAGACTCAACAACAACAAAGAAAATAATCCAGTCAAAAAATGGCCAGAAGAGCTAAAAAGAAACTTCTCTGAAGAGGAAATGCAAATGGCCAACAAGCACATGAAAAAATGTTCAACATCACTTGTAATCAGGGAAATGCAAATCAAAACTACCATGAGATACCATCTTACACCAGTGAGAATGGCACAAATTAAAAAAACTAGTAACAACAAATGTTGGCGAGGGTGTGGAGAAAAAGGAACTCTTCTGCACTGTTGGTGGGAGTGCAAACTGGTCCAACCACTATGGAGAGCTGTGTGGAGATTTCTGGACCTACTAAACATAGAGCTTCCATATGATCCAGCAATTCCACTCCTAGGTATTTACCCAAAGGACACAGAAACATCAATTCCAAAGAGCACCTGCACCCCTATGTTTATAGCAGCACTATTTACAATACCTAAGCTTTGGAAACAACCCAAATGCCCAAAAATAGATGACTGGATCAAGAAGATGTGGTACAGGGCCTCCCCGGTGGCGCAGCGGTTGAGCACTGGGTTGTGAAGCTGCCCGCAGCCTCTGCGGCGCCGGTTCGATCCCCGGCTGCTCCCCGGCCACCGGAGGAGGGTCCCACATGGCGCGCAGACTTCTCCTGCCGCCCGCTGCTCCCCTCAGCAGTGTACTTCGGTCCTTCTGCCTGCTCTGCTCCCTGCTCTGGCTCTGGTGAATTCTCTCACCCTCCCGCACTTCTGACTGTACCCAGTGCTTGTATAAATAAATAAATAAATCTTTAAAAAAAAAAAAAAGAAGATGTGGTACATATATACCATGGAATATTACTCAGCATTCAAAAAAGATAAACACATGCAATTTGCAGCAACATGGATGGCGCGGGAAGGGATCATGCTCAGCGAAATAAGCCAGAAAGAAAAAGAAAAATACCGGATGGTCTCACTCATAGCAGGAATCTAGAAAACTTAAATAAGGGACCAGGAAAATGAATAACTATAAAAAAGTGAAAATCAAAATCAACAAATAACTATGAACCAGAGACACTCTATGGGGGGTAGAGGGCGGGAGGGGAGGGATTGGGGTCAAAATAAGGGGGTTGCAATTGTATGGGGAATATAAAAATAAAATTTATTATTAATAAATAAATAAATAAATAAATAAATTTCTGTACTACTTTACATTCTTCAAAACAAGCATGGGTTATGTTTTCAGAAAGATTTTCTCATTTTCAGAGGAAAAAGAATGTGTGAAAAGACTGATTTTGCTAAGTGTGCAGTTTTGCTTTAAATCCCAATGAGTCATTCAAATCCTCTAGAATGAAGCTTCTAGGTTTTAGAGAACGCCACAATTAAAATACTGAAATTAATTTGGAAGATTAAAAAACTCAACCTCCCCTAATCTCACCCAGTTTTGCCAGTCTAGACTTGCCTTGGGAGGAGGGGAGAGGAGAATCTGTACAGATAAAAAGAAAAGACTAGAATGCTGAAAACTTGCCACCTGCCACATAAGGAGTCGCTGGTCAGTCTTACTTTTCATCCTATCCTATCTGGTTTGCACAATCTAGTCTTCTTTCTTTCTCTCTCTCTCTTTTTTTTTTTCAATGTAGTTGTTGCTTAGTTAGGTTTTTAGAATACTAATTTCTGAAGATAAGATCCATCTGTGAGGAATAGTGGGAACACCAGTGGCCTTAGAGTGAAGGGACAGCTTTGAATCTGGCCATAAGTTGTGAGTCTAAGCTTTCTGGTCAACCTCTAAGCTTCTGTTTTCCTCTTTTCCTTCTCCCCTCGCCTCCCTCTCCATAGGAGTCTTAGTCTCTCATGGGCATCCCGCTGTCCAAAAGGGAGCTGGAATTTTCTGAGTACCTGTTCATTTTGCATACAGAGTCCTGGGACTTTTAGAAGTTCTGCAAACAGAAATTCTTTCCAGAATTGACTCCTGTTCTCTGAGGATATACTAGCTTAAGTGCAAGTTCCCTACTAATCAGAAAAACTTGTTTTCAGCAATAGCTTATTAACCTGTTTTTAGCAAAAACACAATTGTGTGCTATTTTCTTGTTCCTTTATTCATATCTTTAATAAAAACTTGGGTTGGGTGAGTGAAAGGCAGAGCTTCTCTCGATGGCTCTCTCCCCAGCCTCCCCCTGTTGCAAATTCATTTAGACTCCGAGTCTTCATTGATAGCAGAGAACCTCATCAGCTGTCTGGCTGTCCGTGGCAGTCTCTATGTTAATTTTCAGGAATCCTGAAGCATGGCAGGGAAACCCAAGCTTCACTACTTCAACGGAAGAGGCAGAATGGAAACCATCCGATGGCTCCTGGCTGCAGCAGGAGTGGAGGTAAGATGCTGGATTTGTTCCCAGTATTTTCATTTTGAAGTCACTGGGGACACTGTAGAACACTCTGCATGATTCCTGAACAAAAAGCAGCTTAAATGTTGGACTACGCATGAATGTTAGTTCGTTTAATTAAGTGCCCAAACACTGTGGTAACCGGTTGTTGTTCCAAGGTGATGCAAACAATGTTCGAGGAGGAAAGGAAGAGGAAAGGAGGACTGTGGGGAAGGAGATGGAAGGACTGTTCTCAAAACAGAAAAAAATGAAATCTGCTTTCTGAGTCCCATGTGGCTCTTCCTTGGATCCTCTGATAACACATACTGTACATTCAGGGTGGGCATCGTCCTAGCTTGTCAGTGGTTAGAAGAAAATTCTATAGTCAATATCCACCTTCTGTGCCCAAATTTTCCTTTTTCTGTGAGCCATAGCATATCTTCACAGTTAGATAGCCATGGCTAGCGCGTGCACTTCTGCTGGAATGGCTGTGCTCAGTGTCTCTGGAGTCCCAGCAGCACCTAACATGACGTCTCACACCATAAGCCTTTCAGTACAGGATGGAAGAAAATATATTATTATTTTAAGTTCAGGTGGGAAACCGTTTCTGTACCACCTGGTGAAACTCAATCTATAGCTACAGAAATTCCCTCAGGTTACATCTGAATTTTGCTGCGCCCCATGTGTACACCCAGAGCCTGGGCACCTGCAGGATTGCAGCTGCCAATTCTTCCCCCGGGGGGCCGTGGGGGTTTAAACACCCTTATTGGGGCTTGAGATTGGGCTCCACGCTCTGAGCACTTGGCATCTGGCCAAACCAGACAGTCAAAGTTGCCCTGAAGTTCCAGACAGGAGAAACTGAAATCATAAAAATATGCTTTAAAAAATCTCACACTTCATAAAAGTCACAGGTAATCTTTAGATTGAGAAGAAAATACTATGGAGGAAGCTTTGTTTTAAACTTTGGTTATCCCTGATATCTCAAATATTCTCATATTTGGTATCAATTCGGTAACTGGCTTGTTACTTTAAAAATTATTTCAATACTAATTATATATATTTACAAAGATAGAAATTTGAGGGATTCTGGCCCTGGTTCTTCCATTCTTTTGCTGAGGGACTGCTTTCCTTAAGTATCAAATATAGGCTTGAAAAAGAAGAGCTGCAATATTATAATGTCAGCTGTTGCCTTTTTTTCCCTTATGAAAATGAGAGGGGGGAGGAGAATCACCTCTCTCTGTGAACCAAGAATGTCTTTTGGAACACAGCAGAGTAAGAGGTAGTGGAGAGACTGCACTTAGTGTTGGATGCTGTTGAGCAGGCTTGGAGAAGAGGAAAAGAAAAGACCCACCCCCACACCCACACCCAAAACCCTCACATAGAGATTCTTTTTCAAAGTAGTAAGGCGGGGGCCTCCCTAGTGGCGCAGCGGGTTGAACGCTGCGCTGTAAAGCTGTCCACAACCTCTGCAGTATGGGTTCGATTCCCAGCTGGCAAGGGAGAAACTCACATGGCACAGCAGACCTCTCCTGTCTTGCCCGCTGCTCCCCATAACAGTGTATTTCAGCCAATCTGCCTGTTCTGCTGCCTGCTCTGTCTCTGGTGAATTCTCTTACCCTCCCACGCCTCTGACTGTGCTCCAGTTCTTGTATAAATAAATAAATCTTGAAAAAAAAAAGGTAGTAAGGGGGGCCTCCCCGTTGGCGCAGCGGGTTGAGCACTGCGCTGTGAAGCTGTCCTCAGCCTCTGCAGTAGGGGTTCAATTCCTGGCCGGACAGGGATATACCCACATGGTGCAGGAGACCTCTCCTGTCTCGACCGCTGCTCCCCTCAGCAGTGTTTTCCATCATCTTCCTGTCCTGCTCCCAGCTCTGTCTCTGGTGAATCCTCTCACCCTCCTGCACCTCTGACCTGTTCCCCAGTTCTTGTATAAATAAATCTTAAAAAAAAAAAAGTAGTAAGGATCCCATATCTATCTTCTGATTGCTGTGACTCTGCTCACCGAGGCATTGTCATAAAGAAAAAAATATGTTGCTAAACCACTTCTGGTTTTGAGAGAAAGTCTAATAAGTATAAAAGGTGTTTTTTTGGGGGTTTTTTTGCATAAAAGAAGTGGGGTATAGGCCACAGGTACAGGGAGGGCATGGTAGGGTGAGAAGATTCACCAGAGACAGAGTGGAAAGCAGATAAGATGGATCGACTGAAATACACTGCTGAAGGAGCAGTGGGTGAGACAGAAGAGGTCTGCTGCACCCGGTGGGTCACCTCCCTGGTTGGGGATCAAACTCATAGCAGTGATAGTGCTGAGCCTTAACCTCTAGGTCATCAGGGAAGCCTGTAACAAGGTTTTTTTTATGCTTATCTGTATTTTCTAATCTTTCTAAAATGAGTTTCTGTAACTTGTACAATAACATTGAAAATAGTCTTAAGTGAATAAAGGGAGGTAAAGATTTTTGCATCTTTACATACATTTTTGTCTTGTAAAAATGGCAGAATTGCCTAGAGACTGAAGCATTTCTTGCTATTAGATCTGAGAGTTTAGTTAATGCTGGTCTTCTGGGTTTACGACTGAGAGTGATTGAACACCTCAACTTAACACTATTTAACACTAAGTATCAGGAATTATGTCCAGTGACTCCTTATATAGCTATCTTTTCTTTTTTTTGTTACTTCAAATGTTAAAGTTTAAATTTAAAAATTGCTCTATAGTATAGGTTGTAGAATAGAATCTTTGGGGAAAATAATACTTTCAGTTCTGTGTTGGGTTTTTACATCTCTAATCATGATATAAAATAACACAGAAAAACTCATCATGTTTAAATTTTATATTCAATTTGCATTGTGTAAAATGAGCTCAATTTGGGGGTGTATTTTTTTTAAAGATTTATTTATTTATGCATACAAGAACTGGGGTACAGGCCAGACATGTGGGGAGTGACAGGATTCACCAGAGACAGAGTGGGGAACAGAACAGGCAGACTGACTGAAAATAATACACTGCTGAGGGGAGCAGCGGGCGAGTTAGGAGAGGTCTGCTGAGCCATTTTGAAGAGAAAGCGTCAGGTTAATTGGTAATACTCTAAAAATAAAACTGAAAACCAGACAAGACATCTTTCTGGAAGCAACTAGAAATAATCTATACTGGTTTCCTTAATTAATGCAACAAAGGGTGTTTTGAGTTCATTCAGGTCTATTGTCAAATTGTTATCAAGTCATTTTTGAGATTTGCTGCAACTTAATCTGTCTCTAAGCCTCTTGGGTTTAAACAGAGAATGTACAGTGGAATGGTCAAACATTTGAGTGTTTTTTAAACACTGGAAATAAGGGATAACAAACACTACCTAAGTGAAAGTTTGAGGAAAAAGAACACAATGGTTATTGTTGAGCCCAGCCTGTGAGCTCGTCTTATCTTATATGATGTCATTCAACTATCACCACTGGGAGCAGGTATCAGCCTCATTTTCACACATTAATAAATTGAAATCAGAAGAAGGTTAGCAATAAGTCTGAGCTAATTAAGGGGGTAGTCTACATTAAAGTGTAAACGTTTACATGGCAGGCTATAGCTACCCAACAGTATAAGCTCAGTTAAATACAGTAAACCCTTTGCTTTGGTTTTATGTGAACACCTCCTTAGTTTTGCAGGATGCAGAAAAGGCAGCCAAGATCCAGTAACTGCTTGACATGTCGATTTAATTGGTGGTTTAACTCCTCTTGCATGATACTTACAGCAATAATAATAAACTACTAACAGAAACGTATTCTTGTATTCTCTCATTCTTTAGTTTGAGGAAGAACTTTTCGAAACACGGGAAGAATTTGAGAAATTAATTCAAGGTGAGGTAAAAGCCTGGTCACTCATGTTGTTGCCTTAGGCCAAGAATGAGCTCGTCTCTGCACTACTATGAAAGGCATACACACACACATGCTACATAAGAGCAGTGACAGCTGTGGGGAAGGTATTGTCTTATCTCTGCGTGAGGAAGGAGTCACTCATGTCTTGCAGTAAGCACAAAAGCTCCAACCAGGCTGACCTCCCAGCCTCTAAGCTGTGCTGATTCAGCCCCTCCATACCTGTGTCCAAAGCCCGGGTATGCGGTCCACCTTTCTTCATGGCACAGCACTGTTCTTTTGCTGCCTTTCAGTTCTCTAGGGCCTAACTAACTTCTTTATGTTAAATTCTTCCTGCTAAAGTAAATAGCATGGTTCTGTCAGTTGTGTCTCCCATCTGGACCCTGACTCATGTGATTAGGGAGCAGAGACTGTACAGTTTAACCTGGTTGCAAGGGCAGAAAAGCCAGGTTTTCTTGCATGAACTCTGTCCAAAGAAATGGGAAATGATGGAAAAAGAACAAGGTCAATTGAAGGGGCTAAGAGGGGAAATCACAGAGCTAGCTTTACTATTGCTCTTCTGAGGGAGGGGGAGAGAGAGAGAGAGAGAGAGAGAATATGCATTCTTTTTAATGAAACCATGACTATTTTTTTCTTAATGCAAAGATTCCTTGGAAGATTTTTTTTTTTTTTTGAGATTTATTTATTTATACAAGTACTGGGTACAGTCAGAAGCACGGGAGGGTGAGAGAATTCACCAGAGCCAGAGGGGAGAGCAGAGCAGGCAGACTGACAAAGTACACTGCTAAGGGGAGCAGCGGGCAGCAGGAGAGGTCTGCACACCATGTGGGACCCTCACCCGGGGCCAGGGATCGAACCGGCACTGCAGAGGTTGTGGGCAGCTTCGCAACCCAGCGCTCAACCGCTGCGCCACCAGGGAGGCCCGATTCCTTGGAAGATTGAAAAAGCAAGGCCCAAACAAGCTGTCACCCAAATGGGAGATGGCTGGGGTTCTGGGGGGCAGAAGGGAGGGAAAGGGCACAGTCAATCATGTAGGAGAGTCGTGAGGACAAATAATGTAGAAGGAATAAAAAGGCAAATTTCAAGGAGCACTTTGAATTACAGGAGGCTGAGGTTAAATACTCTCTTACAAGAAATGAAGAATAATGGAAAGGGTTAAGCAGAGTCTTAGGATTCCAGGAAACAACAGGCAGTGTGCAGGGGGTAGGAAAGAAGTGGCCATCTGGGGGCAGAATGAACAGTTCTGAGGTCAGAGGTTAAAGTAGTGGATTGGTCATAGGGATGGAAAGTGAGAAGGAAAAGGAATCCTTGCCCAAAAGCTTCTGTATCTCCCAGATCATGTGATCATGTCTGACACATTTTCCTATGAATGCATAGTTTCATCTTAGTACATATTATTTTGAATATTTTATTTGATTACATAGCCCCATTTTATATTACCTTTAGAGTTAAAGAACAGTTACTACTATCAGGGACAGGAAATAATCCAGCTTCCTTTGTATGCTCTCAGGTGGAACCCTGATGTATGAACAAGTGCCCATGGTGGAAATTGACGGGATGAATTTAGTAGAAACGAGAGCCATCCTAAGATACATAGCTGCAAAGTATGACCTGTATGGACAGAATCTGAAGGAACAAGCCTGGTACAGTTATCACTTCTAACTTAGAACAAAGTATTTTTAAAAAGAAAACCTGTCCTTTAGGCTTGAAAGCAGAGTCATACATTGTCTAGATCCTCACTGGATAACAGAAAATGCTTGTTTATTTAACTTTCTATTATGGAAAAAAAATCTAACATATATCAAAGGCACAAGAATAGAATAAACCCAATGCACCCAACATCTACCTTCAACAGGATCAATTCATGATCAACTACAATGCTTCTTTATTTTCTGGTTTATATTTAGTGTTAAGCCATTAGCTCTCGTGTACAGAATTTGGTTTTTGAAATCTGTGGCTTTCTGGGGATCTGTTTGCCTCCACTAGGTGGGAATAGCACACAGAGTAAGTAAATCACAGACTTAAAACTTGGGACACTGATCCTGAAATGACCTTTGGAAACCACCTCATTAGTGTCTGGTCATAGCGGATAACCCACTCAGTTTCCCATGTATTAGTTAATTCTCATATGCACACAGCAATCCTTTTACAGGGGCAGACCTGTCTACAAGCCAGCAAAGTAAAAGTTTTGTCTTACCTGGAGTTTAAAAGAGCAACCTTTAACTGTAAATTACTGCACAGAATTAGAAAATCAATAGCAGGCGAGCAACAAGCATCGGACCTGATTCACTAAGTGAAGTGTTTTAAATAAATTCTCATTGCTTAAGTTGTTTTATTTTAAAAATATTTATTTTTAGAAATAGCTTTAAGAAATTTACTAAAGTTTTAAAAATTGATCTTTTATTTTTAAAACTCAATGTGAGCTTTCTCTTGCTTTTGAGAGTCTGTCCAATTTCTGCTGATTACATCCCTGCAATCAGGGATAGTTGGATGCAGAGATTTTACCTGACTCAAGTTCTAGTTGCTTTGTCAAGACTACTTCATAGGTATTGAGTGGTCCTATATTAGGAAGCACAAAACGTCTGCTTGTCTGTCCTTTATGATATAGTAGCCATTCGTGTTCAATGCTGTCATTCCTTCTAGACTATTTTTTTTTAAAGATTTATTTATTTATACAAGCACTGGGTACAGTCAGAAGCACAGGAGGGTGAGAGAATTCACCAGACCTGGGAACAGGACAGGCAGACGGATGAAGTACACTGCTGAGGGGAGCAGCAGGCGTGGCAGGAGAGGTCTGCGCGCCATGTGGGACCCTCGCTGGTGGCCGGGGATTGAACCGGCGCTGCAGAGGCTGCGGGCAGCTTCGCAGCCCAGCGCTCAACTGCTGCGCCACCAGGGGAGGCCCCATTCCTTCTAGACTATTCTATTATCTAGACAATTACTCTAAAGGAAACGTCCCTTCATCTACAGTCTGGTTGCCTGGGTGCCATAAAGGAAACACATGATAAACCTTTACCAATTTTCCAATGATGACTTGGCACACCTGTAGTCTCCTGTGTTGGTTTTATTATCAATATGAAGTCACCAATGAAACATCTTTAATGTTCCAATTTACTTCCACTGTTATTCTAACTTACGTTCACATTGTCCTATTTTGGCAAGTGGCCAAGTGGCTCTTTGGAATTTTTGACTTACCCTAGTGGTCTCTGATAGCTTCCTCATTATCTGGCGTATCAAGATGATCCAGATAAATCCTGTACATCCCTTATTCCAGACCTGAATGCAGTCATTTCTTGAACTCTGTTTCCTTTTAATGAAAAATGGTTTTGTAGTTTATCCTTTACAGAACTAATATTTATAAATTCAAAATGAATTGTTATACATGGCACCTTCACTGACATATCATTGTAAAAGTCTTTTTTGTTAGACACTTTATATTTTAAATCTTTCAAGTACATAATCCCACAACAAACCTAATGCCCAGAAAGCTATTTACAGACATTATCTCTTTCAGTTCTGTGGGTTGACAAGGATCAGCTCAAAGTCTCTCATATATCTGGCACCTGGGTTTGGAGAGCTGGACCTACCTGGGTATCTCTCTTCCACATAACTTTTCCACGTGTCTAGCTTCCCTTAGAGCTAACGTGGGAGAGGGCCAGGTGGAAGCTGTAAGGCTTCGTAGGACCTTGCCTTGAAGTCTCAGAACTTTACTTCCCCATATTCTATTGGTCAAGCAAGCCCCCAAGGTCCACTCAGATACTAGAGGAGAGTGGATTCTTAGTGGCAGGAGTTGCAAAGAATGTGAGGATATCTTCAAGTCACCCATTGCTATGATAGGTTAAAGCAAAAGGAACTATGGTTCAAAAAGGTTAAGTGACACAGCGTGGAAAGGACAGAGGTTTTCCATTGTTCAGATGGTCTTTTTACTACGCCATGGTGCCTTGTTTAACATGATACCCTTCTTTCCATTCAGAGTTGTGGCTGGTGGTAGGTGAGAACTTGTGGGTTATCTTGTGCTATCTGTTCTAAGTTCTAGAACTTAAAATTGCAGATGGCGATGCTGTTGGAAGTGTGGAGGTCCTTAGGTACCTCTTCCCCGACAGACGCTGGTAAAAGGATGATCTTACTATTACTGCATTTAAAAACCAATTATGATCTCTGCCTAATTTATTACTTTGGTATTCTTCTAATATTTTATGTGTCTTTTAATTAGCTTTAGGGTTACATAGCTGATATTCACACACATCTAATCACATATTTGAATGCTATAATTTTCCTATCTCCTAAACTGATCTTTCTTGATATCTCAAAAGAACAGCATGCAAATAAAAACACCTGATTTAAGTTAACGGTACACTGGAAAACCTGATAAATAGGCAGATGACACTGAAGTACTACTGAAAAGGTTTATTTGGTTCATGAAATGATAGTTCCCTTTACTTAGAACTCTTAAATTTTTGTCCTTTCTCTAGGATTGACATGTATGTAGAAGGCTTGAAGGACCTGAGTGACATGATTATGTTCTTCCCACTTTCTCTGCCTGAAGAAAAGGATATGAATCTTCAATATATTCTTGAAAGAGCCACTGAAAGATTCTTCCCTGTCTATGAGAAGGTAACCAATAAATTTCTGGTCTGCTTTAGAACTTGGATCAACGGGAGAAAAATCAACTAAACTAAAAATAAAGAACATAATTTGTGAATGAAAGATCTCAAAACACTTTGCGAAAACAAAATTCTCCCCCAGTTGTAGTTACAAAACAAATAGGCCTTCCTTCTACCCCATTTTTGTGAATTTTCTATTTTTAAGGATTTCATGCATTTCTGGTATTATTAAAATTTCAGTTGCCTGATTTAGTTCTGGAGTAAAATAGGGTCTTACAAAAAGAGGATTCTAAGTGGAAAAAATCCCACATTACTTAGAGAGCTGAGATGGAGGATGGGATGGATATTAATCCAAAATACACTTTATAGTACAGGGTTTAGGGTAGTTCTTAAGACTTAGCAGAATTTTATGCAATATTCTAAGAGTTGAGAAAAAATTGTTTTAAAAAAACACCATTTTTCATTGTCACTGCATTTTTAATAGTTAAAAATATCTTTAAAAAAAATAAAAATATCTTTAAAAGCTTGAGCTTTAGGGCCTCCTCTGGTGGTGCAGCGGTTGAGCACTGGGCTGCAAAGCTGCCCGCAACAGAAACATCAATTCCAAAGAACACCTGCACACCTATGTTTATAGCAGCACTATTTACAATAGCTAAGCTTTGGAAACAGCCCAAATGCCCAAAAATAGATGACTGGATCAAGAAGATGTGGTACTTATACACCATGGAATATTACTCAGCATTCAAAAAAGATAAACACATGCAATTTGCAGCAACATGGATGGCACTGGAAGGGATCATGCTCAGCGAAATAAGCCAGAAAGAAAAAGAAAAATACCGGATGGTCTCACTCATAGCAGGAATCTAGAAAACTTAAATAAGGGACCAGGAAAATGAATAACTATAAGAAAGTGAAAATCAAAATCAACAAAAAACTATGAACCAGAGACACTTTTTGGGGGGTGGGGGGCGGAAGGGGAGGGATTGGGGTCAGAATGGGGGGGTTGCAATTGTATGGGGAATATAAAAATAAAATTTATTATTTAAAAAAATAATAAAAAAAATAAAAATATCTTTAAAAGCTTGAGCTTTAGGGCCTCCCCTGGTGGTGCAGCGGTTGAGCGCTGGGCTGCAAGCTGCCCGCAGCCTCTGCAGCACAGGTTTGATCCCCGGCCGCCGACGAGGGTCCCACATGGTGCGACAGACCTCTCCTGCCGTGCCCACTGCTCCCCTCAGCAGTGTACTTCGTCAGTCTGTCTGTTCTGCTCCCCACTCTGGCTCTGGTGAATTCTTCTCTTCCTCCTGCGCTTCTGACTGTACCCAGTGCTTGTATAAATAAATAAATAAATCTTAAAAAAAAGTTAAAAAAAAAATCTTGAGCTTTAAGAAAAAACAGTGTCATCTCTAACACAAGAGCTGAATGATTGCTTTAGTTATCAATGCTTTTATTCTCCAGCTGCATTCATTGTATCAGTAAACCTAGAAAGTATCATAAAAAAAATAATAGTTTGTTAAAAAAATGAACCAGATGAGTTTTCCAACCCCTCCTGTCATGCTGGTTTAATCAGTCCTTCTGGGTTAAGAAACAATGGTTCTAGTTGAATGATTTAATATATAACTTTTCAATATATTTATCATATCAGCAATTTTAGAGCCCAGTCAGGTAATGCACATTATACGAATTTGTCATAGATGACAGCTACTCTAACTCCTTAGGCTGTTCTTTCCCCTTAATAACTTTTAGTGAGTTATTAGTTCTCTTGGTCCAAGATGGAAGATGAATCAAACTGTGAACAGTCTAACTTTAGACTCTGTCCTTATCATTCTTTCAAAAGTAATTAAAAGATCAGATATTTAGAAGATTTTTGTCTTAGAATTTTGCGAATATTGACAATGGGAGGGAAATTTAACACCACAATTCAAAATGACTGAAGTGATTTATTTTTCCAAAGAGTAAAGAGTGCACTTTTTTTTAAAAAAAGATTTATTTATTTATTTATTTATATAAGCACTGGATATAGCCAGAAGCACGGGAGAAAGAGAGAATTCACCAGAGCCAGAGCGGGGAACAGAACAGGCAGACTGACAAAATACACTGCTGAGGGGAGCAGCGGGCATGGCAGGAGAGGTCTGCGAGCCATGTGGGACCCTCACTGGTGGCCGGGGATCGAACTGGCACTGGAGAGGCTGCGGGCAACTTCAAAGCCCAGCGCTCAACCACTGCGCCATCAGGGGAGGCCCAAGAGTGCACTTCTTAACACCTTTCTCTTAACAGTGTATATTACATTATCTGTTTTTTGGTATCCAGTAAATGAGATATTTGTTTCGCAGCCTTTGTTTGTATACTATTTATTTGTATTTATTTGGGTTGTTGGAAAAGTCATGAAGTATTTTTTTTATGTTTTTCAAGCAAAAATGCATCATGACTTTTCTGACACCCCAATATCTTTGAGATGACATCAGTTGACCACACCGTATGTGATTTAGAGATACAGGATCACACCTCTTCAGGTGCATGTCTCCATACCATACCCGCCACCAAGGCCCCCATAGTCACTGCCATAGTGCATTGGACTCCCTCTGCAAACTGCTCTCTACTCTCCCAACTCACGCTGGTAGCCTCTGTGTCACAATCCAACGTTTAGGGTTTGTTTTGGTTTGGTTTTGACTAAAGTTTTTCTTGTGGAATACTATAAAGTAGAGGAAGTTCTCTCATGTTTAAAAATATCAGAGATGACACCACTGTTAACAACAGTGTCAATCCTGACAACTAACGATGCTTGCTAAGTGCCAAGCACTGTGCTATGCATCTACATGCAAGATTCCATCTAATCTTTATAACTCTGGGAATGAGGTGCTACTGCTATTCCCATCTTCCAGATAAGGCATCTAAAGAACTTAAAAAACAAATCACTTGTTCAATATCATACAACTGATAACAGAACCTGTACCCACACATCTTTCATTCCTAGCCCCAATGCCCAAGGATCATAAAATCAGAGTTTTAGGACTCAAATATACCTTAGTGACCTCTTACTCCAAACTTTCATTTTGTATTCATCTGATTTTGACTGCAGTGGTTCATACATACTAATAGAAGGAAAATGCTGATGAAAGTGAGTTTTGTGTTTTGTGAGAATGTTTTTGTCTACAAAGGAGCAGCATACATAAGGAACCCATGCCAAGATAGCAGACAGAAAGAATATCGCAGACCTCGAAGAACCACTGCTCCAGGATATGGTGGTAAAATCACTCTCTAAAGGGTTAGAGTAGGGACAGGAGATGAAATGAAAAGAAGACATATGAGATTAGGTTATGTCCAGTGTTCAGAAATTGTGAGGATTTAAGCTCCTTCATCTCTTTCAGGTGAACAAATTGCAGCCCCCAGAGAGATGAGATTTATTCAGGCTCTCACAGCTGGCCAGTGGCCAAAAATAGATTAAGAACCACATATCTTTTTGCAAAAGCATGCTGACTTTGAATTATATACTAGGAATATCCCTAAATTCTCTATCTTCTTCTCAATTATCATATAGGCGCTAAGGGACCATGGGCAAGATTTTCTTGTGGGTAATCGGCTGAGCTGGGCTGATATACAGCTCCTCGAAGTCATCTTAATGGCTGAAGAGTGTGAACCCAGTGTCCTCTCAGGTTTCCCTTTGCTACAGGTAATGCTATCCAGGTAACTCCCAAGAACTGCGGGGAGAAACGAATTTCTGTCATTTGTTTACTTGTTCATTTATTCATCATTTGGGAACCTGTTAGCTTCTTTATGCCTTCTTTATGTACCTCTACACTAGAGGTACAAAGCCCTCAAAGAACACACCTAGTGGGGGAGACAAGCACATAGACAACCTCAATATAATGTGGTAAATTGAAAAATAAAATATGGGAAAGCATATGAGGATTACCTGGGCAGGTTGGGGATCTGAAGCCAATTTCTTGCGGGAGTTAGTCTCAAAGGCTTTGCCTGGAATGCAGTAGGATCCCAATAAAAGTGGTCTAGATAATTTGAGGGGAAAGAAAACACTTAAGATTTAGCTCTCATGCTAGCATAGCCATTATATAACACCTACCATACCATCACTACACTCTTATTATATACTCAGCTTTATACCAAGCACTGCATAAACATTCCTTCATTTATTACCTCCTCAAAGTAGACAGAAGACTCAGAACTGTTAAATAACTTTCCAGAGGTTACACTGTGAGAAGGAGACAGGACTGGGTCTGATGCCCTGGCCTGCATTTCCAAAACACCACTATGTTGGTGGATTCCTTTATAAATTTTTAAAAATATGCTTTTTTAAAGTACTTAAAACTTGCATCATGATAATTTTGTGGTCTCAATTTTTCTACTTCAAGATACATTGTAAGCATGTTTTGGTATTTAATTTCTGCCTTACTTTTATACAAATGTAGTTTATTTTTGGAGTATTTTTCAAAATTGAGATATAATTGATATAAAACATTACATTTTTTAGTTGCAGATGTACAACATATTTGATATTTGCATAATTTGTGAAATGACCACCATCATAAGTCTAGTTAACATCCATCACCACACATAGCTACAATTTTTTTTCTTGTGGAAAGAACTTTTAAGATATACTCTGAGTCCTTTCAAATATACAACACAGTCTTAGTAGTCACTGTGCTATATATTGCATTCTCAAGACTTATTTTATTATTGGCACTTTGTACATTCTCAAACAAGAAATAACAAGTGTTGGTAAGCCTTTTCTCCCCATTTTGCCCAATCTCCCATTCCCTTCTCTGGCAACCACCTGTCCGTTATGAGTTTAGGTTCTTGGGGAGACAGAGATGGGTGAGGGGTGTTTTTAGATGCCACACATCAGTGAGATTATATATTTGTCTTTGTCTTATTTCACTCAGCATAATGCTCTCAAGGTCCATACATGTTCTTGCAAATGACAAGTTTCTTCCTTAAAGCTTGAAAAATATTCTACTGTGTATCTATATTTTCTTTATCCATTCATTCATTGATTGACATTTAGACTGTTACCATGTCTTCGCTATTGTAAATAATGCTGTGATGAACATGGGGGTGCATGTATCTTTTCAGGTTAGTATTTTCATTTCCTTTGGATAAGTACCCAGAATAAGAATTCCAAGATCAGACACTGGATCATTTTCGAAGCGTCTCATTACTGCTTTCCATAGTGACCAATTTACATTTCCCCCAGGAGGGCAAAGGTTCTTATTTCTCCACATCCTTACCAACATTTGTTATTTCTTGTCTTTTTGATAATAGCCCTGTATTAGGTGTGAGGCAAAATCTTATGGTGGTTTTGATTTATTTCCCTGATGTTTGGTGACACTGGGCAGCTTTTCATGTACCTGCTGCTCATCTGTACATCTTATTTAGAAAGTCCTATGGTATTTTAAAGTTTTTCCACAATTAAGTAACAGTCTACTTGTGATCACAATAGCCTTAAGTAAAAATCATAAACAAGCTGAATATTCAATACCTAAGAAATGTCTACATAAATAGACATATCCATTGGACGGAATTTTAAGCCATCACTTAGTTATGTTTTCAAATATTACATAATATGAAAAAAAAGCTTTTAAGAAAAATGTGGATTTTTCTTCATTAGTTATATATCAGGATACTCTGGAATGTTCCAACGGCATCTTCATGGGTATGAATTTTGCCACATTTAGGATTATATTACTAGAATATAATCTTAAAAATAGGTTTGCTTATTCACAGCCTATGTACATTTTTGCTTCTTGAAAAACATTACAAGAGTAGCATCACTTGAATGCTGCCAGCAATGGGGATTATAAATTTTAATTTTTTTCTCATATGTAAAAATGTACTTCATTTATATTTTATTTTCTATATATTTTTTTCTCATGGATACCATACTTTTTCATTTTAGGTATTCAAGGCAAGAATCAGTAACATTCCTACAATTAACAAATTTATCCAGGCTGGCAGTCAGAGGAAGCCTCCACTGGATGAAGATTCCATTAAGACTGTGAAGAATATATTCAAATTTGATCATGGCATGTTTCTTAAAAACATGGGCACTGTAGTAGCTGAGTATTAATAATTGGAGAGTTCTCAAGAACTCAATAAATGTTTCACTTCACACTTACAGAGCTACCCAGAAAGATATCATGAGGCTATTTAAATAAAGTAACAAAAGGCATAGGAAGATAAACTATCAAACAGTTGATAGTTGATCAAACTATCAAATCAGAAAACCCCTTCTGTTATCCATAAAACAGTAAGATACTAATTTATCTAAATAAGAATTCTTCTGCATTCTACTTATTGCAAAAGAATAAAATCATAAGAAAGCAATGGAGGTCAAGAATTTCTTATAAAAAAACAAATCCACACATATGTCACAATACCCACTTCCACCACCTTTTGGGAAAAGTTTAGGACATATAACATAGCTTCAAATTAGCTTCTGAAACTTTTGATCACTTCAGTATTTTACAAATATAGTTTTTACTTCTCTGATCTAGGTCACAATTAGTTTCTATTTTAGTATCATAATCATAGTTTAAGTAAAAGTTGTTGATCTGAATCTGAAGGTTCTTAATCACTGCTGACAGTCAGCAGGCATGTAGAACACTCTGAAGACAGCTTCTTTCTCCAGCCTGCGTGTTAACACACAGCCTGCATGGTAACACACAGCCTCCAGGTGGTAACACACCTCTTTGGTATAGCTAAGTATTTTTGTCTGGGTTTCCTATTTGGTTAAACTAGTTGGTTTCTGTTTTTTCTTTCTTCCTATAATTGAATTACTTATCACTGGAAGTTTAACAACCCTTTGAAAGTCCATTGGGAAAGGTAACTGAACACAGCACATTAACCCTGCTATTATCAGTAGGGAGCTCTACCCACCAGTTCTTTTAAAGAAAGAGTTTGAGGAGCTTCTCTGGTGGCACAAGGGGTTAAGCACTGCACTATGAAGCAATCTGCAGCCTCTGCAGCATGAAATCAATCCCCAGCTGGCCAGGGAGCTACCCACATGGCGCAGCAGACCTCTCCTGTCTCGCCCGCTGCTCCCCTCAGCAGTGTATTTCAGTCAATCTGCCTGTTCTATTCCCCGCTCTGTCTCTGGTGAATCCTCTCACCCCCTGCATCTCTGGCCTGTACTCTAGCTCTTGTATGCATAAATAAATAAATCTTTAAAAAAAGAAAAAGAAAGGGTTTGAAATCAGATACCACTGTACAGAGCAAACATACCAAAACTGCAGAGTTTTAAGAGTTCTAAGGGGTCTTGTCAATTATGTAGTTCAAATTCCTCCTTAAGGATGAGAAACTGAGTCCCAGAGAGAGGAAGTGACCTTCCAAAGAGCACACAACCAGTCCATGAAGAAACTGGGCTGGGACTCAGATCCTTGGTGTTCAGTCTTGGATATTAAAAATTATAATAATGCTTAAAATAAAGCAGTGATTTGAAATAGTCATTTTTGTTTCAGAATGATAAAGTATCAACATCTGAGAAAGAGTTTGAACTTAAATATTCCTTCTTCTCAATCTTCCTAATCTCTCTAATATTTGGACATTTAGACATCAAAGATGACTTGCATATATAGAAAAGATACTAAAATAAAAAAATGAGCTTAAAGCAGAAGGCCTTTTATTTGAATACTGAATACATTCTGTTATTACACAGGGTGTGTGAAGAATGGAATTTTTTTTCAAGGAAAAAAAGCAGTGCTCCCAGCAATACAATTAAAGCAGAAAAATAGAATTTCTAGTATTAACACAAATAGATATATTACCATTCTGTGAAGTTTACTTAGGGTATTCTGTTATCTGATACATTGTAGTTTAATTTAAACCTCAATTGAGAATTTGGAATTGTCAAAATATTACATATAAAAAACTAGACACAGCAAATTAAAGAATGTATCGCGATCCATTAAATATCTTAACAAAACAGTACCTGACAATTAGAAAACAGTTAAAGTTTTTGTTAAAAAACACACCTCAAATTAGCATCATATTAAAGGTAACAGTGTTTCTTTTGTTTCTAACATAAACAAGACACCTGCAAACCATACTGAAATTCATCTTCTAAACCCTGCGAGTATGCTCTGCACCTTACAGTAGAATGACGTGGATTCAGCCTTCAGTCCCTCTGGATTTTCAGAGTAGCAGCAGGACAAGTCTCAGGATCATCATGAGGCTGGGTTAGAACAAGGCAGAGAAAGGGTTACTTGCCAGTGGTGTAGGCGAGAGATGGCCATGGCTTCCCTTGCCTGCCTGCAGTTTGCTAACTCTGGCTCTGGGGTCTCTCACCACATGGAGCAACGGTGCTCTCCTTATCTCTGGATTTCAACTTCCTAGACAAAATCAGTCACTTAAAAATGCTCAATGAATGAATCAGTAAAAGCAGAACTCCCTGTTCTGAAAATCTGCTAAGAGGTTTTATGAGAGGTTTCAAATGTAAAAATTTCAAAAGCCAGTAAAGGAAGCTACTTGGGAAAAAAAAAAATCAATGAACAATTTTCAGGGGTGGAAGGTCATTATTATCTCGGTTACTTTCCATTGATTGGGGTCTTGTCTTCTTGACCCATGAACCCTATTTATGATTTTTTTCTACCACCAAGTATCACTTTTAGAACAGGGATATAACTGAAGAGCAGTCCTTTGTAATGATACTCCCTCCTCCAACCTAAATCATAAACATAATACATAGTCATAATAGAAATTTCTACAATAAATAGAAAGCACTACCACCCAGAGATAAACACTACTAATGTGTTGAAATGTTTCATTTACCTTGTTGCTTTTTTTACACACATTTTTAAAACTTGAGATTATACTTTATTTGGTTTTAATATTGTTTTTAATCCTTTGTTATGTCACTGAGGTTTTCCAATGCTACTAAGCAGTTTTAGAAAACATGACCTATTCTGCCTTTTTACTATTCCATTTACTGAATCACTTCCTTACTTATGAACTTCAGATTGTTTCTAATTATTCAGTTTATCATGTTTTCCATTAGAAATAAAGTTGCAATAAACACCATTCTATATGTACATCTCATTATTTCTTTGGAATAAACTCCAAAAAGATATATCAAAGGAAAAAAACATGTCTATGACTCTGAACATTTAAAGACAACTTACAGGAAGAATTAAAAATGTTACCTACAAATTTTTACCTGGTAACATGCTTAATCTCAGGGGTAGAACTACTGAAATTAAATAAAGAGAATTGACACCCCCTATTGATCTTTTAAAAATATATTAAGCTTTCTGTCTTAAAAAAATACTTTTGCGGAGGGCTATTGAGAGTAGTGACCAAATATCTTTTAAAAACAAAAAACCGAGACAACCGAATAAGTGTCCAACTCCTAAGTATGACTGAGTACCAGACTTACCGTCTCAGGTGGATAAATCTTGAAGAAAAACAAGTCTGAATTTGGTTCTTTATTTTGAAAAAGCTAGGTGTGCACATGTGACCTGATATTATGCCAAAAATAAGCATATTTGATTAAAATGGTCACAGGCACATCGATACTAAGACTGGCAGAATGCATAACATTTTAAGGTTTTTATAGTCATGCTTAATGAACTTTTGTCAAAAATTAGCATTTTAAAATGGTGACAGAGAAAGGATAGGTCAAGATAGTTTTTCTTACCTTAAACCAGCAACAAGCCCAGCTGGCATTATTTTCTTAGATCTCTTAAATCTCACACCCATGATGGTGGCCAGGAAGAAAGCTGTAACTGAAAACCAAACCAGTGCTTGAACCAGAGCTTTAAACATGCTATCTATTAATGCTTGTTTTGTGAAAAAATGGCTATCACTTCTGCTAAATAACATTATATACAGGTACTAAGCTGCTGTTTTCTTTGGGGGAAAAAAAAACAACTAAATGCTTTATTAAAACACTATAAACACTAAAAGCTAGTGTTTTTAGAAAAGATTTTAGAAAAGATTTCTGAGTAAACCAGCATGTTAAAATCCATTCCTGAAATATTTTCAAAAGAAATAGTTTTTTTTCTAAGTTAAATTTCTCTTTATAGAACATGCCTTGAAGGCTAGAACTGCCTCTTACCAGCTTCCCCAGGAGCACTAAGCAGTGTACTTGGACCCACAGGAGACAATAAATGTTAGGTCATCGAATGTAAGAAAGATAATCAGTATCTTTTTTTTTTTTTTAAGTAGAACCTGATTAATAAAATAATATTATTTTATTTTAGTTTTGCAGCATTTGGGAAATTTGAAGCCTGGGAGACTAAATAACAACAATCTAGGTAAAATTATATCAGCCTTTCAGGAGCTGAACTGATATGAAGTAAGACATGGTTTTATGTAAAAGTTTAGGACACTGATATCACAATTTAAGAAGAGCTTAAGAAAAACCATTTGCTGATATAAAAAACATGACTGATAATGAACATGTGAATTATTTAAATGCAAATGAGCAAATAACCTAATATATCCATATCTTGCTGACATAATTAGGTATATATATATATATATAATAGCTTTATCTCCTGACAATTTCATTATTAAAAATATCCCTAGTTTTTCTTTACATTAAAAACAAAAAAAGCCCACCAAATCTCTTGCTTTCCCTCAAATACAGAACTGACACTATTACACTATTACTATTTGTTTTCATTTGTATTTTCTTCCATACTTTACCAGGCCACTTTGAATAATAATCAAAGAAAAAAGACAATTTCCTTGGTGTAGTTTTCTAACTTCACTGTGTTTCCCTCTCAACCTAGGTAAAGGATAGTCAAGTGTCTTGGGGCTTTAAACACACACATTTCCATTTTTCTGTGGGCATTCGCCTACTAAACCCACAATGGGAAAATGTTAAACAAAAAAAAAGATCAGCCTTGCTTCTCTAGATTAAGTCTTAAGGCAAAGTAGGAGCTAAAGCTGTCTGTAAAATAAATAAAATAATGCAGAGAGCCAGAAGAAAATCTGGGCATAATTCCTTGCTTTTTCTAATTATATTTTATTTTTCTTGTAACAAGTTCTGTAGAAGTATACCTCTGAGTTGGAAGGCATGGCACAGTATCATTTTCTAAAAGTTCTGTCTAGAAAGGAAGAAGAATTGTGTTCAGTCTGGAACACACATACACCTGTTTGCCATCTGTCTATAGGTTTTCACTTACATTACTTCAGAAAGGGTTTTAAGCTACCCCTGCAGTTTGCTTCTCCATAACCAGGAAAAATACCTCACTTACACAGTGATAGTTTTACATCTCGCTTGTCATTGGAGACACGGTAAGCTCCATAGCCAGCCAAGAATCCAACAAATAGACCTGCTATCAATGATGGAACACCACCTGGGAAAAAAAAGTATGAGCTCAGAAAGAGAATCCCCAAATGAAAGGAATTCCTTCCGCTACTTCAAGTCTGATATGTGGACTTTCCAATGCCATTTCCAATGCCGTTTCTAGTCAGGCACTGTGACAGGACATAGTCTAGTGAGGTAAGTATTGACCTGCTGATGGATAGTTCCTGAGAAATGACTGCCACAGCGGAGGAAGTCCAAATACTTAGTGATGCAACCAACACTGAGCACTTTCCATGCTCTGGACAGAGGGCTACATGCCAGTGACAGTGTGAACAAGAAGCACAGTCATCGTCTCGTGGAATGCACTCTTTTTAGAATCAATTCAAATGGAATCCCTAGGGTAGGGTTAAGGTATTCTCTTTTTAAAATATTTATAAGAAATGCAGATTGCAGTCAGCGTTAGAGCCATTGCAGCAACATCTCCATATACCCACACATTGGCCCACCCATACCCACACATGTGCATGCCCCCGAGCAGCACCCCAAATGAGAAATCAGGTATACTTTTCTCAAAACAGAAATATGAGATACCATGACTATAAATGCTCCTATCTTAAATCAAGGTAAAATATAAAACTTCACCTTTCATTTTTCTCCATGAAATCTCTTTAATTTAGCAACTGGGAAGATTTTCCCCTTCTTTTTGACAGAGATGAAAAGACAACTTCAGATATGATAATTAAGTATTTAATAATTTTCCTTTGTAACACACAGAATCAATATAATTCAGTTTTTTGACACTGTGAGCATGTAAACAAACAAACAAAAATCCTCATTGGATAATGAGAGAGTAGCCCCGAGGAGGTTAAGTCACTAATTATGTAACCAATAATGACAGATGAAGGGCGACCCAGAACCCCAGGTGGAATACCCAGGGAACCACTTCCTTCCATGCCGCTCCTCAGCCACATCTAGGACATCTTTAGCTTCAGGTCCTAGTTACAGGCCCCACTCCCGACCAAGACCCTTGGGTGGAAATTCTGGTCTGGGCTTACCTCTTCGCTTATATCCCAAGATGCTTCCAAATGTCAAAAGGGCTGCGTATCCAAAACCAATCAGGTCCATTGGTAAAGTTGCAATTCTAAAGCAAGGGGGAAGGGACACATTTACAACGTGAAGAGAGTTTGGGGGAGCAAATGTATATAAAAGTGATATGTAATCTATATAGTTGTAGAAATTAATTTCTCTAGTCTACTATAAAAAGGAAAGCTCAATCTTCACCTATCCCCAGGACTTAGCCACTGTGCCCTCCCCAAACCCCCAACCATCCATTGCACTCTCAAGCACACCCAGGGGGGCACCGCAGGTTGATTCACCTTTCCTTGTCTTAAACACCAGCTACACACTCAATGGTCAGTCATTAAAGAATACAATGAAGCCTTGGCGCAGTGTTAACTGAAAGATGATGATATCCTATTATGTATCAAAAGCAACAGATGAAATACAGATTCAGGGGTGGGATGTTCCATTGAATTCCTGCCCTCAGGATTCTCTAAGATGCAGGAGAATGATGGCTAAGATGCTGGCAACAGGCTGGAGACCTGGGTGCTGGTCACTTGCTGGTTGTTAGTCCGTGGACCTTGTCCCTAACACCAACTCTTCTTACAGTGAGAACAGGTAAGATGAACGCTAAAATTCCATGCAACTTTTTAAATGTGCTAAGATTCTGGTAGCGCTTTTATTTTTTTATTTTTAAAGATTTATTTATTTATGCATACAAGAACTGGGGTGGAAGCCAGAGGGGGTGAGAGGCTTCACCAGAGACAGAGTGGGGAGCAGAACAGGCAGATCTACTGAAGTAACTGCTAAGGGGAGCAGCAGGTGAGGCAGGAGAGGCCTGCTGGGCCATGTAGGTTGCTCCCTGGCCGTCTGGTGAAGGGGGATCTAACTAGTGCTGCAGTGGCTGGAGATAGCTTGAAAGTGCTGTCTTTAACTCCTGCACCACCACAGAGTTCTGTAGCACTTTTATATCCTAACTTTTTAATATTTCCTCCATGGGAAAAATTTTATATGAAATTTCTTTGTATTTTTCGTTATCTCAATTGATCACGTAAGTTAACCAGATCTCTTATTCCCTTAAATAAAACAAATTAACCCAAAAGAACAGAAAAGGAGTTCTGTACTTATCTCAGAGTAAGCCAGAACTTACTGTGAGGAAGGAACTGAGGGGAGGGAATTGGAGGCACGGGTGGAGATGAAGGCACTGGAAACTCCTTAATACCTGTGGGAAAAAGAATTACAACAGGAGAGCTTATCTGTGCCCAAGTAGTGGCACAGTGGGCCTGAACATGTAGGAAGGACCTGTGTTCGAACACCTTCTGCGCAGGCTTTCCCAGGAAAGACACAAATTCATGCTTCAGTGATCAAAAGTGCTTGAGAGAGAGAGGCTTGGCGGTTGTGACAGGGGGTGAGAGGCTGCCGTACAAATAATGGAGGCGCTGCCACTTGGCAGATGGCTGTCGGGAGGGATGAGCAGAATGGTATGGACATACTCGACTGAGGGTAAATATATACAAAGGAGCTGGGGTACTCCCAATGGGCCAGGTCCCCAGGGAAATGAACAAGGACAGGGCCCTGGGCGTATTCCCCTCCTTCACCCCTTGGGACTGTTGCTGACCTTGTGAGGCTCATTGAGCCAACACAGAGACAGCAAGTGTCAGGTCTGGAACCCCAGAAAAGAGGGCTGTCAGCAGTGCCACAAAAAAAAAGACTGCCCTCCACCTCACCTCTCCCTCCCATGCCCAGAGCAGTCATACCATCCAAGCCCCTCTCCTACCCTGACTTAGCAGCTGCAAGATCAGGTGTCAGTCCTACCGAAGCTTGGAATGGCCAAACACCCAAAATCATAAAACACCCACAGCACCACCTCCTGGAAAGGCCATATATGACAAGCCCACAACTAACATCAGTTAATGGTGAAAACTGAAAGCTTCCTCTCAAAGACCTAGTATAAAACAAGGATATTCACTTTTACCACTATTATACATCATAGTATTGGGGGTATTAGCTAGTGCAATTAGGCAAGAAAAAGATATAAAAGGAGTCCAAACTGGGAAAGAACATGTAAAAGTATTACTACCTGTAGATGACATGATAATATACATAGAAAGCCCTAAAGATGCCACTAAAAAACTACCAGAAACAATAAAGTTTCAAGAAAGAATCCCATTTATAACCACATCAAAAATTAAATACCAAGGAATAAACTTATCAAAGAGGTGAAGGACCTGTACAATAAAAACTATAAAGCATAGTTGAAGTAAAGCACACAAAGAAATGGAAAGACAGGCCCTAATCATGCATTAGAAGAATCAGCATTGTTAAAATGGCTATTTTTCCCAAAGCAATATACAGATTCAATGCAATCCCTATCAAAGTTTCAACAGCATTTTTCAAATAAAACAAACACTACTAACATTCAAATAGAACCACCAAAGACCCTGAATAGCCAAAGCAATTTCGACACAAAAGAAGGGTGGTATCATATGCCAGGACTTCAAACTATACTACAGAGCTTATAGTAATTGAAAAAGTAAGGTACTGGAATAAAAATAGGCACAGAAACCAACGAAATAGAATTTTGAGAGCCCAGAAATAAGCTCACACTTATATGAACAGTGAATCTATGATAAAGAAGCCAAGAGTATACACTAGAGAAAGGAAAATCTTTTCAACAAATGGTCTTGGAAAAACTGGACAGCCACATGGAAAAGAATGAAACTAGGCCACTATCTCACAGAATATAGAAATATTAACTCAAAATGAATTAGACTCGAATGTAAGACCTGAAATCATGAAGTACACATAAGAAAACATAGGCAAAACACTCCTCGACGTTGGCTTCAACAATTTCTATATAGATTCATCTCCAATGAGAAGAAAAAGAAAAGAGAATATAAACGAATGGGACTGCATCAAACTAAAAAGCTATACAGTGAAAAGAAACTATCCTTTAAACCAAAAGATACCCTGGGCCTCCCAGGTGGCGCAGCGGTTGAGCGCTGGGTTGCAAAGCTGCCCGCAGCCTCTGCAGCGCTGGTTCGATCCCTGGCTGCTCCCTGGCCACTGGAGGAGGGTCCCACATGGCGCGCAGACCTCTCCTGCCGCCCGCTGCTCTCCTCAGCAGTGTACTTTGGTCCTTCTGCCTGTTCTGCTCCCTGCTATGGCTCTGGTGAATTCTCTCACCCTCCCACGCTTCTGACTGTACCCAGTGCTTGTATAAATAAATAAATAAATCTTAAAAAAAAAAAAACCCAAAAGATACCCTACTGAATGGGGAAAAAAACTTGCTCATCATACATCTGACTAGGAGCTGATATCCAAAATCTACAAAGAGCTCATACAACTCAACAAAAAGAAAACAAATAACCAAATCTAAAAATGGGCAGAAGAGCTAAACAGATACATCTCCACAAAAGACACGTGATGCCCAAAAATAGATGAAAAAAAAAAATCATCATTACTTATCATGGAAATCCAAATCCAAACCACAAGGAGGGGCCTGCCCTGGTGGTGCTGCGGTTGAGTGCTGGACTGAGAAGCTGCCCGCAGCCTCTGCAGTGCTGGTTCGATCCCCGGCCACTGGGTGAGGGTCCCACATGGCGCGACAGACCTCTCCTGCTGCTCCTGCTGCTCCCCTCAGCAGTGTACTTCGGTCCTTCTCTCACCCTCCCGCGCTTCTGACTGTACCAGTGCTTGCATACATAAATCAAAGATAAATAAATTAAAAAAAACAAAACAAAACAAAAAACCAAACCACAATGAGAAACCATCTCACAACTGTGCAAATGGCCCATATTAATAAGAACAGAAACAAGTGCTGGCAAGGGTATTGAGAAAAAGGAGCTCTAGTACACTGTTTTCCTATGGAAAATACAAAGGTTTCTCAAAAATGGAAAATGGATCTACTATATGATACGGCAATTCCACTCTTAGGTATCTACCCACTGACTACAAAAACACTAATTCAAAGGGATATATACACTATGTTTGTTGCAGTCCTATTTATAAGAGCCAAGTTATGGAAATAACCTAAGTGCCAGAGGACAGATGAGTGGATTAGTACTATGTGGTATAGATACACAATGGACTATTATTCAGCTATAAAAAAAAGATGAACTTCTGCCATTTGTGACAACATGAATGGACTGGAGGAGATAATGCTAAGCTAAGTCAGTCAGAAGGAGAAATACAAATACAAAATGGTTTCAGTCATCAGCCCAAATGCCCAAAAATAGATGACTGGATCAAGAAGATGTGGTACATATATACCATGGAATATTACTCAGCATTCAAAAAAGATAAACACATGCAATTTGCAGCAACATGGATGGCGCTGGAAGGGATCATGCTCAGCGAAATAAGCCAGAAAGAAAAAGAAAAATACCGGATGGTCTCACTCATAGCAGGAATCTAGAAAACTTAAATAAGGGACCAGGAAAATGAATAACTATAAGAAAGTGAAAATCAAAATCAACAAAAAACTATGAACCAGAGACACTTTTTGGGGGTGGGGGCCGGGAGGGGAGGGATTGGGGTCAAAATGGGGCATTTGCAATGGTATGGGGGAATATAAAAATAAAATTTATTATTTAAAAAAACAAACAAAAAAAAAACAAAATGGTTTCAGTCATATAGTGAATACAGAGATACCAAATAAAGGATGAGAAAAAAAATCAACCAGTAACAAACCCCAGAAATCTGACCGTTTGGAAGGGGGAATGGGAGGTGAAAGGCCCAAGAGAAGGGACTGTGGTGAGGGACTATAGGTGGTGTGGTGGTGCGTAGCCTGTCATAATACATCTGAAGAGGGATTATCTTATACTTCTGAATCATATACAATGGTGTACATCAATGTTACCTCATTAAAAACAACAACAAAGAGAAAGGGAGGAGGGAGCGAGAGAGAAATAGATGGTGGAAGAAAAAAGGAAAAATATATATGGAAAGTTCTTCGCATATACTGATTTGCAGGCTTCTATCATGTTAATCTTAATCAGTGAGTTCTCTTGAAGCCTGCTCTTGGGCACTTATTCTGTTGTCTCGGTTTTTTGTTTTTAAAAAATATTTGGGCACTACTCTCAATAGCCCTCCGCAAAAGTATTTTTTTTTAAAAAGACTGAATCTAAAAAAAAAAAAAAAGCCATTCGTTGATTTAGTGATGGATACATAATAATGAGAATGATGATACTTTGAGAAATTACATGTGTTAGGCACCATTCCACAGCTTTACATCAACTCATTTTATTACCACTACAACATATGAGGTGAGTGCTATCAATATTGCCCTTTTCCAGGTGAGGAGAATGAGGCAGAGAAAGCAAGCAGTACCTCTGAGGTCACACAGCTGAGCCAAGATTTCAGACTCAGAAAAATCTCATTCCTAACCACTAGCAATACCTCTTGGAACTAATTCAGCTGGCAGGGAAAAAGGGAATATGCAAATGCAACTGATGTTCCTCAGGTTTAAATTATGGATTCATCATTTCTCTTTGGACTCATAGCTTGAAATTGTGATCACACTGCTTTCGATCAGTGACTTGCCATTTCAGCTCCATAAGCACCTCAGATTCAATCATGCTTAATGTCTTTTTCAAAGAGGTATTCACATTCCACTATGTTTGCCTGGCTTCAAACCCCATGCCACCACCTTCTGGACATGTAACCGTAGGCCTGTGCCTTAATCTCTCTGTAACTGTTTCTCCATCTTTAACACAGGATAATAAAAATATCCACTGCATAGAGCTGTGATAATTAAATGAGCTAATACTGCAAAGCACTTAGAACAGTGCCTAGCACACATCTAGGACTCAAATAATAGCCACTCTAAAGATTATTCTTCTTTTTCACTCTCAAATCCACTTTTAAGCTTTACATGAGCAAAGACATGTAAAAGACATGTAAACATTCCTTTAACATTCTCCATGAACTGAGCCTTGTTCTAAGGAGGCAAAAGAAATCTATTCTCAATCCTTGCAAGAAGTTTCAGCACTCACAGAGAAAATTTAGACAAAGAGCAATAATCCCTCTTATTCCTTTTCCAAAGCAGGACCATTTAACCTGGCCAGAGGCAACACAGAGATGGAGGGGCTGCGATAATATGAAGGGGCAGGGTAGGCACCATGTGTTGGAGCAGCACACGCCGCCATGTAAACTTGGAAAGGCCAGAAAGCATCTTGGCTGCAATGCAGCAAAATGATTCACCAGGTATAAAACTAAGTGGCACGGCCCTCCCTTGCTCTTCGCCTTCCAAAATTTGGGACACCCACTAATAGATTTTTCCTAAGCTACCACTATATAAAAAAGCATTTTCACATGTTAAGTATCAAAAATTGCCTACCCTAGAACTTCTTGGGACTCAAAAGACACATTTTCGAGTGAAGTCTTGGTGATGCTGGGGAAGTAAAAACCCTGCCAAGTATTTCTGCAGTAGCCCAGGAGCCCCACCCGTTTCTCCACCTCTTCCCATCTCCGGGGAGGTAGGGAGGGTGGGTGGCTGACTCAGGACCCCACGTGAGAAGGAAGAAATTCGCGGAATTCCCATGAAGAGGAGAAAAGCGATCCCTAAGAGAGCCCATAACCAGCCCCACCAGAATCCTCCCCAGGTCCTCTGCATCGCTGCCTACTATTTTCCGCGCTGTTAGTAGGAAAATCCATGGCAAAAAGGGCTCCCTTTGTGGGGTGTCTAGCTCACCTGCAGGCCCGAGCCCTCAGCACGGCTGAGAAGAGAGAAATCGGGACTGAGAAGCCAGCAAACTAGATCCCCGGCGTCCGGAAGCAGCCTCACTGGCAGCGCCTTGCGACTCCGCAACCTACTTTGCAGCACCAGGCTGGGGCGGCGGGTTCCGGGCGCGCCCGCACGCATGCGCCGGGCCTCCCTCCCCGCCCTCGGGGCAGCCCTCCCGGGCTCGCCCCGCGCTGCCCGGGGCCGTGGTGGGCTGGACCACCTGGAGCATCCAGGCGGCTACACCCCAGAGGCGGCTGATCGAACCTGGCCCGGAGTCCGGGGCCGGAAGCGGCTGCCTCCTGCCACACGGAGCAGGACTGAAAAGCGCATGGAGTAGGTCTGGATGTGACAAGGGAGCCCATCCCAGTAGGGGAAAGATTTTTAACCATGAAGTTGATTCATCATTCAAGAGACATTTGTTTACAACAGTCCAGGCCTTTTACATATTTTCCAACAGATTTGTCCCATTGCAAGTGGAGGTTTTGGGGGAGAGGATGTTCTGAGCAACTCCACAAACTCGGGTTTTATGGATTCCGCCCCCACCCCAGGCCAAAGAGATTGGAGGCACCAAGGACTGCAAATCCCATATGTCATCATCACAAAAGGGAGGCTTGCTGGGAACTGAGTGGAGTTGTAACAGGGTGGTCCCCAGGAAAGGGGGAGGTTCCCTACCCCACCCAAGGGAGGGTGGAGCTGAGCAGGAAGAGGAGAAGCTGAAGAAGAGACTGAGGAAGGAAGCAGGATGGAGCCAGGAGACCTGGAGGAGGCGCATGGAGCCTAGAGACACGTGAAGAAACTGCCCTTGTCTTTTGGTCGTGGACTGGGTGACACAGATGTGGGTGAGACCCGTGGAGAGGTGACCATGGCAGCTTTTATCTTGATGTTGATTTTGCTCTTTTCCTTCCGGGCTTGTTTGGTTGTTTCTGACTCTTTTCTGTGGGTCTGTTAGGGGGAAAAGGATGTCCCAAAGCAAATTCCATATAGGCTTTGTGGACTCCACACCCACCCCAGGTGAAAGCCAAAGACACTGGGAACTCCAAATCCCATCACCACCAAAGGGAAGGTGGCTGGGACCTGAGGGTGGGGTTAAGCAGCCAGGTGGATACAAAAGGCAGACCCGTGGGCTTTGGGGGTCTCTCCATTTTTGGGCTCTCAGTCAGCTCGGAGCGTCCGGTCAGCTCTGAGAGTGACTTTGGGTTTCCAGGTCGTCGGATCGGATAGGACGCATTAAAGACTTTATTTCCCTATTTTCTCCCTGAGTTGTACATTTTCCTTATTTCTTTTTCTCTTGTAAATAAACCTTTTATTAACCCTTTTGCGTGTGTCTGTAGTAGAGTATTCATAAGTCCCTTTAAAGCCCGCGGGTGAGGACCCACAGCCAGGAACCCGTTTAATATCAGGGTTGCTCTATAACAGCTCCCCACTGGAAGATGCTTTAGACTTGTGGCAGGCTTTGGGGCCTTGCTCTGGGCCAATCCCATATGGATGGACTTTTACCCACGAGGGGACGGGTAACTTTGGGTGCTTCATTTAGAAACTGGACTCTTTGCCTTACCTGTATTGTTTCCTAGTTTTATTAAAGATCCTTCCCATTAAAGTCTCATATGTTTTGTGTTGATGCGGCGGATGGCAGAACCCATTTAGAATGGGCAGGTTTGCGGGGCTTGGGCTGCCCCTCTCCCTGTCCTATAACAGAGTTAAGCAGCCAGTCTTGGTATATATAACCAGACGGTGTAAACCTGGGGTGTGGCTGGTTTTTTCGTTGGCCTTCAGCATGCTGTTGAGGTCCCAGCTCAGTGGAACTGGTAGTGTAACAGGGTGGTCCCCAGGAAAGGGGGAGGTTCCCTGCCCCACCCAAGGAAGGGTGGAGCTGAGCAGGAAGAGGAGAAGCTGAAGAAGAGACTGAGGAAGGAAGCAGGATGGAGCCAGGAGACCTGGAGGAGGCGCATGGAGCCTAGAGACACGTGAAGAAGCTGCGCTTGTCTTTTGGTCGTGGACTGGGTGACACAGATGTGGGTGAGACCCATGGAGAGGTGACCATGGCAGCTTTTATCTTGATGTTGATTTTGCTCTTTTCCTTCCGGGCTTGTCCGGTTGTTTGTGACCCTTTGCTGTGGGTCCCCACTGGAAGATGCTTTAGACTTGTAGCAGGCTTTGGGGCTTTGCTCTGGGCCGATCCCATATGGATGGACTTTTACCCACGAGGGGATGGGTAACTTTGGGTGCTTGATTTAGAAACTAGACTCTTTGCCTTACCTGTATTGTTTCCTAGTTTTATTAAAGTTCCTTCCCATTAAAGTCTCCTATGTTTTGTGTTGATGCGGCGGATGGCAGAACCCATTTACAATAGGCAGGTTTGCGGGGTTTGGGCTGCCCCTCTCCCTGTCCTATAACAGTAGGATGTGTTCACCAATTTATCTCTCTTTCTCCCTGGATTATTCCTCTCTTCATTTCCCCTTTAAAAAAATAAACCCTTTATTAACCTTTTTTTCATGTGCCTGCAGTTGAGCCTCATTATAAGTCCCTTTTAAGCACATGGGTGAAGATCCACACTCATGCCAACCCATTTCACATTGGGGCTGCCCTGTAACAGAGGGAGCGAAGGTTCAGGGAGGTGAAGTGATATGGTTGTACCAGGTCTCTGGCCCTAAATGGAGTGGGTAGATTTGAGTCCAAGTTTGTCTCCAAGCTGGAGCACTATTCATTACGTCACATACTCTGGGGTGATCTAGATGGCAGGAGGTCAGTCGGCTTCCTGGTTTATACTCCGGGCCAAGAGTTTTCTGGGCTTAAATATTTGAAGGGAAAGGCAGAGAGTGCCAGAATTTAAGGTTCTTTAAATCTGTCTAGTCCCAGGATAACCGGTTCCCAGGAATGACACTTAAATTGACTTGGAATTATCCCTCTTATAACAACTTTTCATCCTACTCCAGTTAGCCTTCTGGGCTGCATACAATAACTCTGATCTCCTTCCTCAAACAGTCCTCAGATCTGAAGACAACCCTGTGGTCATCAGGTAGCTCTAGGGGTGCCTTAGGGCTGGAATAAACAAATCTCTTAAAATAAAAAGAAACCTAGAATATTCTATTAACTCTTGTCAAGTTTATTTGCTGACTCCAATCCCTGTGCTTAAAAGTGCTTCAGGGAAGTAACCAACTTAATGAGAAGTCTAAGTTGGTCCCAGGAAGTTGATAAGATTCCTGAAGGTTGAGAGTTGACTGCAGACACGGGAATGTGGAGTGCAGAAAGCACCATCTAGAAGTTTGGCTCTGAGGTCGCTCTACTTTCCATTCCTTCTATGCCCCTGGCTACCTCAGTCTCTTCCCTCTCTCTCTTTAGACTTGAGCATTTATTCAGAATAAAACTAAAAACTCTCTTGGAATGCCTCAGTTCCTTTAACTGATGTGACCTCTCACCCCCCAGAAATAACACCCTCTCCCCTAGAGCTGGACTTATGCTACTCAAATTAGATGTTGAGACCCCTTCCACTCTGTCCTGAGGTGTTAGAAGCTGAAAACAGTTGCATGGTATTCCCACTCAAGGAATTTTCACCTTAAAAGAACAGCTCTGATATTTTATATTTTATGGGACTGCCATACTCTTGGACACGTGGGAGCAGGAAAGTTGTTGGGCAAACAGGGCACTCTCCTCTCAACTCATAGGCCACCAGCTGCTACCTCCTCCAAATAAAAACAAGGTTAGAGCAGGAGGAGAGGGTGCAGCAAAGCCTATTCACTTCTACCTATTTGTCATGCTTTCTATTCATGAATCACAGCATTGTGCCTCCAGACCCCTTAGGCAGTCTGGAGAAATGCATAAAATAAAATATGTGGGATTGTGAGGAAAGCCAATTTTATCAAAATGTTAAACATTAAAACTGTGATATAAGAGATGTGCTTCTTTACTAAATTACTCTAGAATTAGACCTAGGTGTGGTTTTAGTAATAACTTTTAATAGTGGTACACATGAATAATAGTTTGAGGTGAGGTGACAAGTGTTAACACCTGAGTATCTGTGATTCCTAACAAGAATCATGGGATGGGGCGGGGAGGAGCACAGAGGACAGAAGTGATGGTGCACGGGTGCATTAGTGAAGGAAATTCTATGGGGACTACACCTGGGAGGGAGCAAATATGTTTAAAAATGAACAATGATGTAAAAAAATAATTAACGAAAAAAAGAAAACCCCCAAAGACCCTCATCTTGTATGGTTATCTTAACGATCCATACAGGGAGTGGAATCCTGGATCCACTGTACCCCAGTAACCCCGGCTATCACCCAAAAGCCTGTGAACCCTGGGTATTCCCGGGAGCCAATAATAAATAGCAGCTGCTATTTAAAAGACATCAGAAGGGTGCCTCCCTGGTGGCACATTGCTTAAAGGCACATCAGTATCAAGCTATGGCCAGTCACTCCAGCATGAGTTTGATCCCTGGCCAGCCAGGGAGGTGACCCACATGGCGCAGCAGACCTCTCCTGTCTCATCCGCTGCTCCCTCTCAGCAATGTATTTCAATAGATCGGCCTGTACTGTTTCCCACTTTGTCTCTGGTGAATCCTCCCACCCACACCCACCCCTGAACTTCTGGCCTACACCCCAGTTCTTGTATGCATAAATAAATAAATCTTAAAAAAAAAAAGACACCAGAAGGATAATTCCATTCTAGGGATGAATGGATGGTTGGTGGCTACCTTTCTTCTAAGCTGTTACATACTCTTCTTGGTTTTGCTCTGTAGTAAGTGAGCCCTGCCCCTGTCCTTCTGGAAACTTCATATGGTCCTAGAAACACAAATGAAATTCCATTCTTCTATGGAGCCCTCAGACAACGTCAGTCCTCTTCAGCGGAAGTAGCTACAGAAGGAGACCTTTAAACCCCCTCAAGAATGAGGAATGGAATGCAACAGGGGAGGAAGTTTGTTCAAGGGTCCTGGAACCTGTCCTTGCTTGTTATCTTCCTGTTGTTTGGTGCCCAGGATAGCCGGAAAAAACAAGACCCTGTACCCTATTTCCCCACTGCCTCACCCTGGTGATCAGCCCCACAAATCGTGGATATCCCTGCTCCTGCTTCTCTCAGTGTTACTTGGGACAACTGTGCCTCTCTCCTATTGAGGATCCACAATAAACATTCCTTGCTTGAATCCTTGATGGGGTCTCTCTCTAAATTCCTTTCCTTATATCATTAATAAAGTTAGAAAAGAACTCTCAGAGGTCAGTAGCAGTATACCCAAGTGAATTCAGCAGCTGCTATTTTTGACTAAATATTGATGTCTTTTGGGAAAATGAAAACACCTTGGATTGGTTTACAGGTACTTGCCTGTGTCATTCTGGACTTGTGAGATTCGGTCTCCATATCTGCTTTCAAATCCTTTTTCCCACCAAGCCTAACTCAAAATTCTTTTCTGCATGTTGTACCATAGTTGTTTTGGTTGTTTACCTCCCTTCCACCTGTCATTAAAATAACACAGGCATTTCATCTTTTTAAGTGACGGAGTCATGCTGTATTGGTATTACAATCCTCATTTTTGTTATCTGATCTCTTGGAAAGCATGGTCACAATAGTCATGATGTGATAAAATTAGCTAGCACAACCTTGATATAAAGCACAATAATAAATACACAGGCAACGTCAAAGATGGCCTGCTAATATTCATAATTATGCACACTTAAGTCCCAGCATTCTGAGTGATGCAACAGCACATTGATAAATTATTAGTGCAAACTCTGAATTATGGTGCCAATGTCAGTGATCAGGGGAAAGGTGGGCAAGAGCAACTGCAGAAGGTGGATAATCTATTCCATATCCATTTGACACTAAAGGCAGTGCTGTATTGTATTTTTCTTCCAACTTCCCCCGCTGCCCAAAAACCAGGACCTCTCACATTCCAGGGAAGCATTTCTCAGGACATGATACTTTCAGTGCTAAAATTGGGATGACTTGTTACCCTAGTAGTTTCCCCAAAACCCAAGGGCTAGCTTTCCAGAGATAGAAAGGCTGGGATACTGAGTTAAAGATTCCTTAGCTTGCTATCACTGATGGTGTGAAACTTCTCCATAATATGTCCCGCAGGTTCCTCTTTATAGGTGGTGAAAACAGAAACTTGTCTTTTGCTACATAGTCTCTGGAGCCATTAAAAAGCTCATTGGCCTCAATCTGGAATCACAGGCAAAGCTAAGGGCTGGTGCACCCCCTTACCCTGGATCTAAAGGAAACTACAGGAGAAAAGGTACCTGAAGGCCAGAGAGGAGAAGAAAGAAGACAAACCAGAGGCCTTCAGCCAGCCAAGGAAGGAAGGAAGAAGCAGCTGCCAGTGGGGAGTATAAACCACACCTTGGGGAGACACTCCCCAGCTCCCAAACTTGCCAAAGTGGTGTCTGATCTCCTCCTCAGTGTCTTTGGAGTACAGACCCCCATAAAAATTTTTTTTCACAAGCTCTTTCTTCACTGGGATTGGTGTCTCAGCCCTTCAGGCTGTGGGCCCTCCACTGCCCTCCACAGTAGTACTGTAGTACCTGAAGTTTGTCAGGACAGAGCGGTTTGGGGACTTTCTGTGCTAAAACCAGAAGTGAGGGGTTGCCTGGGGAGTGGAACTTTCAGTGGGAACACAAGTAAAGATTTCACCCCTAAAAGACATTAATACATTTCCAGTACCCACTAGCTGCCATTCACAGCTCCACACTGACCCTAGCTTAAAACCACAGTGCCCAGAGGTGAGAAGAGGAAAGCAAGGAACCTCATCAAGGCATAGGTCCTGGCACAACTGCAAGTTATTTTAAACAGAAAGAAACAAAAAAACACCTCTTATCAAAGTGCTGTCATCTCTGTCTATCCCTGCGCCCTGATCTCGCTATCAAGGACCTTTCTTCCAGGGAGGTAGACTTAGATGCGACAGTGACACCAAACCTAGCAGGAAGGTGGTTTGCGGGGCGCAGGGCTGGGAGAGAAGGAAGGAGCGTGAGGACCTGAGAACAGAGAAGCGAGGGGGCTCGAGGGGGGTGCGGGTGCGAGGATGGAGGTCTTGGCCAGGGCGCTTTCTTGCGCCCAGACTTGGACCCTGGGTCTGGGCACGCACCTTCCTCTTGGTCACCCGCCCTCTCCGCTGGCTGAGCCCAGATGGCACCAAAGTCATCGACCTAACCACTTGCACCAACCCAGGGTGCCCCTTATGCCCTTCGGGGACCCCAGGCCTAGACTGGCACCTCATCAACGAGGTCGGCCTTGAATCAGTTCTTGCAGGCGCCCATCGTCTGCATGGGCTGCTCGCCCCCTGTTGCCTCTGACGCTTGTTTGCCCGCACTTTCCTCACCCATAACCACATGCTTGCTTCATCAGCGCGGGGGCCCATCTTTAGGGCCCAAGGGGCCGGGGCGGGGGGCGGATCGTGCGGGCCCAACGCGCCCAAAGCGCATGTTCATTGGTTGACCCGCCTGACACTCAGTCTTAGTAGCATCCCATTGGCCTCAAGGCCACGCGTTCTAAATCCAGGAAAATGGTCCTTTTCGAACCAGTGGATGCGGAGCCCGCAGAAGGTCCCCCAGCTCCGCGGGATCCCTCCTGGTGTGAGGCCTCAGCTAAGCGGGGGATGCCCTCTCCACCCTCCGAGGTAGGCCGCAGCTTCTCGCCCCGATTCAAAGCTTCACGGGAAGGAAAAAGCCGAGGGTAAGACAATACAAGTTTAAATCCCCAAAGTGAAATAGTCAGAAACAAAGTCAAGGAAAGCAAATAGAAATGAGAATAACGTTAAGCCAACGTCAGTGTTTGCAAATGCAAAGAAAACAGCTAAAATTCATGGGGTTAATTCAAGAAAAGAGAAAAAGGTGAACCTAATTTTGAATTTAGGATGTGCATACCGGTGTCTATTTAGACTTCCATTAGCATAAAGTCACGCTTTTCTTATTCTAGTGTCTGTGCTGTGAAGAGTCGGCAGGGGGCACTAGATGCTCTAGTTTCTTTGAGGGAGGCAAGGTGTTTCAGTTATTTTGAAAGATCATATAACTGCGTTTGGCAAACAGGGATGTTATAAAATTTAAAAGTAAGTGGGGAGAACAGGGCAATGGTCTTAGAACAATATAAGAGAAAGGTGTATGATTTTTGCTCTGAAATACAGTGCGTGTGTGTTTGCGGGGAGTCATCGACTATTGGGCCTAAGGAGAATTTTCGAAGTAGGCTCTGGAAGAGAGTTCAGGGTACTGAGACCACAGGGCCTGCTCTAGGCCTGCCATCTGAATTCATTTTGAACTTTTCCCAGGACATGGGACGTTCTGTGCAAAGTCCAAGCAGTTTTCCAGGCATTCAGTCATAATGATAAAACTAACATTTAGTATCTATTGTATGCCAACCTTCTAGTACTTATCTTCTAAATACTTTATAGTGTCAACTCTCCTAATTTTCACAACAACCCTCTGAGTAGATAGATATTATTTTCCCCTTTTAACAGAGAAGGAAAGTGAGGCAATTTGCAAAAGGTCATGCAAAGAGCTGAGGAGTGTCAGAACCAGATTTAAAAGTATGTGCAGGCTCTGAGGTCATTCTGCCTCAGAATGGGTTCAGACAATGACTTTATCATTGATATTAATACAGGAAAGTACCTAACATTATGACTGAGACATAAGAAATAATGTTTGCTGTCATTATTATTATTATTAAAATAGTGGCCCTTTCTCCCTAGGAGCTTAGACTCTAGTTCAAGAGGTTGGTAAGATTCATTAAAGCAGTAGAGTTGCGTATTAAGTGGGGTTGGGGGGCGCTGGGAGGGATAGACAATAGATACATAGAAGTTTTCAAAGGAGGAATCAGCATAGAGAGGGAACAAAATGGACAGGTCTTGTCTGGGTCAGTGTGGCACCTGCTTAAAATTCTGAGTGAGAAACCTGCTTGTCATTGAAAGGCAGCCTCTGAGCCTGAATGGCTTGAGTTAATCATTACATTCTCTGTGTTTGATTATCATATAGGTTTGTGTGTGTTTAATTAAAAGTATAGTCAATTTTTATTAGTTATTAAAATTTTCTTAAAGAATGGTGATGGCCATCTTTTTAACTGGAGGAAGCATTTATTAATTTCACAAATATTTATCTATTGATTGTCAAGCCCTGGACTGGAAAATAAGTAGGGTGCTGAGTCAGAGACTTAACTCTGGAATGAGGGAGATAGGAAGGGATATTATTTTTTAAAAAGATTTATTTATTTATGCATACAAGAACTGGGGTGTAAGCCAGAGGTGCAGGGGGTGGGGTGAGTGGATTCACCAGAAAGAATGGGGAGCAGAACAGGCAGATCCACTGAAATGCACTGCTGAGGGGAGCAGCGGGCAAGACAGGAGAGGTCTGCTGTGCCATGTGGGTAGCTCCCTGGCCAGCAAGGGAGCGAACTCATGCTGCAGTGGCTGGCAATGGCTTGATAGCACCGTCTTTAACCCCTGCACCACCAGGGAGGCCCAGGGAAGGGATATTATTTTAATTGAAACTTAAAATCTGGGCAAGGAGTTGGGGGAACCCATTCTGAGCAGTAGGAATGGCCTGAGTAAAGGCCTTTTGTGGGGAAATGGCTCCATGAGAACACAAATGAAAGTACTTGATGGGCTGGAGAATTGTGAATCAGGAGAGTTGAATTGGTTCAGCAACAGCTGTGTTCACCAAGAACAGGGCTGACTAGGGTTTCCTATTGAGTCTTTTATTTAAATCTTCTGGACTCAGCAGCCTCCAGATGTTGCTGTGTGGAAAATCATGGAGTGAGAGGTGATCTTTGTATGTGGCTTGTTTTTCTTTTTTTTTTTTTGAAGATTTATTTATTTATGCATGCAAGAACTGGGGTACAGGCCAGAGGTGCGGGGGTTGAGAGGATTCATCAGAGACAAGAGTGGGGAGCAGAACAGGCAGATGTACTGAAATTCACTGCTGAGGGGAGCAGCAGACAAGTCAAGAGAGGTCTGCTGTGCCATGTGGGTAGCTCCTTGGCCGGGAGTCGAACTCGTGCTGCAGTGGCTGTGGATTGCTTCATAGGTTGCATCTTAACCATTGCGCCACCAGGAAGGCCCTCACTGGTTGCTCTTAGCTGAGTTTAATGCTGTGTGTCTGTGTTGGAAACCTTCTCTGTCTCTCCAGAAAGTTCTATCATGCCAGTAAGAAACTTCTCCATGCCCTCTTGTTGCATGGGTGGCATCATTGTTCTTACTATTCAAACCAAATGTTGGGTGGGAGAGTGATCCATTCCAATTTTGCTGAGTGACCACTAGGTCATTCCATTTTACTGAGTGACCCTACAGTGGGTACTTGCTCCCTTGTGCAAATGTCCCTCTGCAAACTTGTTCACAGTCACGCCTTTTTCCCCAAGCAATCCTCCATGATCCATTTCCTTCCATCTTGTTGCATGGCCCTTCAATGCCTGGTCTCTAAAGTCCGTGTGAAGGGGAAGAGAGCTTAGGAAAGGCACCTGACTGCTCTAGGCATCCAAACATTGAGTGTTTCATGTATCACTTTTGCTCAAATTCACTAGGCAGAATTGGTCACACAACCAATCTAATTGCAAGGGAGGCTGGAAAATAGACCAGATACATTTAAGTATACAGCAGTAGCTCATGCTACAGAAACCAAGAACCAAAAAAGTGCCATAATTTCCTTATAACCGTTGTGTTAATATTCACAGATTCCAGACAGGATGACTTATAGATTAAATGTGGTTTATGGTAGTATTTCAGGCCTTCCATGGCCTGGTCCCAGGGATTCCATCATCCTTTACGATACTCACCACCTGGGAGCTAGTTCTTTAATAAAACAGAACTGTTTATAGTTCCCTAGACCTACTTGGCCCTAAATTTTGATTCATGCTACCCCTTACTTAGACATGGATATCTTCTACTTTTTCACCTAACTCCTTCTTGTCTATTTATTCTTTCAGACTATTCTTCTAGGAAACTGATCCCAATTTCCTGATTCCCCACTTCCTAGAATGGGTTAGATACCCTTCTGTGCTCCCACATTGTCCTAACCATAGCTCTAATTTCATAGGTACTAGAGTTGATGTCGATTTATGAATCTATCTCCAATCTAGATTGTGCATTTCTTGTCAGTAAAGGGCACAATTTAAAAAACACAAACTATTAGGGCCTCCCCTGGTGGCACAGTGGTTGAGTGCTGGGCTGCGAAGCTGCCCACAGCCTCTACAGCGCCGGTTTGATCCCCGGCCACCGGTGAGGGTCCCACATGGCGCTCAGACTTCTCCTGCCACGCCCGCTGCTCCCCTCAGCAGTGTATTTCGTCAGTCTGACTGTTCTGTTCCCCACTCTGGAGCTGGTGAATTCTCTCACCCTCCCATGCTTCTGACTGTACCCATTGCTTGTATAAATAAATAAATAAATCTTTTAAAAAAACCCCACAAACCAATATATAGTAAATGAGACATTTGTGTACACTGTATACATTTTAACACACATATATATTTATTAGTGTTGGCATCTTCCTGGCTCTTGGTATGTGGAATAATTTTAGATTGTATCCTGGATGTTTTGAATAGTATGAGACTTGGTCTTGTTCAAATTCTATGGAATGTTGACACTTGTTTTAGCAAGCAATCAAACCAACTGGTTTCAGGCTGCAAGTTTTGAACAACCTACTACAGGTTGTATAACTACCAATAGTTTCAGTAGCTGTAGCATTTTCGAAGCTTCTGTAATGCTAGTTAGGTCTATCTGTGTGGCGCCATCTAATGGCCAGTCTGACAGGTGAGCAGTGATCGCTCCTCATAGTCTGTTACACATACACATTTTAGGGTCAGATACACATATGCACTGCTTGGGAATATGCCCAAGTTCATAAACAATTTGAATAGCACCCCCAGCTACCTCCCCTCTGAGAGCTCCCTAGTGCTTCCTGAATAGAAAAAGCTGAAATTTAATTGTATTTGGGCAGCGCAACCCAAGAGAGGCAGGGGCAACTTTGAAATGGTCTCTATTGTTGCTGACTGACTTATGCCCACATTTGGGAATTTGGAACCTGGGGGCTGCCCGAGACAGTAGGGTGCACATAGTCAGTGTGTAGGAGAAGATTCTTTCTGGAAAAGTATAGGAGTAGAGGAGTACAGATCTGTGATAGAGTGCTGGAGTAGTAGATTGTGCCTACAAATGCTGACACTACACTGCCAGATAGCAACCAGGCACCCAGAGCTACAGAGTGCAATACCCCAGTCCTCTAGACAGGGGATCTTGAGGATAATGGATAGTCTTAGTGATGGTGACCTGAGACTTCCATAAGATGGTGATTGTCTGCTTGAGTTTAGGGCTACCAGACATAAACAGCTGGAGCCTGAACCAGTGGGGAAGGCTAGATTGCTCACTTCTGTTTCTGTACAAAAGAGGCTCTTCTTAATAGCTGGCTGCTGTGTTATGCAAAATAACACCTGGGGTCAAAGCTGAGATAACTATATATGGTGACAATTACATTAACCAGAGATTAATGCACCTGGGCCCTGGCAACAGGAGCAAGCAGCCCAGAGCACAGCTCTGTATTTGAAAGGCAAAGAGAAAAAAATTTCAGCCTTGACTCTATTCCAGTCATAGTCTGCTCCAGGGACTATAGCTATTGAGAGTGTTCTTTAGGGGAGGCAGTCTTTTGTGAAAAGCAAAGGTAAACCTTGAGAAGCACACACTAGTCATTCACCTGTAATCAGAACCAAAAAGTAGTCAATCCATAGTGTGAACCAGCAGCTCTCAGTTCATTCTGCTGTTGTCCACACCCCTGGGGAAAATAAAAGAAAGCAAAACAAAAAATTCAAGTCACAGATTCGAATACCAGAGCTGAATGGCAGCTGAGAGGTTGGTGCTAGCCTGAGGTTATTCCAGACAGTTTGACTGAGGAGATGGTCTGGGCAGGGAGGGGTGAGGGTGATTGTGGAACAATCCCCCCCCCCACTCCCACACACATACACACACTCAATTTGGGCAGCTACAGCACCTTTAGGAGGCTTGAACCCCCTGATACCCTGTTGCCCCAGATCCTGTCTTCTATGCCCGACCAGCACTAGGTGCATATGTCAGTCTATGAAACAGTAAACACCCAAGGATCCAGGTAAGCAACCTAGGGTTATATCCTGCAACCTATAGATATGATACATGGCCAAATCACCAAGACAAGGAAAGAAAGCTCTTTATCTCAACCCATAAGAAACTAAAAATGAAGAGACAGAGGAACACACCATAAATGATGAAACAACAAAATCCTGGGAGAAGTCCAAATCCAGCAGAAGTGAGTAACTAGCTAGTTCAACAGAACAGTGATAATGATTCTTGTCAAAATAAGAAAAACAATGGATGAACAAAAGCAGGAATACAAGGATAGAGAGAACATGAGTATGTTTCAAACAGAATTAAAAGACTTGACGAACACAAAAACAACTAAAATCCAATAGAGGACCTCAATAGCAAAAATAGGTAGCTGATAGAATCAGCAGCTTAAATTGCACAGCGATAAAGATGAAAATAATATACAAAAAAATTAGAATCAGACTCTTCATACCAGGGGCCCCGGGGTTGAAAGACAGAAAAAAAATGTCATAGGGATTCATGCTGCTCTAACCTCAGCTCTTCCAATCAGAGGAAGGTTTCTCTCCCTCAGAATTTAAAGTATCTGTGGGAGTTCACAGACTGGGGAATTAGGAGACCCTCTCCCCACTCATGTCAAAACAAAAGGGCTTCCCTGGAACTCTCTGTCCTTGCCAGTGCTCACTTCTAGGTTTGGGGGCTGACTTGAGTCTAGACCAGGGGAAACCAGAGGGGAAAATGTAGTAAGCTCACAATCAGTTTAGTGGTATTTAAAATTGTGGTCTTTTTCACAAATATACCTGCTACTATTTACATGTAATGGTAAATTCCTGCTCCATGAATTCTGTCCAGGTTTTATAGCTTCATTCAGTGGAGGAGAATAGGTCACTTCATCCATCGTCCATGGAACCAGAATCTATCTTATTTCATGTCATTTACCTATGCCTACCACAGTGCCAGGTACATGGCAGGGTCCTTTGTCTATTCACTGGATGGGTGAATGAATGAGTGAACAAATCAAAGTCATATGATTTATTTACAAATAATTCACAAATTCTCATGTCTTCAAAGAACAAATTTCTGATAACCATGCTGCTGTCAACTTTCCTCTAGTCTCTTCCTGGAAGAGTGAGGTATACTAAACAAAGAGTCTAAGTTAATAAAATATAATCTTTGGGCTTTCTTCTTGGCCTAGGGGTTGAGTCTCAATCTTTTAAATGTGTCAACGCTATCATCACTACAGCCTGGGTTCGATCCCCAGCCAGGGAGTTAACCCACATATGGCACAGCAGACCTCTCCTATCTCACGGCTCCCCTTATCTGTGTATTTCAGTCAATCCACCTGTTCTATTCCCCACTCTGTCTCTGGTGAATCCTCTCTCACACACACCCCCACCCTACACCTCTGGCCTACACCCCGGTTCTTCTCTGCAAAAAAAAAAAAGAAAGAAAGAAAATATAATTTTTCTGTTTGAATCTTTAAATCAGATAAATGTTCTAAAAAACCCCAATTTTCATTTTCTCTGGACAGGGTTTAGATTGCACAGATTTGAATGAACCGTCTTAAACTCTGCTCCTCCCTTGCCCATCCTAGGATTAAAAGAAAGTTAAAAACACTTGATAAAGCATTTTAACACCAGCACTTCCTTTAACTGCACATGTTTGCAGTCTAGTTACCACCAAAACAGGATGAACTGTATGTTTAAAAAGAACAGTGTGGAGCTCTGTTGTTTATTCATCTTCTTTTAAATAGTCTACATGTAAATTATTGGATCCAGTTACAAGGAGAATACTAGAAACCCCATGTATTTGAATAGCAGGCTGTTTTATTTCTGCCTCTTCAATCTTAAGCTGCTCTGACCCCTGCCTACAACAAGACTTGGCTGATGCATCCAACATGAAATCAACTCCAGCTCATCTTTTCCATTCTTGAATTTGGCTTTGACAGGGACCACAGCAGTCAATGGGACCTCTGTACATGCAGGCGATTCCCAGGAGAGTCAGGAAGGGCCTGATGATTCATGATATAAAGCATCCCTGAGGGACTCTGCTTCCCTTTTAATTTTGTATCCGTGTGAGGAATTTGAAAACTTACGCCAATGAGGACAACATTCCCATAGTGAGCTAAACAGGACCCCTGACAGAGAGGAAACAGGAGCTTCTGAGAACCAGGATCTTTTCTCTTTACATAGAGACCACACCCGTGGAGAAGGGCACACAGCCAAGTAGGGTGCACCCTCTTTTAAATGTGTCAGGGACTTACCCCTTCTGAAGAAACTTTTTTACTCTAGCTGATTCCATAGCACAAATCAGTTATCTGCCCTGAGTTATCAAATGCCATTTCTCTCTGAGTCTGCTTTTCTCTGTTCCCTTTTTGTTCTCTTGGTATGCTTCGGTTTTTAGAATGGCTTATTCTGTCCTGGTTTATCACAGGTATGAATTGTGTCCACATCAGGAATTCTGTTCTCTCTTTTGGCAGGTTTGCCACCAAATGATGTCTAAAGCTTCCGTGAGTCAAATCCAGTTCCACAGAGCTCCAGGAAACCATTCAGACACTTTGGACATAGTGGTTTGGGTTGTATCTGAGCTTTGATCATTTACTACTACCTGTTTGGTTATAGAATAATTTTTAAATCAACATGGGATTAGCTTGGTTAGAGAATCTACTCCCTGACCTTGCCAGCACAACCCCAAAGTAACAACAACTGCTGTGGTATGCCCTCCAGGATGATTGCTATTTAATTTGAGGTCACTCCTTGAGGGGGACTTCTCTGGGGGCACTTTGGTCCTCTAAGGACCTAGCACTTTTGGGGGACCTCCTTACTTCCACTTTTTTCTAGTTGCTTCCTGGGAAGTTTGTTGTTTCGTTTATGTCTGAATGCAGCTAATGGTTAAATGAATGAAACTTTGTGTTTTATTCCTTCCTTTCTTTTTCTTCTCCCAAATACAGAGAAAGGCAGGTTAGAATCCTAAATACATTTGCACTGCAAGTATTGTGGCTCCCCCCACAATTTTCTTTCATTCTAGACATCTTCCCTCTTTATAAAAATTGCACAAGTAGAGCATGTTGAGGAAAAATTAGGATAGCTAAAAAGAAAAAAAAGGGACATCGAAAATATGTTTCCCAATAAAAAAGAAGCAGATTTTTCAGGCACTTCACTGTTTTCAGTCTTTCAGAGACTCAGTTTCTGCTTTTGTCGAGTATTGTTCATCCCTTGCTTCCACATGACGCCTCTAGCACCAGCATTTTTGTTTCCAAATCACCTTAGCTAAAATAATTTAAAGAAATAAAGTACAAAAGGAACATGCATTTGTAATAGAACAAATTATTTTAATGGACAATTTAAACATCTCTCTTTTAAGAATGCCATGCCTTGTTACCCCTTCTTAGGTTGGATCCCCTGAAGTCCACCTGCTCCTGACCATACATTCCCCCGGAATCTGGCTAGCCTGTGTGCCTAGATACACAAAAGGCAGGAAGGAGAGCTCTTGCGTCTTTACTTGTATGATATCATCCCTTCCTTGATGCCATGAAAATAGAACGATTCTAGCTGTTGCCTGGATTAGAGGGGAGGGTAGGAGACATGCAATGGGGAAAATTTCTTGAGTAATGGAAATTGTCATAAAGAAAATCTGAATTTATATTTCAAAAATGTTTTCCTACCATCGGTTGATCTTAGCACTCACAGGCGACTGCCAGTGGTTCCAAATCTGATTCACAGGTGAACTCACCTGCGGACCCCTCCCACCACTGCGCACACTGTACCTCAAGATCTAGCTTGTATCTCTTCTGGGGATAGGGCTGGGATGGGGTACTTAACTTCTAGGAATAAGTCAGAGCAGTGTTGAGGCTTTATGTCACCTGCTTGTGTTCCTAAATCTAAACCTGATCTTCAAAGTATGATGCCCCTTTACCCACAGCATCTGTCTCACTTACTAGAAATGCAAATTCTCAGACCCTACCCCAGACCTACTGAAGCTGAAATTCTGGGTAGGTCCTCAGTTTGTGTTTTAACAAGTCACCAGTGATTTAATACACAATGAGGTTCAAGAGCCACTATTCCAAATATATGTTATGTGGGAGATGTTTTCCAGGATTCTTCAGTAAGTTTTCATTGACAATCATATAAAATAAAGAGTGGACCTTCTGCTCAGAGCTGACAGTTCAGAGAATCCTAAGAAGGATTGGCAACTTCAAAGTATGCCCTCTAACCACATATTACAATCTTTGGAGTTCCTGGATTTGAATTTTTTTGCCCTTTTGGGATATTTTTACTGTTCTCTTTTAAAAGATAAAGGTTCTATTTGTACATAAAAGCATCAATGGCATCTGTCATACTCTACTCATCTTCTATTCTATTGCGTTCAAAGGGACACATGGTAGGTGAGTACCTTTGCTGCCGCTAACTAGCTAAAATCTTAGCTAAGTTCCTTCAACTCAGTTTCTTTGGTGAAATATGTTCTCCAAGATATTGTATCAATTAGGATTTGGTTGCAAGTCACAGAAAATCCAACTCAAACTGGTTTAAAGAAAAAAAAATAATCTATTAGCTTTTGTAAATAAAAAGTCTAGAGGTCTGACTTCAGAAATAGCTTGGTCAGCATCAAAAAAAGACCGTAAGAACCAGCTGTTCTTTTCCTCTTTGCTTTTCTGTGTGTTGGCCTCTTTTTCAGACTATGCAAGTTGGCAAAATGGCACTCCCCACTCCAGCCAACATGTCTCCATGGTTCAAGTTTAGATCCCAGGGCAAACCCAGCAGCCCACACAACCCCTCCAGATGAGATTGGTTCTGATTTGCCTTCCTTGAGTTATGTGCCCACCCCTGAACCAGTCACTGACCACAAGAGAAACTGACATTCTGGATCATACACTATCCCTGGAAGAGGGTAGACGGGAGATACCATCCACACCACAAAAACCACAAGGCCTGAAGGTGGGGAAGGGTGGTCCCCCCACAAGCATTAGAGGCTGTTACTGGAATCAGGGTAAATGGATAGGCACTAGCCAAAAAACCACACATGTCCACCACGAGCATCTCAGTTCCAACCTTCTGTAATTCTGTGAGGTCTTCCCATGGTCCAGAGTGCTGGCTTAGAAAGCCACATTCACCAGACTGCCCTCCAGATGGAGCATGAATTGGGATTGGGGAAGAAGAAATCCTGCTTCTATTTAGGATGACTCAACTCAGGCCTTCAACAGCCCTGACTGTTGGAAAGACTGTCTCTCCTGGCAAAGCAGTCTGGTTTCTCATTTCTCTATGAGGTCCATATATAACTTTTCACACTCCTGCCCACTCACCTCCATCCCCCTGTTCACCTCTATCTTCTCTGCTTTCCCTCTCTCAGCATGTCTGTCTCTTTCTTTCTCTCTTCATCTCTCAACATCTCTTTCTGATTTTCTCTCCTGCCTGTCTCTGTTTATCTCCTTACCAGTACTGGCACCACTCACTCTCTCTTTCCGTCCCTCAGTATTCTCTGTCTTAGACTGTCTGCTCCTCTCTGTCATTTAAGGATGCGCCTGTAACTTTCTCTACCTGCCAAATTTATTCTTTCTATCTATTTGCCTTTCTCATCTGCCGATGTCTCTTATTTTTCTTTCTTTCTAAAATAGAAAGTTCTCACTGCTCCAGAAAGGGCTAAAATGTTCACAAGTACTGCACATCCATATGTTTCTCGGTAAACAGTTTATTAGGCTAGGAGGAGAAACCTTGAAGGAAGGGAAAATTAGAGAAAAAGGAAGCATTGATGGGACAGCTGGGGTGTAGCCCTGTGGATAAGGGGTCATATAAGTAAAAAAACTACACAGCACATGTGTGCACACACACTTCAAGTCACAAACCACCCTCAAGCAGGCGCTGAGCTTCTTCATCATAGTTACCATTGGATTTGGTTGAAGTTTCATTTTTCCTAGCTTATTTTTCTTAACTGAATTGTTGCTTTCTGGATTGCTAAGCAGTTTGGATATCTGTAATGGATACTTCAGTGCCCCAGCCTACTAACAGGGGCAGTGAATGAACTGCCATAGGATGTCTCATGAGGTCCACTCAGTGGGCAGCTTGGCTCTGTTTGCTTTGCAGTAGTCACCCATATCCTGCTCCTCAATGGTTAAACACACTTCTCTAATGCCCAGCTCAGTAAGGGCTGACTCTTGACCCTTCTTAACATTAACCTGAAATTTCCTGTTCAATAAGAGACATTGCTGACTTTTGGAAAATAGAATGTGGCATTTAGAAGGAAATTTCTATCTAATAGGCATTGCACCCAGATTTTATTGTCATACAGATTTCAAAACTTGCTTCTCATTGCATCCCAAGGCCTGTGATTCTAATCTTCAGCAGAATTAGCCTTCATTAAACTGTGCCTTCACTCTCAATGGTCCATAACTGCAGTTGTTTTTGCAGTCACTAGCATATCCTTTAATTCCTGAATGTATGTGGCAAAAGATTTAAGGCCATAGAACTTTTTTTTTCTTTCCAATTTTAACACTTCACTGCTCTGTGACAGCAAATAACCTCTGTGCCCTGATTTCCATGTTAGTAAAATTAAGGATTCTAGGTACCTAGTGCAGTGCCTGGTACTTGGTAGGTGCTAATGAAATGTGTTTGTTCATGTAAGATGGTGATGCTCAGCTTTGGTTGCCTGTTATAATCTCCTAGGAAACTTTTAAAAAGCACGAATCTTGGCATATAGATTAGACCAATTTTCATAGGAATTTCTGGGTCTGAGACCTAACAGCAGCATTTCTTAAAAATTGTACCACATATCCCACCCCTGGTGACTCTGGTGTGCATCCAAGCCTGATAAATCGGTTTAGGAAGAGATTTATATTAGCTCTGTGTTTGTTTTGCACTTAATAAAGGGTTAAAAGCCCATTTTTAAGAAGTGTACTAGAAGAAACAAAATTCAAACTTGAATTCCAGTACCCACAAATATTCTCCTCGTTTCCAAAGATTGTATATTCCTATAACTCAACTAAATGAAAAATGACCTATAAAATATTCTTTATTTGGCCAAAGGGATGTACATGTTAAACATCCAGTTCAACAATATGTATTGAATATTTTTCTAGGTGCTGAGAACTGTGCTAAGCCAAAATATTTGTCTTCAAAAAATAATCCATAACTTCAAAAGGCACATTATAAGTAAAAAAGCATTGCTTTGTAAAACAAAGCAAAACCAAACAAAATAAAAACTTCCTTCCCTTGGAAGCTGATTCCTTTAAGCACACACCCTGCCAAGTTAATTCTGCTGAATATCAGCTCTCTTGCTGCCTGTAATGAGGGGCTAAGAAGAGGAACAGCAATTGGAAGCAGGAAGTTTGCAATGATGTGGGAGGTTTACTGGAAAATTTCTGCTAAGAAAATAATTTCAGCGGTCAACATTGCTAACAAAATACATTGGGCTGACTAAAAAAAAAAAAATTGAACAAGCTTTGTACTAGGTGGGAACAGTGTTTTTAGCCTCAAAATTCTGTGTACATACAGCAATTTCTTCCTCATTTTGATGATCCTCTTGTTACACTCTGGAAATGATGTGTTTCTGTTTTTTCTTTGTCACACTTCATTGGTTGGTCACAACCTGGAAAAGAGATGTTAATTCACAAAGGAGATGTGTGAAAGGGAGTCCAATTCAAGAGCATCCACCTCAGGCACCTTGCAAGCAATTGCTGTGATGTTCATGTGCTATGTATCCTCTCTGCTTTGTACACCTTCACCTTTCCTCCTAACTCTCTGGATCTCCACTATTTACTACTAACCCCAAGTATAGTAGTATTTTTAAAAGAATTAAAACCAGCATCCAACTTTGATGTCCCATCTACCAGAAGTTTTGGAGTTAGGAGCGCAGGGCTTAAGACCAAATTGTATTCCTACCCGTCTGTCCGATATTAAGTATGCACATAGCCTCTCTGAGATTTCCTTTCCTCATTTATAAAATGAAGGACACTAGGGGCCCCTCTGGTGGTGCGGGGTTAAAGACAGCACTATCAAGTGATCAACAGCCACTGCAGCTAGTTTGAGCCCCTGCCAGGGAGCAACCCACATGGCGCAGCAGACCTCTCCTGCCTCACCCGCTGCTCCCCTCAGCAGTGTGTTTCATTTGATCAGCCTGTTCTGCTCCCCATTCTGTCTCTGGTGAATCCTTTCACCCTCCACACTTCTGGCCTGTGCCCCAGTTCTTGTATGCATAAATAAATAAATCTTAAAAAAAAAGGACACTAGTGTTTTATATATATATCACAGAATCACTGTAAAGATTTAGTCAACTCTACACTTCTATCATGTTGTTCAAATGCCCCAATACTCTGAACCTATTTTATTTTTGCTTTTTTTAAGTTTGAAAATTTGTCACCCTTAATATGATAAACTTGTAAATGTTGGCTTAAAGAAACCAAACTTTTTCTACAGACTTGAGCTTGCAAACCTCCCAGCACATACCTTAGTGCAAACCTGCTCCTTCTGAATAAGTAACCTCCAATACTCCAGGAAGAATGTCAGAAATCCAAACATTTTTCCATGATCTTTTTTCTTTTCCCATCCTTGGCCTCCTAGGTAACTTATTATAAAGATCTGGTTGGGCTTCACCTTGTAGGGGTAATAAAAGCAGAAATGAATCTTGTCTTTAAACAAAGCCTAAGGAAGTACAAAGAGCTGGGCATTTGGCTGCATGAGAGGTCACCATATGCTGGCCCTCTCTGACCACACACTGGGGACCATTGTTCAGTGCTGGAGTCATCATTGCAGCCTGTGTTAACAAGAAGCTCCACCACCAGCTAATGGGAAAGTTGGCCTCCCATTCAGCAGCCAAGTCCCAGATCAGTGCTTCCCAGAGCAGAATAAGAAAACAAACAAACCGCCACAAGAAATGACTTTCTAGTACTCTTTCATAGAGAAGAATAGAATCTGCAAATAATAAGTCATCGTTAGTCATTATAAAATGTGCACGGTGTTCTAGAGAAATAAGAGGAGAGGTTCTTTCAGCCCTCCCACCCATACCCACCTTGATCTGCCATCCCCACTTTACCGGTAAAATAGTTAAAATCAGGCTTATGTAAATTTCCCCCAAAATGCCCATATTTCAGAGTTTAGCTACCTCTGAAATATGGGGACGCAATGTTCTCCTTTCCCACCTTTTCTTAGGGGGTTCAGAGAAGACATTATTTACTGAGCTCTGGCACATGCCAAGGCATTTTTATAGACAATATTTAATCTTCAGTATGATACTTTGAGGTAGGTAGAAATTCTTCTGTTTATTGATATAGAAGGTGAGATTCAAAATGATTACTAAATGTGTTCAAGATCACATAGCAAATAATTGGTTAAAAAAACAGCATTCTAACTCCACTCTAGCCCATTCCTTCCATTTCCTTATTTACAAAAAACAAGAATGGAGAGAGATGTATGGTATTGATCATCACTATAATTCTTCAGTTGGTGAGACAGAAAAAATATTCAGCCTGTTTTAAAATCATCAGTCAATCCTGATTATTTTCTCCTAAAAGCACTAAGAAAAAGAAGTCCTGCTGGTATCTGGAAATGACCACATTTTTTCCATAGGTGTCAATGGGCCAAGTTCTGACATTCCACTGAAATCCTTAGGAAGGCTACAGAATACTACAGTTTCTCAAAGCATGTGACCTGTCAAGGGGGAGAGGAAGTCTTTCATTGGAAAATACACTTCCTGGGCATCAGTTGTGATGTGTGTCTTGCGCAATTTATTGCCAGTAACTGACATTACCAAATGATTGCTCAAATATGATGGTGTGATAGTTATTTTCTCCTTTTTTTAAAAAAGAGATTTATTTAGTCATGGGTACAAGAATCGGGGTACAGGCCAGATGTGCAGAAGGGTGAGACAGATTCACCAGAGACAGAGTGGGGAACAGAACAGCAGACTGACTGAAATACACTGCTGAGGGGAGCAGCAGGCAAGACAAGAGAGGTCTGCCACACCATGTGGGTATCTCCGCCACTGGCCGGGATCGAACCCGCACTACAGAGGCTGCAGACAGCTTCACAGCACTGCACTCAACTGCTTGCACCACCATGGAGGCCCTTATTTTCTACTTTTTGGGGTAAGTTTGAAAATTTACATTCACAAAAAGATTTCTGTTTGTCTTTATTTTTCTTTTTTTTTAATTTAAGTACAATTTATATACAGTGAAATGATGGGTCTTAAATATACAGTTCATGAGTTTCAGCAGTTCCCTATACCTCTAAAAACCATAACCCATTACAATATAGAATTCTGAATTGGTGGTGGAGATTCTATGGGGACTACACCTGAGACAAAAAAGCAAGAATTATTTAAAAATGAACAATGAAGGGCCTCCCCGGTGGCGCAGTGGTTGAGTGCTGGGTTGCGAGGCTGCCCGCAGCCTCTGCAGCGCCAGTTCAATCCCCGGCTGCTCCCGGCCACCGGAGGAGGGTCCCACATGGCAGGCAGACCTCTCCTGCCACCCGCTGCTCCCCTCAGTAGTGTACTTCGGTCCTTCTGCCTGCTCTGCTCCCCACTCTGGCTCTGGTGAATTCTCTCACCCTCCCACACTTCTGACTATACCCAGTGCTTGCATAAATAAATAAATAAATGTTTTAAAAAAATAAAAAAATAAAAATGAACAATGATATAAAACATATACATAAATAAATTATTTTTTTCTTTATTTTATTTTAATACCCCCCCCCCATAATGTGTGTCTGGTTTTTTTCTTTCTTATAGTTTTTTCTTTCTTATGGTTATTCTTTTTCCTGGTCCCTTATTCAGGTTTTCTAGATTCCTGCTATGAGTGAGACCACCTGGTATTTTTCTTTTTCTTTCTGGCTTATTTCACTGAGCATGATCCCTTCCAGCTCCATCCATGTTGCTGCAAATTGCATGTGTTTATCTTTTTTGATTGCAGAGTAATATTCCATGGTGTATATGTACCACATCTTCTTGATCCAGTCATCTATTTTTGGGCATTTGGGTTGTTTCCATAACTTAGCTATTGTAAATAGTGCTGCTGTAAACATAGGGGTGCAGGTGCCCTTTGGAATTAATGTTTCTGTGTCCTTTGGGTAAATACCTAGGAGTGGAATTGCTGGATCATATGGAAGCTCCATCTTTAGTAGGTTGAGGAATCTCCATACAGCTTTCCATAGTGGTTGGGTCAGTTTGCATTCTCACCAGCAGTGCAGGAGAGTTCCTTTTTCTCCACATCCTCGCCAGCATTTGTTGTTGCTAGTTTTTTTAATATGTGCCATTCTCACTGGTGTAAGATGGTATCTCATTGTAATTTTGATGTGCATTTCCCTGATTACAAGTGATGTTGAACATTTTTTCATATGCTTGTTGGCCATTTGCCTTTCCTCTTTGGAGAAGTTTTTTTTTAGCTCTTCTGCCCATTTTTTGACTGGATTATTTTCTTTGTTTTTGTTGAGTCTCGTCAGCTCTTTGTAGATTTTTGTGATCAGTCCTTTATCATTAGTGTTGTATGAAAAATTTTCTCCCACTCAGTGGGGTTTCTCTTTGTTTTGGTTATTGTCTCTTTTGCTGTGCAGATGTGCAGAAGCTCTTTAATTTGATGTAGTCCCAGCTGTTTATCTTTGCCTTCGCTATCACTGCTTTGGGTGATGTGTCTGTAAAGATGTCTTTGAGGTGCATGTTATGTAGTGTTTTGCCTATATTTCCTTCTATATATTTTATGATTTCAGGTCTTATGTCTATTTTTTTTGTTTTTTTGTCTTAAAGATTTATTTATTTATTTGTACAAGCACTGGGTACAGTCAGAAGAGCGGGAGGGTGAGAGAATTCACCAGAGCCAGAGCTGAGAGCAGAACAGGCAGACTGACGAAGTACACTGCTGAGGGGAGCAGCGGGCGGCAGGAGAGGTCTGCTCGCCAAGTGGGACCCTCGCCTAGTGGCCGGGGATCGAACCGGCGCTGCAGAGGCTGTGGGCAGCTTTGCAACCCAGTGCTGAACCGCTGCGCCACCGGGAAGGCCCTTATGTCTAATTCTTTAATCCATTTTGAGTTGTTTTTTGTGCATGTTGTGAGGTAGTAGTCAAGTTTCATTCTTTTGCTTGTAGCAACCCAGTGTTCCCAGCACCATTTAAATAAAGAAATTAAAAAAGAAATTAACATAGTTGAAAAAATGAATTCTGCCATAACCCCCAAAATATCAATCATGCCCCATCCCAGTCAATCCCTGCTCACCCCTGCTTCCACACAAAACCACTGTCTTGATTTCTTTTGCCATAGATTGGTTTTGCCTATTTTAAAACTCCATATAAATGAAATCATACAGTATTTACCTTTTATATCTGACTTCTTTCATTCACTATAATGATTGAGGCACATCCACATATTGTGTGTACCAGATGTTGGGTGATTTGTTTTTTATTATTACTGAGTAGCATTCCTTTGTGTGGCTGTACCCATGTTGTTTATTCGTTCTCCTCCTGATGGACATTTGAGTTGCTTCCAGTTTGCTGCTATTTTAAGTGGTGGAGTTGAGTCTGGGAAAACAAAAAACAAGCTAAAATTTTTTGAAATTTGATTTTCTTCCCAGAATATTCAGTGTTACCACAAAGCTGCTGTGAGCATTCATGCACAGGTCTTTTTTGGTGTCAATGTTTTCCATATCTCATGGGTCAAAACCTAGAAGTGTATTTTCTGGGCCATAGGACAGGGTTCATGTTTAACTTTACAAGACTAATTTGCAAAGTGGTTGTACAGTTTTCATTACCGTCAGAGCCATATGTGAGCTCTCCATCCTTGCCAATATTTGGCATCATCACTAGTGGCATCTCATTGTGCCTTTCATTTTAATTTCTTTGATGACTAATGTTGTTGAGCATTGCAATGTCTTTCTTGGTGAAGTTTTTTACTTTTCCCAGGTTTTTGACCACTTTGCTTTTTAACTTAAAACTTATTTCAATACCCAGAGGTACCCTTCATTAATATTTTGGACTATGTTACTATGCATTTACTTATTTTCACAAATACATTTTTAGAAAAGTGGGGTCATATTATATAAACTATTTTGTAACCTATTTTATGTCATTGACAATGGTCTTGAATTTCTTTTCCTATCAATAAATATACTTCTATGCCCTCATTTTTAAAATATGAATGCTCACTGCAGCTTTCTTCATAATAGCACAATCAGGATACAACCCTAATAACTTTCACTTGGTGAGTAGATAACAAAATATGGTGTAGATTTGTACAATGGAATAGTACTCAGCAATAAAAAGGAACAAATTACAGATAAATGATGTATATGCAAAACTATTATGCTGAAGCACTATTTACAATAGGTAAGCTATGGAAACAACCTAAATGCCCCAAAATAGATGACTGGATCAAGAAGATGTGGTACATATATACAGAGGAATCCAAAAAGATAAACTCATGTAATCTGCAGCAACATGGATGGAGCTGGAAGGGATAATGCTCAGCGAAATAAGCCAGAAAGAAAGAAAAATACTGGATGTCTCACTCATAGCAGGAATTTAGAAAACCTAAATAAGGGAGTAGGAAAAAGATTAATTACAATAAAGTAAAAATCAAAATCAACAAGCAACACTAAACCAGAGACATACTACAGGGGAAGGGGAAGGGAGTAGGATTAAAACAAGGGGGGGGGGTGGGAATTGTATGGGGACTATAAACAAGATGCATTGTGCAAAAATGAAAAATGTTGTAAAAAATATATAAAATAAAATAAAATATTAAAAAAAAACATTATGCTGAGTGAAAGAAGCCAGACACTAAAGCATAAATACAAACTATACTGAAAATGCATATTTAATGTTCAAAAAACCCTTAAACTGATATTGCATCCCTGGAATGAGAAACTCCATTTGGTTGTGATGACTATTCTTTATGTTGTTGGCTCAATTTGCTAAAATTTTTTGAAGGACTTAATATCTATATTTATGACAATATTGGTCAGTAGGTTTCTTTTTTGTAATGTCTGTTTATGGTTTTAGTATCAGAGTAATTCTGGTCTCAGAAAATGGGTTGGTAAGTGCACCCCCCTCCTCAGTGTTCTAAAATGATTTGATTGTTATTATTTCTTCCTTGTTTGAGATCATTCATCAGTAAAGCCTGTGTGTGTGTGTGTGTGTGTGTATGTGTAACTTCCCTTGTTAGACACACTTCTTTCAGAATTAGCCCTCCCTGACTGCTGTTCGGTGGTTGAAAACAGCTATTTTATAAATTATATCTTGTTTTATGGTTGTTTACAGTAGGAGAGTTGTTTGGTACAAGTTATTCCAGCATAGAATAATAGGACAGAAATATCTAATGAAAAATTTAAATTGATGTTAAATTAGGTGTTGACTTTTTTTTAATCATTAATGGAAAAGCATTAATTTTATGTTGTAGTAAACATTGTTGGCATATCTGCTTAATACTCCTTGTTAGCAATTGCCCTTTCCTCTATCCTCCTGGCTGGAGCAGGGCAACATACTTTTACAGTGAATCTTTGACCCCCCCATCTGCATCTCAGTCATAGTGAGTCACCCTGGGGTCGGCATCATCAGTCCAGACTATTCACACATCCAGCTCTTGGTAATCTTGACATCAGATCACCACATTTAAATATAAGCATTATATTTGTCACTTATTCCTCAGTAAAGTTTGGGGGGAAACAAAGGACATAAAAAATTAGCAATAGTCTAAGTGGCCTTTATAAGTAAATAGATTATAATGTATCCACTTGGTGAAATATTTTGAAGTCACTGAAAAGTAGATTCTTGAAAAATTTGTAACATGAAAAAATACTCATAATGGTTAGGGATTAGTTAATAAAGATGAAATAAAATGGAAATTCAGTATCATCCTAAATTTGAAAATGTCTTTTTTGGAAAGAAATACTAGCTTGGTATTATTTATAGTTAATAGGAATGTAGGTAATTTTAATTTCTTCCTTTTGCTTTTTCAAAAAGTCTTTATAATCGCATGTAGTTCTTTGATAGTAGAAAACCTTGTTTTAAAAAAGCAAACAGATAATGTCAATGAGCTGTCACTGGTTCAGTTTCTTTGAGGATAACATGAAAGCTTTCCCATGGTTGACTGCAATTTTCATACAATTTACACTGGAGACTGGCATAATGGAAACAATACAACATATAATAGTTAAAAAATCAGATGGATGATTCTATGAAGAATTTCATAACATACCTTCTATTGCAGACAGTTGATAAAGGCACACCATTTCAATGTTTTGTCAAAAGGAAAAGACCGTGAAAGCTGTGTAAAAGTCTGTGCTAATCCTTCAATGGCACTAAATGGGGAAATGAAAGAAAAAAGACCCTCTCTGCAAGGCCTTATATTCATCTTTTTCCCAGAGTTCACAGGAGATCAAACAATCTGGAAGCTCTGGAGGGACTCCAAGTCCTCCAAACACCCATATAACATAGAGTACATGAACAAGCAAAAACACCTGGTTTCTAGTAGCTCCAGGGTTCTTTATCAAAGAGCAAAATACGAGGTCAGAAACTGTGTTCCCTGATGGCCCCTGCTTTATTTTTGTTGGAAGTTAGAGGGAAAAGTCAACTTGTCAAGGTCTGTGCAGCAAAATCAATGTGGGCAGAGTAAGAAGATATTAGAGCTTAATTTATATTTATGTTACCTCAATAATTTCTATTCTCTCTGCATACTTAATATACATACATGTATAAAATTTTAAAATAAATGTAATACATATATTGGAGTTTGCACTCTCATGCTTTTTTAAATGGTGGTAGAGGTGCATGCAAAAAAAAAAATATTGGAGACCTCAGTCTATACAATATAGACAGAGAAAGTTTTAGCCTCAATTAATTGTGAAGCATATTGGAATGAATGTTTTATAGATTTTAAAAATCAACAAATTCAAGATTGCCACTCTCAGTTCTTTCATTGCTAGTGTGCTTAAAAGTCTTTTTTAATTTTAAAGTATTTTTTTAGGAGCAGGTTTTGGGTCATGGCAAAATTAAGATGAAAGCAGAAAGATTTTTCATCTACCCTCTGCCACCACATATTCACAGTTTCCCTCATTATCAACATCCCTCAGTAATTGGATTGGTACATTTATTACAATGATGAACCTACATCATAGTGACCCCTAGTCCAATCTTTCCACTAGTTTGCTCTTGAAGTTGTACAATCTGTGGGTTTGGACAAATATATACTGACATGTATCGATCATTATGGTATCATACAGAGTATCATATACCTTTTCACTGCCCTGAAAATTCTCTGTGCTCTGTCTTTTCATCCCTCCCACTGCCCTCCAAATCCTGTTGACCACTCCTGTTTTTTGCTGTCTCTATTATTTTGCCTTTTCCAGAATGTCATATAGTTGGACTCACATGGTATGTGGTCTCTTTAGATGTTCTTCTTTCACTTGGAGGAAGCTTAAATGCCTATCACTATATATTTTCATATCTTGATATCTCATTTCTTTTTAATGCTGAATAATATTCAATATCTGAATATACCACTGTTTATTAATCTGTTCACTGACTCAAGGACATCTTTGTTACTTCCAAGTTTGAATAATTATGAATAAAATTGCTATAAACTTCTGTGTGCAGTTTTGTTTGGTATAATTTTTCTACTCCTTTGGGTAAATAAAAAGTAGTATGATCCCTTTCCCTCCTCCTCCCCTGCAAAGGGAGGGAGGGAGGAGCACAGGGGACTGAGGTGATGGTGCACAGGTGCATTGGTGAAGGAAATTCTATGGGGACTACACCTGAGGGGGGGAAGCAAACATTGTTTAAAAATGAACAATAATGTAAAATATATATAAATAAAAAGAAAAAGTAAAATAAAAATATTTGCAACAATTAAAAAAATAGCAAGTAGTATGATTGCCGAATCATATGATAAGCATCTATGTCGTTTCCTAAGAAACTGCCAAACTGTCTTCCAAAGTGGGTATGCATTTTGCATCTCTACTGGCAATGAATAAGAGTTCCTGGTGCTCCACACCTTCACTGGGATTTATTGTAGCCAGTGCTTCTGGTGCTGGACTTTCTGATAAATGTGTAATCGTATTGTGCTGTCTTAATTTGCATTCCCTGATGACATGTGATGTAAAATCTTTTCATCTGCTTATTTTCAATCTGCAGATCTTCTTCATGAGGTATCTGTTAAGACCCTTGGTTCATTTTTTAATCAGGTTTTAAGAGTTCTTTGTGTATTTTGGATAACTTTCCTTTACAAGATGCGTCCTTTGTAAATATCTTATCCCAGTCTATAGTTTGTCTTTCTTGTTCTCTTGACATGGTCTTTTTCATAGCAGAGCTTTTTAATTTTAATGAAGTCCAGCTTATCAATTATTTCTTTCATGGATCATGTATTTGGTGTTGGCGGTGTAGTATTTTTTTCCCAGTGGAAAGACAGTCATACAGCTTGCCTCATTTCTCCACAACTCCAAATTAGGCCTCATTACTGAGGCACTATTAGTGATTAAAAATTTGAAAATTATTATAATGCATTACTTTCTCATAAGAAAATTGCTTATTTTCTTCTAAGTGAGAAAAAAGAGTAGATGTATAGTAGAAAAAGAGAGAATAAGCAAAGTATGCATCAGTAGTTTATGAACAAGAATGGTTCTATGAACATTTCTATTATAATAACATGTATCTATATTGCTGAACCAAAGCAACAAAGTGGATGAAATTCTTCATGAACGTTATTTATGGTAATGCTAATAGAAAAAGTCAACAGATGGCATGTTAAAATAACAAAATAAGTTTTATCTAAGCTTATTCTTAAGTTATAATGCTTTCTTGCCCTGTTAATATACCTGTGGAGAAATGTGCTAAAAATCAACTTGTCTTAGATTTTGAATGAAATTTAGAAATTAGACTAGCCGTGTGTTTTCCAATGCATTATAATATTTGAAATTCCAAATGGTTGACTTACCAGCTGGATAAAATGATTTTATCAATATCAAATCAAGAATAAAATCTCTAGTTCCATTTCTCTATTAGTTCTGTAGAATATTTCCAGAGTTTTCCAATATCTGGATAGATCATCAATGACTACAATGGTTGTGAACATTATCTATCACTTGTGCTATAGTAAGAAAATATGAGAAACTTGAGCCTTCATATCAGTCCCTCCTGAAGAAATCATTTCTCCATTGGTATTTCAGAAATCCAGACCCCTCAATCTCCAGAGTTTGTATGGACTAAAATTTCAGAGGTGCGAATGGTCCTCAGATCTAGAGAAGGGAAGGGGCAAGATGTAGAATTGGGAACAGACTACTGCCACAAGTGGTTTAATGTTTTGACCTTATTCCAAAGTTGCTTCAGAGATAAACTATTTGTCTGGATGACCTATGCAATTCATGGTCTGTCTTACCCACTGATGTGATCACAAAACAGTATTGAAGTGAGAAGTCATTTCATTCCCTTTAGATATCATAGTGATTTTGCCAAACAGACAAGGCAATAATCAAGAGTCAAAAGGAAAACAGAACAAAACAACTAAACCAAACCAACAGTAATAGCAAACACCAAGGGCTCTCCAGTGATTGAAACTGACACTGTGAGTAGCTGTTTCTCCAATACACTGAGGAATGGCTTTAGTTGTGACAGTCAGAATCTAGACATATAATTGTGGTACAGATAGGATGAAGAGTCTAGGGAGCTAAAGATCTAGTCATAATTAGGAAAGGAGAGGGAGTGGTGAGGATATTTCAAAGGAGTTAGTGAATATGGGAATGGGTTGGTTATTGATGACTGGCTCAAAGAACATTCACCCTTAGGATAGAATTTAAAGTAGGATAGAATTTCACTGCTCTAAGCCAGCACAAAGAATCCTCAGGCTTCTCAAGATTTTGTAATTCTTGGATTCTCTGTGGGGTGTAATTAAATTTTGCTACCAAATTTGTCCTATGAGATGGACTTCTGTCTCAGAAGTGAGTCATCCGGGTCAGGGTAAACCCCACTTCCCTTTTGCAGGGCCACGCAGAGACAAATAACCTAAGATTTGTAATTTGGGAACTCAGGGAACGATTTTCAGAACATTAAGCAATCATCCTCAATATTGGCTATGCATTATAATTATGTGAAGAGTTTTATGAAAATATCGATGTTGCAAGCCTTATACAAAGAAAACTGTAAACATCATTGAGAGAAATTAAGGAAGACCCAAATCAATAGAACCATCTCATGTTAATGGGTTTCTAACCCTTCTCGGGCTTAATATTGTTAAAATGGCACACTTTTCAAATTTATACACAAATTCAATATCAAAATTCAAGATGACTTTTTTTAAATCAGTAAACTAATCTGAACATTCATATGGAAATGCAGGGGACCCAGTCAAAACAATCTTTACAAAGAACAACAAAGTGATAGGTTCATGTTCCTCAATTTTAAATTTACTACAAAGCTACACTAAGCAAGACAGTTTGATACTGGCATAAAGGATAGATATATAGATCAATGGAATAGAATTGAGAGCCCAGAAATAAACCCATATCATCTCTGATAAAGGAAAAAAATAATTTTTTCAGCAAATGGTATTAGGAAAATGAATGTCCACTTGAAAAAGAATGAAGTTGTATTCCTTCTTAATTTCGCATATAAAAATTAACCCAAAATACATCAAAGACAAATGTAAGAGGTAACATATAAAGCTATAGGTATAAATCTATAGATGTAACATAGGTCCATATCTTCATATGAGGCAGTAGTTTCTTAGATTATATATTAAGAGCACAAGCAATAAGGAAAAACTACATAAACTGTATTTCATCAAAATTAAAAACTTTAATTATTAAAAATAGGAAGCTACAAAAGCCAATATTATGGAAACCATAAAATGTTTAATTTTCTTCCCATTAAGGTTAAAATGAAATGTTTTAAGAGATGAACATTTCAAAACATACCCACTATATATATTTAAAATTTTCCTGTTTGGTATTTTTATTATTTCTATAAATATATTGGGAATATCTCTTTTGAAATCCCATTGAATAAATATATCAATAGTTTACCAAATTTTAAATAAGCTATAAACTTGTGTGCATCAAGAAGTTATATAAAAAAGTAAAAAAATAACCCATGAATGGGAGAAAATTTTTTATGTCATGTATCAATATATCTATAGCTTAGCATCCAAAATATATAACTACTTATAACTCAACAACAAAAACTCAAATACACTCCTTTAAAAATAGAAAAAGAATATTAATCGACAGTTGTCCAAAAAAGTTATCAATGGACAGTAAACACATAAAAAGATGTTAATATTAGTAGTCATTAGGGGAAGGCAAATCAAACCCATCATGAGATACCACTTTTTCATACCCACCGGAATGGCTATACTCAAAAAGGTAGATAATATTGGGGCGGAAGTAGGGAAATTGGAACCTCATACATTGCTGGTGAAAATGTCAAGTGGTACAGCCACTTTGGCAGTTTGACCGTTCTTAAAAAGTTAAACCTAGAGTCACCATATGGCACAGCAATTCAACTCCTAAACATATCACCATGAGAATTGAAAACACATCTGCACAAAAACTTCTTGTGCATTGCAGCAGCATTTATAATATTCAAAATGGAAATAATCCAAATGTCCGTTTGAATGAACAAAATGTGGTATAACTAATCAATGGATTATTATTTGGTCATGAAAAGAAAGGATGTACCAAAAAATGTACAGTGCCTATGGCCTTGAAAACATTATACTAATTAAAAGAAGTTAGTTACAAAAGGACATGTACTGTATGATTCCATTCCAATCAGGCCATTCCCTCTCCATTATCATGAAATGTCCAGAATAGGCAAATTAGAAAAACAAGGTAAAGTGGTGACTACCGGGAGCTGGAAGGAGGAAGGAATGGGAGTAACTGTTAAAGGGGGTAGTTTCATTTTGGGAAGATGAAAATATTAGGTGGTAGAGGTGGTTGTACCACTTTGTTAATATACTGAACTGTATGACTTTAGAAGTTTAATTTTATGGCATATGAATTACATCTCAATTTTAAAATTCTATGAGAAAGTTCTGATGACTGGCTTTACTCAGATCAATCAAATCCAAGTATCTGGGGATGAGTCCTGGGTATTTGAATTTTTGAAAGCTCCCTGGTGACTTTCAAGCACCATCGGTTTGTAACCTGCTGCATTAAAGTAGACCATCAATCTTTTTTATTGTAAATTCATTGACAAGATTAACAAGATTCTTTGATCTCTGTTGCTCTAATGGTTAATTTTGATGAGGACAGATGGTTGGAAAAGGTCTAGCATATAACTAAAATCCACCAGTGTCAGAATTCACTAGTGTAATAAACAAGTGAATATATTAATTGCTTCATTACATTATAATGTGTTTTTTAAAGAGTTTTTCCCAGTGCTATTCAGTTAGCCTCTCTTACCTGTACTCCACGATCATTTAAAAATTTTCAAAGAATGTAACATAACCATTAACTATGGTGTCAGTCTAACAATCTGTAATGCCAGTTGTTTTTTTAATCTCTTCTTCAAAGGTCACACCAGCATAGGGATGGTAATCCCTAGTCCTAGGAATTTCTCCCTTTGGATCCAGGAGTAAGATGAAGCCTTGAAATTTGGACACAACCAACAGAAGCAGGCCATTCTCTCTCTAAGTTGCTGGACCAGTTATAGTAAAACATGAGTGCTTCTAGGTTCTATTTGCCTACCATGTACTCTGGAAGAAAATGGTAGGGTTCTGGAAAGAGAGAAATATGAAGCAGAGAAAAGAGACAGGAAAAGGAGGAGGGAGAGGACTCTCAAATCCAGATTAAGTTCTAGCCCTGGTTCTGGTAACAGAGGTGCAGTTCCCTCCCCACCCACTGTCAATTTTAACTTAATTTGGTTCATGGGGCCTCCCCGGTGGCGCAGCGGTTGAGCACTGGGTTGCGAACATGCCCGCAGCCTCTGCAGCGCAGCCTCTGCAGCGCCGGTTCGATCCTCAGCTGCTCCCCGGCCACCGGAGGAGGGTCCCACATGGTGCGGAGACCTCTCCTGCCGCCCGCTGCTCCCCTCAGCAGTGTACTTCGGTCCTTCTGCCTGCTCTGCTCCCTGCTCTGGCTCTGGTGAATTCTCTTACCCTCCTGCGCTTCTGACTGTACCCAGTGCTTGTATAAATAAATAAATAAATCTTTTAAAAAAAAAAACAAAAAAAAAAAACAAATGGCTCATTGTTATTTATAATTAGAAAGCACTAATTAATAAGTATATTTACTTATTAAGTATATTTATTTAATCATTTAACAAACAAGCACTGGATACTATATGTGAGTACTACTCCAGATGCTGGAAACACAGGCGAGATCAAAGTAGACACAGCTCGTGACCTCATGCAGCTTTCATTCAAGAGGCAGAAAGACAGAAAACAGAGAAACAAATGAATATATAGAATGCCAGTGGGGATTATACCATGGAGGAAAATCAGGCTAGCCTTCTGGGAGAGGCAGCCCTAACAGAAAGTGGCATGAAGTCTGAAGAAAGTGAGTAAGAGCAAACATTGAGGCACAGAGAAGAGTATGAACAAGGCCTGAGAGGGCCTCCCTCATGGCACAAGCATTAAGATGCAACCTGTGAAGCTATCCACAGCCACTGCAGCACGAGTTCGATTCCCGGCCAGCCAGGGAACAACCTACATGGTGCAGCAGACTTCTCCTGACTCACCTGCTGCTCCCCTCAGCAGTGTACTTTGGTCAGTCAGCCTGTTCTGTTCCCTGCTCTGTCTCTGGTGAATCCTCTCACCCGCTGTGCCTCTGGCCTATACCCCAGCTCTTGTATGCATAAATTAAATCTTAAAAAAAAAAAAAGGGCCTTCTTGGTGGCGCAAGGGGTTAAGCATCATACTATGAAGCAATCTGCAGCCTCTGAGAAACCACATGGCGAGGCAGACCTCTCCTGTCTCGCCCACTGCTCCCCTCAACAGTGTATTTCAGTCAATCTGCCTGTTCTGTTCCCCACTCTGTTTCTGGTGGATCCTCCCAGCACCCCCCCATCTCTGGCCTGTACCCCAGCTCTTGTATGCATAAATAAATAAATCTTTAAAAAAAAAAAAAAAAAGAATAAGGCCTAAGAATGAGAGTAGGCTTGTGGGTTTAAGGTCCAAAATGGCCAGTGTGGCTGGAGTTGAGTGATAGAGGGAATGGGTAAATGGAAATAAGATCAGACTGGTGGCCGTGGGACCCTTATTCTTATATATAAGAATTCATATATGAGATTTTTTAAGATTATTTATATTCTCAAATTAATTTGAGAAGAATTTCTTCATCCTTGATAACAGTTTTTCATCCAGAAATTTTACCTACTTCTCTATTTATTTCAGTCTACTTACATATTTCAATAAAGTTTTAATCATATTGTTCCTATACATCCTAGGATGTTTCATGCTTCTCTACTGCTATTATGGACATATGTTTTCCTTTAGCATCTTTTAGTCAACAGTTGCTCACACATTGGAAAACTAAGCATAACTCTAGTTTTATTCAATTACACTTTATTCATGGGAGTTTCCTTTTTTTCTCCTAAGTTTGTTCATTAAGTAAAATGATAATAATTTTTAGTAAGAAAGCCTAGTGATAATAAATTTTTAGTAAGAAAGCCTTCAGAGTTTCATTTGGTTATCTGTTTCATTGTCTCAAGACAACGACTAGTGGAAAACATACTTTTCGTAGTCCCAATACACTAACACTAATGAAAGTTCTCTCTCAAGAAGTCTAAATTTCTTTAAGAATTTTTTTGTTTTTCTTACAAGAAATTGGCAGATATCTAAGTGAGACCCTCAGTGACCTTAAAGTCTCTTCTTTTTCAAGTTAAATTATAATGATTTAGTTGATAAATTTTACTAATTTATAATTATACAGTTAATGGATAAGTATGTCTGCTTATAAAAATGTAAATATTACAAATAAAACTTAACTCCATCCATCCCATCCTCTTCTCTAGAACTTACCACTCATCAATGTGCTATGTTTATTTCCAGAACTTTCCCCAATGCATTTATTCTTAGAAAAGATATAGTTGTTCAAGTCTAGTTTTACTTTCTATATTTGAATTCATGAGTATTGTCAAACTATATATTTTGTTCTATAATTTACTTTTTCACTCAATTAGATGACAAAGACAGGGAACCTGAGTACTTGCTATGACCCATTGGTATGCCCTTCTTCCTTGTTGCATAATATTCCACAACATGGTTACATGTTTATTAGCAATCTTCTATTAATGGGCATGTATGTTATTTTCTGGGGATTTTTTTTTTTGTAATCACAAGCAATGTTTCAATAAGCATCTGTGTGCTTGCTTCCTAGGGTAGCTAGCAAGTATTGGAATATCAGCTGAAGTATTTTGATTTCTCATTAAGTTTCTAACCTCTTTTCAAGATTTTACATCATTTTCTTGATTTTTTTCCACTATGAAATAGTAAAACAATATTGAGACCCAGAGTTATACTCTCAGACTAGAATTGGTTAACAAGCAAATTTTGGTCGTTGTTTTCTTTGTTGGGCAGGGTGATTCTTGGAAACCTCGTGCGTGCAAGCTGCTGCTGTTTGTTTTTTACCCTGTGCCATTTGACTTGGAACATTTCTGTAGTCGTTCAGTTCCTGTACATCTAAATGAATGACTGTTTCTGGGTACAGGTTGGTTGGTGGTTTTTAAAACCTGGACATGGGCCTGTGTTTTTGGAGGAGTCAATTCTATGTACTTGTGTTCCCTCATACAAGGGAGCCTTATGTAAAGAAACATTTATTACATCTTTCAAATGGACCATAGGAGAGAAGCAATTTCACTCCAACCCACTAGTTATTACTATAAAGTGTGAGGTGAAGTCAGTGAGAAAAACAGTGGTCTTACTCATTTTGCATGCTCTCCCATATTTTATCAGCACAAATAACCCTAAAGCCCCCTCACCCTCTTCTCTCATATATCCCTTCTTTGCTCCTCATTTCTGAATCCAATGCTATATGTGTTTGTTTCATACCTACCACTCTAGGCAAAGGACAGAGTAATCTGTATACCTAGACTTATGACAAAGAAATGTTCTAAGATATCTTTGATTAATACAGAATAAATTTCAACTAAAAACCTTAACATTACCTGTACTTTGGAGTCAGATAGTTCTAGGTTCAGCTTCCAGTTTTATTAGTTCACAATAAGGAAATATTTATAATTAACCTTAAGACAAATTATTTGAGTTTCCGTTTTCTTATCTCTAAAGTGGGTATAATGTGTATCTCACACAAAGGCATGAGTATATGAGCACATAGAGAACACACAATCAGTGGTAAGTAGCTATTATCTTTATGGCAAGTGTTTGATAGGAAATACCATCTGGTGATATACTTGTCTCTGTATTGATTTTGGCAAATATCCTGTATCTTTCTTCTAAGGTCATATAAGAACCTCAATTCTGTAGGAATGATTCACCTGGATTTCTCATACTTTTAGGGCTAATACAGGAAACTGATGAAACATTGTAGCAAGAATAGTAATAATAATCCTGGAAGGAAAGGTAACTGAACTCTCCCAAACACGCCATTCTAATTTATAGGACTAGAATATCGTATTCTCTGGATGTCAACCAAATCTGGACATGACACTCTGCAACTCCAAACCTGTTTAGGCTAAATCTATTAACCTATGTATGAAATCTCAAATCATCTAGACTTGCATGCCTCTTCAACCTCTCTTGCAATTTCCCTGAATTCATCACACACACACACACACACACATACACACACACACACACACTTATATTCCACTTTCATTCTGATTCATGTTTTCTCAGTTTTTCAAACCCCACATGTTCTCATCACCAGCACTATTTGTTCTGTCTGGTAAACACTTCCTCTCTTTAGCTTATTGTCTAACTTCTACTCCATCATTGTGTCTCACTTTATTTTTTTACAGTATTTAATTGATTTCTTATCAAGAGAAATTATTCCTTAGCCCAGATATTCATGTTTCATAGTTAGGAACATAAGTCAGTGAGAAACTTCCGTGGAAGTCAAGCCAAAGAAATCCTCTATGTTTCAAGATCACTTTGCACTCTGAAAGATACCAGCCTTTCTGATCTCCTCAGAATCTTCCATGGAATCATAATCTCTGTAGAAATCTATGTGTGCTTTCTTTCTTAGTTCAGTCACAGCAAATTTATAGAAAACTGCAACCCCCAGGGATGCAATGATGCTCCAACAATAGGAACTCGAAGATGCTTGGGCAGAAGGCCTTGCATCTGAGTTTCAATTAAAGCACTGGCAGTCATGGTAGTTATTCTCCTCAACAGGGACATCTTTCCACACTCTTTTAGTGTCTCACTTTAGATGTCATTTTCTCTGAGTAATGTTCCTTTATTTCTCCAAGGTGGAACTTTGTGTGGTTCTGCGGCTGCCATCGCTTCCAGTGCTCCATTATGTTCGTTGCCACAGTCAATTCATTTGTCTGTGTCCTCGACTAAACAGTAAGCTCTTTGGGGGCAGAAATTGTGCACCATCATAGCATGCCACAGAAAAGACATCCAAAACATTTCTTGAGTAAATGAATAAATGTGTTGGAGTGGTATAAAGATGTGTACTGTCAATATAGTGATTGGAACAATTTGTCAAAGAAGAAAATTTATAATGAGGAGTTGTGGAAAGTATCATCAGATAATATTCTAGATGTTAAATGCTCTTGAACTTGATTTAAATTGAGAGTTGGATCTAAGGAATATAGGGGAACCAAATAAGACATCAGGGGAAAAAATAATAACAGTACAAAACACCACAAAACAAAAACAGACAATTATAAATCAGAGACATACTGCAGGGGAGGAAGAGGGAGAGGGATCAGAGGAGACTGAGGTGATGGTGCACGGGTGCACTGGGAAGGAAATTCTATGGGGACTACACCTGGGGGGTGGAGCAAACATTGTTTAAAAATGAACAATGATGTAAAAATATAAAGAGTTGGATCTATAGCCTGTGAGCATTGAAGAGCCATTGAAAGTTTTAGCCCTCTGGAAATGATGTAATTAAAATGTATATTTAGGAATATTTATTTTGGCAGTGGAAAGCTTGATAGAGAGATTGTAGATAGGAGGTTAGATTTATAACATCAACTTCTCATGTGTGAGGAAAAACCTGAGAAATAATTGATAATTCTGACAGGTAAGAAGCTTTGTAAGCTTCTAAAGGGTGAGGACCATGTCTTATTTCTCACATTCATCCATTTCTTACTCTTTTTATCAGTTGCAACCAACTCAGTGGCTTGTATTTCACTAATGCTCACTAATAGCCAGGAAGTGAATGAATAAGGTATATAAAAAAGGGCACAGGATTTGGAAAGGAAGACTTGTTAGACCTGACTGGTTATCTCTGGAAAAAGTGTTAAATAGAAAATGAATTTACTGATAAACATTGGGGAGACAGGAAGAGAATCCTGTTATGGAAAAGGTGTCTAGGAATCTGTACTTTTTGTATCTTTTTTAAAAAAGATTTATTTATGCATACAAGAGCTGGGGTACAGGCCAGAGGTGTGGGGGGTGAGAAGATTCACCAGAGACAGAGTAGAGAATAGATCAGGCAGATTTACCAAAGTATACTGCTGAGGGGAGCAGCGAATGAGCCAGGAGAGGTCTGCTGCACCATGTGGGTTGCGGCCAGGGGATCGAACTCGTGCTGTAGAGGCTGTGGAAGGCTGCATAGGTTGTGTCTTAACCCCTTGTGCCACCAGGGAGGCCCCTGTATATCTTTTTCCAAGAAGGGATGGACAAAAACCAATTCATTCTTATAATATCCTTAAGCCTGAGAAGCAATTCATAATATCTCTGCTCTCCTTCTCACCTTCAGTGGAATGAAAATTGCCAGATGGTTCAATTAGTCGCCCTCAGTCATAAAGTCAGGAGGGACTGTACTAAGAACCGAAGCGTAACCTCTTCCTGACATGATTTGTTAAAAAGTAAATCCCATCTTTGACACTGGTTGTATTGTCTGCTCTTCAGCTCTTCATCTAGGTTGAAGGAGACTGTTAGTGCATACCAGGGGTAACCAAGGACCCCAACTGTTAAGAGGTGCACACTATAAAAAGGAATTCTGTCATCCACAATCACAAAGGCAAAGGAAGCATATTCTTAGTGTGATGCATTTTTAATAGAATTTGTGTGCAGAAGAGAGAGAGAGAGATACACAAAGACTTTCTAATAGTAGCAAATTCTGAAAATTACCCATCCCATAGTGGGTAAATACCCAGCCAAACATGCTTAGCCTGAAATGGGATCACTGAGACACACAAGATTGCCGCAAGAAAGCACAAGGGGTTAGGCAGGTTCTAGAGAGCTGGGCTAGAAAGAGAGACTCAAAATTCAAAGTATACCACATAATCCAACCTTTATCTTGACATTAAGTCAAGATAACAGCTACCACTGTCTCTGCCAGGAGCTAGGAAAAACCTCCCCACATGTCTGTCATGCGCATGTCTTTTCTAAATATCTCTTGCAAGTATTTCTCTCTGTCTCTCCTCCACATTTCTTCTTCTAGGAGAACCAGGGTACAATTCGAAGCCAGAAAAGCAAGCGAGTCCAAGCATACATGTGTTCAATTATAAAAAAAAGCAAAGTCACTTAATTCCACCCCTAGTTCCCAGCAGCCTCTTTTCCTGATCAGGAAGTCAGGTTCATGGCATGATGGGAAGTTGTAGTTCTGGGTTCCTGAGGTTTCTTCAGCCTGGAGATGAAGGTAGAGTCCGTAAAAATGTCAGGAGTAGATTGTTCCTCTAACAAGATGCCACTAGTCGCCTGTAGTCTGGGTAAAAGCAATAGAGACAGGGAATAAAAACCATGCTGCTCTTAGCAGAATCTTGGCTTGGTTTTTGTTTATGGAATGCTCTCTTGGGTAAAGAAGTGAAATGTGATATAAATGGTTCAAAAAATGGTTTACCTACTAGAAAGGGTACAGTTGAGGCCTAGTGTAACCCAAGTTGAGGTTAAATAAGAAGTAACCATCCTGCTTGCCACACTTTTTATCTTCCATTAAACCTATCATTTGAGATAACTGTAGATTCACATGCAGTTGTAAGAAAAAATAGCTAGCTAGCTATCCAGTTTCCCCTACTGCTAATATCATGCAAAAGTCTAGTATAATCTCACAACCAGGACTGGCATTGATATAATCAAGATACAGAATATTCCACCCTGATAAGATCCCTCCGGATGTCTTTATCACCACACCTCTTCCCTCCTCCCTGGCAATCACTATTCTGTTGCCTATGTTTAAAATTTTGCTATTTCAAGAATGTTACATAAATGGGATCATACAGTTATAACCTTTTGAGATCGGCTTTTTTTCACTCAGCATAATTCCCTGGATCTAGTCAGCCTAGAGCCTGGATTTTTTTTTTTTTTTTAAATAGGACTTCTTTTTTTTTTAAACTTTTTTTTTTTTTTAAATAGAGGCATGTTTTATTTATTTATTTGTTTGTTTGTTTGTTTTGTTTATACATGCACTGGGTACAGTCAGAAGCACTGGAGGGTGAGAGAATTCACCAGAGCCAGAGCGGGGAGCAGAGCAGGCAGAAGGACCAAAGTACCCTGCTGAGGGGAGCAGCGGGCGGCAGGAGAGGTCTGCGCGCCATGTGGGACCCTCCTCCGGTGGCCGGGAGCAGCCGGGGATTGAACCGGCGCCGCAGAGGCTGCGGGCAGCTTCGCAACCCAGCGCTCAACCGCTGCGCCACCGGGGAGGCCCAGGACTTGTTTTTTTTAAGGCATGATGATGTTAACTTTCACAAGTACTTGATCTGGGGGTCTGTGGATGTTGCCTGCCATCTGTGAGCCATATGTAGCCCACTTGCCTGCCTCCGGAACTCCTTTCTCTCCCAGATTCCTGAGATAGGTCAACCTCTTGTCAATGACATTGGCTGCATAATACGAGGGGTGAGCCATGGTTATCCATTCACACAGAAATATTTATTGAATGCCTATACTTTCTATGACACTGTGCTAAGTCTACCGAGCTAAGTCTACCTGAGAGGATCGTAAATACAACAATGGATAAAACATTGCTTGACCTTGAAAGGAGCGTACAGTCTACTCTGGTTCATAAAGTGCATTACCTGAAAAGACAAAAAGTATAGCATTTCAATAAAATGTTATCTTTTTACTACCATTTTACTCCATAATGTGTGGGAATATCAAGAAGTGATCTAAGTGCAGTACTAATGTAGAGCAAACAGTCCTGCAGAACTAGTGCGCTTATGGTGACCAACGCAAGGAATGTTACTTTGGGCTGGTCAACCGCGGGTGTAACTTGGAAACCACGTTGGGTGCCAAACTGTTATAGAGCAACCTCGATACAAAATGGGGTGCCTGACTGTGGGTCCTCACTCGTGTGCTTAAAAGGATTTATCAATGCTCTACTGCAGGCACACGCGAAAGGTTAATGAAAGGTTTATTTACAAAGGAAGGGGAAATGAGGAAATGTACAGCTCAGGGAGAAAAGTGGGAGACAAAGTTTTAAATGAGTCCTACCCGATCTGCCAATTAGGAATCCCAAATGGCACTCTGAGAGCTGGCTGCAAGCCAGGAGCCGTGAAACCAGGAGGCGAGTGACAGCGAGCCCCCCAAGGCCCACATGTTTTGTTTTTATACCCAACCTGGCTGCTTAACTCCACCCTCAGGTCCCAGCCACCTTCCCTTTGGTGGTGATGGGATTTGTCTTTCCCAATGTCTTGATGGCTTTAGTCTGGACTGAGAGTGGAGTCCACAAAGCCTGTATGGGATTAGCTCAGAACATCATTTCTCCCTAACACTAACACCAAGAGAGGGCTCACATTTTGTGGGAGGGGGGAGGATCTTATGGAGGAAGCTATTATTAGCCAAACCTGGCCTGAGGCTAAGCTTAATATTGCAGAATGAGTCATCAAGAGACAAAACAATTAAACTACAGACTGCCAGCCATCCCACATCATCTGAAACCTTTTCCTCTGAATGGCTTGGTGTTTTGATAACTCATAGCCTCATCCTAAACTATTGCATCCTTTACTGCTTGAAGACTTGAAATTTACTTAACTTACTGTTTAGGACTGGTATAGACTTTTAGTTGTCATTATTAAAGATTTATGAAATCCCTGATTAATTAACAAGCAAGTAGAAACCTTCTCACTCTAGAATTCTGAAACATCAAGGCACATCAGGGAGATTCCTGAGACCATCAGAACATCGGTGAGTGATCCCAGTACTAAGACTGAAACTAGAGAGACGCCTGCCTCTTCTGTGGAGAATGTTGGTAGAAGTAAGAGCCTTCTCTGCTCAATCCCTCCTTCTACATGCAGGGAAAGTTTGGGGTATGGAACTGTATAAGGATACTCATCTCTTAGACCACCACAGAAACCATGAGAAATTAAAAATCCAAGACAAGCTTTCTAACACCATGGTTGTTACAGAACCTAGGAGACCAATACAGACCTTTTCTACTTAAAACCTAGGGCAGTTGTTTTTAGTATAAGTGAGAAAGGGTGTCCCATGTAGACAATGAAGTCTGAGTTGGGCAAAGTAAAAGGAATAACTTCACATTTAAGGACAAATCCTCCAAGACAGATACTATCAGTCCTCTTATTTACCTCTAAGCGCCTCTTCACTCAACCTCATCTTCTCTCCAGGGCTTTCCTAACTAGTTCCCCTTTAAACCACCATCATTCCTGCCCAAACCTCCATGATTTTACACCTTATGATAATGCTGTGAGTGAGTCACCATGTGCATGGCAGTGAATTCATCGAGGGTGATCCCATGTGGCCCTTCTCCTGTAACTGTCTTTGATCCAAGTGGTGCTGCTTTTGTCTGTTTTACGTTTAGAGATTCACATCTGGTTTTGTTTGAAAACTGCTAGAAAAATCCTATAGGTGGAAGAAGAGCCTTTGGAACTACACCATACACTATCTGCAGGATATTTTTATAAGATAAAGAGGGGTTGGGCCACTAAGGAGCATGATCACAGCCTCAAGCCTCATTGGAGTCCAGAAAAGACTTGCAGGAGAAAGAGCCAAAGGGATCCTCTGAGTCACTTCTCAAGGGCTTTCCTTTGGTTTTTGACTTGGGACCAAATTCCATAACAGAGTATTCAAGGCCCCTCTTCTTTCCTCTTTCTACTTCTTCACTCTGTGCTCTACCTGCTCATCCCTCCAATATATATGATCGCTTGTGCTTTGGGATCTAAGCATAGGCTTCCCTCTGCCTAGAAAATATCCTTCTTCCTCCTTACATGTCCTGCTTTAAGTCTCCATTAAAATGTCCCTGCTGGACATCCTACCTCCTTCAACTTAGACCAGGTTGGCTCCTTTATTCCTTGTATTTCTAATTTAGTGTGCTTATCACAATTGCAATTATCTGTTTAATGTTGGTTTTGTTCCCCCCAGAAAAGTTCTGAGTTCTGTCAAGAAAATGTTAATCACTATAGTCCCTGTATTTAGTACAGCATCAAACCACCAGGAGGTGTTCAATCAATTCTTTTTTTTTAAAGATTTAATTATTTATGCATACAAGAACTGGGGTACAGGCCAGAGGTGTGTGTGGGGGGGGTGAGAGGATTCGCCAGAGACAGAGTGGGGAACAGAACAGGCAGATCTACTGAAATACACTGCTGAGGGGAGTAGCAGGCCAGTCAGGAGAGGTCTGCTGCACCATATGGGTAGCTCCCTGGCTGGGGATTGAACTTGTGGTGCAGTGGCTGCAGATAGCTTCATAGGTTGCGTCTTAACCCCTTGCACCACCAGGGAGGCCTGTTCAATCAATTCTTAATGAATGTAATTGGCAACCTTTAAAATGGACCCCAGTAATCCCGCCTGCTAGTGTGCACAGTCTGTGTAATCTCCCTACCTTGAGTAATTTGCTTCTAAACCACAGGATATAGCAACTTTGAAGGTGTGCCAGTTCTGTTATTAGATTATAAAAATGTATAATTTCCTTCTTGCTAGTTACCTTTTTCACTCACATGCTTTGATGAAATCAGCTACCATGTTGCAGAAGCTGTTGTAGGAAGGAGCTCAGGAGGAGTTGGGTTGTAGTCTAACAACCTACAAGGAACTGAATCTTTTTTTTGTTTAAGATTTATTTATTTATGCATATAAGAACTGGGGTACAGGCCAGAGGTGCGAGGATTCACCAGAGTGGGGAGCAGAATAGGCAGACTGAAATACACTGCTCAGGGGAGCAGCAGGTGAGACAGGAAAGGTCTCCTGCACCATGTGGGTATCTCCCTGGCTGGCCAGGGATCAAACTTGTGCTGCAGAGGCTGCGGCTAGCTTCACAGTGCTATGCTCAACCCTTTGTGCCACCCGGGAGGCCCAAGGAACTGAGTCTGCATGAGCTTGCAAGTGGTTACCTCCCCAGTTAACCTTCAGATGAGACCCTAGCAAAAGATCAATACCTGGATTACAGCCTTATGAGAAATCCCAAAGCAGGGGACCCAACTAAGCCATGCTCAGACCTCTGACCCACAGAAACTGTGAGATAATAAATGTGTGTAGTTTAACCCAGTTAGTCTTGGGAGCAATTTGTTACACAGCAATAAATATTAAGACAAATAAGTCAAAAGAATGAATGAACAAAAAAGATTTCACCAAAGGAAGGGAAACTTTAGACTTGGGAGAAGTGGATTATAATTCTAAGACAAAGACAATTGTTAATGTTTCCTGTTTGATTATATTTCTCCCAGCTATAGAACCTGAAGGTGGAATTTTGGAAAACTCTGGGTTTTCAGAATCGGAAATTCACCAGGTGAGAGGACAATTTTAGATAGCGTCCTCTGCTCAGGCACAATCTGATATCACTCACGAGAATCTGTGTCTGTAGATAAAAACCACAAATAGATCCTTGGTGATGCTAAGTATTTGGATCTGATTTATATCAACATGTAGAGCCTCACTTGGGAGGTCTATATTTTAAATCTCGACCCAAGTGACTCGTGAAGTGTCTCTGTCTTATGTGTATTTGGTTGTAATAGAATGGAAGAATTACCTTTGAAAATGGACCTTTGAAAATGGAAATAGCATTAATAAATTGAAATGGGTTAGTGGACTTTCATCTGTTCTATAGTGCAGATGTAAATATTATGAAATCCTTGGTACAGCTAGAAATTTCAGATTTATCAATAGCTTTCATAATTTATAATTTCCCAATACATTTCAAAATGCCAACTCTATCACATTTTTCACTAGATTGATCTCCTTGCTTCAGAGTGATAAAAGGGTACAAAAAATAATGATAAACTTCAGAGTACATTCGTATTCCAACATCAGTTTTAATGGAGATCAGCAAAGAAGTTCCTTTTCTACCTTCATGACTCTCATACTTCCCCTGCCCAGTTACACATGGGAAATATAATTGCTTATGGACTTTCATTGCAGTGAGCTTGTTTCAATAGGCATTCCTACTTACTTTATCATGGTGACATTGAAACGTGCCCTAACATTTAAAGTTTACTTGATTTCAAACAAAGTATACTTGTTCTTCCTGGTATATATAATCATTTTCTTAATCTCCTTGCAGCCATTCCAATTGTTCATTATAAAAAGCTCATATATGCTGTATGGAGCAGCATAAATTCCTCTATTGGCATCATGTACCTTTGTGTGTATCCAAAAAGAAAGGGAGAAGGTCCATTTGAAGAAATCTGAAAGGTGAAATGAGGACTTAAAGATGAGTTACGGAGTACCAATTGAGTTAGAAATGTGTAAAATACATTATTTGCAGAGGGATGAGTTGCACTATTCTTTTAAAATGGCTAACTTCAGCAGAACTTGCAAGACCAAGACTTTGAAAGCTGTAGTACTAGGGACCATAGTCAAATTAAAATTAAGTGACTGTGAAATTGTAATGGGAATGCACTGGGGCTGCAGATTTACATACACAATGCTCAGGTGGGCTGAATAAAACAGCTTTTGACTTTCTCAGAAGCCTTTGCCCACTGAGTTTCCTTAGTCTGCTGCAATAATTCAAACAATACCTGTGCAAAAATTTCCAGTCTTTTCTATTGCATTTGCCCTCTCCTCCACAAGATGGGATTGGAGAAGGGATGTATTAAACTGAACCACCATGGGACTAGAGTAGAGGGGTCCCCTAAACCCCTCTAGTATAGGTGCTCCCACCCATGTCACTGCCTACTGCCCTCCCTGCTGACCCAGTCAATTATGTTGACTGTAGGTGTTCTTCAACATTTGGCTTCTTGAACCAGGATTTGGGGCTGCCTAGATTCTCCAGCCTCTTGCCAGTGTTAGACCCTTCTAAGTCACAATCTTTAGCTCCTAGATAGAGGTTGTCTAGGTGATTAGCCCATGCTCTCTGCTGTGGGGCCATCTCTCTTTTCAGAGTAAGCCACTACTAACTCAGCTACTTTCTCTCCTTTCACTCCCTGAGGGAATGTCAGGTGCCCCTCCATACCATATAGGAAACTGAGATAGTCATTGGGTGTCCAGGTTCACTTAGGAGTGGCCATCTCCTAAATCTTGTGCAGAACAGGCTGCAAGGCAACGCAGAGTCCTGGAGACCAAGCCATAAACTGAAAACAAAACAAAACAAACGAACAAAAAGCCAAGTGCCCTTGCCCTTGGCATTCCTCTCCACAGCGCCAAAAACTTCCCCTAAAATGGAGAGATGGTGAATCCTGTAATTCACTTCCCACTTTACGTAACTGTATCTCTCTTCCCATTATCCATACAGATGAGAAGGGGAACTTTTCTTGACCCTTCCTGAATACCTGAGACTTCCCTTATGTTATAACTGTTTTCTTGCCACTTACAGCCTCAAGGTTGAGATGTGATGACACACAGATAGCATATGAGGAAGGTTCACATACCCATAAAGGCAGTAATTCAGGAGACATTTCAAAAATATTATAACTCTTTTATAAGTCAATAGGAAATATATAATTTAATGTGGAATGAAATTGTAATGTGACTCTTTAAATGCACGTAGAAATTTACTGGATTCCAAATTTTAAAATGATGAGTCTTTAAAAATGACGAGCTTTCGTGCTTCTCTTGTAGCATAGGAGTCAAGTATCAATGGTATTACCACTATGGCCTGAGTTCAATCCCCAGCCAGGTAGCTAACCCACATTCTCCTGTCTCACCCGCTGCTCCCCTTAGCAGTGTATTTCAGTAAATCCTCCTTATTCTGCACCCCACTCTGTCTCTGGTGAATCACCCCTTGCACCTCTGGCCTCCACCCCTGTTCTTCTATTCAAAACTAAAATAAGTATTTAAAAAATAAAATAAAAGTGATGTGCTTTCAACTATGAACTGTATATCCAGTCATATGACATTCAGAAAAAGTCAAAACTATAGGGGCAGAAAACAGATTGGTGGGTGTCTGGTGCTAGAAGTAGAGAGTGGGTGTGATAAACAGCAGGTTTCCAACAACCTTTTTGGGATGATGGAGCTGTTTTTCATCTTAATTGTAATGATGGTTACATGACTGTATGTATCTGTTAAAACTCATAGGGATAATCCACCCAAAAGGGAGAATTTTATTGTACAAAAGTTAGAACTCAAAGAAACCTGACTTTAACTAAAAAAACAGTATGAGCTTTCAACATTGCCAAAACTATAAATGACACTTATTTAGCACTTATGTACTGTTCTACTGCTTTGATTGCATTAGCTCATAATTATTCTATTTGGAAGGAACTATTATTATATCATTTCCATTTTATGGATAAGGGAACTGAGACCAAGACTAGCTAAGTGACTTGTCTGAGACCATGCAATGAGTATAGCTGGAATTTGAGCACAGATATGTTTGATGCCAAAATCTGTGCGTTTTGCCACTGCTGTATGGCCTTTTAGGATAAGTAAAACAGTGTAGGCTGATAAATATTTAAGAGGTAAACAGGTAACATTTATGTTTGCATCTAACTTACCCTTCCTAGAGTCTTTTGCTGGTTCAATTACATTTTTGCCAGATCAGAAAGTAAATGGTGTACCCTGCCCCACATACACACCTCACCCCCCCCCAATCCAATTACCTTAATTCAACATCCTCACTTAGATTGAGAGGAACCATTCCTGTAAGTAGCCTTTGGTGAACTAAAAGTAAGTCAGAACTGGATAATTGTTCATTAGGAGGACCCCCTAGTGGGGTATGTGGCCCACTCTAGCTCCAACTCCTTATCAGGCTTCCAACGTAGCCTCTGACCTCAAGATCTTGCAGTTCCAGCCTGGATCCCACCATAGCCTGCCACAACAAAGATGGCCAATTTCCTGCCAGCTTACAGAGACTTCCTTTCTCAAGTTTGTACTGGTTTGACCTGGGTCTGAGAATTCATGCTACATCTGACAGCAAATGAATGAAGCTCTGTTTTCATTTGCTGCTGATGCTGGCACCTCCCAGAAGCCAGGAGGTCCGGGAGTCTCCCCAGCTGCTTTTCTCTATGATGGACTACTTTCAATTATGGAGCTCGGTATAAGACAGTGGTATGATATGGCAAACTTATAGGAGCCCAGGGCCAGTACTTGCCAAGGGAAAGGTCTTCCCAGATCCCCCATCTGCTCTTCTGGTTCTCCCAAGGTGGTTTGTATGCTGCAGAACCCACTTACCATTAGTAAGGCAATCAGGGAGTGTACTTCATTATGACAGAAGTTTTGGGCATGTGCTGAATTCACTACAGGGAAAATTAAATTGGTCAAGTCTCAGTTTGCTCAGCTAGGAACCTTAGATAGAAGTACACCATGCAAACATGCCCAGAGGCCATTGATCCATCCCAGAAAATACCACCTTATGTTTTTATCTTATCTGCTCTATTAATGGAGCAATTTGGTCTTTCAACACTGCTGCGAGTCATACAAGCCCATAGAGCTAGACAAGGGTGCTTTGGGATCTAGTGAAGACCATTTAGGCCACAACCCAACTCATCTGTTAGCCTTTATTTTGGGGCCCTGGACCAAAGGACAGAGTTTGTTACACTGGGTGATGTGAAAATCTATCATGTCAAAAATGCATTGGGGGGGCCTCCTTGGTGGTGCAAGGTGTTAAGCACTGAACTATGAAGCAATCCGCAGCCTCTGCAGCACAAATTCGATCCCCGGCCGGCCAGGGAGCAACCCACATGGCACAGCAGACCTCTCCTGTCTCGCCCGCTGCTCCCTTCAGCAGTGTACTTTGGTCAATCTGCCTGTTCTGTTCCCCACTCTGTCTCTAGTGAATCCTCTCACCCCCTCATCTCTGGCCTGTGCCCCAGCTCCCCGTATGCATAAATAAATAAATCTTTTTTAAAAATGCATTTGCCCCTAATTCTCACTAGTAAGGGGACCTAATGCTACATTTGGTCACTTTATGATAAAGATCCCTTAGACTGGGACAAGGATGGGGAAGTTTTGATGAGATGGTGAGAGGGGAAGAAATATAAGAGTTAGGACAAGATTGCCAAAAGGGAGGAATGAACACTGGAGATAGAAAGAACAAATGTTGCTTATATTTACCTTTGTAGCCCAGAGCATGAAGGATAAAGGTTATTCAGAACTGAGGGGACTAGCAAATAAAGCAGCAGAGAGCTCAGCCAAGATAGTCACTGAAGGTCAGTCTTCATTCCTCAACAGAGGGTAGGGCACCTAAGAAGGGGGGCCCTCTTGTACTTCCATTTCCTCAAACACTGGGAACCACATGCTTGAAACCTATAAAACCATCATATGAATAAATATAAAAGATGTTGCTATCTTTAGTTATTCCTTTACTTGTTTCTTTGTAATTTGTTTGCTGTTTCGGTTCTTCTTAATCTTGTTGCTTCGATATTCTGTTTTATTAACAAATAGGTATTGGGTGACTGCATATGCCAAGCTTATTGCTATCAGTGAGAAAAGATGGCAATTTCCTAAAATTGCTCTGTGCTCGGAATACTGTGACAAAATAGTGCATTAAAAAAAAAAATGAGGACCTTCTGTGTGCAAAGCAGGTGCTAACAGGAGAGGACTGAGATTCTCCAAAGCCATGCTGCACTAGTCCAAAGATAGGGGTTGGTTGAGTTAAAGGTGATGTTGTGGCATGGAAAGCTGAGTTATGAAGCATCCAGTTCCATGATAACTTCAACCCTTTCTAACTTCTTTCCCCTAACTTGCTTTTTCTCATTTATAAAAGGAACAAGGTGATATTTCGTCAGTCAATTTGATCATCTGCTCATTGATTTGTAAACAGCGATCAAGAGGCCAGACCATCATGTATGCAAACTGACCTTGCTCACAGACAAAGAAACCAAAAGAAATCAGACCTTGGGCCAGCAAGGGGTCAGCATGACCTCAAGGGGCAGAGACTGGGGGGATCCTCAGAAAGCTCTGTTTTCTTCAGTGCCAAATAGTGATTCAACTAGACCTACCCCGTTGGCTGGTCTCCTTAATATCAGAAGATTCTGTCCCCAAAGATTCAGTTATCTGTATAGTATCTGTGTATACTCAGTATCAAGTCCTTAGCTGTTAAAAAGTCCTTTCTTATTCCTGGTATCAGGGAAAAGGCATGTGTAATTCTGACAATATGAGATGTTTCAAGGTTAGCTTTAAAAAAAATAGCAACAGGTTCACTTTTAGAAATTTGGGGGGAAAATCAGAGAACAAATAAAAATTGACTTTGACTATGCTTTCTAGTAATTTTTATGTATATATGCCAAAGCCATCTTTAAGAATATGTTAGAGAAAAAAGTTTGTTTTAATACTGTTGTTTCTGCTTGTTCTATAAGATTTCCCAAGGTCCTTTATCCTTTAACCCAAGGAATCTTTATCCTTTATCCTACCCTTTGAGCTGATCAACTATAAGACCATTCTTGGTGGGGGAAGAGAAGCAGATTAAAATTATGAATACAGTATTGCTGTCCCTTCCCAATAATTTGGGGGTATCAAAAACATTTCGAGGAGATGTCATTTCTGTTTCAGCTTTATTTTGTTTCTAACATAGGGGTATTTCTTAGTTCAGAGTTACCAGCCACCCAACAATGGGACATGTTGGAAACCAGATGTTAGGGGCCATCCCCTGACCACTGGTTGAGACTCTGCATTTTCATGGGATTTCCAGGTGTTTCCAAACTGTATGCCTTAAGTTGAAGAAGCACTGGTGGTGGAACCCCTTTCTGGCCTTCCTCAGGTGGTATTGATTGTCAAGGGTTTGTACATAACTTTCACACCGCCTTGATGTTGAAACCAGCAATAAAAATTCCACCTCCATGGGAGTAAACACCTTTTGCTCAAGCCACAACCTGCGTTCTTTTGGGACAACTCTAAACGTGTTACCTTTTGAATGCCCTGAGAGTTGTGAGGAGCTCCAAGTAGAAGTCGAGGGGAGAGGCCGACCCTTTAGTTTGCCTTTCTCTACCCACAAAATTGATTCCATGGTCAGAGCTGTCATGTTGGCAGTCCCTTAAGTCATAAGAAATCATTTACCCATTGGGGATAGGAGAGAGATTTCTAGCAAAGCTCTTTAAATTCTGTTGGGGAAGAAAATAGTCTTCTACCCCACTCCCTCTACCACCAATACTGGCCTTCATTTCCTGCCTCAAATGACTCATTTAACCTTAGCTTGTCCACCAGGGGGCCCCCACTGAGGACACCCCTAATCAGGCAAGCTGGCATCAAGGACTTTGAGTGCAGTGCTGCCGGTAGAGGGAGAAAAAGAAATGACAGCAGCCAAAACAGTCTTGCCTGTCTGGGCTGCCAGCCACAACCTTATGTGCACATTAGAATGTATGTCAGGCCAGCCTGGGCAGAGCCCCCAAAGGGTTGCTTCAATTAAGTCTTTGCTTGAAATCTCAAACCAGAAGGTGTTCCCAGGCAGCCATCTGAAGCCAGCTGGGAAAAGCGGCATCCCCCACTCCAGGACTGGCTGCCCTTGGGTGAAGTGTCACTCTTCCGTCTCTCCCTTTCACTAGTTTGATAGGTGTTGCAAGGCCTCTGTGCCCAGGCACTGTGGCTCCCTCTGGATTCTGGCACTGGGTCCTCTCCCATGTCTTCACATCAGACAATCCTGCTGGCACCCAGCTCCGACTTGGCCACCAAGCCTCCAGCTGGTGCTGCTTTACCCCTGAACATGGAGACTGAGCTGCAAATCCTTATATGGGAGCATATGGGACACCTGCAGGGTGCTCGGTGCAACAGGAGGAGGGTGAAGAATGACTTCTTTCTGACCCTGGGTGGATTTATAAACATCACTCCATTTGTTATTAAACATAAGTGGTAGAAAACTCTGGCTCTGAAGTTGCAGAGACTTGCATTCAAATCCTGGCTCTTTGGTCACTAGCTGGGTGATCCAGCTTTGCCTTCGGAACGGTTAGGCCACAGTTTGTGCTTCTCTAAAATGGGGAAGATAATTCCTTCCTCATAGGTTATTGTGAAGATTAAGTGAGATGCTGTATACAAAGGACTTCGCACAGTACCTGGTGCTTTGTAGCTGCTGCTGTTACATGATTCCATAAGAATGGCCCTCAAATCAAAAGTGAGAGGCAGAAGGCACACTTTCAGTTTTAGATCTGCCTTGAATTAGCCTTTGATAGCTTTGTGAGTCTTTACTTCTCTACCTGTAAAATGAGTCACACAATCTGATGGTTCTCTTTTAGCTCATGTTATCAAATGCTAAGTGTGCCTCACAAGGTTGTAAGCACTTTCTTGTGCTAATTCAATTGCTCATCATCACATCTCTGTTGACAGATGGGGAAGCTGAGGCACAGAGGAAATGTCTGGCCACAGAACCTGCTGACTTACCTTTCTTTTTTCTTTTTTTAAAAGATTTATTTATTTATGCATACAAGAACTGGGGTACAAGAATGGGGTGTGTGTGTGTGTGTGTGCGTGTGTGTGTGTGTGTGTGTGTGTGTGAGAGAGAGAGAGAGAGAGAGAGAGAGAGAGAGAGAGAGAGAGAGAGGATTACCAGAGACAGAACAGGGAACAGAACAGGCGGATCTACTGTAATACACTGCTGAGGGGAGCAGTGGGCGAGATAGGAGAGGTCTGCTGTGCCATGTGGTAGCTCCCTGGCTGCTGGGGATTGAACTTGTGCTGCAGTGGCTGGCGAGAGCTTGATAATGCTGTCTTTAACCCCTGTGCCACCATGGAGGCCCCCTGACTTACCTTTCCTATTGTGCAGAAACAGATGTTATGATGAATAGGAAAGTGCTCTGGAGGTGGAAAGCACTTTATAAGCATAGGCAACCATTGGTATTTATCCAAGTCTCTTGGTGTTTGGTCTTCAACTAGTATTGCTAACCTTTCCTGGCAGGGCATGAAGTGGGAATTCTACTTTAGGCTTCCTGATAACTTTTAATCACTGGCTGTTATGAGTTGAATTGTGTCCCACAAAGGATAGATGTTGAAATCCTAACACCTCCGAATGTGACCTTATTTGGAAATAGGGTGTTACAGAGACCATCCAGTTAAAATGAGGTCATCTATCCAAGCCAATCTAATGTAATTGGTGTCCTTATAAAAAGTGAAAATTTGGACTCAGGCACACACAGAAGGAAAAGCCCAGGAAGTCACAGGGGGTGGTTGTGGGGGACACCCCAGTGAAAACTGAAGATGGAGCTTTGGCGGGGTCATCTCCAAACCAACGAACACCTGAGGCTGCTTTTCTAGAAGAGAAGCATGGAAAAGACCTTCCCCAGCGCCTGCAGAGGCGCATGGCCACACAGATTTTGGACTTGTCACCTTCAGACTTGTGAGACAAAATTTTCTCTTGTCCTGTTATCCAGTTTGTGGTCCTTTGTGTCACAGCCCCAAGGAACCAAATACACCAAGATCAATGAAGTTAGAGATCAGGGTGAAGAAAAAGAACATATGGGAAGGTGAAGGCTGATGATGGGTGACAAGAGGATGCTGATGCTAAGTGTGTCTGAGTGTGTGTGTGTGTGTGCGCGCGCGCAGCTGTGCATTTTGACAGTGTTAAAACTGATCCATGACTCACCAAGCCTGGAACACTTTCCTCTATAGAAGAGTTTTCCTTTATAAGAAAATCACAGGAGAGGCAAAATGAACATTAAATCATACTCTGTTTCCACTGAAACAGGTAGAAAAGAGGACTCTTCTCTCTGACATCACTGAATTGAATCCAACCCCTTTGTTCTGCAGCAGAGGAAGTGAGAAGCAGGGAGCTATGAATTGAAGACCCTTCACCAGTGAGTAACAGAAATGGGATTGGAAACAAGATTTTCTGACTCTGAACTTTGTGGTAGGGCTGTTCTGTCGCACCTACTCCCAGAGGCTTGTTTCCGGCTGGCAGGCAGGGATTTCCTCTATCACCACTTATTTCACAAGATTACATTCTGATTCCTTTTCTTTCTTTCTTTTTAAAGAAAACTTCTGATGGAAATGTAACATATATACTGAAATGTACCCAGGTCATATTAGACAGCTCAGCGTGTCTATACCCATACAAGCAGCACCAGAAAAAGAGCGATAACATCACTGGCACTCCTGAAGCCCTCCTGCTGCCCCCCCGCCCCCCAGGGGCTAGCACCAACAAAGGAACCACTATCCTGACTTCTAACATCACAGATTGGTTTTGCTCGTTTTTGAGCTTGATATAAATGGGATTTCACAGTGCTCTTTTGTATCCGCCTTCTTTCGTTCCACATTATGTCTGTGAGATTGGTCTGTGTTTTGCATATGGAGCAGTTCATTCTCACTGTGATAGAGTAGTGCATGATTCTGACCTTTGGAACCAAATCAAGAGGTATCCAGTGAGAGAAATGTTCTGAAACAATTCAAGTTCCGTCCTTAAAGAAAAAAAAGTTAAAGCAACCAAATTGCTAAAACAGACAAAAAGTTGGTTAATCTTTACAAATTAAATAAATCAGCCATTTATTAAAAGTCTCTTTCCCAGACCACTTTCCAACTCCCCCTTCCTTTCCTGTTTCTCTGGATTCCCACAGCACCAGCTGGATCCTACTGGGCTGACCATGTCTGCTATGGACTCCTAGAATGGGAGCTGGACCTTAACTAGCTGTGCTCCACCTGGGTCATCCCGCAGTAACCTCAGAATATCTCAGAGCTTGGACTACCCCTGGCTTGGCCAGAAGGCCTCCTGCACCTTCAGCAGCGCCAAAGCTACCTTCATCCACATTCAGAGAAGCTTTCTCTCGCTTCTTAAATTTTGGATTTATTCCCTTTGTCTGAATAGATCTCAGGAGAAAGTTCCTGCAGCCCCAGGCCAGCTAGAGACAGAATGAAGTAGGCAGAAGAGGGCTGGTCCTCTGCCCAGTCCCTCCCCTTGAAACCAGTGCTAAGGAAGGGTCACTCCCACAGTTTTCTCAGGCTCTGGCCTTCATTCCTGAGAGCAGCTCGACTAGAAAGGGGCTGCTTTCTCTCCTCTCATCTTTTGTCTTTCCAGACCAAAATTGGTCCCAATTTCTTTATGCTGAACCAACCTTTCTGGGGTCTCCTTTTTTTTGGTAACTATGACCTAACTCCCAAAAGCAATGTTAGGGGAGCCCCAATGCAAATTAGCAGGCTGTCGTGAGCCTGAGTCCATATATGGTACAATCAGGGAGCGCCACAGAGTGTAATGCAACACAGCTGATTCACCAGCTGTCCTTCTCCCGCCCTGAGCTGTGCCTGCCCACTCCAATTTCCAATGACATCAGCACTGCACCCATAACAAAAGGTTAAGATAGCTGAAGTGCAGAGTTCTTTGTGCCTTTGGAACACTTCAGTTCAGTTTTTGCTTCTTTCTGAGCTCCCCAGTTCCTGGGAGACTATCCTTTCTGGAATGTAATAGAATATCATGATTGGTGCTTTTTCTTCTGTACTTCTCTCTTGTGGGTGTAGTTGGGGGAGGGAGGAGAGAAGACAATTATAGCTCAGAGGCTTGCTCAAGTCCAATCGCAAGGACCTTTTTGAACTGGAAGCAGTCATAGGGCCCCACCCTGACACTGAACAGAGTTCAGTGTTCACAGCCCTTAACTGGGACTTTGGTTATTCTTTGGTCTCCACCCTCAATTACTTTTTCAGTCGTTTGGTCTTCTGCTAAGTATGAGGGATGGAACTAAGAAATTTTCAGATGCAGGAAAGAATACTGAGGTCTGGGTTGCCAGACTTAGTCAAAGCTCACTAGGGATAGTCTTGCTCTTTTTATTCCCATCCTCACTCTCACCTCAGGGCCTATTAAGAGCAAAATACTACAGGGCCTCCTTGGTGGCACAAAGGTTAAAGACAGTGCTACCAAGCTCTTGCCAGCCACTGCAGCACAAGTTCGATCCCCGGCGGCCAGGGAGCGGCCCACCTCTCTCAGCAGATCTCTCCTGTCTCGCCTGCTGCTCCCCTCAGCAGTGTATTTCAGTAGATCTCCCTGTTCTGCTCCCTGCTCTGTCTCTGGTGAATCCTCTCACCTGTCCCCCCACCCCTCACCTCTGGCCTGCACCCCAGTTCTGGTATGCATAAATAAATAAATCTTTAAAAAAAAAAAAGAGCAAAATACTACTAGGCCATAGCAGTGGTGTTCTGAAGCCGGTTCACACCAGTCATGAGCCTCATTGTAAACTTTTCATGAGATTTGCAAGTCTGTTAAACGCAACCATTGTTAAAGATTACTTAAAATTGAACACACCAAACTGTAGATAATACTTAAAGTTCCTTCACTTCCATTTCACTATTTCCTTTCTAAAGAAAATTGGTTTACAATGCTATCTAAGTTTTGAAAGTATAGCTCTATTGTTGAATTTGTATAGACACCACACTATACCCTCCACGATTCACCATGATCGCCTAAAGCCAATAAAGCAAAGAAAATTGGGATAATCATTCCTGGCTTAGTCCCCTGGGACTGGGTGACAGGTCCCCTGGGTTTGCTGGCAAGTGTTCATTAAATAAGGAGGGAGGGACCATAGGAAATTTAAAAATTGGCTGAAGAGGTTAAAGCCAATGGGTAGGGGATCCCGGAACCTCCAGGACAGCCATGCTAGTTGTTTTCAGCCATCTTCTGATTGCTCTGGTCATAGAACATATTAAATATCACCCATGGCTACCACTGCAGGGCTGCCCAGCCCCCAGAGATCAGGCCAATTCTAACACCAGGCCTGATTGGGAGGAAAAGACTCAGAGAATGGCCTGCATATGGCCAGCCTCTGACTGTGCTTCTAGAGCTCAAATCTTAGAAATGTAACTTTGTTCCAACCTCCATCATCACCTCCTGAGACACCTTCAGTTGTAAAATATACCACTAGTTCATGAACCACTATGAAAAAATAGTGCTGCCAGATAACCAGTGACATGCCATTGATCTTGAGGTCAGGTTTAAATGAATAAGATGTTAAAATGAAAAAAAGGTTGCAGTTTAGAATCAACCTAATATGATGCCACAAATCTTCCTCAAAAGACATAGTATTCGTTCTTAAGATGCTGTCAGCCCAGTCAAGAGTGGCAGTGGAGCTGCCCGAGGCCGAGGTGGGGGGGTGGCAGTGTGCTCTTTGAAGCCAAGGATACAGACTGACACCTGCAGGCAGTGGGCAGTCCCTGAGAGTTTCCTCACAAGGGAGTGCATCTCTGATCATAGGGCCCCTGGTCTCTAAAACAGGATTTATGGCTCCATCTCATATCAAAGCGTGAATATCACTGCCGCCCGGTCTAAGGGGGTTGGAGTGGACCAAGGGCTGGACTCACCTTTAACTAGCACTGGTCAGTGCTTTTCCCCATTAAAAAGGATGCACTCAAAGGATAGCTTGCTTTTAAGAAGCTGCCCATATTTGCCCATCCTGATGTGCAGGGTCTTTGTGGCCTCTGAGAAATTAGATGATGGACAAACCCTCTTTGTACCTACCCAGGGACTCTGCAACCGGAACTGCACCAAAGACTTCATATGAGTTGACAAGTGGAGGAGAATTTAGGGTTGAAGATCCATTTTGCCACCTGCTTCATCCCTTTACCTGAGGTTGGTGCCAAGTCCAGAAAATTTTGAGATCCTTCTGAGTACTTTTAAAATTTTTTTTTTTTTAAATAGAGGCATGTTTTATTTATTTATTTATTTGTTTGTTTCTAGGGTTTTTTTTTTTGTTTATACAAGCACTGGGTACAGTCAGAAGCGCGGGAGGGTGAGAGAATTCACCAGAGCCAGAGCGGGGAGCAGAGCAGGCAGAAGGACCAAAGTACACTGCTGAGGGGAGCAGCGGGCAGCAGGAGAGGTCTGCGCGCCATGTGGGACCCTCCTCCGGTGGCCGGGGAGCAGCCGGGGATCGAACCGGCGCCGCAGAGGCCGCAGGCAGCTTCGCAACCCAGCGCTCAACCGCTGCACCACCGGGGTCTTCTGAGTACTTTTATAATTGTGGAGGTGGGGGGAAGGCGAGAAGCACATCATGATTGGATGAAAGAAACCACCTCAATCCCATAATTTTTCTGATTAGAAAATGGAGACTCGGGAAATGCACATGGTGAGTCTAAAGGAATCCATCTAAGGAGTGAGAGCTGGGTTGGAATCCAAGTCTCCTGCCATCCCCAAAGCATGCCAGGAGAGGCAGTCTTTTGGGTGCAAGGGTGCCAGTACCCGCCTTGATCTGCCTCTTCCTAGCCTAGGCAGACTTTAAGCAAGTTCCTTAACATCTCTGGGCTTCTGGTTTCTTGTCTGTTTATGTGGCTGATGATAGTACCTACTGCAGAGGGTTGTCGTGAAGATTAAAAGGTGCACAAGTGGCCAAAGATCGTTGCCTGCCAGCTAGTAATTGCTCCATAAAGAGGGACTGTTGTCATTATTCTTTCATGCAATCTCAGGTTGCCTCCATCACCCTATTCCCGCTATCAGGCTGGAGGTCTGGACTTTGAGACTTAGGGACACAGAGACATCTGTAGAATTTGCTGCCCTCGCTAACCTGGCCAAGTCAACACATCATTTCTGTTTGACCCAAGAGGAGCCTCTAGAGATGTTAGGTCATGACATGGAACAGTTTCCAGAGACGGCACCGAAGGCTGGATGGAGGGAGAGTCGGCAGCCTAAGTGGGGAAAGGGGGAGTCTTTACAAGGGCTGGGGAGCCAGCTGCATGTGGAGGGGTGCTAGAGTCATGAGGTGCCTGGGTGGGAGCACTTGGCATGTGAATGGAGGGTAGAAGGCCAGGACGGGGGATGTGATGTGGGCCTTTGCACTAAAAAGGAAGGGACTCAGAGCTGATGAAAAGAAGCATTTTCTGTGGAGCTCAGGAAGGGCCTCTCACAGGGGATTTCCTACCCAGGGCTCCAGGCCTTGGCTGCCTTCCCAGGGAAAGGTGGTGTTTGTCGTGGGGAGCTTGCACACTGCATGGCTTTAGCTCAGTGATGAACGGTGCCCACTCCCATCTCTGGCACTGCCGCCTCCCGAGCCTTGTTCAGCTGGGAACAAAATGCTCTTTGCTTGAACTGCACACTTCAGAAGGCTTAATGCAAGTCAGGGACACTGAGGTCAGGGCAGAAGTAGAAGAGAGGGGAATGGAAGTTATGAAGAGCTGAAGGAAGGGGAGGTGAGAGCCACACAGGACATGCTCTGAAGCTGGACAGAGGGGGTGATTTCAAAGGACTGGGGTTTTAGTCTGCCCCCAAGACAGCTGGCCAGCCCCAGACATTGTCACACTGATGAGCTAATTGATGGAGCTCAATGTGTGTAAGGCACAACCAGCTTAGAGAAAAGAATTTCAAGATTTAAAAAAAAATAATAAGTACAATCAACTTCCTTTTCCACCTTTTTACGGCCCCAATCAAAAAAGTACAGTATACTGTACTTGAAAAATCATGTATCAGAAAGTACGCAGTCTCTGACAGCATCTGCCAAGATTTCTGATGAGGCTGATGGAAATGTGTTCCATTTTCATGTTGTATAGTGAGTAGACAGAGCCCTTATACACCTGTTCAGGCAAGACAATGATGATGTTATTACTAGAGATACTTCCCTGCAAATATAATCTATTTTTGATATCTCCAACTCCCTCCCCTCTTTTTTTTTTCTTCTCTTCTCTCTTTACTACCCTGTCTCTTTTGTCTCATGTTTACATTCTTGCTCTCACATTTCCTCTTCTCTCTTCGTTTCTTTCATCAGCTCAGCATCCTGCCCAGCTTGCAGAAACCTTTGGGACAAAGTGAGAAAGTCCCATCATATCAGGGGGAGGGCTGCTGAGAAGGCACTGTGGTCAGGGGCTGGATGCCTGGTCATGAGAGAGGAGACTGGTTCCCCCTCACAGCCTTGACACAGCCTCTGTAAAGGGTGTAAAGGGTTGTCTTCTACTTGTCAGCAAGCATGATCAGTCAGTCAGAGAAGCCTCTGGACCTGCCCATACCCAACGTCACCAGCAAAGAATCAGGAAAGGCTGCAATGTGACCAGCTAATAGATGCCAAAGACACAACAGATGGAAAGGACTTAATGTATTTAACATCTGTGAATACTTTGCACCATAAGTGGATACTTTCTAGATACATAACTAATTTATAAGTGAAATTTTTTAGGTAATTAATATAATTTTATTATAGAATATTGAAAGTTCCAAAACGTATCATGTTTTCTTTTTTTTTAAATAATAAATTTTATTTTTATATTCCCCATACAATTGCAACCCCCCCATTCTGACCCCAATCCCTCCCCTCCCGCCCCCCACCCCCCAAAAAGTGTCTCTGGTTCATAGTTTTTTGTTGATTTTGATTTTCACTTTCTATAAGTGAATTTTTAATGCTGGAATATAAGCACAAAGAATCAGAATAAATGGGCGAATTTCAGGGTCAGATGTAGCCTTCCTGTGTTCCTAAATCATTGATTCACTCACTCATTCATTTGTTCAACAAATAAACACCCAGCATCTATGTGGCAGGGAGTGAGCAGGGAAAGTTATGATTCCTGCCCTTCAGGGCTTTTATGTCCATCACAAGATAAAGCTCTACCTGACTTCAATATAGTTTTGAGTATATCTTGAACATACCTTCTGTGTGGAAGCAAAATCTCAATGAGAACCCAGGAGGTAAGGTATAATTACCTTGAACACCAATTTAAAAAAGAAAGGGTATAGATTCCTGCATATTGACTATTAATCCATCTACCCTGCTACATATCTAACCTTCCCCCTTTATAATCATCCACTCACCCATTCATCTACATATCCATTGATCTATCCACTCCTCTATCTACATACCCACCCATCCACCCATCCATCCACCCACCCATTCATTCTTTCACCCACCCACCCATCCCTCTATCTAGTCATCCATCCACCCACCTATGACTCCACCTATCCACTGTCTTTCCAACATGCAGTAAGAGGTCAATTATTAACTCAATTAGGAGCACGGCATACTTAACCAATTATTGTGGTAGAGAGCTGTGCAAGACAGAACCCAATAGTTGCATGTAATGATCATACCTGACACTTTACAAGTGAATGATTCCTGAATTTAGAAATGGGCTATCTCAAGAACTGGTAACAAAGGCTCATAAGAAGGTGCTTAAATTTAATGAAGATAGTGTGTTTCTCCCCAGTGTACAGAGAGCTGCTCAGGGAAGGCAGGCATGAAAGTCAAGGACAGCAGTTTGTTAAAACCTTTTCAGAATTCTTCCTATTGAACTTCTGCAATGTGATGGTCATGGCATCAGAGTGCACATCTATTTCTCCTTGAACATAGAAAACCTAAAGATAAGCATATTTGTGGACAGCTTACATTCCCAACATACTTTCCTTTAAAAGTTGCCCCCCATATTAGAGAACCCTGAAATTATTCCCTTGCTCCCCAAATTTTGTCTTCCAGTATTTTACGGTTGTGGGAATACTTACTGAAAAAATTACTCATTTCTAATGTCAATTTGAGTGTGAATCTTTTTTTTTTTAAAAGCACCCCTCTTCCCATCTGAATATCATTATTAGCTGTCTGGAATTAATCTGTCTCCCAGATGAATGAGAGCTGGAAAGAGGAAATAGGGGGCAGTGGTTAGAGCCCTGAGCTGTCAGGAGTCCTGGTTCCCACGCCTCACTCTGCCACTGAGTCACTAGCTGAAACTGACTTGGTTTTTCTGAGTTACTGCCTGTCTGCTAAGGAGAGCGTGCGTGGGATACAGACACAGTGTTGGGCTACCAGGTCAGGAGACAGAGACCCTTGCCCAACTCAACAATCCTTATTTAGTGTAGCAAGATTCTGGGCTTTCCTTTCTTTGTTTCTAAAGTGAGGGAAGTAGATACATGATCTAAGGACATTGCTAATACCTAAAATCTTAATTGCACTCACTCTTATACTTAGTGTATTTACTACCTAGAATCAATTGTTTTTAAAATAGAAAATAGCTTTTAATGTATATTCATTATGGGCCATGTATTAAGCTCTTTACATGCTTGATTTAATTATCTTACTTTCACTTAATCTAATTTTCATTACATTAATCCTCCCCCATCCCTTTTATACCCTTATCCCTTCCCTCCCACTCCCTTAACCCCCACTCCTCTTAACCTCAGAGCCCTTAGGATGGTCATTGACACTCACTGGTTTTTGAAGTGTTTTACTTTATCAAATTGTCTGGTATGGAAATCTCCAGTATTTGTTTTTATCATTCTGGCTACTTTGCTACACATATTTTCTCAAATTCCCTTTATTTCCTTGAAAATGGCTGCATTTCATCCTTCCTTATGTCTATATAATACTCCATTGTGTGGATATACCACATCTTCTTAATCCAGTCATCTGCCAGTGGACATATAGGCTGCTTCCATGTACTACATGTGATTACAGTGGCAAAAAAGAAAAAAAAAAAAGCAAAACAAAACAAATGGGACTATATCAAACTAAAACATTTCTGCACCAAAAAAAACTATAATTAAAATGAAAAGATTTTACTGAATGGGAGAAAATATTTGCACATCATACATCCAAGATCTATAATGAATCCATACAACAACAAAAAAACAAATAGCCCAAACAAAAAATAGGCAGAAGAGCTAGACACTTTTCCAATCAAGATATACAAATGGCAAATAGGCACATGAAAAAATATTCATCATCATTTTTTATCAGAGAAATGCAAATCAAAACCACAATGAGATCCTACCTCATACCGGTGAAAATGGCTCATATCAAAAAGACCAGAAACATATATGAATGGGGGTGTGGGGAAATAGGAACCCTCATACATTAGTCCAGCCTCTATGGGAAACAAAATGGAGGTTTCTCAAGATATTAAAAAAAAAAAATCTACCATATGACCCAGCAACTCCATTTCTAGGTCTCTATCCAGAGAATGCAAAAACACTAATTTGAAGGGATATATTCACTCCTAGATTCATTGTGGTTCTACTTACAATAATCAAGTTATGGGGGAAAAAAATCTAAGTGCCCTATGACAGATGAGTGCCTGAAAGATGTGTAGTGTATATACCAATGGAATACTACTCAGCTATAAAAAAGATGAAATCTTGTCATTTGCAACAACCTTGTTGGAACTGGATGGGATTTATCCAAGCAAACTAAATCACAAGGTGAAACAGAAATACTCAATAATTTCACTCATATGTGGACTATAAAGAAAAATAACCAGGGGATAACAAAACTAAATAAATACAAACCCTGGAAAACTGGGTGTAGAATTGAAGCTACTGGCGGGAATAGGAAAGCTCAATGGACCACAGTAGAACATTACGGATGCTTTGGTGGTAGGTGTTGTGCAGTAACATACATCTGAAGAGATGTGAACCTATATCCTTAAATCTATTATAATGTTATAAACCAATATTATCACAATAAAAAATTAATACAATTTTAAAAAAAAAGATTTGTAGAGGGAGGCAAGTATATTTACCACTGACACTGTTTAGAGTTGCCATGGTGATAATACCATTTTTTTAGTGAGTTTCATCATTTTTATTTCACTTTGAAATAACTTTAGATTTATAGAAGAATTTGCAAAAATACTATAGAGTCCTTATGAACCTCTCCAGCTTATATAATCATAGTACATTTATCAAAACACAGAAATTAACAGTGATACAATACTGTGAATTAAACTAAACTTTATTTTGATTTCAGTAGTGTTTCTACTAATGTCGTTTTTCTATCCTGGGGCTCAGTCCAGGATCCCAGACTGCATTTAGAGGTTTATCACTGTTTTAAAATTCTTTACAGACCACACATCTCCTTTGTGCTGACTGAACCCACCACCCTGCCTGGCACACCAATGATTCCTCTAATCTGCTGTGATATTGCAGTTAAGATTTGGCACTGTAGTGTCTTCCTTTAGTGAATGGTGCTGTTGAGGCTGAGATAAAACACTGGACTGTCAGAGGACAAACAACACGATTTGTCAAGTTGGAAGTCTTTCAACCAGACAGTCTAACAAGGTCCATGTGCCTAGCGTACAGAAGCCAGAAAGTAAGGCTTATTGTGTGCAAAAATATGAATAAAAGAGCCCTGCAAAAACATCACTGTGCAGATACTTCTGGGTGCCTGCTTCACAGCAATTCTCCCCCTTTTTCTTGCTACTGGACCTTTAATTTTGTACAGGTAGGGGAAGACAGCATCTTGAAAGGAAACTAGACATCGCCTGTGTTCTGCTAAGGATGCCTTCCTCATGAAGTTAATCCAGTGATGTCAGTTCCACTCAGCTTGTCAATGGCTGGTTTAGGAATGGGCACGTGAGGCAATTCTGACCAATAAGGCATAGAGGAAGCCTGGGGTTTCTGCAAAAGTTTTCTTTACTCTTCAAAATACCCCTTCCGGGCCTCCCTGGTGGCACAGCGGGTTGAGCACTGCGCTGTGAAGCTGTCCACAGCCTCTGCAGCACAGGTTCGATTCCTGGCTAGTCAGGGAGAAACCCACATGGAGCTACAGACCTCTCCTGCCTCGCCCGCTGCTCCCCTCAGCAGTCTTTGATCCATCTGCCTGTTCTGCTCCCGGCTCTGTCTCTGGTGAATTCTCTCACCCTCCTGCGCCTCTGACCTGTATCCCAGTTCTGTATAAATAAATAAATCTTAAAGAAAAAAAAAATGCCCCTTCCCCTTCTGCCTGAATGTGGAATCTTGTTTTATGGACAGAATGCCTGGAGCTGTTGTAGCTACTTTGTAACCACGGAGGGCAAGTCTGAGACAAAAGCAAACACAGCATAGCAAAATGGGAGGGGAGTGAGACATTAGTCTTCAATAAATCACTTATCCCTTGGAATGAATTAACTCAGGACTTCTTATTATTTATGAAAAGACATTTTTTCACTTGTTGGGGTTAGTGAGCACATTTATACTGGACACAGCAACAGCATCTCTCATTAACCAATACTTGGTAAGCACACTTGTGCCTGGGGCTTGGTGCTATTGGACTATGACAGTGAATGGCAGAATTCCTTTCTTGAAAGTTCATACCATCCAAAATGGGGTAAAACTCATAGAAAAATACGACAATTGCAGGAGACCTGAGCTGCAGCTACCTGAGAATGTACACAAGTGTTTTGTGTATGCCTTCAGCCTAGAGCCCTGTAGACAGCTTTGTGAAGGAAGTTTATGGTCTTTCACTTGGACAGTTACCTTTTTAGGCAAAGGGATGAGGAACACTGAGATTAGAAACTACAAGGTCTGTTTTGGAAAGAATAGTCAACTTTAATTAAGCGTTGGTGTAGCAGAATTATCAGCAGCCACAGCTGGACATGCAGAGAAGGGCAGATGGTGCCCTCCTGGTCAGTCCATGTTTTAGGATGACTGCAAGGCTAAGTGTGGTCCTGTAAGGGACTCTGCTGACCTGCAGGTCTAAGTCCTGGTCCATCTACCCAGTAATTATGTGGCCTTTGGTCATGCTTGTGTCTCAGGACAGCTATAAGAAGGGATTGATAATAACTGTCTTGCTTTCCCCACAGGGTGACTATAAAGTGTAATATAAACGTGAGAGGTTATTTCCTCCGCCTCCAGACATAACTATATACCTGCCCAATTTGAGGTCCTTGCCCCAGCTCAGTTTTCCTTCTTCCTCCTGTTGTTAAGGCTGACCTTTTGTTCTCCCTGGTCTCATCAATGATCTTCCATATTTCTAGTATTTTCAGTAGTTTCCTCTCTCTCGTGTGTTTCTTCCATTGCCAAACACACTCCAATCTTAAAAAAAAAAAATAAAGATCCTTCCTGAGATCCTTTCTATACCCCAAACACCACCCATCTCTCACCAAATTTCTTAAAATAGTCTTTTTTTTTCTCATCTTCTACCCACTGTTAAGCCCACTCCAGTGTGTTCAATGTGGGCTCTCAAAGGCTATCATGTCTGCGTGATTCCCACCCTCCCTGATTCAACTGCACGTGTGAAATGCTTATGCTGTGGCTTCCTCCCGCCCACTCTCTCCCTTTCTCCCCATTTCAGAGTTGGGGTTGCCTAGGATTCTGCCACTCAGACTTTAGATCAATCAGCAATCCCTCTCCAAAGAATACTTAACCTATGATTTCAATGGTCCCATGGCAGATGAACCCCAAACACCTTTAATTCTGGTTTTCCTTTTCCTAAATCCAATCCAACAGCTTCCAACTAACCTGAGTATTGACTTGGATGTCCTTTGCCTCCTCAAGTCCAACTTGTTCAAAGTTGAGGCCATCTTTTCCTCTCTTATGCCTACCCATTCTCTATTGCTCTCTCTATATTTTAATGTTCCCACCATCATTTACATCATTCTACTCTAGAGTTTGACTTTTTCAACTCTTGTACATCTGCAAAGCGGTCAATTATTTACCCTTGAAATGTTTCTGAAATAATTCATCTCTTTTTTATACACATCACACTATATTCTCTGAGAAGTGTTCATTTCCTTAGTGAACTGTTAAAAGTTTCCCAAGTCTTCCTGACCCCACTCTGTTTAAATTAAAATGATCTTTTCTATTCCTGATAGTTCTCTCTCTAAAGATAGATTTGGCCATGCTTAAAAAATTTCCACTACTTCCCATAGTTTGCTTAATAAAGTTACAGTTCCTTACATTTTTCTCCAGCTTTACTGAAGTATAACTGACAAAATGCAAAGATATTTAAAGTATACCTGATTTGATACACATACACATGAAAGTCAGAATTGTCGTATCATTCAAAACCCATCTCTGAACTCTAAAATTCATTTCCCATCCCTCTCCTGCTTTCTGTCAGTACAATTCTACAATACTAAAGTTCCAGTTGAAATGTCTTCTTCCCTATGCCCCAAATAGAGTTAACTTTTCTTTGTACTCATAGCTGTATACTTCAAGTTGTTTCTAGAGTCACATCATCATAATTATAATGATACTGAATTGTAACAATGTCTCTTCTGAAAGACTGTTAGGTTCATCTAGGCTGTTAGTTAACTCTTGTTGAGTAACAAATGACAACACCATTAAGTGGCTTAAAACAGCAAGCTTTATTATCTGTTGATGTCTGGAATTACAGAGTGTACCCCGTAGGTTCTGAGACCACAGGGTCTTTCCTGAGGTTGCAGGCCAAGAGGTCAGCTGGGGCTAGTCACCCGAGGATTTGATAGCAGCTGGAGGATCTGCTTCCAACGTGACTCACAAGTATTTTAAAACTACCACACGCTGGGTGTCTTATCTTTTGTCTCCAATAATTAGTACAGTGTGACACTTAGTATGTGCTCAAGATGTTTCCAATGTGTTGGAGGAGATATGAAGGCAATGAGACCTATGGGTGATTAGTGTGGGCCAGGTGAAGAATGGTGGAGGTGGGCATTGGTGGGAGAGATCCTGAGGTAAGAATTCATGACTGATTGGATCAGAGGGGCTGGAAAGAGATTTATTTGGCCTCCCTCCCTGGTAGCGCAGGCAGTTGAGCGCAGCGCTGTGGGGCTGTCCACAGCCTCTGCAGTGAGGGTTTCGATCCAGGCTGGCTGGGGAGATATTCACATGGCGTGGCAGACCTCTCCTGTCTTGCCCGCTGCTCTCTTCAGCAGTGTATTTCGATCAGTCTGCCTATTCTGCTCCCCACTATGCCTCTGGTGAGTCCTCTCACCCTCCTGCACATCTGGCCCATACCCCAGTTCTTGTATAAATAAATAAATCTTAAAAAAATATTTATTTGGAGGTGAAGATGGTTTAGAAATTAGGACTTATGAGTTGGCTGTCATGGCTGAAGTAAGCATAGAGTACTTCCTCCGTGGTGTTTCAAAGTGGTGAAATATCAAACTATGCATCTAAGAATCCTATGTCTAGTTATTCAATCATATGTGAAAGTTTTAAGGGCTGGCAATCCGCAGTATGAGCACTGTGTGACCCATCCCCTTTATTTTAGATTTCTCATTTATAAATATGGAGGTTATAATACCTGAATCTATCTCCCAGGACTTTCAGCTAAACACTCAATGTTAAGAGTTTAACACCCACTTTTTGCAAGAAATTCCCATAACACCACCCTCTACAAATGGTAATGGGAAAGATGAGGGAACTGGGGGTTATTAAGTTAAACCATCTGAAATGCTGACATTCCAATTTTTGCCAATAAGAAATCCAGTTTTATAGGGTTCAGCCGAACAGGTGTGGCTACAGTTTGAAATTCTGAACACCTTTTCACAAATGGAAAATTGAGATGACCACAGTTCTTGATCTTTCTATTCTCAAGACTAAGATCCAACCTTAAGAGAAGTCAATCTTGAAAGTTCAGTGAAGTTTAGTACAATATAGGGTTGCTTTCCAATTTCCTTGAGTCAGATAAAGGAATTAAAGACCAAGACTGTATTCAAAATACTGAAAAGCCAAGAAATTTAAGATGTAAAATTCATCTAGGAACTTAACTTCAATCACTGTCACACACTCTGCATTTTACATAAATTGTCTGCTTAACAGTGAAATAACTGTGGCCCTAATAAAAAAAGGAACTAGGAATGAAATACTTCTTTGTTCATTTTGTATTTGTGTGCCTCTAGAAAAGTGACTGCCTCCTTTAGACTGGTAAGAATAAATCTAATATTTATTCTTACCAGTATAAAGTATTACTTTTAATCAATCTAATAATTGATCAAAAATAACTTTGTCCTTTCCAGGAGTGCTGTGAAAATGTACTAGTTACTAGCAACTCAAACATCAGAAAGGAAAAGTGTACCCATGCACCACCACTCCCCCTATTGGAACGCAGCTCCCCAGAGGGCTGGGTCTTTTTGCCTTTGCCACTAATTCCCGGCCAGCCGAGCCGTGCCTAGCCCGTTGCAAGCCCTCGACAAATACCTGATTAACCGTCCATTCATTCAGATCCGTGCAGGGCGCCGTGGCCAGCGCGCAGGCCGGCCAGCAGCTTCCCTGCCTCCACCCACCCGGCGCGGCTCTCAGTCCCCGAGGGCCACGGTCCGCAGCCCCGGGAATATCCGGCTGCTCGGCCCATCCCTCCACTGGCCTGCGGCCTCCCCGGCCTTCCCCTTCCCGGGAGGAAGGAGCGGGCGCCGAGTGGTGGGAAACCCGGGCCCACTTCCTGTGCGGGCAGCGCGGGCCCCCGCAGCCCCCGCGGCCTCCTCCCTGTGCGCGCGGGCGCCCGGGGCGCAGCGCCGGGAGCGCAGCGGGGCGCGGGAGCCGGGCGACCCGGACCCGGGCGGGGCGCGCGCCTCCCCGGCCCGCCCCCCCGCATCCCCGGCGGCGAGAGGGTTAAGCGCGCGGGGGGCGGGGCCGGAGCGAGCCGGGCGCGCGGGGTGCGGGCCGCGGTGGGGAGGGGGCTGCGGCCGGGGGCGGTTCCGGGCGGCGGGGGCGGGGGCGGGGGCGGGCGGAGGAAGGGGGCGGGCCCCAGAAGTTGCTCGGCGCTGGGCCGGCGGGCGGGAGCGCTAGCGGGCTGCGGGCCGGCGGGCGGACCGGGCCGGGGCTGGAGAAGTTTGCGCCGCGGCTCGTGAGCGCAGGGTGCGGGCCCCGCCGGCCGCTGTGCGCCCGCTGCCATGGCTTTCCGCAGGAGGACGAAAAGTTACCCGCTCTTCAGCCAGGAGTTCGTCATCCACAACCATGCGGACATCGGCTTCTGCTTGGTGCTCTGCGTCCTCATCGGACTTATGTTCGAGGTGAGCGAGATTGCCCGGGAGGGCAGTGCCCCCTCTTGTGCGCCGCCGTTGGACCCCTGCGGGGCCCCGGGGTCCTCATCTGAACTGGGGCGCCCGACTGCCATGTACGTTATCTGCATCCCCCCACCCCTGGCTTTGTGCACTTTCCCGGCTTTGTGCACTTTACCTCCCTCCCCACCCCCCCTTGGCCTCTTAGTCCAGACACCACCACCCTCTCCAGCTCCGCGCCTTGCCAGCCCTGCCCTGATCTGCCGCCCCCTTGGGCACCCACCGTGTCCTGCAGTTCTCTCTGCAGCCCCGAATCCCCAGCCTGGCCTCGAACCAACTGCCGCGCTGCCACTCTGGCCCGATGAGTGGGGTTTCCTTTTTGGTGTCCGGGAGCCGAGCCCAGAGACTCCCAGCCCCGCAGTCATTGCACAACTCCCCCTCCCAAGCGGTGACTGCCAGCTTTCCGGGCTTTTCCAGTGGGAGGGACCCCAACCCTTGTCCATCTCCCCACTGATTTTCTGGGTCTTTTGCATCCTCAACTCTGGAGCGTGCTTGGGGTGTTCACATGTGGCCCCTGCCCTGTGCCTGCCGTGCCCTTCCGCTGTGTTCCCAACCCCTCCCTCACTTTCCTTTTTCTTTTCTTTTTTCTTTTTCTTCTTCTTTTTCTTCTTCTTCTTCTTCTTCTTTTTTTGCCTTAATTATCCTTTATCATTCTCTGAGCTGTCCCTTTAGATCCATCTGTGGTAGACCCAAAACTTCTTCCCCTCTATCAAGGTAAGGAGAGGGACAGGGATACTCTCTGCTTTGAGGGGAAAGAGGATTCTCATAGCTGTGGGTTTCCAAGCCAGAAGAGGTTCCTTTCCCTGCAGCAGCTGCTGGCACAGGCCTTATAAAACTGGGAGTTTTAGTAAGCCCCCTGGCCACTCCCCCCCCACCCCCCAAGAAACATAGGCGGCTAATGGAAGGACTCCCTATTCTGGAGCGAGGAAAATGTGACTGAGTTTAGGGCTTGCTGTAGTATATCTTGTCTCAAAAGTGAGATTCATGACTGACACCCCCGCTCACCGTGGTCTCCTGTGAGGCAGCACATTGTCCTCCCTTCTGGACAGGGTTCCTTATCTGCCTTCCCTGGGATGCCTTAGGAAGCTGTAACCTTTTATAAACTGCCTGGTAGATGAGGGATTCCTGACCTGGCTAATTTCTCCTCCCCTGTCTCTGGGTTTTCTGTCTCCTCTCTAAGGATGACAAGCGTCTTCCTTGTCCGGGGAAGATGCCCTCATGCTGGGTACATACTTGTGGTGGTGGAGTCAGGATGGGATATGTGAATGTTTCCTTGGCTGGGCTAAGTGACATAAACCTGAGACTAGGATTGGAGTCTGCATTCTAGTTTTTGGTAGTGCTCTTTTATTTAAGTCCTCCTCTGCTTCCTCCCACCCCCTACACTCATGGTATATTGGAAGGGGCTGTGTCAAATCAGGGTTGCCCCTGTGTCCCACACTTCCCTCTGCTCTGCCCCTAGTCTAGTAGAAAACTCACTGCAGCCTCAGTTTCCCCATCCAGAAAGAGGTTAGTAAATCCCTTCTCCCTGAGAGTTACTGTAAGGTTTAATAGAGATCACGTAAGCAAGGAAATTCACAACAGAGTCTATGAATGTGAAACCAAAGTCTCTTTGCTCCTGAAACCCTATTATTATTTACTATAATAATAGCTTAAGGAAATAACACAGAATGGTTTTGTCCAGCCAATACACTCACTATCTATTTGCTGTCCTCCCTTCTAAGAAGCCTCCTGGTGCCGTGTCACCAGTCTTGGAGGGTGTGGTTGGAAAGACACACGTGATAGCTGTAGACCTCATAGCCACACGCTCTGCAGCTGGCAAAGTCTCTTGCCTAGCCTTATGGCTCTCTCTGCTGCTTCTGGCATTTGTTAGGGTTTGTGACTCTACCTGCTTTATTTGTGCTCAAAAAGAGCAGCCTAGTGGGTACACTTGGCACCTCTTTCTCACCATGCTTCTACTGTCGTGGAAAGTCCTGTGCATTAAGCCAATCACTCTGTGGGAGTTGCAAGTGCTGGGAGCCTAACTCCCAATACCTGACAGTAGACCTAGGCTCAAGGTGGGAAAATAAAATAACAAAATAATTGTGCTTTCCCCTCCTGAAATTGGATTGGGGCAGTGTAGAAGGGGCCCTGGCTGAAATGCCTGAAGGCTTCTTTCTGACACTCACTTCTAGAAAATTAGACCTACAGCCATATGGCTGGGCATATAGACAGGTGTCTTCTCTCAAAGGTGTGTTGTGGGATTGTGGGCCTGTGCTGGTGAGCTGTGAAGCTGCATTCCAACTTCTTTTATGAAGCCTGGGTGTTCTGATGTGCCAGGCCCATAGTAGCTCCTCATCCCCCACTGACTGACTCTAAACAGTGATAGGTATATTGGGGGGCCCTGGGAACTCAGCTTTCCTTATAGGAACCAGCTTAATCGCTTTTCGGCTCTTTGGAGAAGCACAGGTGGGCATCTTCACATTTGGAGTAAAATGGGTGAGGAGAGATTAGCACTGGATTTACTAGGTATTACTCAAGTCTTCTGCATTCTCTCCTAGAGGTGTGGTGCATATGTAGGGATGGATGCACATGGCCAGGAGGTCAGTCTAGCACTTAGCATACCTTTTCCTAGAAGCGAGGAAAGAAGGAAGTGGAGAGGGAAAGGAGAGCCAGAGAGAAAGATTTCAGGCTCTTGGGTTCTAACTTGGCAGAACTTAGAAGAACTTAGGCTTCATTTAGAAGCTGAATCAAGAAAACTTAGTCCTGTTCTTCCCACAAAGAGCAACTCTCCTGGCCACTCTTCCCTCTCGGGGTCCCCTGCCTGACCTCTGCCCATGAGGGGGGCCCCTGTTAGCCCAGGCCACGGCCCTTGCATCATCACTGGTCTCCATCCTTCCCTGCCTTGCTCCTTCCTCAATTCACTGGTTAGGTCACAAGTTCTAGAGGTGCTTACATTCCCCCCTGGGAACCCCAAGACTTCAGTTCTGTCCCCTGGGAGATGATGATTCCAGATTCCTCCCCTTGGGATCACTTCCTTCCACATGATAGAGGGTTCCCCTCCCTCCACCTTTTGACTTGGTTCCTGCCTATCCTGAGATTCCTTCTCCCATTTCCCAGGCAGGGGGGCATGTTCTTCCCCCTGAACCCAGGTTTTCTTTCCATCCTACAGGCTGTTTGGAATAGAGCTGTTCTGTGCAGCCACAGCACTTGGCTAAAAAATGTCAGGAATGTGGAGCTTTATTTCCTCCCTCGTTCCCTTCAGCTTTCTTTTTCTTAACTCTGCTTTCTGGAGAGGGGGAGCTGACTACTCCTCAGCGTGGCCCTTCAGCCCTGCCTTAGGTGGATTCTGGTCTGACCATCATTCAGGGTGTGGGCGGCCAGTTGGGGTGAGTGTGTATGTGTAGATTTGAAAGCAGCCTTCCCCTCCCCTTTGCCTTTGCTTTCCAGTGTCCCATTCAGTGCCACGTTTCAAACTGAAACAGGCAGGGGAAAAGGAAAACTCTCTCATGAGCAAGAGGAGAATGAGAAAAAGGGGGTATGAGGAAACAGAGGAAGCAATTTATTCATTACCTCCAAAATGGCATTTTGAGACAGAAACTTTGTTTGTTTGCTTTAAGGATCATTAGTAGTCTATGCAGCAAGGAAATATTTCTAAAATCCTGGGCCTGATGTTTGTAGGTTGGGTTTCTGTTTGGTCTGTGATGACTTAAGGGTCCAGAGAAAGTATTTGGGTAGTGACTGCTTTTTGCTTTTCAGTGGTTTGGCGGGAGGCAGATGTGATTGAACTACCTTTGCTCCAGAAGAGCTCTTCTTCTCTGTTCCTGACACGACGACAGACTGGTCAGGGTGATGTGTGTGTGGCCTGTACAGTGGCAGCCCATTGGGTCCCTGGCACCAGCTCACGTCCTCCCAGACATACCTGCAGGTGTGGTATGAGGCTGCTGGTCCTGTCTCTTAATACGAGCTTTATAAAACAATCCTGCTGAGACTGTGTTAATAAAAGAGCTATATAAATGCCCACAGACTTGCATCTGTGGACATTTGTCAGCTTTCTTTGATTAACTTCTAGCGCACTTTTAATACATCCCTTTGGCAGCGTTTATAATTCCTGACTTTATGCATCTTCCTCTCCAGCCTCTGACGCAGTCGTAGTCCATCAGTGGCATTTTAGAAAAATTAGTCAGGGGAAACCAAGAAGGCTCACTTATTCTCTTGGGTGCCCTTATCTGTCGTTGGATTTCTACATGCATTACTCAGCGATCTCAGCCACAGAGCAGAAATTTGGATTTTCTCCTAGTCAAGCCTCAAGTATAGCCCCTTCCTAGAGGGTATGGCGACCATCCCTGTTTCTTTTCTTAGCAAAAAATGTGATCAGTTAGTGAGTTTTTAACCCTAACTTCAGGATGAAGACTGAAATACCTGTAAAAACGCCCGGCTCTGTGCCTGGCACACGGCACTTACTCCCTGGTCTCAACCACCACGCTGATGGCTTCCTTGTTGGGTCTGTGAGTACCCCTCCGTCATGCCAGCAGCTCCGAGCGCCCTGCTTGTATTTCATCTTAGAAGTGACATGTTTTGCCGAAGACCTTTCCCCAAGTCCTCCAGTGCTAGCCTTCTGCTCTCCAAAGGGGGCGATCGCTCTCTCTACACGGAGCCCTCCTTTCTCCAGGGAGCCTGTGTGAGCGCCGGAACTGGCAGCTCAAGTGAGAACATCTGTTTTCTCTCTGACATCTATCTTATTAGAGCTCGGCCGTGGGTACTGGAGGGTCTTCGTGCTGTCACTGTTGGCTTTGCGGAGGAGCAGGAACCACGAGGACACCGGCCCACAGGGCCCCACAGAGGCCCACAGGAGCCCACAGGCTAAATAGGTGCTTGCTAGCTCTGGCTCTGTTGTCTAAACCCTCAGCGCTGGTTCCTGGGGGCATTGCTGGGACTGGTCACAACAGAGCGCCTTAGTCCTGACTGTTTGTAGAGTAACATGTGTTGCTATGGTGAAAACTTCACTCTGGCAGGCATGAGCTCTTTTTTTGATCTGCTTCTTCGTGGGCAGGGGCCCCAGAAATCACTCCGTGGCATAGCTGATGGCCCTCCTGTTCCCACTCTGATAAATGTCGAAGCCAGAGGGTTGATAAGACAGGATTAGAGTTCCCGGACTCCACGAGTGCTTTCTAATCAGTGAGAGTGCTATTAGCAGGCTTTGGTGGGAAATTTTTCTGATATTATCTTTTCACCTTTTTATCCAGAGCTTGGTATCTGGTATCCATTGGTACCTAATAGTTAAGGAGGGGGAGATGGGGGGGGGGCGGGCAGGGAAAGAAAACAGTGGAACTACTGACTCCTGACAGCCTTTTTTATTTAATGAGGAGACCTTTATTTTGTGCACAGTCTGTCACTTGCCTTTGTTTACCTCCATTGTCTCAAATGCCCCACAGCCGAAGAGACTGAAACCTAACTTAGTCACAGCTGGTTAATGTAGGGAGTTAACAGTAGTTTAAAGAGCTTTGCAAGCTGCTCCCCTGGCCAGGGGAGGTTCTCACAACTTTCCTTGCTTTTCAGCAGAAAGGAGCCGGATTGTATGGGAGGCTCTTAGACCTCAGGAACCCTCCACTGAGTTTGTAGGAGCCCAGGGTTAGGTGAGGAGCTGCTTCTTGGCTCTCTGCCCGAGCCATGTTGCCTCTTGACGGCTTCCCTCATTTGTCTTGAGGGGTTGGCAGCACTTTACATCTGTGAAATGCTTTACTAGCCTCACCCTGTAATCTGCATGGTTTATGGGGGTTGACATACCCATCCAGAGCCTGGCTTCTTGAGGAGAGTCTTGGCCAAGGACCATCCCCTTCACATTAGAGTTGGAGCCAAAATAAGAATTCAGCCACGTCTGGCTTGCATTTAGAGCTCAGGCCCAATGCGTCTGTGAATGGGACGGCTCCGGAATTTTGCCACAGGCTGCTTTATTTTTCTTTGTCTGAGTGGAATCTGTTTATTACCTGGAAGCTATGTCTGTGGGTCATTGTTCCACTTGGAGGCTTTTCAGCCTGCAACAATCATTGAAATTTGCATCTTCCTGAAAGAGACTGACCCAAGTATGTGTATCACATGTGAACATAGGTGAATGGGCAGAGACCTTATTATTAAGCTTACTGCCTTCTGTTAGCCAATGTCTGTAAGATTAGCTGCCCTGGCTGTTATATTTTCATTGCTCTTATCAAGTTAATGTTGTGGCCATAGCTCAAGGGCACATCTTTTCTTCAAATTTTACAAGTTCAAGGGCTAGAAGGAAACCAGATGTCATTTACTGTGTTTATAGATGAGGAAATAAAGCCCCCAGAGTTTGGGACTGTTGCCCAGGACAATAGAATGAATTTTTGAAAATATGGGACTTGAACCCACATCTTCTGACTCAAGTCTGGCGTATTTTCTGTAATTCTACCCCCTGCAATCTAAGACTCTACCTTTCACTGCTAGTGTATCTGACGAAGCCTTGAAACTGATATATCTTCTTAAGTTTGTTATGTCCATTTATTTAGCTGCTGTTTATTGAGTGTCTGAGTGCCTGCTGTGTGTCTGTGTGGAGCTCTGGGAATGCAGATGAACAAGGCAGGTCCCTGTCCTTAAAGAGGTCACAGTGTGGTCACTTTTAGCAGATACACTACTGGATAGAAGTCAGACCTTGAACTTGATGTTATTAGCAGGTGCAGCTACGGACATACAGACTGCTGGGTGTGCAGGCTGGTGGGCCTTGGCCTCAAGCCATTGCTGTTGGGGTGGGGAGGAGGTTATTGAATCGACACGTCATACCCTGAGCGTGGAGTTGTCAGTAGTCAGGACAAGAGTGGTGGTTGCTCTTAGACATCTTGTGAGGCGCAACCGATACTCTTGAATATTACAGCTTTGCAAGTAAGTGAACTGACCATAGGCAGTGAGTGCATAAGCACATGCACGTGCACAGGTGTGATTTCTAGTGTGAAGAGGCCTGTATGATTATGATTGAAGTCTTGGTTGAGGTTAGGAGAACTCTTGTTTGTGATTTCTGAAGATTTTTAACCTCGAATCGCCGCATAATCTGTACTGTTGCTTTTGGGTCAGTGGAGGTGGCCATCAGACCTGGGGAGAGAAGGAAGGATATAATCCTCCCAGCCTCAGCCTTGGGATATGGCTTCTTAATAAAGCTCCTAAATTTTGCCCTATTGGAGTCTTATTATCTTAATAATTCCCTACACTTTTATTATAAGGGTGTAGATACCCTTACTCTTTATAGAGAACTTTAAAGGGACTTTTTAGTGACCATTATAAAAACTTTTGTGATTTGTGGGGAGGGAGAAGGATGTGCCTACATCAGGACAAAGAATGAAGGTGTACTTTCCAGAGAAGGACCCCACTTTTCTCTTCTAACCTCCGTCCCCTGGCTTTGAAGAATGCCCAGGGCAGGGCTAGTTAGTCAACAAATGTTTACTGTCTGGTCTATATGTCTGCTGTGGTGCTGGAATCTAAGACAAGATAGCCTTGAGAGTCAGTGAGGACAGAGAAAAGTGGCATTAGGTTTGGAGGTGCCAGGAATGTGTTATCAGCGCCTTTCCGGAAGGATAAGAGCAGTCTGGGGGCTCCTGACCCAGAGGAGCCAGTCCTCCTCAGATAAACAGTCCTTCCCTCCAGCAATTCCTGGAGTCCTGCAGGAAGTCGCAGGGCCTGCTTCACAATGCCTGGTTTCCTGCTGAGAAGAATTCCTCAGAACTTGGAGCAGAATTGAACTTTTTAGACCCCTTGGTTCTGGAGTTTAGAGTGTGTGTAGTTTGTAGTCTGACTTTGCACTGGGTCAACTTTTGACCTCAGGGGGCAAGGAATACTTGTTTGCATGGATTTCGTGACTGTTGTTTAGAAGAGGGATGTTAAGGTGGAAGGGAATGAGTAACAGTTTGGTCTCTCTCTGGTTTGGCATGAAGTGTGAGCAAGCACACCTCTCCAGAGTCCTTGAGGCAAGGAGGTGTGAGCTCTGGGACCTGCAGGGACCTGGATTCTGCCCCAGACTCTGCCACTAAATAACCAGAGCCCCTTTACCTCTTTGGTCTGCACTTGCTTCATGTGGGTATCAGTGTCGTGTGGCTTCCCAGGCCTTCCTAACATGTTTATGCAGAACAAGACTGACAAATATGTGACCAGCTTAAGTTGCCACCCAGAAATTGGGAGAAGAAGGAAGGAAACACCTGCCTCCCTCACCCCCCTATGGAGATTTAGGGTTAGTCAGAATGAAATTGTTTCTCCTTTGGGTTAGCGGATTCAACTTCTAATGTTTATTCCATTTCTCATTTTTGTTGAAATCAGCTTCTGGCCTACATATGGGTTGACATGCAATACAATTTAGTGGGATCAGTGGTAGGGAAGGAGAAAACACTGTATATTGGGAAGTAATCAGCAGGGGTGATAGGGGGGTAGGCTTGGCTTTGTGACCTTCTTGTCAAGGTCCTGTGGCCTCTCCAAGGTTGACCAGGGGACTCGGAAAGAGGAAAAAAATAGTCATTGTCCTGGCCCATGCCAGGACTGGGTTTATCACACCAGACCTCTGATTATGTCTGGGGCCCTGAACACTCAGTGATGGGCTCAGCACATATGCTGAGCTTGACTTTTTTTTTTTTAAAGATTTATTTATGTATGCATACAATAACAGGTGTAGGCCAGAGGCATGAGGTGGTGGTGGGAGGGGGGTGCAGAAGAGGATTCACCAGAGACACAGTAGGGAGTGGAGTGGAGCAGGCCAATTGACCGAAATACGCTGTTGAGGGGAGCAGCAGGCGAGACAGGAGGGGTCTGCTGCGCCCTGTGGGTCAGCTCCCTGGCCAGGGATCGAAGTTGTGCCAGTGTCTGGCGGTAGCTTGATAGTGCTGAGATGCACTATCAAGGATTGAGGACCCTGGCTTGACTTCTTTGGTTTTGTTTTTCAGATCAGTAGGGGAACTCATTTTCTGAATTCTACCTTATGATCTGCCTCCACAACCCTAGACCCCAAGCACTCTTAAGGCTTTTGCAAGCCCCTACTTATCTCAAAGATCTCCTCAGTTACTCTGACCAAATAGCTTGCCTTCTTCCTCAAAATTACGAGAACAAATTTTAAGTGGCACAGGGGTGGGGCTGTTGAGGAGATCCATTCAGATTTTATTACATTCTTCTAAAGCTAGATTCAAGTAGGAATTACTCATTATAGTTAATGTGTGAAATGCCATAATTATTGACTCGCCTGTGCCATCTGAGATGGTAGCTACTAGCCACATTTGGCTCTTGAAGTGTAAATTCATTCAAATCAAATGAAACTGAACATCAGTTCCTCAGCCACACTTGGCCACATGGCAGATGTTCAACAGGACATTTCCATCACCGCAGAAGGTACTGGTCTCCACACTGCTATCTGAACTTTTGTTTCTTGTTTTTGTCGTAATAAATAGTGAGGGACCCTTGTGGTGTGCTTCTATTAAGGGGACCCTCAGAGGCCCTGAATTGCAGCAGCTGAGGTCATGGCCCTGAAGCCAGACTGCCTGAGTTTGAATTTTGGTTTTCCAAGTTCTTCATTGTCATCTTGGCAATCTTAACAATCTTAACAATCTTAACAACATCTTGACAATCTTCATTATCATCTTAACCTCTCTGTGCCTCTGTTTCTTCACCAGTAATCTGGGGAGACTGTGTCATGAAGTCATCAAGAGGGTTAGAAACATTAATCCATAAGCACTCAGAAGAAGGTCTGGTCCAGGGTCAGAGCCCCATACAGGTTACCATTGCCCTTAGTATATTTCAGACCAGTTGGAATAACTGAGTCCTCGCCTGTGTGCGACTCCCCTTTGTGGCTGACTCATCCATTTGCTGAGAAGCAGGGTGCAGGAAGAGGTGTGGGAGCAGCCTGACAGTGACCTGAAATCTGTGCCCTGACTCTGCTTCAGACCTTGGCTACTCCGGCAGGCCTCTGCTCAAAGCCGTCCACACTTACTTTACTTACAGATATGTAGAGCAGGGTTGTCTCCTTCCTGAGTTATAGAAGAAAAGAGTGATTTAAAATGGAAAGTGGGGGCTCCTTGGTGGCTCAAGGGTTAAGATGCAACCTTAGAAGCAATCCATAGCCCCTGCAGCACGAGTTCGATTCCTGGCCAGCCAGGGAGCAACCCACATGGCGCAGCAGACCTCTCCTGACTTGCCCGCTGCTCCCCTCAGCAGTGTACTTTGGTCATTCTGCCTGTTCTGTTTCCCACTCTGTCTCTGGTGAATCCTCACACCCCCCGCATCTCTGGCCTGTACCCCAGCTCTTGTATACATAAATAAATAAATCTTTAAAAATAAAATGAAATAAAATGGGAAGTGGCTGGGGTAGTTAACTGGTAGTAGCTGATGGCTGTGAGGCCTAGCCATTATTACATACTTGAACATCCTAAGTATAATGAGATAAAAACCAAAGCACAAAGACCTGGTGTCCTTTAGTACCTGAGCAAACACTTTCGGTAGGTTCTGAGGTTACGATGATAGCCTCGTACAATGCTGTACTTGAACGTAATGATTACCAATTGTTTCATGAAAAAAGAAAGGATATGCAGTATCCTCAGAAAGATTTTGGAAAGATTTTTGTCCTCTTTTCCAATTACTGTTAAGATTTCAATACCTAAATCTTTAGCAATATGAAAAACGTGACTGTCCAGAATGATCTGGCCCCTGAGATTTCTGGGGAGCCACAGTTTTATAGCCCTGAAGTTAAAGGCAAAGTCAGTTTGCTCTACTAGGTATTTTATTACCTAAGACATGTGAGAGAAACATTTTTGACAGTCTTATCATGCAGCCTGGGAGATGTCTTCATTCAACACTCTTTGGCCGCTCAGGCATTTAATTTTCTTTTTCTTTCTTAAATCATTCGGTCAGTATGCTTACTCTGTGTAAGACACTGGAATCTGAAATGCAGCCTATTTCATGTGCTTTCCTTTTTTGGCCTTTTTTGGAGGTACAGAAAGACAAGAATGAGATGTTTTTCAGCTATTGTTCCCTGATCCGCATACTCCAGGCATGACAGGTAAGGGCCTGTCAGATTGTCACTGGCCACTCACCACACCTTTAACTGCAGCTGTTGCCAAGAGTAACTGCACCTCTCAGTCTCCTCCCACTGGCTGGGTTCTCACTCACATGGCCCAGGGGACGTGGGTCTGCATTAAACTGGTTCTGAAATCGCCCCCTCGTTCTATAAGCACCGGTTAACTGTGCATTCATACGAGACATTGTTCTAGATGCTGGGAACACAGGGAAAGGACATGTTCCCCAATTACAGGGAGCAACCTCACCATCTAGTAAGGGAAACAGATAAAGGAAGCAAGTGCGTTGCTGGGCAGTGAGTACTCTAGTTAAGCTAACACTATATCCAGCACACGTTGATGTCCACTAACTCATGGTCTGCCAGAGCGGGGGCTTTGGGAGCACAAAAGAGGGCCTCAAGCCTAGAATCAGCGTGAGTGGATGCCAGGTAGGTCTAGGGGCGAGGGGGAGGGGGATTAGGCAGGGAGCAGCCTGCCGTGGTAAATAGGGGCAGGACTGGCATGGAGCATCAGGGTCCTCAGCAGAGTAGTGCCCATAGGGTGCTCCAGGGATGGGCAGGGACAAAGGGGAAGGAAAGGGAAAGAACTGGGGCCACATCACACAGGGCTTGAGGTCATGCTTAGAAGCTGAGATTTTTTTTTTCCTGGATTTAATAAGCCTTTGAAGACTTGGGCAGGACGGTGACGTGATGAGTTTGCTCTGGAGACCGCGTGGAGGATGAGATAGGTGAGGAGTGTGATCTGGAGTCTGTGGCCCTGATGCACGGGAGAGCTCCCCTCACCTGCACCCCCTTCCTACCAAAATTTCGTTCTCCACCCCCAAGCAGGAAGCGTGCTCCGGGACCCACAGGCCTGTTGATTCAGAAACCCACAGAGCCTCCTCTTTCCCCTACGTTTTATGTGACCCAGGGAAGTAGTGAGGCCGTGGTCTGGGGCTTGTAGGGTAGTTAGAGCTGGGAGCAAGAAACAGCTTTTCTGAGACCTTATTATAACCCTGAGGCCACATAGCCCTTGAGCATGAATATCATTCTTCTGTCTTATGTTGCTTTTGTGACTTTATCACTGAAGTGTCCTTCAGACTTGTTAAAAAGGAATTTTCCTCATCCACCGTGATTTCTAATTTTTTTTTAAAGTAGGGCCTTAGGTAGATCGAACATAATTTTCTACCACCTATAAATTTTTTAGCTAAAGAAGCCAAGAAGGGAAAAAAAATAGCCAAGAAGAGGTTTGCATTTAAGTTCTTAACTAAGGAAGCTGTTTCAGGGCTCACAGAGGTGGAGGGAGGGGAACTTCTCTTGAGGGGACTTATCTGGTGGGAGGGAGATGGTGTGGTTGATTACTGTGCTGAGGATGCAGGCATTGTTTCACTAAGTTATTGGGTATTCACTGTATCCTAGGGTCTACCTATGTTTTGTCAGGAGGCACCTGACAGGGGTGTCAGTTAAATAATTCTTACCAGCATACCTGACAAAATGTGGACTCGCTGGCCTGAACATGGTTTCCATCTCCAGACTTTTGCCAGACCTCTAGAAACAGACGCAGTGAGATTTCCCCCTTGTCTGATTTCTCACATCTTAGTGGAACAGCTGGGGGTCTTCTTACCAAGGCAAGGGTGTTGGTGGTCACCCACCATTCTATTTCACACCTCCTGGGACTTGGCCCCCCACAGGTGACTGTAGTTTACATACTCTCCAAAAGCAGAAATAAAAACAAGTGCGTATGTCAGAACATAAACCCATAGTCTTACTTCTCCTTGTCACATCCCCCATGACTCATCATTAACAGTTTTACCTCCTGAATTGCTGCCAACTCCCCTCTCTCCCTTCCTGCTCAGACCCTTGCTTTTGGCCCCATCAGCCCCCAGCCTCTTGTCTGGTCTCCTCTCATCCCTTTTCCAGAGTGCTAAGACTGATTGTCCTCAAACTCTGAGCATGGTAGCCCCTACTTAGGATCCTTCCATGGTGCTCACCTAAAATAGGGTGCTCAGCATAGCATTGGAGATTGCCATAGCCCCTGTCCTCCTCTGCACTCACTCAGTGCCCTGAGCCTGCACCCCAGAACAATCACCTGTGTTCTCAAACACTCCCCTCCCCCCACATCCCTCTCTGCTTTTGTTCTCACACACACCCTGCCCAAACCCTCTCTTTCCCCTTTTTATCCAGCTGACTCTGGTTTACCCTTAATGCCCACCTCAGATATCCCCCAGGCACCACCTATTCAAAGCACTTCCCCTAATAGAGTCCACCCCTCTGTCCCACCCGCCTCTGGTTTTCCTTGTCTATTCATTCAGCTAGACTTAGACCCAGCATTTTTCCTTTGCCAAGCACTGTTTCTAGGGCTAGGATAAAAGATGAAAAGACGAAGATTCTGCTGTCAGGGAGCCAGGAGTCCTCAGGGAGGTGACATTGTCATTGCTGCTCTTGTGTGTGAGGAACAGGGATAGGGAAGGGAGCATGACCCCCGGAAGGGTTAGGGGCAGTTCATTTTAAAAGGAGAAGTTTGGGCTTGGCCTTGAGGCCTGAGGGGTGTTGGCCAGGCAGACATACTGGGGTGTCCCAGGCAGAGAGAGGACATGTATAAAGGAAGAAGCCTGCAGCTGGGCAGGGGTCCTGGCAGGTCTCCATGCTGCCAGAGTAGAGTGGGGGGTAAGGAAGGAAGTGTTGGAAAATGAGTCTGGACTGGTAGGCAGGGTGTGAGCCGTGGAAGCCCTTGTTCAAAGTTTGGATTTGCTCCACAGCTGGGCTAGTAGGAAATCATTGATGATTCTAAGCACAGGAGCAACTCCATCAGATTTGTGCTAGGATATCACAGGCAGTGGGGCTGGAGCTGCCTGTCTGCACTTGCCGTGAGCCTCCCCCGCAACCCCCTGCCCCCCATAATGAAGGGGCCGCTTGACTTCTGTGTGGAACACGTGGTTGGTGCGAATGGATGGAGGCTGGTGGCAGCACCTGCAGGACTGTGTGTGTGTGTGTGTGTGTGTGTGTGAGGACTGTGTGTGTGTGTGTGTGTGTGTGTGTGTGTGTGAAGCTGCCTTTCTGCTGCTGGTGGTCATTTGCTTTTCTGTGTCCTCTGGGCTCTCAGATCACCAGGAAGAGAAGCTTGTGAGCCCCTTGCGAATGCTGGCTCCTTTAGCCCATGCATCTGGCTATCATCTTAACCTTTGAAAGCTTAAAAAGGAGAGTCTTTTGGTGTATGTATTTGGTGATACATTCACTTGGTTCAAAAATCTTTCATAGATTGATGGACATTTGGGTTGTTTCCACCATACTCATGAATAATGCTTCTGTGAACATTCACACAAGTTTTTGTGTGTACATATTATTTTTAATTTTCTTGGTTATATACCTGGGAATGGAATTGCTGGGTCACCTGATAATTTTAATATGGGAAAGCAGCCAGCATTGAAACTATAGTGAACAGTTTGTCTTTTTGATCTGAGAGTTACATCTCAAGGCTAGATTAATGAATATAGTTCATTATTATCCAGGCTTCACACAGCAGTGCTGGCTATTGAGAGTTATAGTTAATAGACTGCAGGCCAACAATCATCTATGATTCAGATGCAAATATTGTCAGAGTTCCCATAACAGAATTTACTGAATTTGTAGCACGTGAACTGTACTCTTTGGAGAATACCTAGGACAGAATATATTTGCCAGAATACTCAGGACGCAACTCTTGGCCTACGGTCATCACTTACTTGAAACAATCTAAAAATCCATCTATATTGAACTGGTTAATTAAGTTATAGTGTATCCATACAATGGAATGCGCTATAGCTGTTTGAAAGACGATAAGGTTAATCTTTGTGTTGGCACAGACTGATGTCTGAGAAAAGAAAATATGTTATAGGTTAGAATGTATAGGATGAGCCATTTTAATAAAAATTTCATGTTTTTATATATACAGGCAAAATCGGAAAAGATCATAGCTGACTGTCAATATTAGTTATATTTTTAGGAGGTACTTTAGTTTTCAACATTATATGTTTCTCATTAAATATTTTTAATGGTAGGTGTGAATAGCTTTTAAATTCATTTAATTACTCTCAATTCTATTTTGGAATACAAGTAATTTGAGATAAGACTTTCATCAGAAACACTAGATATCATAGGGTGTAATACTGCATATTAGCATATGACTAAATGCCAAAGAAAGTTGTGGTTAATGTAGTAGTCTTCTCACAAACTGTGTGAGCTCAGACTCAGAGGCATGGAGTCTGGCAACCAGGAAAGCCTTATAAAAGAAAAGTGAGATTGGCCTTAAAGGATGGTACCATTTATGTGGCACTTTACAGTTACAGATGTGCTCTGACTGCTTCCTTGGTACTGAGCACTGTAATAAACACTTGACTATATAGTCTTTCAGTCTTTACAATCACCCTGCTGGGTGGATGTTATGATTACTCCCATTTTACAGATGAGGAAACTGAGGTTTAGACAAACTAAGAGACCTGACCAGGCTCCCTTTGGTGATAAATGCTGGAGCCAGAATTCAGAGCCTATCTGTCTGACTTCAGAGTCTGAGTCCCATACTCCATTTTAAATGGAAGGAGACTGTGGTCTGGAGAATTTATGAGAGCACACAGCTAGTAAACTGGGGAGCCAGGATCTGAACTCGGGATGGTCCAAATAATACATCGTGTCTATTACACTGAGTTTGCTGATAAGAGTTCCAGGCTGTTGAAATACCCCAGGGTGGTCATGGGAGGCTAGGAGGCTCTGGATCAGGGCAGCCTGTGAAAGTCTTCTTCTGTGCCCCCTTTCTTAGAGATTCACATACTGCATAAACTTATTAAATTAGTCCAACATTTCTTAGACCTTCTTTTTTTTTTTTTTAAAAAGATTTATTTATTTATTTTATACAAGAACTGGGGCACAGGTCAGAAGTGAGGGAGGGTGAGAGAATTCACCAGAGCCAGAGCAGGGAGCAGAGGAGCAGAGTGACCGAAGACACTGCTGAGGGGAGCAGCAGGCAAGGCAGGAGAGGTCTGCTGCACCATGCAGGCTTCTCCCTGGCTGGCGGGGAATCGAATCGGTGCTGCAGAGGCCGCGGACAGCTTCGCAACGTGGCACTGCGCTCAACCGCTGTGCCACTGGGGAGGCCCTTCTTAGACCTTCTGACCATGTCTTTTCAAGTAATATTTAGTAACTTCCCTTGATCTCATTCTGTGAAAAACTGCCCTCCCATCATAGAAGGGAACGCAGGAGAAGGGGTTCATGAACATCTTTCTCTCCCCCTCTTTCAGTGAATAAATAAGAGTATCAGCTCTAAGGTCTGGGGTTAGAAGTGTGAGTTGGCGTGTATTTGTTGGAATTAGTCAAGTGGAATTTACTGGATGGACTTGGGGCCACGTGGCATCTCTCACCACCTGATTTTTCCTGCTTTAGGACACCAGAACAATCTCCAGAGCATCCCAATTGCCATCTCTTTATGACTTCAATTTCAGTAAATCATTATTCACTGTTGATAAGTTACCTATATAAACGCTCCCCTATACTTCTTCAACTCAAATTGTATAAATATCTCTCTTCCAAATTTCATGCAGAGTGAACATCAGCTGTATCTGAGTCCCCCCCACCACTTCCCCTGTAATACGTTCTGTTGCTTTTTATTTTTTAATTTTGGTAAAACATAAAACACCAATTTAACTGCCTTACCCATTTTTTTTTAAAGATTTATTTACTTATGCATACAAGAGCTGGGGCACAGGCCAGAGGTGTGGGTGGTGAGAGGATTCACCAGAGACAGAGCAGGGAACAGAACAGGCAGACTGACTAACACACACTACTGAGGGGAGCAGCAGGCAAGACAGGAAAGGTCTGCTGCGCCATGTGAATAGCAACCTGGCCGGGGACTGAACTTGTGCTGCAGTGGCTGTGGACAGCCTCATAGGTTGCGTCTTAACCTCTTACATCACCAGGGAGGCACTGCCTTACCCATTTGTAAAAAGTGCACAGTTCAGTAGTGTTAAGTACTTTCAATGTTGTTGTGCAACCAATTCTCCAGAACTCTTTTAAAAACTCATTGCATGACCCTGTATTGAATGCTTCCCTTGAAGCTGCCTGGGATATGGACTTGACTAAGAAGCACTGCCTGCTTAGTCTAAGGAAGGTGGTGAGAAAGCTACTGATTCCAGCCAGAATTGTGAGACCCGGTGATCACCAGTGCTTCAGGTCTCCTCTGTCCTGTCCTCCCATTGGCTTTTGGCTGATAGTTTCTCACCCATCACTCCTTGGAGCAGCTGCCCCAGCTCTCCAGAGCCTGGGGAGTAGTGGGTTTGCTTGTGTGAGATCTGTGTCTATACCTGGGTGCACGTGGCCAGGGGATGGGGTGGGACAGGAGAAGGGGTTGCTGCCAATACCACAGCTTCCCCAAGCCCCAAATCAATAGTTTACCCAAATATAGAGTCCTCGACCTTGTACCCTTCTGTTCAAGCCACTCTCAGTGTATCTTCTGTGTTTGTTCTGTTTGTGCCTACGTGCCTTTTCTCCCCTTTACTTCTAGAAAATGACCATGGTGATGTGACCCAAGTCTCAGAGTAGGGGCACGTGTAAAACTGAACAGACTGGAGAGGGTCATGTTTGGTCTGTGCATTTCCATGGAGACCTCTTGAGAGTAAAAGATGGCCGTGGCATTCTTGTACAGTACACAGACCTCCTCACGGAGAAGGTGGTTTGTTATGAAGATAAACTTGCAGTCTCTTCTTCCTGCAGGCTTGCAGCTCAATGCCTGAGTCATCTGGATAGGTGCCCTGTCTCTGAGTTTCATGTTGCTGGGTGGTGTTGGGCTTGTAAATACCAGGAAGTGTGTAGGGATTGGGAATGCAGACTTTGAATTCAAGTCCCCTGATTCTTTATAGTCACCTTCCTTTTACTGGCTGACTTGAGGAAGTTACTTCACTGCATCCCCCTTTTTCTGGTTAGTAAAATGGGAGTGAGAAGAACTGTGCCTACCTCATTGGGTTTGGGGAAGGATCCAGGGAGCTGATCATGCATGACTAGCACCTTTATAGAGCCTGCTGTCCAGTCAGGACTCATCACTGCTAGTTTACCCAGGAATATAAGTAATTATCTCTGTGACTCTTGCAGCTGTCACTAGGCACCTGCTTTTCTGTGCCTTTCATTTTCATATTACAGTTACGAACAGCCTGACCTCCTATGCATCCATTCCACACCAGATACACCTTTTACAATCAAACATTGCTACTTGGGCCACCAAAACCTTTAGCAAATGTGCAGGTTGAGTCAATTTGCTGAGGCTCTGAGCTCATGGTTCTCCCAGTGAATATCCCCCTCTACCGAACCACCACCCTTAGTGCCTCAGGCTCCAGAATCACCCTCAACCTTTCTGTTTTCTCAAAGATCCTATGGCTTTAGTGCTGCTTTCTGCCTTTTCCACTTGGAGAAAACTATGAGGTTGAATTAAATTGTGATCAGCCATGTGGAGTATTTTATACCTTGGTGACCTAGCTGAGCATTTTTTTTTTTTAATTAGCGGGGATATTACATATTGTGAGTGATTTTTTTAAAATAAGATTTATTTATTTATGCATACGAGAACTAGGGTGCAGGCCAGAGGCACAGGAGGTGAGAGGATTTACCAAAGACAATGGGGAGAAGAACAGGCTGATCTGGGCCTCCCCAGTGGTGCAGCGGGTTGAGTGCAGTGCTGTGAAGCTGTCTTGGCCTGTTCGGTTCCCGGCCGGCCAGGGAGAAATCCACATGGTGCGGCAAACATCTCCTGCCTCACCTGCTGCTCCCCTCAGCAGTGTCATCGATCTGTCTACCTATTCTGCTCCCCGCTCTGTCTCTGGTGAATTCTCTCACACTCCCGTGCCTCTGACTGTACCCCAGTTCTTGTATAAATAAATAAATCTAAAAAAAAAAAAAGAAAAGGTAGATCTACTGAAATATACTGCTGAGGGGAGCAGCAGGCAAGACAGGAGAGGTCTGCTGCGTCATGTGGGTTAGCTCCCTGGCTGGGGGCTCAGAGTCATGCTGCGGTGGCTGGGGATGGCTTCATATCAACGTGTCTTTAACCCCTGCACCACCAGAGAGGCCTTTGAGTGATTTTTGTTGAAGGATTTTCTTTGCTTTTTTTTTTTTAAAGATTTATTTTATTTATACAAGAGCCGGGGTACAGGCTAAATGCGCAGGAGGGTGAGAGGATTCACCAGAGACAGAGCAGGGAACAGAACAGGCAGACTGATGAAATACACTGCTGAGGGGAGCAGCAGGCAAGACAGGAGAGGTCTGCTGCGCCATGTGGGTAGCTCTGAGGCTGGCGGGGACCGAACGGGCACTGCAGAGGCTGTGGACAGCTTCACAGCACTGAGCTCAACCGCCCGCGCCACCAGGGAGGCCCTTTGCTGTTTGAATACTACTTTAATAAATAGATTTCCCCAAGTTCCTCCACTTAACACAATTGATTTAATTTCTACTCTATTCTTATGCCCCGGCACTATGGTTTTTCATGACCGTAATAAAAAGACACAGACCAATTTCTACTGAATGTTGAATCCAAATATTTTGAGATGAATCAGTTTTAAAAGATGAGGTCATTACATATCCTAAATGTCTACTGGCAAAGGATTGGATAGATCTGTAAATGGTAATATAAATTGGTATGTAATGTCATAGAATGATGTGCAAAATATTTGGTTTTGTGTGTGTGTATGTGTGTGTTTTAAAGCACATTATAGAAAGTGATGTTGGTGTGGGCCTTTTCCCCTAACGTTTGGATTTGTTTTATTTTTATAAAAAGATATCTACATGGATAATCACCAAAATATAATTAGTGGTTTTCTCTGTGTAATAATAGAATTTCAAGTAATTTTTATTTTTTTGTCCATGCTTGTGTCTGCTCATATAAATGAATGTATAGTTTCAATGAATGTATGTAATTTTGATGATCAGAAAGGCATATTAAATCTGTTTTCATTGAGGAAATGGAAAGTTTGGATTAGTGACAGAGCCTGTTTCTTGAAGAGCAGGAAAAGTGAATAGAGAGAAGTGGGAGAGACTGGGGTGTGGAGTGAAGGTTTGGTGGGGGTGTTAGAGAGAGAGAGAGGGACACATGCAGGCAGGAGGAGAAAGTTTGGCAGGCGGGTTAGGGTTAGGGGATGCTCTAAAGATAAGCCCATAATCTTGTTGTCATTCCCACCCACTGTAAATGAGAGCTTTGATTTTAGGAAGCCTTTTGGAGGGTGAAATAGGGGTACTTAAAATCATTCAGAGAAGCCTATCCAAAAGCCTCAAGAAAAATGCAAGTCAGGATTGACTTGAAGTAGAAATGAAACTTCTCAGTTCCAGATATTAACTGAACAAGTCACATGCATGAAATGGCCTATGGTGAAAATATAAGCTTTAAAAAACAGCAAATGAAAATGTGAAGTTTAAACCTCAACACAGCAGCCCCTTGTTGTTTGTGGAGCTGTGGAAATGGGCCACCCAGTCTGCTTTTGGGTGAGACCTGTTCATCTTGGTTTCTGAAGGTCCCTCCTTCTAGAGGTGTAGTAAGCAGACAGGTGAAGGGGGAAGGGCAGGATGTGTTATTTAGGGACTTCTGTGAAGGTATGGGACCTAACTAGCTGCCTTGAAGAATCTTTGGACTCACAGCCTCTTCTTTGTGCTATTGGATGAGGTGGATCCCTGCTTCCCTGCCCAAGGTATTCATTACCTGCTAGAAGAAGCTGCGGATGGTGGTGTCTTCTCAACAGCGCTTGGCCCTGGGGCTTCCATTGACTTCCCATGTAGAAGATACATAGAAAATGATAAATGGCAAAGCAGTGATAAAACCTAAGGAGGAAAAAGTGTAATTGTTACTTATTGAATACTTCTGATGCCCTAGGACTTATGTTAGACTTGATCTTCTAATCCCAGTAATCCCCTCAACAATCCTCTCTATCTACACTGAGCAAGCTGAACCAACTCCATCTTAGAGTAAATGAGGGATTTTGACACAGGTCTTTTTGAATTTAGAATCCAGGCTCTTAACCATGATACTCTCTGCGTTTCTGCAGGGGATGTGGGTAGCAGTGGCTTTGTGTGTGAGGGAAGGAAGCAGCACGATAGGAAGGGAAAAAAAAGACTTCCAGAGAAAGTGAAGCCAGAAATGGGCCTCAAAGGATAGCCAAAGCAGACACACAAATATAAGGCAGAAAAGAAGACTGGAGTTCAGGTAAAAAAAAAAAAAAAAAAAAAAAAGGCCTTCAGAGAATCTAGAAAGAGCAGTTAGTAAGTGTAATGCTACAGAAAGTTACTGGGCCAGATGGGCTTGGGAAATGCTAGATATACTGCAGGACTTGTCCGAGCCTTTACCAGCATGGTAATGGGTATTGTGTATCTGCAACAAATATCTGTTGGCCCTGGTGAGTATTTCACTGAATAATAATCTAGAATATGCTTCAGGACACCTGGCACTGTACTCATTTTGTTTTGGGGAGTTGTGATAATCAAAGGGAGAGGGGAGGAGGCTCAGAAATGTCAGATTAAAGAACTAAATGTTATCCTGTAAGCAGTGGGGTTCCATAGGAGGGCTGGCTATTGTTCATATTATATGTAGCCTGTCTGTTCTGGCTAGGATGGGGATGGTGGTGGTGGGGGAGGTTGAACCCTGATGCTGACATCCAGTTAGAAACCTCTTCTGCATTTATAATTGTCTGTTTTTGCTTTGTCGTGTTTTGTACTGTTATTATTTTTTTACACTGATGTCTTATTTGGTTCCCCTATACTCCTGCTATAAGTGAAACCATCCAATATTATTTCTTTTTCCTTCTGGCTTATTTCACTGAGCATAATTCCTTCTAGTACCATCCTGTAGGGGAGGAGGAGGGAGAGGGATCAGAGGGAGGAAGGGAGGAGCACAGGGGCCTGTGGTGATGGTGCACGGGTGCATTGGTGAAGGAAACTCTATGGGGACTACACCTGAGAGGGTGGGGGGAAGCAAATATTGTTTAAAAATGAACAATGATGTAAAAATAAAAAATTAATATAAAAATAATAAAGAAAATTAAAAGAAGAAACGAAACCTCTTCTATAGTCTGGTGAGAGATGAGGGTGTGAAGCTCTTTAGTAGCACTGGAGTGGAAGTAATGGATTTAACAACATAATAAGGGAATAAGCCAACAGGTGGTTGTAAGGGAACTTGGGGAGTGCTTGACTGCAGCCCGGGATGTGGGTAATTACAGGATGTCTCCTGGGCACTACCTTTTGGAACAAAGATGAAAAGTTTGAGTTTTGGCATGCTGAATGGGAATTGATGATGCACTGTTTAGGTAAAGATGCAGGACCATCCCTTGGGGGAAAAGATCTGAGTGAGAAAAATAGATTGGAATGTTGCAGGAATAGAAGTGGCCTCTGGGGCAGGGATTCACTACTAAGGCAGCAAGGAGGGGCTGAAATTTGCACCCTACACCTGGAGGTGAATCTCTGACCCAGAAGCATGTGGAAGAATCCTTGGAAGCTAAGAGATTTCAGAGAGTATCCTTTAAAGGATAAGAACCCTGAGACCTAAGAGGCGGAAGGGAGTAGCCTGAGGTTACACATCTGGTTTGGGGCTGAGCTTCACTAGAGCAGGTCTTCTGCCTCTTCCTAAGCAATTTTTTTCCTTCTGCTCTTCAATGCTGCCTGCTTCCTCTTAGTAATATATATATAGCTGTCTGTGGGGTTTCAGTATTTGCAGGTGTTTCAGGTTGGGTTGCAGGTGGCATTCCTAGCAGGTGTGGCCACCCATGCACACTAGGACTTTTAAACTTCAGTCTGTCTTGTCTCCATCCCTGTCATTCCCCACCCACCCCCATTCCCACCCATACCCTCTGCAGGGCTTGTCCTGAGTGGTGGTTTTGTTCGGTGGACTGTTTCCTGAATCCTTGCCCTCTGAGCCTTGACTGGGGGACCCAAAGCCTCTCTTCCAGACTGGAGGCCGGGATGGCTGCCCGGACTGCTGTGCCCTCCCCCATGCCTGGTCTGGGGCCGACCATGGCCCGGGGCCTGCTTGTCAGCACGTGGCTTGGGTTTCCGTGTTAACGTTCCCAAATTGGGATCTCAGAGGATTGAGTGTCTGTGCTGTCTGATCACGCTGAGCCTTCTCGAACAGCCAGCTGTGAACCTTTCAAAGGGCTGTGTGTAATTGGTTTGGGAGATGGGGGGGTGGGGGCTGGAAGGGAAATAGGGACAATGAAGTCAGTTTCTTGAAAGGAAAGAAAGTTTCTTGAGCCATTTGGGTGGGGCTAGGTGCTTGGGCACATTGGAAGCCCTTTCCTCTGGCTTTATCACTTTCAGAGCCCCCTTTGGCAGGGCCTGCAGACACCCTGCGGACACCCCCCTCCCCCAGTGTAAATATAGCCTCTGTCTCCCACCCCCATGCTCATTACGCATTCCTTTAATCTGACCCATCTTCAGGTCGCCAGCTGGCAGAGACTCAGCAGATTCCAAGCCCCAGCTGGTGCCAGAGTGTTTACACGGGAGGGGTGGCTTGGCAGACAACTTGCCCCCAGGCTACTCAGCTGTAAGAAAAGGTAGAAAGACATCCCAGAGATAAGTGGCCCATTTGTTTGCCGACTTTTCCTCCTCCCTCACTAGCTCTCCCTCTCTGGCCCACCCTCACTCCAGTTTCTGCTCCAGTCAGAAAAAATAAAAGGGAGAAGAATCTCTTTGTGTCCCCGGAGGTCCTAGGTGAGAAACTGCCTGGTTCATCCCTTCTGCCTAAGTAACCCTTTATGTAGGGCTTTGAGCACATACCGGCAAAGCCTTTGATGGTCTGATGGGAGCAGATCAGATATTATTTAAAAGATCTGATTTGTCATATAAAATCAGTCCCCATGCCTAGTGGTTGGGCTTATCCAGAATCCATAAATACTCAGAACTCAGTGATTGAATGGTCATGGATCCATCTGGGCCTGAGGTCCATAGTGTCCTCAGGCCCTGGTTCCCTCTTTCATCCTCAGGAAAGGCCCCCTGAGATACTCAGACAGGTGGCTGTGGATTTACAGTGCTGGTTTGTCTTGAGGGATCCTGGGATTGCATGCCCTCCTCATGCCCTCTAATCTCCTGTAGAGTCAACTGAAGCCAGAGTGCCAGGAAGCCCAGAGATGCACTCCACAAGGGTCATCTGCTCTGTGTTCTGGGACACAGGACACATGGAGGGGCAAATAGAGAATGACCCAGCCCAGTGGCACTTAGAGATTCTGTTCTAGATCCTATTTGAATCCTGCCTCGTTTATCCCCACAGGCAGTTAACTGGAAAGGCTGGCCAAGTGAGCCTGATACTCCTGAAAGACTCGAACTCTGCCCATAGGCATTTTGATTAGACATTTCTTCATTGCGATATACCAATTAGTGTAACACATACACTTGATGGTGAGTCCGACCTTACTTCTTAAAAGTGGCAGTGCATTCAGTACCTCCACTTCCATCTCTTGCAACTAGTTCAGATAACTCAAGAGCCACTTAAACGCATTTCCTTCTCTTACCCCAGTGTTTTTGTCACTCTGGGACCAAGAGGAGTTTCCAGAATGACATTTTAAATGGGATTGTAATCACTGTGTCCAGTTACCACTTGTCTTCAAATATCTGTGTCCAGGAGGAAATGATTTCTTTGACAGTTTCACATGGAAAAGCTCAGACTTACTTGTCTATTAGGTAACTGGTAAAATTTAGTTGGTAAGTTATGAAATATGGGTCAATCTTTAGAGTTTTGTGGCTGGAAATAGAATGAAGGTTTTATGTTGCAATGTTGCCTCGCCCACTTTGAGAGAAGTAATTGCTTTTTAATTTTGACTTGAATCATTTTGGGAAATAAGGTTTTGAAATGTACACAGTGCTGGAATAGATGGCATCCTCATTGATGAAATTGGTAAACATAGATGATCGACCTTGGGGCCCAGTAGCTTTTAAAATAATTGAATGAGGGCCTCCCTGGTGGTGCAAGGGGTTAAGACACAACCTATGAAGCTGTCTGCAGCCTCTGCAACACGAGTTTGATCCCGGCCAGGGAGATACCCACATGTTGCAGCAGACCTCTCCTGTCTCGAGCAGCCCCTATATTGAACGGGTTCCTGGCTGTGGGTCCTCACCCGTGTGCTTAAAAGGGACTTATGAATACTCCACTACAGGCACACACAAAAGGTTAATAAAAGGTTTATTTACAAGGGAAAAGGAAATAAGGAAAATGTACAACTCAGGGAGAAAATAGGGAAATAAAGTCTTTAATGCGTCCTACCCGATCTGACGACCTGGAAACCCAAAGTCATTCTCAGAGCTGGCCGGATGCTGCGAGCTGGTGGAGAGCCCAAAATGGGGATCCCCCCCAAAGCCCACCTGTCTGCCTTTTATATCAGGTTGACAGGTGGGCTTTGGGAGGGATCCCCATTTTGGGATGGGATGGGATTTGGAGTTCCCAGTGTCTTTGGCTTTGGCCTGGGGTGGGGGTGGAGTCCACAAAGCCTGTATGGAATTAGCTTTAGGACATCCTTTCCCCCCTAACAATCTCAGCAGTGTATTTCAGTCAGTCTGCCTGTTCTGCTCCCCACTCTGTCTCTGGTGAATCCTCTCACCCCCCCACACCTCTGGCCTGTACCCCAATTCTTATATGCATAGATGAATAAATCTTTAAAAAAAAAAGAATGAATGAATGAATGAGTGTGTGAATGAATGAATGAAGGTAGAAAGGAAAGATGGAAAGAAAGAAGAAAAAGAGGGGAGGAAGGAACAACCAAAGGGAGGGAAGGAAAGCAAACAAGCTTGAGGGGCTCTGAGGGCTGGATTTCCATTCTTCTTCCCATTTCAGATTAGCAGATTTGAAACAAATGGGAATAGCTGAGCTATAAAGTTGGACCATGTAGTGGATGGTCCCCAAAGCCACTATGACCAATTGTTCCTTCTGCTCCTGATTGAGCTGATTGTTCCTTCTCCTCCTCCCGTACTTTGTCAGCACTGTTATTAATAATTCCTTCTAACCCTCGCCTTTCCCCTCTACTTATCCACTCTCTGTACATCTTTCTAGCTTAGCTCCCTCCCTCCCAGAAGTCTTACCAGAGCAGATCTGTAAATCTCCCAACACAGAGCCCTCACCCATATTTATTGAATCCCTCCTGTGTACCAAGGACCCTGGGGGTGCATAGGCATCTGCCTTGACAGAGAAAGAGAGCCTCCACTTGTCCTTTGCCTAATCTTGCCTTGAGTGGTGATGTCTTTTCTTGTCTAAAAATTCTTTCTGCAACAAACAAAGTCTCTCTTTGATCATTGGTTTTTAGGCACATTGCTCAGGTAACAAGGTGGTTAAGAGTTGAGATATCATAGTCAGATCTTGGGTTCCAGTCCCACTTCTGGGGCTTGTAAGCGGTTGCCTTTGGGCAAGTTTCTTAAGCTTTTGGAGTCTCATTTTTTCTGTACAGTAGGACCTCTGGGAAGATTAAGTGAGATAATGTCTGTAAGTGTTTAGAGCAGTTCCTGGCACACGGGAGGAGGTCAGTAAATAGTAACAGCAGCAATAGTACTAGTTCCTTCCAGAGTTGAAGGTTAAATGAGGTAATTGCAGCTTGGTGTTTAGCAGGGAGACTGGCATTAAGATCTCGTATGTTAGTTAAGATCTCCTACTTAGGTTGTCCTTTTCAGGGTTGTTGAGGCTCACACGAGGCAATCATATGAAGGACCTCAACTTTGCCTGGCTTGTCGTAAATGTTCAGTGAAGGGTGGTCAGTTTTATTATTTCTGAAATAAGGGAGGTAGCCCAGCTCTTGATTTTGGTCTTTGAGCCTTTGAGGGAAAGAAGTGGGTCTTGCTTCTTACAGTTTTTTGTATCTCCTGTAGCATTGTGTCTTGCTCAGACTATGCTCTCAATAAATATTCTGTGATTGAAGGATTAATGTTATATTTTTTAACAGTCTGTTCTTCTAGAGACAGTGCTACACAAAGACACGTTGCAGGTGTATGAATGTGTCTTACCTAAGTTTTGAGCACTGGGTGTGCACACACACACACACATGCACACACACATCTGCTTCTTTCCTTGACACATCTGTTTAGAAAACCCAACCTGGGGCCTCCCTGGTGGCGCACGGGGTTCAGACATAACCTATGAAGCAATTCACAGTCACTGCAGCATGAGTTCGATCCCCCAACCAGCCAGGGAGCTAACCACATGGCGCAGCAGACCTCTCCTGTCTCGCTCACTGCTCCCCTCAGCAGTGTACTTCAGTCCATCTGCCTGTTCTGCTCCCCACTCTGTCTCTGGTGAATCCTCTCACCCCCACACACCTCTGGCCTCTAGCCTAGCTCTTGTATGCATAAATAAATAAATCTTAAAAAAAAACAAAAAGAAAAGAAAACCCAACCTGGCCCTTGTAGTAAGGTCCAGGAGAAGGCCCCAGAATGAACCCTGTGGCTGCGGTGGCGGTCACAGCAGGCCATAGAACAGGGACCCTGGCCTAGAGCCAGGCACTTGTCTGCTTGTCTGTGAGTTCCCCCAGGCACAGTAACGCTGATAGACTGATAGGAAGCTGAGGCCTGCTGATGACCCTCCAACTGGCACCATAACAATTGTCTGCCTTCAACCCCTCTTCTGGTCAAACCACCATGTGACCTTCTCCCTTTTGAGAAGTCAGTGGAAGTAAAGTCCTCGTGGCCAAGCCATGTAGCACTCATGTCAAAGAATTGATTCAATTGATAGCAGAAACACTTTGTCATTCTGTTGTGAATATGATGGCAGTGGAGCATGTTAATCTTATCTGTGCCTTTCTCCCCATGGGTCCCCCATATTCCTCTTCAACTTCCTGTTCTCCCCCTCCTCTGAATGACTTAAATTCAGGGTGTATGGGTCGAGCATCTTCTCTAAATCTAGTGTTTGTATCTAGACAAATGTTAGTCCTTGGGGAGCCCGGAGGTGGTAGGGTCTCCCTGTGGCATCCCGCTCTTGCCGTTCCAGATCCTGTTTCCTAAGGAAGCACCCCGTGGATTGATGTGTTCCCCCATCTCTGCATCCCCAACCACTTTTCTTTCCATGGTCTTTCTGCTCCCACCCATCGGTGATTGTTTTCCCCCTGCTCCTCTGACCTCTCACCACAGCAGTCTACTGTCTCCACCCTCCTACTTTGTGTTCACCAGCTTCTGCCTCCTCCTTTCCTCCATTGACTCAGCAAGGTACCTAGTAGCCTTCTGGTCCCCAAATCTGGTTATGGACTTGATGCGTGCACGCATTCATGCATTCATTCATTCATTCTTCCTTTCATTCCACAAGTACTTACTGAAGTCCCACCATGTCCTGAGCACTGTTCCCTTGCGGCCCTCAGGCCAGTCCTGTGTGACTTGACCTCCCTGGAGGTCTGTCACATCCACTCCTGACAACCCTCCGCCTGGGCCTCCTGGATTTCCTGGGGCCCATGCCTTCTACATCTCCTCCCCTTTCTCCCTTTAGTCCTGATTGCTGTTGTTTTCTGTCTCTTGGCTGGTGAGGCCATGACCCACACTACTCTGTGGATAACTGTCGTACACTTAGACCATCCTGTTTGAACTATACTTGCTTCATGAACAAGACTGGAGCTCCACTCTTGATCACCCCCTCACCTTCATTCATTGTGCCATCGAGTCTTCTAAAAATTCCTCAGCGTTGTTCTGTCCCTGTTGCTGTGGCCTTCATCCTGGCCTGCCGTGTCCCTTCTTGCAGCAACCTCCATCCTGTCTGGTCTCCAGGCTGCCTGGCTTCTCTCACCTTCCCCTTTGCATCCTCTACCTGCAAGCAGAGTGGGCTCTCTGCAGTGGAAATCTCGTTTTGGCCCCTGCTTACAGATCATTAAGTGGTATCGCCTGAAAAAATCCCATTTTTGTATCTGTCTTAAAGGGCCCTTTATAGGGCCTGGCTCCTGCCAGCCTCCCTGTTCCTCACTACTTTTCCTCATTATATGCAAACCATTCATTTTCCCAGGAGGTCATTTTTCTCCTCTCCCATAGTTCATGCAGGCCCCTTCTTGCCTCCTGTTGGCCTGTCCATCCCTTAGGGTGCAGGTCATGCAGCACCTCCCTGGTGGAGTTCTCCATGGAAGGTGCCTCTGTCCCTCCCAGTGACAGGTCCCTCTGGTCTCCTGCCCCCCTCCCATGTGCCTCCTAGTAGTGATGATTCTGTCGGTTGTAAACAAGCTTTTATAAATTGATTTATCTGATTGGGCTCCGAATTTGAACGGTGTCTTTCTCCCTGGGATGGTTTGGGGTGGGGGTATGGGAGGACTCCTATGTCCAGGAGTTGATGAGGCAAAGTTGGAAAGGTGAGGGGAGAACGTGTGGCATCCTGGGATGCCAGGATTTGTCTCTGCCCTAGGCTCTGAGGCGTGGAGAACTGTGGACCAGGTCCCGTGACATTTTAGGAAGATGGATCTGCTGTCTTCGCCTTGTCGGGAGATGACACAGCCAACACTTGAGGATCATGTTTTAATCTGCCCTCTGCAGGTCATGGCTACGTTTCCTGCCTCAGTGTTGCCCCCACAGTGTGGGGACAGGACAGTGATTGAAGAACGAAAAGACAGAACCACTTCCCTTCCCTTCTCCTGCCAGACCTTGGCAAGGGAGAGTGTTCCTTCCCACCGTGTGTGTGTGTGTGTGTGTGTTCTGTGTGCTCCCCTGCTTCAACTTTCACTGTGTGATTGTCTCGCATAAAGATTTTCTGTGCTTTTTGGCCAGAGCTTGAGATCACTGGTGTCCTAGGCAGTTCCTGTTCCTTCTTTTATTCTCCTGAAATAGAGTTGTTAAATGGGCCTGGAGTGGGGATAACTGGCACCCTCCTCTTGCTCTGAGGCTTGGATTTATCAGCAAGTGGGGTGTTGCACGTTCACCTTGAAAGAGAGTGCCTGTAACCCCCGTCAACCTCTGAGGACCAGCTGTGAGTTCAGACGTGGGTCCAGCCTTTCTCCCTGACTTTTGCTTTCCTTCCTGGGCTGCTTTTATCCTGTGTGAGGTCACAGTCAGCTTCCTGGGGTGTTGAGAGGCTCTGATGGAGAGTGACTTCCTGGGCTGAGAAATAGTGCAGCCCAATAACAGTAGATGTTATTGAAAGTAACACTTTCAACTAGTAAAGTGAAAATTTGTAGTGATGTGTGTAGCTCTGTGTGTGTGTGTGTGTGTGTGAAAGAGAGAGAGAGAGAGAAAGAGAGAGAGAGAGAGAGAGAGAGAGAGAGAGAGAGAGAGAGAGAAATTAACTAAATATCAGTGTCTGTCCAGACTTTGTTTATTCAGTTTAGGGGTATGGAGTGACTGGTTTGTAGCAATGTATGGGCAGTGTTTACTTCAGGTCATACTTCTGGAGTTGGGTTGTGTTTTCTTGTTCATCTATGGCTCATTTTTCTGGGACATGTGTCTTTCATGTTGTTATTTTCCATCTCTCTCCACTTTGAAGACAATTCAGAATATCCCCTTGTGAATATTATTTGCTAATGAAGAGGGGTATATGAGTTCTGGATGTTTTTCATTAACCTTCTTGGCCTTGATTTAATTTGCTTGAATCAAGTCATCATTGAGTTCTACTTTCAGGTGTCCTCTGCAGATGTTCCTTGGATGGACTTTGTAGACTCATGACAAATGGACCAGATGCCGGCCCAGAGTGGGGTGATGAGGCATGCCCCATAGCACACGCATTGCAATGACAGAGTGGCAGGATATCTAGGTGATTCTGCATCAAGATGCCCAGAACAGAGCTCCCACCCTGACCTCGACTTTTTGCCATGACCATCCCGCTGCATCCATCGCTTCATCTCCTTCATCCCTTAGTGAAGTAGGAGTGTATAGAAGTTGGGACAACAGAGATCACGTATCTAAAATTCCTAAAACCTATTTCTTTGCCTTCCAGTCCTGGTTCACTCAGTTTAAATATGGGCAGAGGTGGAGACCCTGGGTAGGGCCTCTCTTTATATGTCCTGCACAGATACCTAGAAGGTCAGGAAGCTTCCTGGGCCAGTCCATGTATGGCCGCTGGAGAGAACTTCACTTTGCTCCATCCCTGTGAACTTGTAGTTCATTATTCTAGTGGGCTATAGTCATGCTGATGTTTTGAGGGAACTTTCCAGATGGTAGAAAATATTTAAAAATGGCCATTGTAGATCACTGTCTGCTGTCTGTTTCCTTCAGTATGAACAAGCAATACACCTGAGCTTGGCCTGGTCCAGCTACACTGAATAATCCCTTCATTTCCCCAAATGCCAGCAAATGCCAGCAGTATCGTGGGGACAATTCTCCCTGTCATCTACTCTTGATGGTTGCCAATGATTAGTGACTGCCTGTGGCACACACATGTGTGACCATTAGAATTACCCCTCTGTTTGCGCTTCCTGCCTTACGGAGCTAAAGCCTCCTAAACCCTGCAGCTCTTAAGAGTACACTGGATGCTCTGGTGTAGTGGTGATTTTTCTGCTACCAGGACCAAAATGTCACCTGTTCTTATTTCTCCCCATCCTACTCACAACCTAAAATTCTATACTCCAGAACTCTTTCTCTCTTTTTTGTTTTGATTTTTAATTAAATGTTCCAGATAATATTGCATCTGAACAGGTGACTTTTGATCAAAAGTTAGAATTTTTTGTCATGACCAATTTTTTTTTTTTAATTTCTACAACATAGACTGAGCTCTGCCATGTGGTACAGCAGAAAAACTTTTTAGAACTCTGATATTCTTAAAGATTATTTTGTGTAAGCTCTTCTTTATTTGGTTTTTCACTTCCAGGAGGAATGGTTTATGAGTATGCTATCCAAATAGGGGGAAAGCAATTGGGGAGGGGGCGATTGCGAAGGAGAGTGAAGGATAGAATCAAGTAAAAGTGTTAGAGATACTGATTCAGGGCTCTTTTTGAAGGGAGATGATGAGGGTATGTATATAAACACCTTCAAAGAAGAAATGCATTTCATACAATCGTATATATTTTGTCTAAGGCTATCCATAAGGCACATAATAGAGCAATTCAATCTATGAAAGCACAGATTGTATGAACATGCAGTCTCCTTCAAGTTGTAATTAAGTTGTGGGTATAGAGGAAGTGGGAGGGGCTGTGCCTCGGTCACCTCCTATTGATATGCTGATGAATTTCCCAAATTAGGGATGTGCAGCCGGCCTTTTCAATCTTTGGATGTGTCTTTATTTTTTAAAGACCAACTTCAAAGATTTTTAAAACTCTAGAATTTATCCTTTCTGAACCCCTCTTTATCTCAATATAAATTTAGACTTTGGAGTAAGTGAATTAATAAAGCAAGTAATACAATTTTGTTGCCACTACTTCCATTATTTTTTATTTCCATGAATTTCTCATTGTTACTTTTTTATTGTTTTTGTTTTTTTTTTTTTTTTTGAGGTAACATTGGTTTACAACTCTGTATATGATTCAGAGGTACAGGCTCACACCTCTTTAGATGTGTGTTACCACACCTATCATTTTGTTGTGGTTTTTTTAATCTAATGTAAAACTGTGATGATGGCTGTTAATAGTGACTCTATTCAGCATTGTGAACACGGCTTTGTAAGGAATCTGTTGTGTGTGTGTTTGTTTAGCTTTGCTTAATTCTTATATCAAGGCAGTTTTTCAAATAAGAAAACCAGAAGCCCCAGATATTGCTAAAAGCCAGACAGAGAGATACTGTCAGAACTCTGCCCCCAGGTTTTGGGCGCTCAGCCCTCCCAGGCAGCCTCTGGTCATCTAAAACGGAGAAATTCAGAAAGCAAGGGTGAAAAGCATCTTTGTTTCAGCTGTATCTGCCTTTTATTCGGCCACAGCCCCACATCCATGGAGTTCTGCCCTGAGGAATGCGCAGGTGATCCCCGGCTCAGGGCTTCTCAAGAAGCAGGAACCTGGGAGCAAACGTTCCAGGAAAGAAGGGCTGAAAGACTCTTTTATTAGAAAAAGATGCTTCCCCACCAATTGGGCGTGACTTTCAAATGTTTTCCTGTCTGACTGAAATTTTCCTTCCACTGCCTCAGCAGAAAGATGCAAAATCAATTTTGGGAAAGTCTGACTTTCCCAAGTCTAGAGACCGTTTGACTTCCTGAGAGCAGGCTGAAGTGGAGGAGGCTTCATGGGGTTTACCTATGCTTCTAGGAAGAAGGGATGTCAGTCTTGGGAGTTCTGGTTTGGCCACATGCTGCTCTTGTATTCCAGCCCTTGGTGGCCATGGTGGTTTCCTGGGACAGGAGTGGTGTGGGGCAGAGCTGCTTCTGGGAACACAGAGCCTCATCCCCTCTGCTGTCCTCATTGGGGCGTCTGCCAGCCTGACCCCGTCCAAGTGCCAGTGTGTGGATGTGTCTGCCAAGAGTTAAATAGAATAAACTAAACCAGAGGATTGAGTGCTGCCTGAAAGGAATGCAGGACTGCTTTCATCATGGTTCTTGGCTTTTGTATCTGGTGCCCAGATATCAACTTGCGGTAAAAAGAGTACAGAGTGGGGTGTGCTACACTGGTGGCTTAGCCAGTCTAAAAAGCAAGGCCTTGGGCCTCCCTGGTGGCGCAGGTGTTAAAGACACAGCACTATTAAGCTATCGCCAGTCACTTTAGCATGAGTTCGATCCCCGGCCAGGGAGGTGACCCACATGGTGCAGCAGACCTCTCCTGTCTCGCCCGCTGCTCCCCTCAGCAGTGTATTTTGGTAGATCCGCCTGTTCTGTTCCCTGCTCTGTCTCTGGTGAATCCTCTCATTCCCTCACCTCTGGCCTGCACCCCAGTTCTTGTATGCATAAATAAATAAATCCTTAAAAAAAAAAAAAAAAAGCAAGGCCTTGCTTCTGCTCTGTTAGAGACACAGGTGGAACCCTGACCTGGCCAGCTCAAGGTAGAGCCATGGCAACACGAGTTATGAATTGGGGACCCCTCAGAAGTTGTCAGTTGGAAATGATAGCCTTTTGGAACTGAGGGTGGGCAGGACAGCCTCAATTGAACCTTATCCCTTCCATGCTTATCCATAAATGGAGATATTATTAGTAAGTATCTACCTTGTCGGGTAGCTATGAAAATGACATAAGGTAATTTAAGCACGTAGAACCCTGCCTGGCTCTTAATTAACACTTGATAAGATTAACTGCTATTTGTTGTTCATAGATGAGAAAACGGGTTCAGAGAGGTTAAATGTCTTTCCTGAGGTCACCCAGCTCCTGCACAGCAGAACTGGGATTGCAATCCAAGTTCACTAGGCTGTGCTGGAAGCAGCTTTTTCACCAGCATCTTTGGTCTAATTGCAACCAAGAACTCAGGTTCATGGGCCCCTAATAGATCATGGCATGTGGTTTTGTTATGGCTACACAGCACGTTCAATGTCACTGCCTTTGTGCATGATGCCCTGCTTTAGTTAAAAGTTCAGTGAAGCTACATTTCTCTCTCTCTAACTCACACAGAAGAGACGAGACAAGGGGCCCCTGCTACATAATTTAGTGTCCTCCCTTTCCATTAATGTATGAGCACCTTGTCACTTTTAACCTTTCACCCACTGAGCCTGGCATTTAAAATGCTATTAAACTCAATAATGTTTTCTATAAGCAGCTGTAGAGGGATGGGAAATAATTGGAATGACATTTTTAGTAGGGTCCTGTTTCTCAGCCCCTTGTGTTACGCCAGCCAAACCAGCACTTGTAGAGTGGAGCTTGTTAGTTGTTTTGTCTCTGGTCTGAGGCTGGGAGAGGGTATGGACTAAGTTTGGGGTGCCAACGCACTTTTTAAAGTACAGAGGGTGGTTTTTATGCTGGCGAAATAGGGATGCTTCTTTTGAGTGGCCTTTTTGTTTTTTAATTAACAGACATAGTGCTGCTAAGAGCTGATGCTTCTTTCTCCTTCAGGTGGCTTTGAGAAAGCTTAGAGCCAAATTTTGGCCACCATTGGCCAACAAGCAGGACTTCATTGGGATGCATTTTTGTGGGTCAACTTCCTCCCGTGTTTCTTTTTTGTTTTTGTTTTACGTATTTATTTGTTTATTTTTGGTCTCCTCTTGCCTGCATTCTATGTTCCCACCCTATTTTATGTGCCCTACTGTGTGTATCCTAAATTTGCTCCGGGAACAAAATTTTTAAAAATCAAGTTGAATGTTACTTTTTCTGCTTGTCAAACTGTGAGATCTTAGGAGGTCACTTTATTTGTCTGTGCCCCATGTTTAGCTTCTTCATCTGTAAAACAGGGAAACGGACATCTTGCTGAGACATGACAAAGTGGGAGCAAGCATGACTGCCTGCAGAGAAACGTTAATGTTTTTGGAATGAACTGCTGCTTCTACCCAGGGTGTAGAATGGAAAAATACTGGAATTTAGTATTTTTGCCTTATTCAGAGTGCTAGATCCTAGTCTCTTAAAATCATGTTCAGAAAATACTTGTTGAGCACTCATCTGTGCTTGCTAAATATTACAGAAACTTGCAGTATTAGTTCATCAAATAGGTATTTATGAGATGCCTTCCAGGTGCCTATCAATAGGATGGACCCCAGGGAGGGTGGGGCATATGCCCAGGAGTATACATGTGGGCAGATGGCAGGCTGAGGGCTAGTTAACTGAGTAGCACTGGCTCCCTAACCTAATCGCTGTAGTCGTTTTAACAGGTGTTTGCTGAGTGCAGGCTTGCCAGAGTGTTCTGGGTTCTGTTCCAAGTTATGGATTGAGGATGTTCAAGGCAAATAAGACCCCCACTTTCTAAGAATTTATATAGAAAAGAGAGTTTAAAAGCAAGTAAAGATAAACCCCACAAAGTTGTATACCTACAATGGGTGCATTTCATGGTGTGTAAGTAATATCTCAATAAAGGTGTTAACAATGAAAAAATCGTGGCTGTCCTGCAGCTGGCACTCAGGTTTGTCCCAACCCAGTGGCTCCTCATTCCTCAGGGATTGCATATCTGCCAGTATCCTTCCTCGCTTGAACTTAGTTGTAACCCCCAAAATCAGCACGCAGCACTTTTGCAGCCACCTGTGGACATGCATGGAATATTGGAAAATTTGAGTCTTCCGTGATCATGTGCCCAGCTGAGGTCGAACAAGATGATGCTCTGCCTCCTCCTCACCTCAGCTCCTGTTGCAGTCTGCTTAGCACCATGCTTTTTGCATGCTTGTTGATGATTGTTCTGTTTAAAATGTCCCTCCAGCATGGTGTGGAAGTCCTACAAGCAGGAGGCTGTGCTGTGCCCTTCTGAGCACAGACGGTTAGATAAGCTTCCTTCAGGCGGGAGCTCTCAGCCATGTGTTCAGTGGTCCTGCTCACATATAGTAAATGCAGCATCTCCAAAACAAAAACAAGGTTATACATTGATGGGTTGGTGCACAGTTGTACCCAGAGGCGTGTAGGAACTCCCAACCTCCCCTGGGAGCAACGATGCCCTAATTCAGTGTTCACAGGGACTTCACAGAACAGGAATGCTGTGCATAACAAGGACTGACTATGCATGCAGGAGAAGCCAAGTATATATGTACAGCCTATGTACCAAATAGCTATCTTCCTTCAAAAAGACCTCCTTTCAGTAGGTAAGCAGGCAGACTCTGCAGTTACATACATGCTCAGCGAGTGCCTGTTTTACTTGGCTGAGCTTTTAGTGTTTAACATTAGGAGTAACCCTATAGGAAGCAGGCATGAAAAGCTCAAGTATGTATAAGGGCGATTTCATTAGATAAGCACGCATTGATAGGTTGGCATAAGTAAACCTAGGTTGACCTATGCCTTTTACATGTGACTGTACTTTGAATACTTTCATGTGTGTCGAATACAGTTGTGCCTCGGTGTATGTGTTACTGCGACAGCCACTGATGAACAGAGCTTCATAAGCCAGTTAAATAATATTTAATAAGTTGCAGCTCTTTAAAAGAATTTTTTCATTCCTGCTTTCCTTAGTCAAGTTGTATATTATATATGCCATCGAAGTATAATGTTAAAATAAAATAAATCCCACATGGGTAAATGCATAGGAAAACGCTCAGGATTGGCACCAGCCATGCAGAAGGAACCAGAAATGTAGGCTGGGGAAAGGGAGGAAAGCAAAGAAGTGGAGTGACTATTAGGTTCTTACTTTATGTATTTCTCAGTTGTTTCTGTTTCTTAAGCTGTGTCTTTCCTTTTGAAGTTAAAATAAAAAGTTATTTAAAAATGTAAGTTAAATAGATTCTACGAAGGATACACAAGAGGTTATGAGACAGACTGGTCAGAGAAGCTTCCTTAGAGAGGATGATGAGCACAGTCTCTGCAAAAGTGGCTCAGACTCAGCTGTATAACAAAATGCCCTGGGGAGCTTCATGATAGGCTGGTGCCCTGCGGGGTCAGGTTTAATTGGCTGGGGGTGACCTGGGCATAGAGAGTTTAAAAGCTGCCCTAGGGATTCTAATGTGCAGCCAGGGTTGAGCACTAGTGCTATACACACTGAATAATAATGTATCTTAGAAGTGTACTCTGGCCAACTTAAGGATGTTCTCTGGGGGTTCATGTGGTTGATGGGGGCTCCAGAGGTAGGCCGTGGGAACCATGGTAGCGAAAGCTGGGTAGGCACAAGATACTGACCCATGCTTCCTCCATTCTCGCCCAAGATTCAGAGCCCAGGAGAGGGTGTCCAATTTGGCTGGTCTGTCCTGAGGAGAGGGTCTCACCCCTCTGTCTTTCTAGGAGGAAGGGGGTCACCGAAGCATCTCCTCACTCACTGCAGGGGAGAGGTGCTTCTCAGGAAGCCCCGGCACTGTTAGTAAGTGGGGTGAATGCTGGGCAGCCGGACTCTCATGGTGGCTCACTCCACTCCATGGCCTGAAAATCTCAGTTTCCTGAACGAAGCAGAACGAGAGTTTGTACCTAGGGCGTGGTATAGTGTTTCGTAAATGTTTCTTCTCCCCTGCCTTTCCCCACCCTTTCTCCCATGTTTTCTAGTTTTCTCTGATCCTCCCTTGCAGAGTCCTCAGTCTGAGCTGACCGGTTAGGTGGTTGGGTCAAGGATGACCATAGCGAGGGGAGTTCAGGCAGAGAGACCACCAGGGTTGGAGTTCCTGTGGTGGGGCGAACCTCATGATGGAAGTGGGGCTCAGGTGGCTTAGCGGCTGTCTTTGTGGTGACAGAGAGAGGACTGAGGGAGTGGGAACAATTGCAGTTGATGAAGCCTGCAGCACAGGCTCAGCTTTTGATTGTCCTCTTCGCCCGTGAGCAGTTCCTGAGCACTCACTGTAAGCATCTGGGTTAGTGACGTGAGAGAGTATGAAAATACAAGACAGCCCTTCTCCGGAGAGCTTGCCCAGCAGGACAGCAGATGGGCATGTGGACATGATGATGCCGTGGGCATGGTCAGCGCTTCAGCAGGAGAGCCCACAACCTGGGGCCAGTGAGGAAGGGCTTCTCAGCTTGCAGTTGAGCTGGACTATGACGGGAGATTCTGATCAATTGCAAGCGTTTTCTGGGAGGGAATATAGAAGTAGCCTACAGAATGAGAGGGGCCAAAACCCCCCAAAGGAAGGAGTGAGTAGCTTATTTTGGGAGAAACAAAGTCCTTCTAATTTAGAGAAATATAGGCAGTTGAACTGGAAAGAGGTCAGAAACACACTGAAAAAGATCTTGAGGACCAAAGTCTTGGTGATCCGGATTTGGGGTGGCCATAGGGAAGACCAGCCTTTTTGCTTAGGGCTTGATGTTTACCACAGCCCTTTCTCATTCCTAGTCTCATTTGGCTTTTCCCCTGTGGGCTTGAGAGGATGCGGCTAAGGCAACAGCATCACGGATGAGAGGGCTCGTGGGTGCTGTGTACAGAGAGCAAAGGACAGCCCTGCAGAGCCATGGGTCTGTAGATGGGGAGCTGCGCTGTCGATGGCTGGAGTAGCTGAGGACAGTGACCTCTCTGATGCGTCTAGTACCCCAGTGACCTGTCTCCAGGCTGCTTTTGCCACACACAGTATGTGTCCTGCACGCCGATAGTGCAGCCCTCGAACTTGTGTAGAGGAGAAGCAGAAGCTCTGTTGATGACGTTTCTCCAGAGGCCTCTGCTACAGGCCTAAACCTGGGCCTCCCCCTCACCTGGCGTCTGCTCATGTTCTAGAAACTGTGGGTGTGGTTCTCAGATCCAGCTGTGTGTCAGAAACATCTGGGGAGATTTAAAAAAACACTAACAGATGGGCCAGTGCCACCCAAACCAGCTGGGGGCACTATACAAATGCCTGATTTTACTGGCAGAGAAACTGAGGCTCAAGGTGTAAGATTTTCTGCTCATGGTTACACAGCTGACAAATGGCAGAGGTAGCATTTGAACCGGACAGTCGATTCTTGTGTCCCAGCTTCAAGTCTCCTCACATTTTGTAATTGCTCCCCTGCAAGCTGGATGATCAGAGACTGAGTTGGCTGTTAAAAACCAAGTGCCAGCCCTTCCCCACTTTTTTTCTTTTTTTCACAGAGCAGCTACAGTTTTACAGGCAGCTTTCAAAATAAGCAAACCAAATGTGGGTGCCTCCTGCCCTGCAGTAGAGTAGATGTGAAACCAGCAGCTGGAACTCTGTTTCTGAAGCTCAGGTTCAGAATTTCAGGGTTGCTATCCAGTGTGGACGTAACCTGCCTGCTACGGAGACCTCAGCGAGGGCCTCAGCTCCTGCAGGCTTGTGTTCTTGTCTTCTGGTAGCTTCTGCTTTCCACAGTGCTGGGTACCTGGGTCAGACTTAATAAGCACTTGAATAAATGGATGATGCTTGAATGGAGATGTGTCCCCCGACATGTGAGCGCTCAGTCTGTCACACAGGTGGTTTCAATCCATCTGTAGTGGCTGTAAGTCTAGAAACCTTCCAGGACCCAGGATTGTTTTGTTTGTTTTTAATGTAGGTGTTGGGATGGATATCACTACTGAAAAGTGGGACAAAAACTGTTGTTCATGCTGTATTAGGTAGACCTGTCCGGGGCTGGTAGCAGCTCCACTTGTTTCTTTTGATGTGACTGAGAAGCTAAATTGGAACTTTTTTCCTTTATTTTACAGGTCACCGCCAAGACTGCCTTCTTATTTATTTTACCTCAGTATAATGTTAGCGTGCCTACAGCAGGTAAGGAGAACACTTGTCTGTGTCATCCCTGGCTCTATTAACTGGGAAGGATTGGAACACTTCCTCTTCCTGTGTATATGTATGATCTTTCTAGTTACTTAAACTCAGCATCCAGCATCCTACTACTGTTAAGATATACAGTGTTATGCTGTAAACCATGTCCAGCCCTGCTTCAGGGCTCTGCAACTGGGGGCTTCTCAGGTTGCATCACCCAAAAGGCCATTCCTCTGTCTCCATGGCAAAGTGCTGGTGTCTGCTTGTGTTGAGTCTGGGCCTCTGCTCTTCATTTGGCAGAAGAGGGGTGAATTGTCTGGACTTTAGGGTAAGATTCCTTTCTTTGCCTAGCTCCACCAACAGCTAACAGGCTTGAGGCAAATCCTATGGAGGAAATAGTCTCAAATCTTTTCAAGACTCATCTGCTCCTGGCAGTCCCTGTAGCCAGGCTCTGGGGGAAGTCCTACTTTTCGGGCAGCCAACTCAGTTCCCTCAACTGAGACTCAAACTGAGGGACACTGCTGAGAGAGAAGGAAAACTCTGTGAATGGAGGGATGGGCAAGTCAGATGCCTGCTCTTCTCAGCGGCCCTGGTGGACACAGTGGCTTGCCTTACTGAGCGCCATGCATTCGAATTCAAATTCAGCCTTCTCTATTCCTGTCTCTTGAAAATCTTTGTAACTGAGATGCTACTAAACCCAGCTGTATTTCGGATTTACTGATACACTTTTATTTTTAAATTTTAATACAGTGCACGTAACATAAAATTTGCCATCTTGACCTTTTTTTTTTTATTGAATCTTAAACCCAGTTTTCTCACTGTGGAATCATCTTTTTTTTTTTTTAAGATTTATTTGTTTATTTATTTATACAAGCACTGGGTACACTCAGAAGCACGGAAGGGTGAGAGAATTCACCAGAGCCAGAGCGGGGAGCAGAGCAGGCAGAAGGACTGAAGTACACTGCTGAGGGGAGCAGCAGGCGGCAGGAGAGGTCTGCGCACCATGTGGGACCCTCCTCCGGTGGCCAGGGAGCAGCTGGGGATCGAACCAGTGCTGCAGAGGCTGCGGGCAGCTTCACAACCCAGCGCTCAACCGCTGCGCCACCGGGGAGGCCCCATCTTGACCATTTTAAATGTACGGTGTGTGTGTGTTTTGGGGGCAGAGGCAGTAAATGCATTCCCATTGCTGTGCTGCTGTCTCCATCTTTCTTCAGAGTCTTCAGCTTGTAGAACTGAAACCCTTTGCTTCTGAACACTCACTTCCCATCCCCCTCAGCAACCACCATTCCACTCTCTGTCTCTGAGTTTGACGATGCTGGAACCTCATAAGTGGAATCACACAGTATTTGTCTTTTTGCAACTGATTCAAGTTTATTTTTAAGTAAATATTTTTCAAAATGTTTAATTGGCGTATGACAATCAGAGGAAATTTATAAAAATCAGAGGAAATTTATAAAAGACCGGTAAATATAAGGAGATAATAATCGCACATCATCTTACCACCCAGCAAGAGCTACCGCTAACATTTTGGAGTATTCTTAACCCACTGTTTTTGCTTTTAGTGTGTGATGAACCTTTTTTCCATGCCATTAATTACTCCATTCAAAGACATTTTGAAAATCTGCAGGGTATGTTTGAGTAGGGATGGTCACAATTTACTTATTCAATACCTTATTTATCTTCCCAGTTTTTATTGTGCTACAGTAAACATTTTTGTAACTAAATTTTTACATGAATTCATTGTTCTTTTCTTAGAATAAATTCCTATTACTGGAGTTTCTGAGTCAAGTAGTATATACACTTAAAAGACTGTATATGTGTATTGCCTAAATACTCCCTTGTCATCTAATTTCTGTGACCCATAGATCTTAAATTTAAAAAAAAAATATGAAATGCATACACTTCTCTTAAATGTCAGAATGCCAATTATTAATTTATAAAGTGATGTCTAGCTGTCAGTTGTTATGCTGGTATTTCCATTACATTTCTCCCTAAGGCCTATTGATGTAGGATGCCAGATCATTACCCAGCTTTGCTTTATTAATTTCAGTGAGTTGTGGTGTCCTGGATACCACAATAGTTGATGAGCATGAAGCCAGGTGTATCTTCATTGTAGGATGAACTTGTAAAATGAGTCCATCATCAGAAGGTTGATTCAGCCCACAAGTGAGATCTTAAAAGCTTCCATCTCAGGGTCAGTGGGAGAAGCGACTTCATGCAACATGGCTGACTTGGAATCTCTAGTGTCAGAGCTCCCTCCTCACTGTGCTCTGGAGGCTCACACAGTTCATCATATTGTGCCTTTATTTGTTTGTTTTGAATAATTAATTTATCAATCAATTCAGACAAATATTTGTGTGCCCGCTGTGCTGAAGTGTAATTTCTAAAACACATCTGAGCTTACCACATGGCAAGCGAATAGTAACACATGGAGCTTACCATTATGGAGGTGGGATAGAGAATAAGCAAGTACACAATAAATAATTATAGTGGTGGAAAGAGAAGGAAAAGGACAAGACTGTGCTATGAGGAAATTTTTTTTATAGATTTATTTATTCATGCATACAAGAACTGGGGTACAGGCCAGACGTGCTGGAGGGTGAGAGGATTCATCAGAGACAGAGTGGGGAACAGAACAGGCAGGCTGACTGAAATACACTGCTGAGGGGAGCAGTGGGTGAGACAGGAGAGGTCTGCTGTTCCATGTGGGTATCTCCCTGGCTGGCCGGGATCGAACCTGCACTGCAGAGGTGCAGACAGCTTCACAGTGCTGCGCTCAACTTCCTGTGCCACCAGTGAGGCCCCGATAAGGAAATTTAAATGAGGTTGACAGATGTTGGAGAAGCTGATGTTTGAACCCAGCTGGTGTGGGAAGTTGTGTGGGGTGATAGGGAGGGGTTGTGGGCAGAAGAAAGAACAATCTAGGTAGGCACAGGGGAAGATCTCAAGTGAAAACCAAACAATTTGGCATCTTCTAGTAACTGAACGCTGGCCATTGTGAATGGGGCCAGCTAGGATTGGCATTTTTCTAGGGTGGAGCTATTGAGCTCTTCCCCTCCAGGCCAGAATAAGGCCTGTGTAAAGGTGAAGGTACATTATATTCCATACTGAATCAAGAGGTTGGAGTTACTTTAGAAAGAGAGGATAAAGTATTGTTAAGTCGCCTATCTTGTCTTTAAATTTTGCCATTTGGGGCTATTCAAAATATGACTAGCAAATAAGTAATCAAGAGAGACAATGAAATGAGAATAGCCGGCTTAATTTTGTTTTGAGTGCCTTAATCACCAACCTCATAAGGGTAAGGTTTGGTTTGTGAGCACCCAGGAAAGCAAACCTCTCATGGGAAAAAACAGTTCACAATAATGGGTCTGTTGAGGTTGAGATTTTTAAAATAAAACCCTTCCCCAAATTTCTTTTAAGGCTGGAGGTGCTTGAGAATGTGTCCTCTTTGTAAAACCTGATTGCCAAGCTTTCTTCTTTATTCTTTTAATTTTTATTTATTTATTTATTTTTTAAAAAATTTTGCAAATTTATTTATTTATTTATTTACACAAGCACTGGGTACAGTCAGAAGCACGGGAGGGTGAGAGAATTCACCAGAGCCAGAGCAGGGAGCAGAGCAGGCAGAAGGACCGAAGTACACTGCTGAGGGGAGCAGCGGGCGGCAGGAGAGGTCTGCGCACCATGTGGGACCCTCCTCCAGTGGCTGGGGAGCAGCCGGGGATCGAACCGGCGCTGCAGAGGCTTCGGGCAGCTTCACAACCCAGCGCTCAACCGCTGCGCCACCGGGGAGGCCCAAGCCTTCTTCTTTAAATAGCATGTAACTTCCTCAACTCGGTTTCTAAAATTTAAATTTTACTAGAGCAGTTTGCTGTTCATACAAGTGGCCTACCATTTGTAAAACCCCGTGTCTTCCCTCAGCAGAGGTCTTCAAGTCCTGTGGAGTGTAACCAGTGGTAATATTGGTGAGTGCCCTACTTGCTTTGTTTTGCTCCCTCTCCTTCTCTAATCTCTCCTTCCCAGTTCCTAATATTTGTTTATAGGGTTGTGGCAATAAAAGTACCACAATCTGAGTGACTTAAACAACAGAGGTTTATTGTCTCACCGTTCTGGAGGTGAGAAGTCCAGGATGAAGGTGTCTGCGGGCCTGGCCCCTTTTGTCCCCCTCTGCCGGCTGTAGGGAGGGCCCTTGTAAGGCCTCTACACTGCTGCTGCCTTGGCTGGTGGCAGGGGATCACTAGTCTTCACACGGCATTCACTCAGTGTGCCTGTCAATCTCCCGATCTAAACCTCTCCTGTTTATAAGGACATCAATCCTATTGGATTAGCGGCCCATTCTACTCTATTATGGCCTCTTCATCTTGCATCTGCAAAGACCCTGTTTCCAAATAAGGTCACGTTCTGAGGTCTGGGGATTAGAACTTCAACATGTGAATTTTGCGGAGACATAGTTTAACTCATAATGCCCGCTATAAATGTTTGCTTTTGTCACATTATGAAGAGCTAGTTAAGAAAATGAAGCTCCATCAGAGAGATGAACTGGAAGAGGGGTTGTGCATCCTAGTGGAGGCCTGCCACGCTGGCATCCTTGTGGTTTTAAGGTCAGCAGTGATTAAGCAGGAAATGTTCCCTGGTAGCAAATCCCTACTCTCTGTGTTCCTGCTTACTACCCTGTTAGGGTTGTCCAACGTGGCAAATAAAAATCCAGGACCACCAATTAAATTTGAAAGCTTTAGGGCCTCCCTGGTGGCACAAGGGGTTAAAACGCAACCTGTGAAGCCGTCCTCAGCCTCTGCAGTGCAAGTTCGATCCCCAGCCGGCCAGGGAGCTACCCACACGGCGCAGCAGACCTCTCCTGACTCACCCCCTGCTCTCCTCAGAAGTGTATTTCAGTAGATCTGCCTGTTCTGCTCCCCACTCTGTGTCTGGTGAATCCTCTTACCCCCCTCCCACACCTCTGGTCTGTGCCCTGGCTCTCGTATGCATAAATAAATAAATCTTTTTTAAAAAAATTTTGAAAACTTTATAAGGCTAAACAGCTTTATAAAGTACGAGTATATTGCAAAGTATGCTTGAGATATAATTGTACTAGGAGGTTATTTCTTGTGTCTCTGAAATGCAAGTTTAACTGCCTATCCTATATTTTATCTGGCAACCATACACCCTGCCCAGTTCTGGCAATGAGTAAAATGTCAGGTTTCTGGTCTTACCACTAGACACTGTGAGTCTTCTTTCTGTTTAAAATACCATAAAGCATCTGGTATTATGGCCAGAAATATAAAGACACTGAAAGGTCAGAAAAGAATAGAGGTTTGATTCTTTCCACAGACTGAAGGCCTGTGGCTTCCTTTCTGATCTATAACAAGTGACCCCTAAATGGGCTAAGCATTTCAAGGTTGTTTTGAGTGCTGCCACTAATTTGCGGAATTGTCCTGAGCAAACCACTTAACCCTCATCTGCAAAATTGAGAGTGATGGTCCCTCCTGAAGACAGGAACACCTGAGAGTCATCGTAAGTGCTGGCCACTCAAATTGTCCCCATTGGCTCCACTTGGGAACTCATTAGAAGCATGGCTTCTCAGGCCCGCAGCAGACCTACTGCATTAGAACCTGCTTTTTAACAAGATTCTCAGGTGATTCCTAGGTCCATTAAAGACCAGAGGCCCTGCTCTAAGCGCCCTGTGTGAAAAGCCCCAGGTAGGCTTTCAGGTGACCTTGAGTTTCTAATCTCAAAGTAAAGTTGGGGAAACCCACTAAGTCCAGTAACTCTTTTCTGTTCTCTACCCATTTTGTTTTTTTCTGTAACTCTTTGGTCTGAGGGGTGGAAGAAAGTGAGGAATAGCATTATAGCATTGAGTGGATTTGGTTGCCAGCTGGGCTGCAGCTCCCTGGGAAGTCACAAACACACTTGTAAGGCAGAGTGGGAAGGGTGGGAGTTGTAGTAGTGTTGACATTGATACCTCAAGGATCACATATTAAGAAAAAAAAATCTAAGATGAAAGCTTTTTGGAAAAAAATTTGGGTAGAAACAAAAATGTCAACAAGGCCATTGTTGAATTAGAGACAAAAATTATTTCAGGGGCCTCCCCAGTGGTGCAGCGGTTGAACGCTGGGTTGCGAGGCTGCCCGAAGCCTCTGCAGCGCCGGTTCGATCCCCGGCTGCTCCCCGGCCACCAGAGGAGGGTCCCACATGGTGCGCAGACCTCTCCTGCCGCCCGCTGCTCCCCTCAGCAGTGTACTTCATCAGTCTGCCGTTCTGCTCCCTGCTCTGGCTCTGGTGAATTCTCTCACCCTCCTGCGCTTCTGACTGTACCTTGTAGAAATAAATAAATAAATCTTAAAAAAAATTTATTTCAGTAAGAACAATTGCATACAACAAAAAATTATACTCATTAGGAGAAAAGATTTGATCAGGAGAGATGAGAATATGAAGAGGTAAAAATGTGGGGTGGGGGATCCCCACATGTATCCAAGGATCCATGGGGAGAAGGGGAAGAACAGAATAAGGTGCTCCAGGAGAACAGACCAGGAGACAGGGCTGCGGGACTGCAGGGCTCAGATGCCAGACCAGGCTTTGTGGCAGCTTTGATCCCGAGTCCCCTGTCACTGCACCCCTAGAATGAGAAGACCTGCAGATGTGGGACCTCTTCAAGAGAAGGGTTTGTTTTGCAGAAACCAAAGATGAGCAGGCTTCATCCCCTGGCTCTGTTGGCCCCAGTTGGCTTTAGCGCCTCCAGCTGCTGGGTGGCATTTTGCAGCCAGAGATGCGGTGGCTGGAAACCTCCCACACCATAGCCTGGCCATTGTCTCACAGTCCCCTCTAGGATGAGACACAGTGCCTCGTAAAAACAACTGCGGACAGATGGTTTTAAAGCCTCATTCAGCCGAAGGCCTTTGTTCAGAGCTCAGAGTGTGTTTTTGTTTCCAGTCCTGGCTGGCAGGAATTGCTCTTCATCTCCTGCTTCTATCATGTACTTGAAAGACTGGCATCACATATCACACTGAGCCCCCTCTTTGTAAGATGAGCTTGTGGGGGACAAAAAAGGGAAGAGACAGGTGGGCAACAGTGGCTCTGGAGTTGGAAACCTTACTTGATTACTGACAAAGGCTACCCAGCCTGGGCTTATGGCCTTCCCGCTAGAGGACAGTGAGACTCATCTAGCCTGGGCCAATCCTTTAAATGTGAGGCACAGAGCACTGACTGACCTTCTCAAGGATAAACCAGTAAAGGGCAGAAGACGGGCTGGGCCCTTCATATCCCACGAGGCACTAAAGCCCAGGGAACCTGTGCGAAGATTGGGTTTGTCAAATGGGACAGCAGGCAGAAAGGGGACCCCACCACCAGGCAGAGACCTGGCTCTGCCCCGGGCCCTGGGCCAAACAGCCAGTAAGAGCCTCTTTGGCACCAGCCTCCTGTCTGTACAAATAAGAGAAGAAAAATTGGAGTCTGCAGTATCCCTGGTCCCATTTGTTGGCCATCTAGAAAATTGTGGGGAGCATCTAAGCCAGGAAATATAGTCAGCCCTGGACTTCATTTTTTTTTTTTTTCCCAGTAAACTGAAACTTATGATTAAATTCACATCATGGTCCATTTGGTCTACACTCACAAAATACCACATACTGGGAGGCTTATTTATAAGAGAACATATCTCTCATAGTTCTGGAAGCTGGAAGTCCGAGATCAGGGTTAGATGAGGGCCTCTTCCAGGCTGAAGACTTCTTATTATATCCTCACATGTACCAGGGGTGAGGGAGCTCTGTGGGTCTCTATCAGGCTCCCTCCTCGTGGGCTGAGCTTCTCTCCCGAGCACCATTACATTAGGCTCACAGGATTCCAACATGTGAATGGGCAGGATGGAGGGTAGGTACAAAAAATTCAGACCGTGGCACTTATTATTTAAATATAACAATTGGGCCTCCCCTGGTGGCACAGGCGGTTTAGCGCCGCTCTGTGAAGCTGTCTGCAGCCTCTGCAGCGCCGGTTCGATCCTGGCTGGCCAGGAGGGCCCCACATGGTACGCAGACCTCCCGTCTCGCCCGCTGTTCTCCTCAGCAGTGTATTTCATCAGTCTGCCTGTTCTGTTCCCCACTCTGTCTCTGGTGAATCCTCTCACCCTCCCGCACATCTGGCCTGTACCCCAGCTCTTGTATAAAAATAAATAAATAATTCTTAAATAAACAAACAAACAAACAAATAAATAAATAAAACAATCATGCAGAAAAGTGCCCAAACTGTAGCAGTCAGCTCAGTGAATTTTGAGTTCAGGGTAACCAGCACCTGAGAAGTGACTCCTTGCGCCTAGACTCACTTCTACCCAGTTTCCGGTTACAGCCCAGAGATTGCACCCCATTGGATGTGGAGCTTCCAGGGCTTTAAGTAAGTAGAGCCTCTGAGTTGCTGTGGCTGATTGTTAACCAGCCTGGGGCGTGGGAACAGTGGCCTGAAGCCAGGTCTGTCATCTGAGCCCTAGGTCCCTAGGGCCCTGTCTCCTGGTCTTTTCTGGGGATCCTTGTCCATTCTCCCTCTCCCCATGCACCCTTGGACCCAGACCCCACCCCACGTTTTTACTATTTCACATTCTCATCTCTCCTGATCACATCTTTTCTCCTAACCAGCTAGGATAATTTTTTTCATATGCAATCGTTTTTACTGAAATAATTGTTGACTCTAATTCAATAGTGGCCTTGTTGGTATTCTCATATTTATCCCAGTTTTTTTTTTTTAAACAGCTGTGATTTTAGATTTTCATTTATTTGTTTGTGACCTTTGAAGAATTATTCTTCCTTTATGGCTCACAGTGAATTTTGATTTTAAAGTTCATGCTTCCCCCTGCCACAGGCCTTCTTCACGGGCCTCATGGTGTGTGTCCAAGTGGGTTGTGAGTAAGGTCTCAGGTCTGTAAGCTGCAGGGGGACCTGAGTGTGTGTTTGGCACCTAGCAGTTAGTGTGATGTCTTTCTTGTTATATAAGGGGGTTAGTACAGCCAGAAAATTCTTTAGAAGGTAGGCCCCCTTATTTCCAAATTCTCTTTAATGCATCTCTCTTTTTTTTTTTTGCTACATCTTTTTACAGCATGAAATTATCTTTTCCTTATCTTCTTGACTTGCTAGAAACTAGTGAATATATATTCATATATTCCAAATCATGCAATATGAGGATACAATGGTAACTTTGAAGATTCCTCAGCTAGATCTTTAATTTCTGGGCAGGCTGGCAGGGAAGAGAGGGAGGATTGTGTGTTAGTTTTCTTGGGTTGCCATGACAGAGTACCACAGACTGGGTGGCTCAGACAACAGAAATGTGTTGTTTCACGCTCCTGAAGACCAGAAGTCTGAGGTCAAGGTATCTGCAGAGTAGGTTCCTTTGAGGCCTTTGAAGGACAGACCTGGTCCAGGCCTCTGCCCTTGGCTTGTAGGGGGCTGTCTTGTCTTCTCCTTGTGTCCTTACAGCCTCTCCCCTCCAGTCTTGTGTGTAAATTTCCCCTCTTGATAAGGAAATTTGGACACCAGTCACATTGGATTAAGATTCACCCTAATGGCTGTGTTTTTCACTTGATGACCTCTGTAAGCAAAATAAGTCAGGAGAAAGACAAATACTGGATTATCTCACTTGCATGTGGAATGCAGAAACATGACAAAGCAGCTGTTAAAACCAAGCCAATAATGAACTTTTAACATCTGACTGCAAAATTGAGGCCACCTGTTGGGAAGGCTGGTGGGATGGGAGTTAGGAAGGGAGGAGGCCCAGTGGAACATGGTGGAGGCTTCTTGGGGCCCTGGTGGTGGTCAGGGCGTGAAAATATACATTTGTAGAGGTTGGAACCTACAGCCCCTGGAGTGGTTACAAAGATATAAACCTGCGATACATCTAACCCTTGAGCGAAACCTCAATAGACATAATTTGGGAAAAAACAAAAATATCCTATCTTCCAGTAGGCGATGCTCTGAAGTACTGGTGATTTTCATTCCAGCATACCTTTTTTGTTGTTGGAGGAGAGAAGGGGGAGCCACAGTTGAGCCCATAATAGCTTGTGTGCATGAGCATGTGAGACCTGTGATGGTGCTTGCCGTTCACACCCTGGGGTTGCAGCCTGCCGGTTGGGAGGCCTGATGCAGCGTCCTCAGTCCCGCCCTCTCTTTTCCTTGAAACTTCAGAGTCTGGGCAAGCCTTTGGAGTTCATGCGCCTCTGTGTGATTTGATGGACAGTCATGAATCAGTGAGACCTGGTGGGGAGACTGTGGTCTTGACCCCTGATATTTGCAGAATGATTAGGGTGCTGGTTCAACTCTCCCCCGGGGGCTGCAGCTCCTGGGGGCACAGTTACTATTGACCTCTGAGCCTCAGCTGCCATGTCTGTATCTGAGGATACTCAGGATTCTCATGAGGAGTAAATGGGGTCACTTATGAGATGCGCTCACCACTCTGCCTGGCAGGGAGCAAGTCCATGGCGTATAGTCATTGTTAGTATCTGTTTATTCTAAATTAGCACCGTGTGTACTGCACCGTGACTATCTTCTTTTCCCTTAGCTTCTGATTCTTTCTGTTAGAAACAGTTATAATGATCACATATATTTGTGTGGCACTCTACAGTTTATAAATAAGTCAGTTACCTATTTCATCTTTATAGCTTTGTGAGTAAGGGCACTGTAGAGCCCGCCTTGTCCTTAGGGGATGCATTCCATCCCCCCAGTGGATGCCTGAAACCACAAATACCAATGAAAGCTGATATACACTTTGTTTTTTTCTGTACATACATTCCTATGATAAAGTTTGATTTGTAAATTAGGCACAGTAAGAGATTAGCAACAGTAGCCAATAATAAAATAGAACAATTATAATAAACTGTAGCAGAAGTTATGTGAATGTGCCTGTCTGTCTCAAAATATCCTGTTGTGCATAGTATGTTTGCACTGCAGTTAACAGAGGGTAACTGAAACATGAAAGTGAAACTGTGGTTCAGGTAGGGGGGACAATTGTAGATGGTGTCCATCCCTTTGTCGGAGAGGTACCCTGAAACATGGAGAGAGACCTTGGATCACATGATAGATGATGATAGCTCCAGAAATGAATTTTAGATCTTTCCAGGCCTGGTCTAGGACCTTATGAAAAAAAATACGGCGTCGTGGTAGGAAAGACACCCTGAAGAAAAGTAAGAAGAATTCAAAGATTTATGTGCTTAAAGATCCTTTTTTGAGTAGACTATGAACTCCATGGTTCAGACACAAATCTGTACAAAAAGCCACAGACTGAAAGTCATGTTTGCACCAGTCCTCCCTGCAGTTGACACCCTTGGCCCTGTGGACAGTCACTGTTGTTTCCTATGTTCCCTTCCAGAATTTCTCATTTCACCTTTCAGTGCTCTTTACCCAAATGCAAATGCACATTTTTCTTTTCTTCCATCTCACAAAATAGTCAGAGTGCTATATATTCTGCTCTGTACCTTGCTTTTTTCCCCACTAAAAAAATGTATCCTGTATATCATTTCATATCAGCATGTAGAGAGCATCATCTGCTACGTGTGGGAGCATACCTATTCTCAGGATAGCTCTTTACATAGGTGCACGCCAGGGGAGCAACACCTCGATCAGGACTCAGCACCCCCTGCTTCCTCTTGCCCCTTCTAGTCAGAACCCCTCCCCACACCCACTGTCCTCATCAATTTTTCTGGTTTTTGCTCTTCATCTCTCTGATTTTTTGAAAAACAGCTCCATTGTTTACATCAGTACTTCTTAAATTTTAGAGTGCATCAGAACCTTCTGGAGATGTTGTTAACCCCAGATTTCTGGACCATACTCTAAGTTTCTGATCCCATAGACCTGAGGTAGCCAGGTAAGCCAAGTTCATGGCTAAACTCACAGATGAGGCTGATGCTCAGTTCCACAGCCACACTTCCAGCAGCCCCCTAAGTCACAACTAAGGCTTATTTAATCAGTTCCCTATAAGTGAAAACAACTTACATTGTTTCCATCAGTTTATTGAACACAGGGTCCCAGGACTTGCCTGACAAGGCACGCGTGTCATTTTGAATATGGCAGGTATTGGCTGTAAGATAAATGCCCAGAAGTGGAATTGCTTCATATAAGGGTCAGTGCATTTCTAATCTTGATAGAAACTGCCAGATTGCCCTTCCAAAGAGGTGGTACTTTTTACATTCCCACCAGCAGTGTGTGAAAGAGAACCTTTTTCCCTACTGCCTCAGCAAGAGTGTATTGTCAAGCTTTGGAGTCTTGCCAATCTGATAGGTATAAAATGGTGGCTCATTGTAGTTTTAATTTGCATTTCTCTTCTGTGTAAGGTTGAGCATCTCTTTCATGTAGAAGGGCCATTTGTGTTTCTTCTGTCTGTGCATTGTTTGTTCATATCCTTTGCACATTTTTCTGTGGAATTTTCTTTATTTTTTTATCCTTGAGTTCTAGAAGCTTTTTCCATATTAACAAGGTTGGTCCTTTGTTTATGATCTGAATGGTATTTTCCCTTCAGTGATCATTTGCCTTTTGATTTTGCTTATGGTGTTCCTTCTTCTAAATTCTAGATTTATGTATTTTGCAAAAGTTTGGAAATAATGTTAAAGCAGACTTGGCTGTAAGCACAGAAACCAAGTAGAAAGTAGATTTTTTACAAATCCAGGTTTACAGGGCTTAGGGAAGGAACCAGGCAGGAATGAAGCATCCATGTCGGGCAGTATGGCTCTTTAAAACTCCTTTCGGGGCCTCCCCTGGTGGCACAGCCCTTGAGCACTGGGCTGCGAAGCTGCCTGCAGCCTCTGCAGCGCTTCTTCAATCCCCGCCGCCGGCGAGGGTCTCACATGGCGTGACAGATCTCTCCTGCCGTGCCCGCTGCTCCCTTCAGCAGTGTATTTCGTCAGTCTGCCTGTTCTGTTCCCTGCTGTGGCTCTGGTGAATTCTCTCACCCTCCCGCACTTCTGACTGTACCCAGTGCTTGTAGAAATAAATAAATAAATCTTTTTAAAAAAATAAAATAAAACTCCTTTCGGACAAAGGCAGATGCCTGGACTTTAAGGGGATCTGAAAAGTGGATAGGACAGCAATGGCAACTAGCGCAGGTGACAGGAGGAAGTCAGGGACACAGAGTAGCACCAGGACAAGATCAGAACATGTAAAGACGAAGGGAGAAGCTGCTTACAGATGACACCAAAGGAAACAGGAAAACACCTATTACTCATAGGAAGGAAAACAGGATGTCAATAAGAATGTTACTCCCAAAAAGGAACAGCTAATAACAGAGGCTGTCAGAATTGCCAGGAATCTTATTGATTATTTTAGCTGTCTTTCTAAACTATGATGCAAGATAAGAAAAGCAAATGTGACTTTTGATGGGACATAGGTAGCTCATCCGGAGTGGGAGGAGCTTTATCAAAGGTGCTTTCTTCCAAAGCTGGATTAATTTCTACAGAGGGTAAATGGACATACTCCAGGGGTTGCATGGCAGAAGCAGGCTCAGATATTGGTGCTGGCAAGGCGTCAGGGGATGGCTAGGCTGGAGATTGCAAATTGGTGGCTTATGGTTGGAGTTGGCCCACAGACGTGTTTTCTTTGGCCAATTTGGTATTGGCCCAAAAAGTGTTTTTTAAAATTTTGAATTAGTCACCACCATTTTAAAATCAGATGATTTCATGTAAAAATGTCTTGGCTTTTGAAATATTGGCAATCTGGCTACATTCTGCTGCACCCTTCCCTTGGGCACAGTGGCTGAGATGCACCTTCTCCATTTCCTCCTCCACCTCTTGGGCCATGTGCTCCCTAGTGTTCTGCAGTTGGCACTCCTCTCTAATATGTCCCTGACACTGAGGCTACCTGTCAGTTGCCATTTATCCTAGCATAACTGTTGTTTTTCCTTTGCTAAGGTTAAAAGGGAAGTGGATATTTCTTAACTTCCTCCCTGAAAGTAGAAATGTGAAAGATAGACCGAGAGGATAATGTGTTTAAAGAAGAACAGTAAGAAACATGTTGTGGAAGTTAGGAGTGTTATCTGTCTAGCACAGCAGACCTGTGCTTGCTCTTAAGACCCCTGCACCGCTTTGCTTGCTCCTCTTTGTTACCCACCTGGTCCCCGTAGCTGTGTGACCAGTCACTGACCTAATGGCTGAGAGAAGTGCTGAAGCTTCTGCTTCTGAAAAATATTGCCATTCCTTTTGAGAGCTCATGCTGGGTAGGGGCAGTCCTTACAGAGCTCTCACTTGTAGGGAGAGGATTTTTTTTTTTATATAAGAATTAGTGAGCAATTAAATATTTAAAAAGAAAAAAAATTCAAAGACATTACTTTGTTTATAGCCTCCTAGAAGAACATGTAATTTCAGCCTCCATAGCTCCATGGAAAGCAGAAGACAGCACACCAGTTTACTTTCCTAGTGTGATCGAAATTAGGAAGATAGCAGGTAAGGGGAAAGCAGTAGAGATAATTCATGAATCAGAGAACAGCTTCCAAAAAAATATGTATTTTTTTAATTGCGGTAACTTGGGTTTACATCACTGTATATGATTTAGGGGGTGCAGGTTCACATCTCTTTAGATGTATGTTACCACACCACACCTACCACCAAGGCATAATAGTGCTCCACCATAGTCCTTTGAGCCCTCTACTCCCATTTCTCCCCACTCCCCACCCCTCCCCTCTGGTAGCCTCAGTTGTGCAATCAGATTTCTAGAGTTTGTTTTGATTTCATTTTGACTCTTCCCTTGTTTTGTTTCTCTGTAGTTCACATGTGAGTGAAATCATTTGCTATTTATTTTTCTCCTTCTGACTTATTTCACTTAGCATTACCCCCTCCAGTTCCATTTACATTGCCACAAAAGGCAAGATCTCATTTTTTAACAGCCGCATAGTATTCCATCAGGTACATTTACCACATTTTCCTAACCCATTCATCTGTCCTTAGGCACTTAGGTTGTTTCCATAGCTTGGCTATTGTAAATAGGTTGCAGTGAACATAGGAGTGCATTTGTCCCTTCTAAGTAGTGCTTTGCATTCTTCAGGGAGATATCTAGGAGTGGAATTGCTGGGTCATGTGGTAGATCTATTTTTAATATTTTGAGGAACCTCCATACTATTTTCCATAGAAGCTGGACCAGTGTAATCCTCTCCCTCCCAACAGTGTGCAAGCATTCCTTTTTTCAAAGAATAGCTTTCGAATATTGTGTTTGATGCTGCTTGTTATGACTGTAGGAGAAAGAGATCGAAGGAGTGGCTTATTGACAGTAAGGATAAGAGGCAAGGGAAGGGAAAAAGGGAAGAAGTTGTATTGACCTTGAGATGGCTTTGGTAGCTGACTGGGCCAGTGGTTCCTGGGAGCCCCGAGAAAGGGCCCATGGCCCTTAACTCTGAGCCCTCTTTCCTTGTCTGCCCATCTTATGATATGACTGTGGGGAACAAAAGGGATAACATACACTGAATAAAGCTGACACCGTGAAGGAAGGTTAAAGAATACAGATGAGATTCCAGAAGGAACTTTAGAATCATTCCCCACAGCTGGTCTTTCAGCTGGTTCTTTGAATTCTGTCCCCCACGTGTATCCAAATTTGTCTTCTCCCTATGGCTCTGCCAAAGCTAGTTCAGGGACCCACCAACTTCCCCCTTGGCCTGAAATACCCAGAGGCACCTCCAAACTGCCCTCCCGACTTCCACACTTGCTCCTCTAACCCATTCTCCACATGGCAGGATATTTATGAATATGGGACAGAAATCCTCAGCTTTCCATTGCCATTTGGATGCAGATGACCTATAGGGGGTCCTTTGTGACATCCTCTCATCTCTGGAGCCTGCCCACCTCTCTTCTTCAACTTGGTGCCAATGTCCCCCTGGATGTTCCCCAAGGGGTTATGCCCTTACCAATCCCTCCCCCTGCATACCTGGTCTCCTCTGCCCTCTCTGCCAGCCAAACCAGCCTCTGTTGGCACCTGTAAATGAGGCCTCTGTTCCTTATTCCCTTCAGTTTTCCGTCCACTTCAGAACACTTTGCACAGCCCCTGGTGTGTTGTTCTTTTAAATTAAGTACATAGAACATAAAACTCCTCATCTTAACCATATATGAACTTATAATTCAGTCGTGTTAAGTACATTCTCGTTGTGCAACCAGTCTCCAGAAATCGTTTCATCTTGCAAAACTGAAACTTTGTACCCATTCAACAGAAACTCCCCTTCCCCTCTGTGCCAGTTCATTCTATTTTCTGTTTCTAGGAATTTGATTGCTTCAGGCCTCTCACATGAAGCAGTCATGCTTTTTTATGGCTGGTTTGTAGGATCATCTATACCAAGACCTGTGCCAAGATTTCCTTCCTGTTTAAGGCTGAATAATCTCCTCTTGTATGCATGGACCACATTTCGCTTCTCTATCCTTCTATCCATGGATACGTGGGTCGTGTCTACCTTTTGACTATTGTAAAAAATGCTGCTGGGAACATGGTTGTACCCGTATTTCTACAAGATCCCACTTTCAGTTGTTTTGATAATGTACAGAGTGAAATTGCTGCATCACCTGGTAATTTTGGTTTTACTCTCTTGTTTTCTATAGTAGCTGCTTCATTTTACATTTCCACAAACAATGCTCAAAAGTTCCAGTTTACCCACATTCCTCTTGCAAATACTTGTTATTTTTTTGTTTCTAGTTATAGTCATCCTAATGGGTATGAGGTGGCGTCTCATTGTGATTTTGAAATCATCATTTTCCTAATGAGTGTGATGTTGAGCTCCTTTTTGGCCATTTGTATGTCTTGGACAAATGTATATCCTAGTCCTTTGCCCATGTTTTAATCGGGTGTTGTCATTGTCATTATTGAGTTGTAGTTCTTTGGCCTCTGGGTTTCAAATAGATGAGAATTCGGCACCTGCTAAGCTTCATGAAGGCAGGGCCGTGCCCACCTTGTTCACGCCTCTTGCTCTTGGTCTAGTGGTTGATGAATCAAGTGTGTAGCTCTCAACAGTGAAGGAAAGAAAGGATGTATGAAGTCATACATTCCTTTTTGTTTCAAGGAAGATTCAAGGGCCTGGGCATATCTTTTGGAACCATAGTATTTGGAGTGAAGAGTGGTAGGAAACCCAGACTAGTTCATAAAATGGGTAAGCCAATGTCTTGTCAGTATTATTACACTGTCTGCACTGTGTTTGGTTGAGCGTAAGTCCCATTTTATCTAAAAATGCTGGTCTTTATGATAAAACATTACATGTTTAGTATTTTACTGTTTCAGAATATGATGCATGATCTTTCCTTGTAAAGCAAGTAGGAAAAATGTAATTCCATTTTCACAGATGGCAGAGCAGAAACGAGCACCTGAGTCTCTCTTCTCCCCTTCAGTGTCTTCTCCTGACCTTGGTGCCTGGTGCCCCTGCCAGCTCCCAGCCCCTTGCGTGGGTCAGTCACTTCATCATACAGTTGTCTGCCCTGCCAGCCTTCCTCTGCATCTCCTCTAGCCAGGCCCCTCTGTTCCTTGCTGGGTTGTGATGGCAGCGGCCTAACTGGTGTCTGTACCTCCAGGCGTATCACTCTTCATGGCTGCCAGAGTAAACTTTCTAAAACACAGATTTCATCATTTTCTGTTGAATTTGAATTTTCGATGTTTCCTTGTTGCCTGCAGGATAAAGTCCATACTTTATCCTGAAATTCCCACATGGCTCACAGACCTCATTACTCACCACCAGGACTACCCACTGCCCCCAGCCCTCTAGCCTCTGTCCTTAAACCCTCTGAAGATGCTGCTCCTCAGCCAAGGATCTGCACACCTGCCTCCTCTAGTTACTCCTGAGTTTCCATGTCCTCCCTCACCCTCATCTGTCACCTCACCTCCTTTGCTCGGCCCTCACTGCATCTGCTGCTTGTTTGCCTCCGATCTGTGCGGTGGTTGTACATTTTTCTGTCATATCCTCACTAGTCTGTGGACTCTGAAGTCAGAGGCAGTGCCTTTCTCTCCATTTTATCAGTTAGCCAGGCCTCTCACAGAGTGGACACGGGGGTGGGGGGGGTGAGGAAAAAGGAAAGTTTTTTTGATTTCAAAGTTCATGTGCTTGCTGTCTTGCCACCTGTCATCTCCCCATCCCATCACCCCTCACCCCTACTCCCCCATCACACCCTCCCACAGTGTGGTAGAGGTGCTGGGCTGACTCTCAGAGTGACCCAGTCTGTTCTGTGTGGTTCGGCTCTGAGACTCACTGACCCTGGCCAGTGCATCAGCAAAGAGAGATGACTCATGTGTGTGACTCAGGACGATGGCGGTGGGAAGGGCAGTCCTGTGTCTGCATGGGGAGGAGGCTGCAGAACAGCAGGGAGCTGGCTGCGTCAGGAACTCTGGCAGCCCCTCAGCCCACAAATGGAATGAGGGCATCTATCGTCTCCTGTCCTTGAAGAAAGAGGCTGCCATGGCAGAGCATTACAAACCTATAGCAGGGATTCTGCTTAATTTATTACTACTAAATAATATTTCCATAAACAACCACTTACTCCACGCTCACCATGGCTATAGGCACTGTGATAAGCATCTTCTATACAAATTAGCTCTCTTAATCTTCACAATAACCCAATAATAACAAAAATGGTAGCAAATATGTATAGAGCGCTTACTAGTGCCAGATACTGTTCTAGGCACTGCATTTATTAAGTCATCTAATTCTCATAATCATTCGACAGTGCATTTTACGGTTAGGGGAAGAAGACACCAAAAGTTTACACGTAGAGTGTCCCAAAGTCACATGGGAACTAAATGACAGAACTCGATACAAACTCTGGCTTCTGAGTCCACACCATTAACCCCCATGCTATCATCCCATTTTACAGGGAGGAAACTGCAGCTCAGAGAAGTTGATCACTTGCCTGTGCTCACACAGCAAGGGAGTGGTGGAGAGTGGGTGTCTCCAGTGCCTGGCTCCTAACCACTGTGCTCTTCTCCCCAGATTTGGGAGATGGAACCATTGGGATATGTGGTGTGTTTGGTTTTCTTGGCACTTCCTTTGGGCCAGGTCCAGAGGTTGAGGGGATTCTCAGGCAAAATTTCTTTCTTCTGAGTGTAGGGTTGCAGCAGAAAGGAAGCACTTGATGCACATTCTCCTTCAGGTCTCTTCAGTTAGGGTCTCAAAGCATCTCCACGCCGCAGGATGCTGATGTGGCTCTGGTTACCCCCACAGACAGCGAGACCATGCACTACCACTACGGCCCGAAGGACCTGGTCACGATCTTGTTCTACATCTTCATCACTATCATCTTGCACGCTGTGGTTCAGGAGTACATTTTAGATGTAAGTGACGTGTCTGGAGTATGAGGTCCAAGCCTGGGGAGGTGCTGTGCATTGGAGGAGCTCGCTTTGGGGGGGATATGCAACCCTGAACCCAGTTTCCCCTTATTTACATGCCCTGGTGGGTCTTATTGATTGGACTTACCTGTCCCCACTTATAGCCTTTACTCAGCGTTTGGGGCACCAGTATTATGCGGGGAGAGAGCTGCCTGAAATGTGACAGGGCTGCGGCCGTCTGGTCTGTGGGATGTTTTGTTTTCTTTTCACATTACTCTTCCGCCTCTCACAATGCCTGCTGTAAACTAAGCGCTGTACACACACAGTAGGCTTACACTACACCACTTCAAACTTCAGCCCTTTCAAGGGGAGGAAACAGGAAATCGAGACCTGCCTGTTGCCAAGACAAACATTTTAATAAGAGGGATTCTTTCTGTTCTTTAGAAAATCAGCAAACGGCTTCATCTCTCCAAGGTCAAACACAATAAGTTCAACGAGTCTGGACAGCTGGTCGTCTTTCATCTCAGCTCGGTGATATGGTGCTTCTACGTGGTGGTGACGGTGAGTGGGCCTGGGGCTGTGAAGGGCGAGCCTGGACGGCCAGGCAGTGTCACTGTCCTGGGGCTGCTACTGAATTGACTGGGAAGGGCTTAGTGGGGGAGAAAAAGCATAAAGAGCACGAGGGAACCTTGGGGCACTTTCTTAGAGCTGAAACTATTTTTGCATCCCCATGGTATCGCGGTGAGAGAGAGAGGCCAAATGATATGATACGATGCCAGTTTATGGCTAGAGAGAGTCATTTTTGTCCAAATATAAACACTTGGCGTAGTTATTATGCAGTGTGACAGTAATGATACCACATGTTGACATAGCACTGTGTCAGCTTCTAGGCCTTCTACAAATACTAGCCTGTCAGATGAATTTTATGTTTGTTTTGGTACCCGTGTTGTAGATTGAAGAACCCCAACTTCTTCTTTTGCATGTGTCCGAGGTCATGTGGTTTGGAGGTAGCTAGGATGGGGCTTGGGTTTGGGGGCCTGGTTCCAAGTCTAGGGTGCTTTCTTTTTTACTACATTGGCCTCCTGCCAGCAAGGCCAGCATCACCTTGTCCCCACACCAGATCCCGTGAGCCCGGGCCGTTCCCACAAACGTCTAGAGGAGCAGGAATTTATCTAGCTCCCCGTTCTACACAATAGGACTCTTATTTCAAGCAACCTTTGATAGAATAAAATTCCCTGCTACAGAGAAATGTTAGTCCTTTGGGGTTCACCGTAACACAGCCTGGTCTGTCATGCTAGAAAGTGTTTAATTAGCAACCCCTCCCTCCCCCGCCCCGACCCTGTCTATAACCTGGTCTCTTTCTCATGAGCTAGAATTATCTTATGAGAAGCCCAGACCTGGAGCTTGAAAAATCCTGTGGCCTTTAAGAAATCTCTTTCCCTGCCTTCCACTGACCCCTTACCCCCTTCTTCGTTCTTTCTTCAGCAACAGTGATGACATTCACCTCCTAAGGAACTCTGTCTCCAGAGCTGAAGGCGAAATGCATATTCTCAAAACAGGCACCTGCATGTCCTTTTGTACATTGCTTTCATTTCTGTTACGTTTCATCAAGAGCAGCTTTCCTAAACAGAACACGAGGGATTTTAAAAGAAGTCTGAGACTTGTGTCCTCTGACGCTGGGCTGCCATCTTGCTCTGTCTGGGGCGGAGGGATGTGCACTTCCAAGTGTCTGTGTCGTGGCACCCCCCTTTTTGTGCAGTGTGCGTCCTGGCCCAGGGAAGCTGAGATACTGCTGGACTGCAGCCTCCCCCAGCCCTCTTGGGTCATGTTGCCTCGGGACACCATGAACTGCTTTGAGGCAGCAAAGCCTCAGGGCACCCAGACCTTTATCTGAAAACCATTGCCTCATCTCTGAATCACTTTTACCCTTTCTACCCCCAGACATTCCACCCCAGCTGGGACACATTTAGACCAGATTTGGAGGCCAACATCCAGCAGTTCACACCCTTCCAGAGTGTGAAGTGCTGAGCTGCTCTGTCTGTGCTGCTCTCAGTTCTACAAGGGCCTGAGATGATGAAGCACGTTAGTTTGGGAACATGTCACACTCTTTGGGGGAAGCTCATAACAGGCTTTGATTATGGAGAGAGCCATTCCTCACTCAACAGAAATAGGAAATGGAGGCTTAGGGGATCCTGGGAAGCCCCAGTGACCCCAACTCCCGGTCCTCACCTACTGCATGTGGAAAGACAGTATTGAAGGAGAAGACAAACTAATCTGCTGCAGTATAACCATTTTTTTCTGTTATGCACATTTTTAAATTACATTTTTTTTTATTTTTGTGTAGAACTGAGATGTAGTCCAGAGGTGTGGGGGGTGAGAGGATTCACCAAAGCAGAGTGGGGAGCAGAACAGGCAGATCTACTGAAATACACTGTTAAGGGGAGCAGCGGGCGGGATAGGAGAGGTTTGCTCCTGTCTAACCATATTTGGGTTAGCTCCCTGGCCAGGGATCGAACTCAGGCTACAGTGGTGATAGCATTGAAACTTAACCCCTAAGCCACCTGGGAGGCCCTATGAAGCACATTCTTCTTGATTGATTCTTCTGTCTTTTACCCTCCACAGTCAGCTTGCAAGCAGGTCCTGCAAACTCCACCTCCACAGCACACTGGGGTTGTTGGCTGCTTTCTGCTTACACCCCCATGTCCAGTCCAGCGGCTCTTTCCAGGGCAGAATTTCCCCCAGGGGACATGTGATAATGTGCTACTGGCATCTCATGGGTATAGACAAGGGACGCTGCCCACTATTCTGCAATACACAGAACAGTCCCCACAACAAAGAATTACAGGTGCTGCCCACTGTTAGAAGGTAGAGCTTTGGTGTGATTTGATAGGTAATATTCAGGGGGTCTGGGAACACTGTTACCTAGTTCATTTATATGGAATAATTTTTTTTTTTTTTTTTATAGAGGCATGTTATTTATTTATTTATTTGTTTGTTCGTTTGTTTATACATGCACTGGGTACAGTCAGAAGCGCGGGAGGGTGAGAGAATTCACCAGAGCCAGAGCGGGGTGCAGAGCAGGCAGAAGGACCGAAGTACACTGCTGAGGGGAGCAGCGGGCGGCAGGAGAGGTCTGCGCGCCATGTGGGACCCTCCTCCGGTGGCTGGGGAGCAGCCGGGGATCGAACCAGCACCGCAGAGATCGCGGGCAGCTTCGCAACCCAGCGCTCAACCGCTGCGCCACCAGGGAGGCCCTGGAATAATTTTTTTGAATGTTCAAAGACCCACAGGTAGCCAAAGAGGATCACCTTACTTTTGGATAAGGGGGACACCTGTTTTCAACCCCAGATGTCAGTAGTGCCAAGGTTGAGGATCCCTGATCTGCAGTCCTCACCACTGCCTTCTCTTACCTGGATCACTGCATATCTTCTTTCTAGAAGGAGAATGTTTTCACTTTTTTTTTTTTTTAAATATTTATTTACTTATACAAGAATGGGGTACAGGCTGATCTTTTTTGATGTAAACTAAATCATGCATACCCATTTCTCAGCACCATTGCCACTTAGAGTGTAATTTTTTTTTTTTCCTCTCTCACTCCTGGGATCTGGGCCTGGCCCACCTTGTGCCTCTCTCCCTCACCCAGCCCCATGTTCTCCCCTCTGCTACTCTGGCTCCCCTCCCTCCTGGCCTTTGCTCAGGTGCTCCATCCCCTGACAGCCCCTGTCCAACCCTTCTTGCCATCCAAGAAACCACCTAAATGGTTACCCCCTCAGGGAAATTCCACAACCCTCCCCCCAATTTGCATTTTATATCCTGTACCCCTTACCACAGTGTTTTTCTTACATGTTTATATTCTCAACTGTTTGTCTCCCTCAGGAGGCCTTGAGCTGCTTGAGAGCAGGTCTGTGCTCCCTGCAGCCCCTGCAGTTCCCGCCCGGCAACATCGTCAGTGCTTGCTAGATTTGGCTGTGAGAATGAAGACCTGCAAATGTCACTTTTCTCTCCAGCCTTCAACAATTTTTAAAATAATGAATAGTCTCATAAACACCATAGATGCTTTTTTTTTTTAGTGAGCAATACATAAAAGTTGGAAAAGAAAGTCAAAGTGAATCCTTCTCCCCAGAAAGAACCAATCTTGTTTTGGTGTTTGATTCAGGCCATTCTCCCTACCTTTATACAGGAAGAGTGATGGCAGTGTAGCTGAGCCAACCAGTAACTGTAAGAATGTCAGCTGCCTTCTTTTAGTCTCTCTTGAACTGCTAGTCCTTGGTCCAGAACACCCCGCTGAGGAAAGCTGGTAGGTGGGCAGTTGGTCTCCCTTCCTAACTTCCTAGGGTATCCCACTTTGTATTTTACTTTTTATTTTTTTCTAAAGATTTATTTACTTATGCATGCAAGACCTGGGGTACAGACCAGAGGTGGGGGGGGGGCGGTGAGAGGATTCACCAGAGACCGAGTGGAGAACAGAGCAGCCAGATTGACCGAAGTATACTGCTGAGTCAGGAGAGGTCTGCTGCACCGTGTGGGTAGCTCTCTTGGCTGGCCCGGAATCGAACTGGTGCTACACAGGCTGCAGATTGCTTCATAGGTTGCGTCTTAACCCCTTGCGCCAGAAGGGAGGCCCCTCCACTTCATATTTTAAAACCTGATGTCCTGTGCTCAGGGAGAACGTGGTGAGGGAATACTGTTGATACTGGTGCCTGGGTCAGGACTGATTTCTACTAACCCATCACTTAGAGCAGATTTTTCATATCTTTAGTTCCTAAAAGGCAAATGATACAGGTTTCTTTGAAATCTAGGTAGCAACTGTCTGTTCTGACTGGTTTCTGCCGTCTCTGTGGTTCTTTCTGTTCACAAGGAGAGGGAAGACTGCTGAGGGAACAGGAGGGGTGTCCTAGCTTGCTCAGGCCTTGCTTAGCTCAGAAAGAACCAGAAGCGAACAGAGGCTATCAAAAGCTCCCAGACCCTCTGCCAGTGTCTGGGGGCGGGTGGGATTTGGATGGGTGACAGATGCTTGCTCTGCCTCCTCCCCCAGCCTCCTGTCATCTCAGATACTTGGTGTGCCTGGATTCTGAGGGTACCCACAGCCCCAGGCCTCCCTCAGGCAGCTGCTGGCTCAAGGTCTGGAAAAGGCAGTGAGTCATTTTCCTCTGGCTCCCCCGCTCCCGCCCTTCACCTCCCTGCACAGTCCCCGTGGACTGGACCTTCACAAGCAGGCAAGATTTTTCAGGGGAGTGTTCTTTGCTTGTTGGCTTCATAGTTCCGTCCCCTTTGTCTCCTAAGTAAAGAGGCCAGACCGAGGAGGGTTCCTGTGTACAATCACATGCTCATCCGGGCTTTAGATTTCTCTCAGTGCTGCTTCTCTTCACCAGTCCACTTTCTTTTTTTGGGCAGAAATTCCTCTCTCACCTCACTCTCTGAGGTGCATTTTCCTCCTAAGATACATTGCTGCTTCCTCCAGGAAGGAGTTTCCTCACATTTCCGGTTTCTCTGGAATGAGCTGGAGAGTGAAGACCCTCTGTGCTGGCCCCAGGTTCTGATGGAGCAGGATAGTGGATGACAGAGACGGGTGGCAGTGATGTGGGGGAGGAGAGCTCTGCTCCCAGCCCCCAGACACTGCAGAACCTTCTTCACTGCCTCTGTGTCCATGGTCTTGACACAAAACCAGAAATGAGGCCATGGGAGTTTTAGGTGCACCCTTTCCCTCAGACCTGAGTGCTATGTTTACACTATGCTTATGTGTCTGATGGCAGTCAGCTAAGTCATTGTACTAATGAGACCCCAGGATGTGGTTTGGGGGGGTTTGGGACCAGATGGGAAATGTCCAAGGGCATCTAGTGCCTCCAGAATGAGAGGATGAGCCCTCACTTGGTAATACTGGTGGCAGTAACTGAGAGTGCTTCTCCTTCACCCCCGTGGCCTCTTCCTCCTGAGCACTGCTGAGTCCTGCCCTTTGTCCCAGGGTGAACATTGGAGGTTCTCTGTCTTCTGGTTGAACCTGCCAGTTCCATTTATTTTCCTGACTTCCTGAAGCAACCTGGCCTGAGGTTATTGGACTAGGAAGTCAGTCCCCTAGCTGAGGTTTTAGCTGTGCTGCTGAAGAGCCATTTCATTTCGGGAAATCCCTCCTGTTGGTTCGCTCATTTCCCTATTTCTAAAATGATGTTGTACTAATCTAATCATCTCCGTCTTCTCTGAGTGATACCTCAGAGCCCCCTTTTTTTTCCCTTCAGAAGAGAGAATTTACCTATACCACCATTACTCATTAGTTCAGCCAACAAATTTGTATTGGACTCTTGCAGTGTCAGCCAACTGTTGCTTGTGGTGGGTTGTTTCTTGTGTGGTGTGTCATCCTGTGTTGTGAGCTCATCCCAGCAAGCGTTTCCGTGAGAACCCTGTGCATCCTCGTGAGTTCCAATGGTATCAGCAACTACAAAACTAATAATGATTTCTGAGCTTGATAGTGCCTGGACCATACAGGTGGTATAAATGTGAATTCCAAACCCATGTGAAAGCTAACCTGAGGATATGCATTTTCAGGGGGTAATATTTTGGTTTCATCCTGGGTCTAGGTGAGCAGACAGCTTCACTCCCTGCTGGTGGGCAAGCTCTCTCTAGCCTACCCTTCTCTGCCTGGTTTTGTGCAGGGATCTCAGGTTCCACATCTCCAGGCTTGCCCTGGACACGAAAACCCTGGACCACAGCTTCAACTTACTGTGCTGGCTTTCAGTTCCCTATGCCTTTGGTTTTCCCTGTCTTATTGTGAGCTCAGCTTTGCCTTTCAGTGGTATTTGTTAGATATTATACAGCATTTCTAAAAGTTTTGTGATGGGAGGGTTTCCAGGTTGCCTCCCCCATTCTATGGAGGCACTGGGCTAGTTGCTAGAACTGTAAAGAAAGGTACAAAAAGACTCCAGTGAGAAGTAATGGAGGCAGCTGGCAATAATGAAGAGGCATGAGAACTGTCATACTTATGAGGCCTATGGGTGATGCGGTGGGGTCATGCCATTCTTTTTATTCATGGTGTCGTAAAATGCCAAACTAGGGTTTTAGTTTTTCCAGTGGATAGTGAGTCTAGAGCTCATTTGCTTATTCATTCCACAAGCATTTCCTGAGTGCCTACATGCCAGTCAAATACTAGACACTGTCCCATAAATGATCACAGTTACTTCTAACAATAACTCTGGGAGGGTATTTTTGTCCTCCTTTTACAGATAGCCAACTGATGTTTGTGGAGACCGACTTGCTCAGAAGCTGTAGCTAGAAAATGTCAGACCCATATTCAGACATGATCTTCTGAGTCTAGAGCAGAGCTGTTTGGACTGGTGGTCCCTTACACAGAGGCCTTCCATTCCATGTCTGCCATTCCTTCCTCCTGCTGGCAGCTGGGGACTGGGTGTGTTCCTGACCCTGAACCTGCCTGGGGCCTCATGGGTCTCAAATCTCTGCCTCTACAAGCTGTCTCTTCTTGCCCACTACAGGAAGGATATTTAACAAACCCAAGAAGCCTCTGGGAAGATTACCCGCACGTGTACTTCCCGTGAGTATTCCTAGGACTTGCTCCCCAGGGAGGAATAAGCTGGTCTACTCATCCCTTCAGCCCTGAATGACTGGGGACACATCCCGCACCCCTCACCCCCAAGATTACTGTGGAAGACAGACTGCTCTGGGAACTGCTTCTTCCCAGGCTTGACTGAAGGATCCCAAGATGTCATCTCTCTAGCCCTTATCCCAGAAAGAGTGTCTCTGTCCATTCATGCTGATGTAACAGAACTCCACACACTAGGTGACTTAGAAGTAACAGGAAGGTATTGCTCACAGTTCTGGAGGCTGGAAGGCCAAGATCAAGGAGCCAGCAGTCTCAGTGTCCGGTGAGAGCCCCCTTCCTGAGCATAGATGGCCGCCTTCCCGCTGTGCCTCACGTGGCCAAGTGGAGTGGGAGCTCGCTACGGTCTCTTTTCTAAGGCAAGGCCCCACCTTCTGATCCCATCACATGAGGGGTTAGGATTTCAGCATACGAGTTTTGAGGGCACACGAACTTTAGTCTGTAGAAGGTACCTAAGCCACACGAGCCAGCTGCAGAAGGCGGACATCCCCACAAATGGACTTTGTGCCTTCGTGGTGATCCCCTCACATTGTGGCACTCCCTCCCTTCTGACCTTCCATGGCTGATGCTCCGTCCAAGGCTGCATCTCCTCCTCTTGCTCTGGATGAGACACCAGGAGGGCAGCAGCGGGGCCTGTCTCCCGCAGGATACTGCTCTTTGCCTTAACTGAGACCCTAGAACAGCAGCAGCTAAGGCCTGAATTATAGCTGAGTTAGAGCCTGCCTTTGCTGCTCTGCAGATTCAGCACATCACATCCCCATTGTCCCCAGGGACACCGCTCTAGAATTAGCTCCCTCAGCCTTCCCATCTCCAGGCTGAAGAACCCTCCTCCAACATCCTCGTGTCATCACTTTTGTTTCTTCCATGAACTTCCAGTGGTTTTGTCTGTGTAGCAGGGTCCCTAGACTGGGGTGTGGTGCCTGCCGGCCTCTCCCGGCCCCTGGGCCAGCTCCTCAGACAGCCTTGGCCTTTGCCTCTCCCTCCGCTTGGCAAGCACCCACATGAGCTGTCCCCACAGGGACATTTTTCTTCACCCCTCCTGTGTGACTCAATCCCTTGCCTCCAGCTTCCAGGTGAAGTTTTTCTACCTGTGCCAGCTGGCCTATTGGCTGCACGCACTTCCTGAGCTATACTTCCAGAAGGTACGGAAGGTGAGTACTCCCTCCCATGTTGGAGGCTACTGGTCTTCCACTCCTTCCTGCTTTTCCCAGCCTTCCGCTGCCCTTCCGCTGGAAGCACAGAACCATGGGTGGGGGTGGCGTGTGTGGGCGGGTGGAGTACTGTGCTGGGTCAGCCCCTGCAGAAGCCCCCAGCAAGGCCTCCCTGAGAGCTGCCACTGCATCGGCCTTGCTGCCTCTCATGCGGAACGTGTGGCTTTGAGGGAAATCTGACTGTCATATCCTGGATTTCACATGGAGAAGTTTTTGCCTTTTCCACAGTTTTGTGATTTGTTTTTTAATGGTTTGCCTCCAAATTATTTCCAAAAGTCCTGTTCCCCAATACCTGTCTTTCTTTCTCAACCCAAACTTGCCCTCTGACCATGGTCCCAAAGCTGCTGCCTCGCCCACAGGCTTCTCAGCAGCCTCTGGAGTGAGCTGGGACCCTCTGTGTTCAGGTGGTCAGTGCTGCACTGTGCAGGGGATGGTGGCCCAGACCTCCCCTGCCCTACCACTAGCTCTCTTCCTACACCTTTGTTTCCCTAGGGAGTGATCACATTCACTGTCTGCTTCTCTGGTTTGCAGGAGGAAATTCCTCGCCAGCTCCAGTACATCTGCCTGTACCTGGTCCACATAGCTGGAGCATACCTCTTAAAGTGAGTAAGACCCCCAGCCAGCCAGGTTTCCCTACCCCTTTTGCCCAGTAATGTCTGCTCAAATTCTTTCAATTAGTGTGCATTTTTTAGACACCTTCTATGCGCTCAGTCTCGTGCTAAGACCTGGAAATGCAAAGATGGCTAGTGGAAGATTCCTTTACCATTAGTGGTTCATTATGAGCCTTGTAGGAGGGACAGTTGGGCACATAATAGGGGCACAGGTGAGTGTGATAAGCACTACACTACAGTGCGTGTCATCTACCACGGGGGCCTGATGACTATGTCAACCCAAGACAGAGCCAGGAGCCTTCCGAGGGATGTTGGCTTTGCAGATTGAAGGCAGCTGGAAGCTGCCTCCTGCCTCAGGGTGGCCATTGGTGTGACACTGCCAGAGATCATGGCTCTGGGATCCCCTTTGCTTTGATTTGTAATGAAATATAAAGTAGTTTGCTGCGTGGCTGTTCAGAAGTCAAAAGCATTGCTGTTGTGTGGCCTGGAGTGTCTCTTGTATTAAAAGGATCAGACTGATGAATAGGAATGTCTTTGCTAATTTAGATTTCTTGAGCTTTACCTGTGTGCTACAGAATACCCTGTGCGTTCTCTAGAATGGCATTTTGAGAACTTGCAATGTGTAGTTGGCCCTTGAACAACGTGGGCTTACTCTGCATCAGATCACTTTTATGCGGAATTTTTCCTATTTGCAAGTCCTGCATTTCCAGTCAACCAACTGAATGTCAGATGGGTGACACCACTGATGCAGGACAGAGGTCTGACTGTAAGTTATTTGTGAATCTTCCAACCGCCATGTTGTTGACGGGACATAGCCTAACTTTCTGCCAGTGTACCTGGAGGTCCAGAAAACCTCTACCCCCTGGGTCCCCACGGCTGGCATCCTGTGAAAATAAGCGCCTTGGCTTGTGGGTCAGGAGGAAGGTGGCTCTCAGGTCTGCTGTCCTGTGTCTGAAGATCTAAAGCAGGGTCCCCTACTGGGTGGGTCTTAGAGGAGCAGAGACTGAAAGGTGGGGCCAGCGCTGTTTTTGTGTCATGGGTCTGAGGAAGCCAGTCTGTGCTGCCACCCCAGCTGTGTGTGAGGGGTGTGCAGGCCGTGTGGGAGCACTTCCTGCTCTCAGCTCCCTGATGCCACATCGCTTCTTCCTCTTCATACCTGAACGGCTGAGGTACCCCGTGATCCACCTTCTGCACCTCTGACATGTCCCAGGGAAGATGATGGGCAAGTGTCTGACCCTGTTTGGGCTGACTCCTGTGAGTTCTTGTCTTGGAGTGAGAGTAGAGCTGAGAGGACAGGGAATAATGGATCTCCTGCAAATCACATCCTCCTTATTCCCAGCCAGGCTGACACCTTCTCCAGGTACAGCCATCTCTGCTCATTTAGGGGGCACTGCCTCCTTTCCCCCTGTCCTTCTGGCTTTCAGAAGTGAGTAGGGAAAGGAGAGACCCTTGGCTGTAGGGTTTCCTGAAAGAGACAGACTTGAAATGCTGAGTGCTTCAGAGTCTCTTGTGGGGGAGAGCTGAGCTTTCGGAAGCCGTCACTCACTGATAGCACACCCAAGTCCTCCCCTGCGCCGGGCCTGCTCTCCATTCTAGTAAAGAGGCAGCTGGAAACGAGGAAATACATGAATGGTTTCCCACAGTGGTAAGCGCAGTGAAGAAAATAAAGCAGGGCAATGTGACGGAGCCACCTGCCCCCTTAGTACCTTTGACATGGTGAGGGGAAGCTTTTCTGGGGAGGTGATTCACTTTGAGCCATGAATGACGAGAGTCAGGCACGTGGACAGCCATGCAGCAGGGGACCAGGGGGTGCAAAGTTGGTGGCATAAAGCACAGCGTGGCTGGAGCATAGAAAAGGAGATTTGAGATGAGGTCATAGATAGAATCACGTCAGACTTTCTAGACCACGTAAAGACATCGGGTGGTTTTCCTTTAGTCTCTTGGCCATTCTTAGGATTCAGTGACCATCCTGATTGATTGTGCACTTCTTCTGTCTCATTGGGTGGAATCAGCCAGATCGTTATGTATCCTCATAGTCTGTGGGGGTGCTCTCCCATTATCTGATTGACTTTCTGAGGTGCAGTGTGTTTTACTGGCTCTAATTTTCACTCTGCAGTCTTTTCACATTTGTTTGAACCACAGCTGACTATCTGCAGGAAACTGCGTAAGAAAGCCAGTAGCAGCTTCATGATGAATTAACCAGAGACATCTGAGTGGGCGCTCATGTTTTTAAGAAGTTGGCTCATTAGCACATATTTTTTACGTTATGTTGAGTTTTGTTTCCTCGCCTACCTTTTGACTGTGAAGGCTTAAATGATGAACATCAGACAGTGGGGATCCTTTGTATCTCCCCTTGCAAACGGAGCCCCCCTTAGCAACCTGTTCAGAGCACCTTTTATGTGCTTTGTCCAAGACCAGGAGCTGAATGCAAAGTGACAAGTGCTGTGAAGAGCATAAGCCAGCTTCTCTGTGGGAGCCGGCAGCCATATTCTCAATTCTCTGACCCAGACACAAGGCCAGGGGTAGTACTGGGGGAAATTCTTAAAGGTGGGACTGTGGAACTAAAGCTAAAGGGATGAGGCAGGGCCAGCAGTGGTAAGCAGAGCCTGGCTTGCTGCCCCTGTGGCCTCTGTTCTCATCGCATGTTGAGGGGACTGTGAGGCCTATCTGCTTCTCCCCAGCCTCAGCCGCCTGGGCCTGATCTTGCTGCTGCTGCAGTACTCCACCGAATTCCTCTTCCACATGGCGCGGCTCTTCTACTTTGCAGACGAGAACAATGAGAAGCTGTAAGTGGTCCGCTAGGAGGCAGGGGCCTCCCATGAGGCCTGGCTGGTGGGAAGGTCCTGCCCTGGGTGGAACTGTCCCTTCCCTGTATGTGTCACCTCTGGGTTATTTTTTTTCCTGGAGCATCTTATTCTAGCTATCTCGGCCCTCAAGCTGAGGGATCTCAGCCCTCAAGCACATTGCTCAGCTATTCTGGAGTCCTCTTGTCACTTGGGGTCACTTCTGGAGAAGTGAATGAAGCTCCCCTCAAGGATGCTACAGGCTGATGTCCCCTTCTACACCCATGAGCAGGTTTAGTGCCTGGGCTGCTGTGTTTGGGGTCACCCGTCTCTTCATTCTCACCCTCGCTGTGTTGGCCATCGGCTTTGGACTGGCTCGCATGGAAAACCAGGCCTTTGACCCGGAGAAAGGGAATTTCAACACCTTGCTTTGCAGGTGAGTGGGACAGAAGTCAGCCTGGGCTGACAAATCAGGGCTCCCTGAGTGCTGCAAGGCATCCCCTGAGTTTGATATAGTTCATGCAGGAGGTTGGGAGGCAGCAGACCCCAATCTCCCACACTCTGATATTTAGCTGGAAATCTCTGAAAGTCAGACCTGATGGGGAGGAGATAGCAGTCTTCTGTTTCCATTAAAATCATCTTTACTTGCTGGGCCTGGTGGCGCAGACTGCTGTTGGATCTCAGTCTGGATGGGAATCCCATCCCACACTGAGCTTTACTTCTTAGCTTCTAACTGATGTCACAGCCACATTTGGTTTACAGCCGTGTTCTCAACAGCTTGACCAGTGTCCTCCTATCACAGCAAGAGAGCAGCAAGGAAGCCATTATGTTTCCTCAAGACCCCTGGGCCTGGGCGGGTGTGTGATTTGTTCAACTTTTACCACATACTAGGTCAGAAGCCACAATACTAGAATAATTTCCACTACACCCTAATTCAACTCATTTGAATTCTTCCACCATGAATGAGGTTACTTGAGCTGTGTTCTGTGCTGTGGGTATGAGACAGGCCAGGCCTGGGGGCAGCTGGCTGTGGGGCTGGGTGGGCATCCGTCACTTCCCCCCCATCTCTCGGGCACTGTCTCCACCTCTGAAGAATGCCAGAGCAGGGGCTGCACTGAACCGGGAGCTCTTCCTTGCAGTGGTGGCAGGCTGGGGGTGGGCAGTGCAGGGGCTCAGGGGCCGTGGGAGCTGCAGGGTTCCTGAGCTCACCTCCTCCACCACCCCAGGACTGTGGGCCCCAGCCCACCCTTAGCCCTCCGTCTGCCCCTCTACAGGCTCTGTGTATTGCTGCTGGTGTGTGCCGCCCAGGCCTGGCTCATGTGGCGCTTCATCCACTCCCAGCTGCGGCACTGGCGAGAATACTGGAACGAGCAGAGTGCCAAGCGGAGAGTCCAAGTTGCCCCCCGACTACCAGCCAGGCTCATCAAGAGGGAATCCAGTGAGTGCCAGGGCCTGCGGCAGGTAGTGGGTGCAGTGTGGATGGGGGAGGCCCTGGCTTCTTGGGCTCTACCCAGACGAGTCTTACAGCTTACCCTGGGCCTGGGGCTCCTTGAATCCCAACAAAGCCTGACTGGCATGTGACTGGGCGTGGGTGGAACTGGCTCTAACTAGGTGGGGTGCCCTCTTGGCCACAGTGGGGTGGGGCAGCAGCTCTGGCAGGAAGCATGTCCACAGAATGGTTTCTGGACCCCAGCCAGGTTTGCTGCCTGTTCCCTATACGGCACAGTGGCTCTGTCCTTACCTGCCCCCATACTCTGCATCTCAGTTCCTGGTGCCTCCTCTGTCTTCAGGAATGACTCAGGGTGACACAGTGCCAGGTGGGCACCAGGGGTGGGACACCCATTTCTTTGGCCTCTGCCACATATTCTAGTAACCACCCACCCACCGCCAGGTCTTGGGGCACTGCCAGCCTTATGCTTTCTATCCAGCCTGAGGGCCTGTCTACTCCAGGATCTGCTTTCTGACTCACCTGCCTTTCTCCAGGCGTGGCCTGCTTGGCAAGGGCTCCTGCCTATTTGAACCAGACACGTGCGCAGCTGGGTGTGACACACAGTGAGGCCTGGCTGGGGGTGTGGGAGGCAGTAGTTAGACAGGCCTCTGTGATTTTGAGCAAGAACATGGAGATGTTTTTGACAACAGAGGAAAGACAGGACCATCTTTTTACCAGGCATCTGAGTAAGGCCTGTTCCATTGCCTGCCTTCTTCCTCCCGTTCTCTCTTTCCTGAGAATATCTGAAGTGACCGGTGCACCAGGAGGCAGGCCATGAGAGAAACTGAGGACACCACAGGCAGCATCCAAGTGATTATAGCCAGGATCTGGCTCAGCCTCAGCCTGGGCGGGCAGGCTTTTGCCTGTTCCTGGGTTGCCGTGTATCATCCCAGCTCCCTCCTGCCAAAGACAGTCAGAGATCAACTACCTCAAGCTGAGCCCTGGAAGCTGCTGCTGGCGAGAGCAGGGCTCCCCGAGCTGCCTGCTGGCATCCGCATGCTGTGGGAGCCACAATGCGTCCCCTGGGCTTGGCGTGTGTACAGTGGCCACGGCACAGGCTTACCCAGGCCCTACCTTCCCCTCTGCCACTCCAGCTCCAGAAGAAACACCATGTCTGTCTGTCTCCCTTCACTTCCTAGGTTACCATGAAAATGGAGTGGTGAAAGCAGAGAATGGAACCTCCCCACGGACTAAGAAACTCAAGTCTCCTTAAGGCCAAAGTGCTGAGAACAGGAATCCTCTCATGGGCACCCAGCAGGGAGTCTGGGACCCCCGGCTTCCATCACTGCCTCCCCCTTCCTGCTCAAGATGCTCCATCTCAAACAGCAGAAACCTGTCTTTGGATGGGCTTTTCCTCTTTCTAGCTTCCTGACTTTCTTTTCTTATTCTTCCATAAACCATTCTCAATAAAACCAAAAATCTTCCTCTTTCTCTCCCTTCAGCCACCTCATGTCCTCACCTCTGCTGAGTTGGGTTTTCTCGAAGCCCAGGTACTCATGGTTATTCTGCTGGCCTTCTCTTTCTCTTCTTCACAGCTGCTTTTTCCTCTTTTTCACTTCTTAGTTTTACCTTATTGTGCAATTTTTCTGTGTCTGAATTCTACAACGAGAGGGAGCTAAAATCGCAGTCCTGGCCATCTAACACCCGGTGTCAATCCCCAGGACCTGTCAAAGTCTGGAAGCCTGGTGCCAAGGAGCCTCTCTTGGGGCCATAGCAGGCCCCTCGGTGGTCAAGAAGAGGAAAGACTGGTCCCCTTGGATCATAATCTCCTAGGTGCTGATTAACTGACGAGACGTATGAACCGATTCTGCCTGCACCATCTTGAGGCCCAGTGGTGCCGCTGCTAGTGTAAATCCCCACGCAATTGGCTTTGGGACATGACGACTCGGCCCAGAAGGATGGCATTAACTGTGTGGGGGCCCATGACTCGGGAGCTAGCCAGTGGCTGGTCCAGGCTTGGAAATCAGCCCGCTCTCACTCTGTTGGGGATGCGCTGATGGAGAACCAGTCCTCCCATTTTCTGGAGCAGGAGCAAAGTGTACTGAGCAGCGGGCTCTTCTAGAAAGGTAACATGGTGGAAATGATGGAGGAGTTGACCTAGGCCTTTCTTCAGCACCCCCAACTGCAGTTGCTTTTTTGACCATTCACCGGCATTCAAAACCAAATCAAACTGCAGTTAACAAACCAGCCAGGGATGTGCTGGTCCTAGACGCAGACCCTGCCAGCCCTTCCTGGCCCAGCCTCATGACCTGACTTCCTCTCTCGCTGCAGGAATACTAGGCTTCCCCTTCTCAACACCCCCTCCAGGTCCCCTCTCCCCAGGGAGGGTTACCTGGGCCACTTGGTTCTGGCATCACTGCTGAGTGTTCTTTGGAATTGTTGTTGTCATCTGCTAAGATCGCTGAGCACATCTAGAGCCTTTTAGATCGTTCAAAGCTAGGGCTGACTCAGAGTCATGCTGTGGGTTCCCTGAGGAGATAGTTGTGCTGACCGGAGTCTTTTTGCCCGATTCCCTCACCTTCTTTCTCTCTCCCTCCCTCAAAGACAAGTCCCCCTGGTCTTTATGATGCCTGGTGAGGACTTCCAGAAGGGAAGTTAGTTAAGACCCAAACTCTGAAGTGGTAGGGAGCAGTTCTTGGTGGGCACAGGAATATCAGTGTCATTTCCCCTGCTGGTCTTCTGACATTGCGGTAGAAACCAAACCTTGCGTTATTATCGACAAAGGGGGAGATGGGGCTTTTCATCAAGGCAGCTCCCCTTCTCCAGACTCCTTGCTTCAGAGATCAGATTTAATTTACCAGTGACTGGCCATTCTAGACATCATCTCTTTGTCCAGGATAAGGGTGTGGAAATGGGAAGAACCACCCTTGGCTTCCTTTGATCACCCTTAGCAAGTGAGATCTTGATCTCTCCCTCTCCCCCCCTCCTCTCTCTCCCTCCTCCCTCCTTCCCTGACACCTCTCTGAGCTGCCAAGCCAATGTTGGTGAAAGGGAGGCTTATGCCAGTGACTCCTAAGCCTGTGCATCAGCCTAGCTGCCCTTCCTGCTTCTCTCTGGGCCATGTTGGGGGTGTGTTCCTTACCTGCACTCCGTGCGCCTGGCTGGCAGGAACACTGCACGCTCAGTGTGCCGCGGCTGGGGAGTCCTGCCACCAGTCTCTTCCCACGTGTGCAGGTGTTCACTGCTATCGACTGAGACCAAGTGGCTGTTCTCTGTTTCCTGCAAGCCTTCATGCTGCTGTATACTGTGCCTTGGAGGTGGTGCCACCAACGCAGGGCCTGCCTGGCTTCTGTTTCCTAAAGACCCGGGCTGGTTCAGTGAAGAGTTAGTTAAATCTCAGCTATGTAACACCCCCTGAAACCCGGCGTAAGGCTAGCATCTCCCCAGAAATGATTGGAGGGGAGGGCTTGTAGGGTGTTCTGTCGCCCTCCCCAGCATCAATGGCACATTTCAGAGTGGACCCAAGACTCTGGCGGGTTGGCTTGAAGTATATTGCCAAGGGCCGAAAGAACTCGGTTCCACTCATCTCGTGAGCTTGTTGGGCTGGCTTGTCCTGGTGGGGGCACCTTGGCTATTTTCTTCTATCTTCAGCCCTCTCCTATTCCCAAAGTGCCAAGCCATCTGTGAAGGTCAGCTCAGTTCCGTCCACCAGGAGCAGAGCAGATGCTAATCTACCTCAGCGACCGCCACCTCAACTTCTTCACCAACGGCGCACTTGTGCAGGGAGGCCGTGAGAGAGGCAGGACCCTGTGCTCGCGTGTCCCTCCTTGGAGGCTCGGTGATGGGAAAGTTATTTTTACCATCCAGGCTCAGATAGCTGCACTATTAGTAAGTTACATATGTTCCTATTGAAGGTAGGGGAAGGTTCTGGGGGAACGGGGAGCCGACTGAGCCAGGGCTGCTGCTGCTGTCCCATGCTAGTCGATTCTAGCCCTACTACACGTATCTGGGCTGCTGGACTTTTATTGTTGCCCAGAACCTTTTTCGTTTCTGTCCCCAGGCAGCACTCACCAACATTTCAGAAACCAAAATAGACATTGGTGCTCTGGCACCCCATGGGAGGTTCCAAGAGTTCACACTGCTTTTTCTCTTGCGACCTTCATCAGTACCCTTTGATTTTCTTCTAAGTGGTGAATAAGAGGTATGGGCAGAGAGGGTACCCCCTCCCAAGAGTCCACCACAAAAAAATTCTGTTGCTTGAATGCCTCTTTGAATTGCAAGTGTCTTGCATCCCACATGGCAAGTAGACTCCATTCTTGATCTCGAAGGCATCTTCTAAAGGGGAATGTTCAGAGGTCTGCGAGTCAGGATGGCTGAGTGGCCTTCCCAACTCAGCATGACTGGAGACCAGGGTCATTTTCCGAACCTGGGAAAACCTAAATAGAATCCTTTTCTAGCATATGTTTGGCCCAATGAGGAATCCCTTACCAGCTTCTCATTCTTCACCCCTATTCTACCATGAACATTAACGCCACCTCCTAAGAGGCTGAGAAAGATCACCTATCCCCAGCTGTCTGACTTCCCGCCCGCTTGTCCTCAGAAAAGCACTGGGACTTACTGGCTCTCTAGTGCTCAGCAACCCCTACCGAGTTTTTGCCCGCAGCAGATCCTTACTGGTGTTGTGTAAGAAGTGCCTTCCTTGCTGTGGTCTTCTGGCCTCACTTGCTCTGTATGACCAGCCTCCAGCTGCCGGGGCTATTTGTCCTTGCAGCCCCGGGCCCTGGTCCAGTGCCACGTAAAAGGGACATGTATTGTGACAGTTTAGCCTCATCTGTCTCGGCTTCCCCCTTCCTGCATTGTGTTAGGGCCCCATGTGTTTTGGTTTTGGTTTCTCCATTGTCACATTTTTTGGTCCACCTGGTGGCTGCAGACACCTGTGAGGGCCCAACCGCAGGCACCTGCACCTCCTATTAAGGGACAGACAGAGGGTTTCAGGACACTAAGCTCCCCTGTGCCTCTGGCCCACCATGGTAGACCGTGCTCTTCCAGTGCCCCTTCCCCCCAAATTACAAAGAAAAGACACCCTGGTTGTAACCTCTTCTGATGTATTTTGCTTCCCATCGGACCCAAAGTTGATATGATAAAGGTGTTTACTTCCCAGTCACAAGTGCTAACTCATAGACACCTGCTTGGCGGTGGGTTCGAGCTTCTCATTCAGTGTTACCTGGTGTTAGCAGCAGCTCCCCTCGCCCCGCCCCGCCTGCCTGCCTTTGTCTTGCTCTTCCGGGTTGTGCAATAACCCTCCCAGCCAGTGGTCTCTTCCCAGGCCTTTCTGTTCCTTACAGGGCACTGAGGTTAGGGAGGAAGAGACACACGGGAGGGGTAATCGTCATCCCTCAGAAGAAATATTAGCCACTCTCCCTCTGTTGCCGTCAGCTCGTGCCCCTGGGCGGGTTTCCGTGGCACTCTAGTAGAACATGTAGCATCATCTTAGAAGTCCATATGTTTTTTTAAAAAATCTGTTGGAAAGGAAAACAACCATCTTCATGATAGGGCATTAATAAGTCAGCGTCTGGGAATAAGGTCTGTTGTGACACCCGAGGCACTGCCATCGCTCTGCCTGAAAAAGTGTTCTGGAGTTTCTTGTTCATGTGAAGAGGGAGGAGATTTTTCTGAGAATCAGCCACACGTGGACAGCCCTGTTCACTGGATAGCATCTGGCTGTGGTCGTAACTACCACCATGTCCTTGGGTGTAGATTCAAGTGTTTATGTGATGAGACTATAAACCTCATTTTTCAGTTCCTCTTGTTTAATAAACATCCGAAGGGTGAGCTGAGGCTGCTGGTGCCCTGAGCAACTCATAATGCAAATGTGGACAAATTGTCTTTGTGTTTTTCTACTTTAGCCTGTTCATGTTATGGACCAAATTTCAACAAGGAACTCAAGGAACATTTGTACCTGCCGTATTTATGCTTTCATGTTAAAAGTTTTTTTTTTTGGGGGGGAGGGGTCTTTTTACTTTCAGTGAACTTTTTTCAAAATCCTTTTCCACTGTTTCTGTCTGGTTTTAAAACAAATTACAATTTTGTATGGATTTTTTTAATGTACATTTTGAAGCAAATGATCAAATATTTTTGAAATAACAATAAAAGGCATAGAATTATCAGTCTAATTGTCTCTGGTATAATACTTAATATTCCTTTTTAATCTTGATGCTTATGTTTGCTTTTACTTGAAAATGAGTTTGCGTCAATTTTAGGCTCATTTCCAATATTTTTCACTATATCAGTCATTTCTTGTATAGCCTTTTGAGGTACATTTATTCATTGTGGGCATGTGAATTAGAGAATTGGAATTGTGGATGGGGGAGCAGTTACATCGAATGTTGGGTATACTAGGGGCATGATTTTTACTTACGTCTGTAACAGTGAAGCATAAAGGTGAAAAGGAATTGTCTTGTTGTGGATTGGTACTTCCAGAAGGAGCATGTCACACTTGATAAGCTCTGTGCTAGGAAGTCATTTGACTCAGAGCAGATGGGGTTACCTTTGTGTGTAAAGGCCACCAAGTGTCAGTGAAGGTACAAATAGCAGACAGCCGAGTGGTGGGCACTGGGAACTGCTGGAGTCCGTCATCTGCAGCATCTTCCAGAACCACCTTCAGAGAAGGGTCAGGAGATGAGTGCAGCTCCAGGGGGCAGAGAGCCAAGGACACCCATGGGGAATGAGGATTAAGCAGGAACATCTCGAGGTGAGAGAAGTGGTGCTGGTGGAGGGTGAGTGTTGTGCAGACTTGGGTTCCAGCCCTGCTCTGCCAGGAGTGGCCAGGTGACCTGAGCACTTAATCCTGCTGTTTGCTCATGTGTGTTCTGTAGTTGGGAGGGTTTGCTTGCTTGCTTGTTTTTGCAGGAGAGGGGTGGTGAGAATTAAGAACAGTGAATGCTAAGTTAGTGATACAAATAAAGCACTAATTTTTTTTTAAATGAACATACTTATGTGTCAGCAGGAATAGATTCAGGAGACCTTGTAGAATAGAATACATTAGTTTAGAGTCTATAGAATAGATTCAAGTTACCCTTGGTTCTCTGGAAACAGTATTTAAGAGAAGTCTTCACTATCTATTGGTCTCAAATACCCTCAAAATCTGTAGGTTTGTGTTTGATACTCTCTAATTCAAAGGTGTTTTCTAGGCCTCTTGCTGTTATAAACAGAGTACAGGCCCCAGGACCTGATTAGTGGCTAGCTCACAGCCAAACTTCACAAGGCAGATTTTACAGGCCCCGAATTTACACTGAGTTCACTCTAAACTACCCTTTCAGTTAAGTTAGCTACTAGTGTGCCTCCCTTCTCTGCAAATGCTGAGAGTGGACTATTCCATGGTTGTCCATTTCATTCCACAATATTGCTTGCTGCAGGCTGATGCTCAGCTGTCTTCTACCCCCTGAACCAGGACTCCTCCAGATGCAGGCCAAGTGTGACTGTGGCAGGTGGCAGCATAGGTGACATCTAACAGCTCTACTTCCGTTCAGAATTTCAGTAGGAAAAGTAATTTGTTCTGAGTTTTGTGGCTCTCATTCTTGGCTGCCTTATGTACACAAGCAGAGGTCAACAGAGAATGCAGACCTGCTGACTCTGATCTTCTGTGAAGTAACTTATACCTTCTGGTTCTGGCATATCTCAACTTTTCCATCTCAGATTACCTGGAAAGGGGTGTAAGTTGAGGAGTGGACAGCAAGTATAATTTATATATATATATATATATATATATATATATATATATAAAACAAATACAGTGGGGCTGACATAATCCTGGTTCACATTACAGTTGAAAAGGTAATAGAGAATAAAAGGAGAAAAGCTGTCAGAACTGAGGTTAGGAGGGCTATGAGCACTTGGATTTCAAAGGGTGGGTCAGAAGATTTCAAATGAGGCTTTTTCCCTAATGTCTCCATTTTTGTTAAGGATAAAATTTGGTAGGTATCTGTGTTGCTGACCAGTGTGAATCCATGAAAAACTTGCTAACGAGGAGTCTAAAACTTTGGCTAACTTCTCTCTCCCACAGGACTCAGTGATGGAGAAATCACTGGAGATTTTTGGAAAGGGGCTGTCAGAGTCTGTAGGTTTGCACACTTTAACTGACTCAGCTTGACAGGTGCCCCTGGAGTTTGGAGAGCATGAGATTTTGGGTGTCTGTTTCTTACCTGGAACAGTTCTCAATTAGGAAAGGGGCTGGTTGAGCTGCCTAATGGCACAGCCAGGAGAGCTATCTAGATGAAAACATTGGGCAAAAGTGAACACCCCGAGAGGCCGAGTCAGCCTAAAGGGCTCCCACCCAGAGGCCGTCCTGAGAAGACAAGGGAGCCAGTGTCCAGCCAGAAGTGGGGCCATCTGCCCCTGAAGGAATGGAGAGGTCTCCTGTGGGAAAGTATCTTGAGAACTCACTGAAAAAGCTGGTCTGGGAGAAGAACAGGCCAGGCTTGAGAACTCATTTCAGTTGAATCTGAAGGCAGGAAAAAGCTGATGTTGAAGGTGAGCATTTTCTATTACTCAGGGAAGGGTCAGCCTTTCTCTTCTGTTGGGCCTTGAGTGGGTTGGAGCAGGGCCATCCACAATGGGGAGGGCAGTCTGCTTTTCTCAATCTTCTGATTCAAATGTTAATCTCATCCAGAAACACCCTCCCAGACATTCAGGATAATGTTTAACCAAATATCTACGTGCACCATGACCCAGTGAAGTTGACACATAAAATAAACCACCAGAACACCCTTCCCCTACCTCCCTAAATAAGGCACTAACGTAAGCCCCTACAAGTACTGATTTAATTTAGACTTCAGTAGTAGCAAAATGTAAGAAGTAAAGAAAACCTCATGAGCCCTGCAAATGCCTCTACATAGAGTACAAGGTACATTTCAAAGTGTAGGTCCAACCTCAAAAAACTGTATTATTCAGCCAGGTCAGTTTGAGAAAGCACGAACAAAGTTGTAGTAGGCAATCTTGTCATCTCCATGAGAGCACAATCTGATTAACTGCAGAAGGGAGAAAAAGGAGCCAGTGAGACAGACATGCAAGGCTGCTGCTGCTTATCTGCAGAGTGCACATAATAATAATGACCCCTAGACCTAACCAGTTCAGAATTTTATTATCCTCAGTTGATTCTGAAACGATCCTGAGAACCTGGTCAGTAGGTCAGATTTTATCCTCATCTCACACTTCACGAACTCAAAACTCAACAGAGTAAATGGCCTGCCCAAGATTTCAGAATTATCATTTATATTTATAAAGGCATTGTCACTTCCAAAGTACTTTTGTTTATATATTAAAATACAAGAGTTTGGGGCCTCCCCGGTGGCGCAGCGGTTGAGCGCTGGGTTGCGAAACTGCGCGCGGCCTCTGCGGCGCCGGTTCGATCCCCGGCTGCTCCCCGGCCACCAGAGGAGGGTCCCACATGGCGTGCAGACCTCTCCTGCCGCCCGCTGCTCCCCTCAGCAGTGTACCTCGGTCCTTCTGCCTGCTCTGCTCCCTGCTCTGGCTCTGGTGAATTCTCTCACCCTCCCGTGCTTCTGACTGTACCCAGTGCATGTATAAACAAAACAAACAAACAAACCAGCAAACAAATAAATAAAGCATGCCTCTATAAAAAAAAAAAATAAAAAAATAAAATACAAGAGTTTGTCCACTGAGCCTGCACAGGCTCTTAAAATAGTAAGTTGCTGTTATCACAGCCTAATAGAAGAATCTAGTTATGCCACATGTTCAAATCATGTTTGCTGAAATTCAACTGAGCAGAAGCAGAGGTTACCTGTATAAGATGCCCATGCCTTCCCTGTCCCACTTCCCACTGACTGCAAGTCCTCTCACCCATGTCGGGTAACTTGCAGTACAAATGATTTAAAATGTCCAAAGCTGGGTATGCTGTCAGTCTGAGATTTGGGAAGCTAAATGGATGTTTGGTCCATGAGAATACCCTTCTAACTCCCTCCCCCACTCCTTGCTATCTGTCTATGAAAAACGCTTATCTCCAACCTAGTCACTCCAGCCCTAAACAAAAGCCTTCCTGAATGAATCTTTATTTCCGAACATCCCTTTTTGCCACATAGCCTTTAGAAGATCTATAGGTAGTAGCTCAATGTTCTTAATCATTGAGAATGTATTAATGATAAGCTACAATTGCTGGCAATTTGGGGAGAAACTTTGTTCTGACTTCTAGGGAACTCTGCCTAAAGGGGTTTATTAGGGGAAAAGGCCTGAAACATGCGCTTCAACTCACTCATGAAAATTCTACAAGAATGTCCATGTCATTCCTCCACTTACAGTTGGCCATGTAACTCCTACTGAAAGATGTGGCTACCCTTGAACAGAGGTCACGCCCTCTTCATGCTAGCCCAGATAATGGGCTAATGCAGGTTTCAGCTGTGCCAAGGGCTGCCCACCATCCTGCCCAATCCAACTGCCTCTCTGTCTTCCCTTAGTGGCTGCCACTCCAGGATCACCTCCTTCAGCCCTGAGATGGCTTACCAGCCACTGTGTACTGTCCAGCCCCATGCCTGCTGAAGGAGATGCCTTACAACAGATTAGAAAAGAATGCCAATACCAGAAATCAAGAAGGTATAGATCTGATTTGAACATCTTAAGTCTTCCCTAGTTAAAATGAAGTCACACAAAATTGCCTTTAGGAGACAATGAAGGTTCTCAGCATCTGCAGTCAACCCAGCCGAGTACTCATACTGACTGACCTCTTTAATCAGGGAGTCATCAACTGGAATGTTTAGAGAGTCACAGATTTTAAAGAACATCTCTTTGTCCACAAATCCTGAAGCTTCCTTGTCACAATCTTGAAATGCTTCACTGATGTTTTCTTTGCATGGATGATCTTTTAGCTGCTTGTGGATTGCGTCTATCAGAGCTTCCAGTTCTTGCATGCCTGGGTCCTCTTCAGTGTTCTTGCTATAGAGACAGGAAAGAAATGACTGGATGGAGTAGTTGTCCTTGACAAATCTTATCTCAGTGACCACAATTCTCACTTGGTGAAGTCAGGGAAGCTTCTATGACAGTTTTGATGCTGAGGTGGGGCTAGCTGATGGCCACCATCTGCATAGGAAGGTGTTAGTGGGGGAAGTTTTTTGAGCTGAAGCCCAGTTTCCTTTACTGGAATCCGTTAAATCACTGAACTACAACAAGTCAAGTTTAACATCGCTACCATCTCTGGTTTGGTGTTTGTGGGAATAACATCTCTCTCACTGCTGTTGCAGATATAGAGCATCCATGTCACATCATCTAAAAATAAATGCATTCATAAAAACACTGTCTATATGTATATAGACAGTGCAGTCAGGAATTTCTTATACTTTTAATACTTTAGTCTTTCCTCTCTAATTCACCCCAAATTTTTGGAAAGGTTTTTTTTTTTTTTAAGATTTATTTATTTTTATACAAGAGCTGGGGTACAGGCCAGAGGCGCGGGAGGGTGAGAGCATTCACCAAAGACAGAGCAGGGAGCAGAACAGGCAGAGAGACCAAAATACACTGCTGAGGGGAGCAGCGGGGCATGACAGGAGAGGTCTGTTGAACCATGTGGGATTCTCGCCAGCCAGCCAGGATCGAACTTGTGCTGCAGAGGCTGCGGACAGCTTCACAGTGCTGCCCTCAACCCGCTGCGCCACCGGGGAGGCCCTTGGAAAGGTTTTTTATGGAGGTTAAGAGACTGCTCTGTGTGATGGATTGAGAAGTTTAGACTTAACATTTACTGAAACGAAGAGAAGTTAAGAGTCCAAAATATTAGGAAGAGGAAGGTCTACCTCTTAAAATCACAACAAGGATAGCAGAAGTCTTACTTCAATTGCCTCATTTCAATTTCCTCTGGACATGAAAGTACAAATAAAAAATGAAAGAAGTTTAGAACTGGAAAAGACTCTTATGTTTCATCTTTATAAATACACTCTGGAACAAAACAGAGCTTGAATAAACTCTGTTTAGCTTTCCTTCCTTTTTTTTAATAATAAGAAAACAGACTTGAAGACTTAATCCCAGAAAAGGCAATAGCTTATCCCAGATCTCTGTTAGAGGCTAGATGAGAACTAACATCTCATTCAAATTCTAGCATGTTCTTTCAAGTATGGCCAACCACTTTGTATGAACACTTTTCCTTTCATATCTTCATAATACCAATCCACCATTGTTTTATTATTCCTATTTTTCTTATATCTAACAGTAAAAATAATTCACACTCCAAAGAGTCTCTCATTTCCCATTTTGACCTGCTGGAGACCTTTTCTGGGAAGGTATAAAGTGGTATAACCTCTCAGGAATAATTTGGAAACATGAACCAAAAATTCAGCAAAGAATTTCAAATGTTTTATCCTAAGAAAATAAACCTGAGTTTCATACAAAGATACATCTATAAGGCTGTTTTGAGATAACCTAAATATCCAAAAATGGGAAATTGGTTAAATAACATATACCGTCACCAGGCAATACAATAATGATACAACTATTGATGATGCAGAAAAAGTAGAAAGAGATAGTGAGAAAGTCTAGATACAAAATATGCAAAGAATGCTAGTTTGTGTAAAAGTTGTGGGGGGAATAATAATATATATTTTAATTTACTCTTATTATATAAGGAAATCCTGGGAAGATAATAAAAAAAAGGAAGAGTTAGTTACCTATAGAGGATGGAGGGTAAAGAGTAGGTAGATGGAAGATGGGGCGGGAACAAAATTTTCATTGGTCCCCTTGTGTATGTAACTATGGGAATGGGATACTGACTCAAAAAAATTATCAATGGTTTATAAAATATTTCATGACATTAGGAATGTTCATGATTATACTAGCAAGTGAAAAAAAACCTGGAAAAATAGTATGATTGAATTGTTCCATTTTATATGCATATTGCAAAATATTGGAAGTAGTCATATCTGGGTAGTGAGATTTTAAAAAGTATTTTTGCTTATTTTTATTTCTATTTCCTAAAGTTTTACTCCTTGAATATGTATTATGTTCATTATGGGTATGTGTTAATTTGGTAGTAAGACAAAACCAATAAAAATTGTTATAAAAATCTCCGGTATCTAAATGCTATCTGGCATTATTTATCATAGAAGCAAAATGTTTATCTTGACAGGGTTAAGTTCAATCATACATTCTAAAGTATAAATGACTGCCAGGGAGCTATTTTAGTGGCAGAAAGCAGTCAAATCAATTTCTCATATCTTCCCAGGAATTACAACTATCCAGCACGTATACAATATGATTACCCAATCATTTTGCGAAAAGAAAATAACTCCTCCTTTCTGAAGAAGCCAGATACCCATTTCTCTTCATAGGGGAAATACCCATGGCATCTGCTGCCTGTGAGCAAGATAAGTAGATGCACTGAGAGACTGCAATAGGTGGTATTCTTTAAGACAGACCTTGTGAAAATAATAGCCCCTAATTTGTTGCAAGGGCTCAAGCCAGAACCCTTTCTGTAGGAGAGCTGCAAGATCCAGGGTAAGGCTTGTTCGACAGGTTAACAAGGGAACACAGAGGAGGATGGTTATCCTTAACAGTCATTGCCAGCTGCGAGATGGCTGGGTTCCCAACATGCCAGGTGCAGCCTCTGCCAAGTCCTCCATTGCCCTACCTTTACTTTCCATAAAAGCAAATGGGAGTTTTATAGGCTGATTTCTCTCCCACTGGTAAGAGGGATGCCATGGTTTTCTCTCTGCTGTTAGAATACTTTTCCGTAAGTACCCTGAAAGGGCTTTTTCTAATTTATCAAGAATTAAATGGAATTCACCTATTTTCTTACAAAGCAAACAGTCTGTGCTCTTGTTCTTCCTTTCTTACAGTATGTTTTGGGTAGTGAGCAACTCTTTGATACCGACCATGTGTTAGAAATTTTATGTGTGGCCATTTCAACTACAAAGATTCCGTGTTGCCCTCTTAGTCCAATCTTAGCTCTTGATATATCCAGAGCCTCCCCCTTGCCCCAGTGCCAGAGCAGGCAGTCACTTGCCCAGAGAGCTTCAGACAGTCAGACATCTTTTCTGAATAACAACACTCATGATTTCTCAGTGCTTTTATCTCAACTAACATTCAGTGCATTCACTGAACTATTTATTAAACATGTATGGCTCAATGCCAGCATTATAATAAACTGTTGAGTATAACAAGAAACCTGTCTCTACTAAGAATCCTTGCTCTTAAGAGAAGCAATAAGATACTGACTTTAAAACCACCAAAGAAGAGATAAATTGACAGTTCCCATTTAAGAGCAATACAGAGGATGAAAGAAAAGGAGAGCCAAATTGAGGAGGTGAAATTTGATCTAGACCTTGAAGGATGTGAATACTTGGACCTATAGAATAAAATAAAGGAACTCAGATGATGAAAACAGTCCTAGAAAAGGCATGAAGAAGGGAATTCTTGAGGTTTATTATATTAATACACTAAACTCTCTGAGTGCAGAGTAGAAAGGTAAGCTAAAAAACAACTAAGTTAGATAATCATTTGGAGCCACACTGTGGAAGATCATTGATGCCAGACTAAGAACTTTAGAATTTTGTACTTAAATGATAACAGCTTTGAAAAAAAAATAGTATGATGAAGAAATCAAAGAATATCAAAAGGAAAATAAAAAAATCAAAACCAATGATATAGAAATGCAACACACCAAGACTAATGGGAATGAAAATATAAAATACCAAAACTTACGGAATGCAGCAAGAACAATTCTAAGAAGGCAGTTTATAGTGACAAATGCCTACATTAAGAAAAAAAGCTGTGACTATTCTGGAAGTCCAAGATCATGGCCTTTGAAGATTCCAGATGGTAGCTGGCAAGGCTCTCCCTGGTTCACAGAAGTACCTTCTCTTTCTTTTCACATTGTGGAAGGAGGATAGCAAACTCACTGGCATCTCTTGTATAATGTGCCCCATAATCCCTTTCATGGGGGTCTGCCCTCATGATCTAATCACCTGTGAAAGTCTCCACCTCCTAAGTCCATCAACAGAGTATCAGGATTTCAACATAAAAATTTTGGGAGGGACAAAAATATTCCAACCATAACACACACCATATATCTGATAAGGAGTTAATATCTAAAATATATAAGAATCTCAAACAACTCAGTAGCAGGAAAAAAAGCAATCCACATGGGCAAAAGATCCTGAATAAGCGTTTTTCCAAAGAGGACATACAAATGGCCAAAGGTACATGAAGAAAATGTTAGCATCACCATCAGGGAAAAGTAAATTAAGATCACAGTGGGCTATCACCGCACACCTGTTAAGATGATACTTATCAAAAAGGTAAGAGGTAGCAAGTTGGCAAGCATGTGGAGAAAAGGGAGCCCCTGTATATTATCGGTGGGTAAACTGGTATACCACTATGGAAAATAGTATGGAAGTGTCTTAAAAATTAAAAATAGAACTAATATATGATCCAACAATTCTACTGGGTGTTTACCCAAAGGAAAAGAAATTATTATCTCAAATTAATATATGCACCCCCATATTCACTGAAGCACTATTCACAATTGCATATTTGTAATTGTCCACTGACAGATGATTAGATTAAAAAATATGGCATGCATATACACAAATATGTGTGTACACAGCACACAGATATACATATACACACAATGAAATACTATTTGGCCATAAAAAAAGAAAATCCTCCCATTTGCAACAATATGGATGAAGCTGAAGGACATTATACTAAGTGAAATTACCCAAATAGAGAAAGAAACATACTGAATGACTTCACTTATATGTGGAATCTAAAAAATTTCAAATTCCTAAAAACAGAGAGAAGGGTGATTGCCAGGGACTAGGGCATGGGGTTGGAGGAAAGGAGACATTGATCAAATTGTACAAAGTTTAAGTCATAAGATGAATAAATTTGGGGGATCTAATGTACAGCATGGTGATTGTAGTTCTAATATTGTACAATATACTTAGAAGTTGCTGAAAGAATAGATTCGAGCATTCCAACCACACACACATGCAAATGCTAATGGTGTGAGATGATGGATATGTTAATTAACTTGATTGTGATCATCATATCTCAATGTGTACACATACAAATCATCACATTACAAAACTATTAAATAGATAAGATTTGGTCAATTAAATCTCAATAAAATGGGGGGAGCACGAAAATAGTGTAATGAATTCAGAGCCCAGTCCCAGGACAACTGGTCTGGTGATACTGCGGGAAAGGAACTAAGGAAGAGAGTGGAGGGAGTGCTGAGTAAGGGGCATTGTGAGAGCCCAGGTAGGAGTAATGGGAGTATGGCACACACTGGTGGTCACCTGCCTTGTATTCATCCTTTCCTTCTTCCTAACAGAACCCTTATTTCCTTTGGAGCAGAATTAGGATTGGCTGTGTTTACAGACCAGACAATGAGATACAAGCAGAAGTTGCTAGGTGGGGTTCCCATCAGGCCCTTTAAAAACAGGAAAGACAATTGAGGGACTCATTTTTCAGTCTTTAACCCTTTGTCTTTCCCGTCTTCCTGTGTGGAACATAGATGCAATGTTGGAGATGGGACAGTGACTTCATGACCACGGTGTAAAAAGCGCATGGACCAAAGCTACTTGCTAAGAACATCTGAGAAGAGAGAAAAAATCAGGTAAAGGCACCACACCAGCTCTGGACTGCTAACCTCCAGACATTGTGTTCTATGAGAAATATAAAACTCTACTGAGTAAACTAATTTGCTTCTATTGCAAACAAATGCAACTGCTAACTGAGTGCTTTAAATTATGAAATTTAAATTTAAATTAGTGAAAATGAAAAGAAGCTGGAGATGAGATATTGCAGAACAAAATAAAAGAACTTAGTAGTTTATTGAATATTGTGCAAAATAGAAGAGGTCAAAGATATCTCCAAGGTAAATGGTACAGAAATATGACTAAGATAAAGAGGGGAATTACATTAATTGCTTGCTTCCTACATGCCAGATACTATGCTGGTACTTTACATATGTTCTCACAACTCACTGCTATCACAACTTTATGAGAAAGGTTGACAGAAAGAAGGAAACAGGGAAGAAGTAACAGTAAATGTGTCAGAAAGATGAGAATGGTTTTGTTTTTAATTGTACAAAGAGCTGGCGGCTCTGTTGCATGGAAGCACATGACAGGAAGCAGGATCTAGGAGTACAACCAGGTGCATGGGCAGGTGGGAGAACAAGTTATTTAAACACTCTATCAAGAGAGTTGGAGAAAGCAAACAAGAGGACCAAAACACAAGCCTTGAGAAACACCACCACACATACAGACAGTAGTAGGGGAAAGATTTTTAAAAATTAGGCTTCCAGGAAGAAATAGAGGAGAATCAGACTCTTATTAGATCTGAAGAGAGTGAGTTTCAAAAAGGGAGTGGTAAAGAATAATTTGTATTACATATAGACCAGAATGGCTAACCACTAGACCAGGGGGTTGACAAACTTCAGTCCACACAAAGCCAGCTTGCAGACTGTTTTCCTATGCAAAGTTTTATTGGAATTTAGCCATATGCATTCATTTACATATTTCCCATGGTGGTTTTCACCCAACAAGGACAGAGTTGAATAGTTATAGCAGAGTGGTATGGCCCACAAAGCCTAAATTATTACTATTTATCATGTATTATCTATCTATCTTTTTACAAAACAAGTTTCCCAACCCCTGCCCTACACAACGAGTTCACTATTCCCGTAAGCATTTATTAAGGTCTGGCACATGGTATAAGCTGAAACATCTGTTGAATTATTGAATAATGATGACAAGATATCATTAGGTTGGGAAATAATGACCTTTAGGAAAGCAATTTATGAAGAATGTCTGAATTTTGGAGCAGTTGGAAAGGAGGCAATTACAAACATAAAATAGAAGAATTAAATTTGGAGAAGTGGGCACTACTTACTCTGACAAGAAGGTAAAGAGAGGATGAGTGATAGTACAGAAACACTCAAAGGTGAAGAGTGGGAAAACTGTAGAAGCTGACACTGGATCATATTTGAGATCGACTGCAAAGTGAATATGGAAGCGCTTGGGCTGAAAAAAAATGGGAAAAAATTAGAGTATCTGGAAATGTCTACATGGGGAGGGTGGGTGGAAGTGAAGTAGGTCATTGAACAGAGGAGAAGGGTCCTCTTCAAGCTGAAGAGCACAAATGGGCTAACAGAACAAGAATACTGTAAATTAACACATGGTCAGGGGGAGGATTATGCTACTCACACATGGAGATTACATGTTGAGGAGCACATTGATGAGCCCTTGTAATCCATGAGGCTGACTTTGACATACTGTAATGGGTACTCCAGACCCAAAAAGAACTTAGATGGCATTAATACTCAATACCGGTGCACTATTTTAATTTTCTGGTTCAGAGGAAGAAAAAGACTAGCTCTACATTTTACCATCTTGTAACTGATACAAAAAACTGACACTTGATACAAGTTCTCAGTTCTGACAAATAGTCAGGATCCCCTTTCATTACTCTAAGCAATAAGAAGTCATACAAAGGGTTCGTATTTTCTCACAGCAAGATTTTTTTTTTTTTTTTTTTACCAGATAGAGAATGTTAGGTACCACAGACAGAATGGCTGGAAGATGTGGAAGCATTACATGTAGGTTTGTATCATCTTCATTTTCTCTCACTCATCTCTAAAATCGAAACAAGAATAACAGTGGATCTCAACTCAGAACTGGGATTTTTCTTTACTTTTACTGGTATCTTATTGTAAGTGCCATTGAACTATCTTTTCTTCATTACAAAATTGGAAGGAAAAGAAAATTCTACCTGGTAGTATGCTAAAGCAAGATTTCCAGAATTGCTGGTATATGCACAAACATGGGGAAATTATAGAAACACACTTCTGAAAAGTACTTGAATTAATTGTATGGCCATATGACCTTAGTGCTGCCTCGACAACAAACTGTCTAGACCATTTGGCTCCCACTTTCCAAGACAGATGCCATTCTTCATTAGTCCTGAGACAAATTATTTTTCAGATTTTTCACATCTCTGGAATTAGAATGCATTTTTAATTGATGGTGAATATCATTTATAATTGACAGCTTTTTCTTTCTTAATATAAAGTAAGACCATGCATTTATTTTCATTTTATGTTTATAAATTATTTACTTCCTTTATATAATTAAAGGAATGAAGCATTTCTTTCACAGCTTTTCCTCTCATGAAACCTCCAACACCATTCCTCATTCTCCCTACTGCACTACTACACTAAAAATAGAGACATAAGCAGAAGAAGCCCCTCAATAGTATCTACCCAACTACCAGCATCTGTATCCACCCACCCTGTCCTCCTGATGGTTACCATAGATCAAGTTTCAAAGGGTAATCCCAGGACACCTGAAGGTTCTTGAGTCCCTTTTTGGGGTCTGTGAGTTTAAAACTATTATAATAAATCATTATTTGCTTTTTAACTCTTGTTTTCTCACAAATGCATGGTGGGGGGAGTGTTCCAATGGTTACATAACTAATGATATCATTAGTTATAGAAGTCAGAATGCAGAAGCAGGTGAAAATCCAGCTATCTTCTATTAATAAAGTCAGACATTAAAGTGACTTACAAAAATGTAAGAAAAATCGCCACTCTTCTTTTGGAAAATCCAATTGTTTTTCATAAAAAAAAGTCATTTGAATTAACATAAAATGAGTTTATTATTGTTTTTTAAAGCAAATTTAAAAGAATTTAAAAACACATGTACTTTCCAAAATGGTAAATATCAATAGCTATAAAACTCTTTGAGGTTCTCAAGAACCTCAGGAACCCCACAGAGCATAGGTTTGAGGACCACTGCCAGAGAGGAAGGCTTTTAGTGAAAGCCAATTCCTCCACTTGTGTACTAACCCTATTCTTTTCCACATATTCATAAATCCCCCAACAGACACATTTGTCATTATTTCCCTTCTGCAGAATCACTCCCAGTTACATTCAAGAATGCTGTTATTTATTCTTTCAAAAATAAACCAAAAATCCATTTTCTTGACTCCATTTCATCTTCCAGCTACTGCGCCATTTCTCTGTTCCATTTGCAATAAACCTGCTCTAAAGGATTGTCTATATTTCCAGTTTCAAATTCCTCTCCTTATTCTCTTTTAAATCTAATCCCATCAGGTTTTCCTACTTTTCCCATTCCACTGACATACCTCATCAGGCCTCCCGCCCCCCCCCCCACTGCAATCCCCCATTGCTAGATCCAGCTGTCACACAATGAATCATTGTCTTCCTTGATATACAGGTAATTCTTCTTTTACGTGGTTCCCATATGCATGAATTTCAATTACCACCTTTTAGTTTAGTAGCCTAGTCCCCCAATAATAAATTCGAGTTTCAGTTACCACAATCTATTAATAAAGCACAAATTCACTGTCAGATTTTCAGTCCACTAATCAGTCCACAGTTGACACGTGCACATAGTGATTACTGACAATCATACCAAAGTCTACAGGGCACCTGTTTTTCAATCCATACACAGACTGCAAGGTTTATAGCTATGTTGTCTCCTCATCTCTCAGGGATAAACCCCCATGACATTTTACAAAAATGAATACATGAAACAGGGAATTGACCAAGAAAGGTGAAAGTGCAGTAAAGAAACAAAAAACAATAATGCTAGAAGTAAAATTCAAATCAAGCAAAATGGAGGTATGGAAGAAACAACTGGGGAAAGGCAGACACTGCTGCATTTGAGAGACCTCAATAAGCAGCCAGAAACAGTCAACTTTTGACAGAACTGAGGGAAGTGGCTGGAATGAAAAGGATGACGTGATCCCACAAGCTAGCAAAAAATATCACACCAAAAGACCCCTCAGAGATATTTCACCATCACTGAAGAAAGGTTAGGCTTATTATTTTTGCTTTTTGAAATCAAAAATAATAAGATCTTGGAAGTTGATCCAATCTTAAAAAAAGGAAGACAATTTGTCAAGTGTGGAAAAAATGTCTGCTCTGTACCATAAGTTATGATGAAAAGAAGTCAAAGATTGTTCAAATAATACTTGATAGGATTTTTACAAAAAATAAAATAGTTTTCAATGTTGCCAATATTTTAAACTATAGATTAAATATTAAATAAAAATAAAAAAATAAAAATATTAAATAAAAATTAAATTTTATTTAATTTAAATAGTAAATAAAATTTACTATTTTTTTTCATTTTTTATATATTTGTAACCATCAGAGTTTTTGTGTTGTGAAAAAAAAGTTTAAAGATCACAGAATAATAGTAAATTTTCTCTTCAATGATTAGGACGGCTCTACCCGGCCATTTTTGAAGTCCTGCATTGCTGTGTTGGGGGGGTGTGGGGGGGTACTGTCTGCACTTTCTTCATTTGGCTTCCAGGATACCACACCCATGTGTTTTTCTTCTCCCTCACCGGTTGTCCTATCTCAGCTACTAGTATTGGTGGACTCTGTCCTTAGAGCTAGTCTCCTCATGTACACCAACTCCCTTAGATTTTACCTAGTTCTATGACTTAAAATAAAATTTATATACCAACAACTCCCACATTTATATCTCCAGCTCAGACATTTCCCCTGAACTCCAGATCAATATACCTGAGAGATGGTTTGATATCTCTACTGGGATATCTAACGGGTATTTTAACTAGTATATCCAGATATGAAATCTCCACCTCACCACCCAGCAAGAAAAACCCCTCCTCCACCCATAATGTACATCTTCCTCATCTCAGTTAATGGCAACTCCTTTCTGGCAATTGCTGAGACAAAAACCTTGGACAAAAACCTTAACTACTCTTTCTCTTATGTCCCCTGTATAATGTCTTAAATCCTATTGGGTCTGCCTTCAAAATATGGCCCAAATCAGCTTTTTCCCCAGTCTTCACTAATATGACCCTCATCAAGGCACCATCATCTGTTGCCTGATTACTGCAATGCTTTCCTAACTAATCTCCCTCCAAATTTATTCTTAACCTCATAGCTAGGGTAGTTCTTTCAAAACATTTGTCAAACTTTGCCACTCCTCTACTCAGTGTCTTCACAATGGCTCCCTCTCCATTTCACTCAGAGAAAAGTCAACATTTTCCCAAAGACCTAGTACATCCTACACAATCTGGTCCCTTGTTACTTTTTTAATTTTATCTTCTATTCCTTTTCCTGTCACTCATTCCATTCTAGTCAGTTTCAAATGCTTACCTTTTGCCAGTCCCTTAAGTAATCTAGGCATGATAGCACTCACAATTCCTTCTTTCTAGAAAGTTTTTTTTTAAGATTTATTTATTTATGCATACAAGAGCTGGGGTACAGGCCAGATGTGTGGGAGGGTGAGAGGACTCACCAGAGACAGAGTGGGGAACAGAACAGGCAGACTGACTGAAATACACTGCTGAGGGGAGCAGCAGGTGAGACAGGAGAGGTCTGCTTTGCCATGTGGGTAGCTCCCTGGCCGGCTGGGTTCCGAACTCGTGCTGCAGAGGCTTCGGATTGCTTCATAGTGCAGTGCTTAACCCCTTGCGCTACCAGGGAGGCCTGAAAGTTCTTTCTTAAGACATATACACTGCAAACTCCCTTACCTTTAAGTATTTGCTCAATGTCACCTTCTCAAGATATAACCACCTCTCCCAGTAACTGCAATCTACCAACTGCCTCCTGAAATCCTTCCAACCTTTATTTTGCTCCATTTCTGCATAACACTCATCACCTAAGAAACTATATAACTTACTTGTGTTGTTATACAGCCAGCTTAAGTCAGTGTAGAAGGCCAACTCTGTGAGGGCAGCAACTTATATAATAATGTTGAGAAAGTTCCAAGTTACTATATTGGACCCAGAGACATTCTGTGTATGTCTAATAACTTCAAACATCTAAAATGGGATTATCCATTCATTTTAATCAAGAACTATTTCCTGAATAACTCTTATGTGCCAAAGCCTAGGTGGTCAAACATACTTTGCCAGTTCTGTTGCAGGAGCTTGCTGTTTTTGAAAGTGGTTCTGAACTGACAAGAGTGCTTCTGGTGAATACTGGGCAGCGTTGCTCTCCATGTACTTCAAAACATACTCATCTGTATCAAGGATGGTGAACCTGTGGCCAAATACTGGGGAGAGGGTAGAAACATGTTTAGCTTGGTTATGTTTCTATCAGGCAATTAGGAGTAAAATAATACTGATCCTCCAGTGACAGTCACACACACACATTTATGACCTAGACTAATGAACTTTTTCAATCGCTCTCTAAACTAAATAGTCGTTTTCTCAGTGTTTAGGAAACTCAGGGTTAAATCTACAGCTTACAAATATAACCAATTTAGAGTTTAATTGCTAAGAAAGGAAAAAAAGACACCATACAACATATGTTGCCACATATATGAGAATATTACTTTTGTCTCAGTTGGAATACAGCCCAACTGCTTCTTGAGTTAATTGAATTAAATTCCAACTAAGAAGGAGCCCTTCACTTACCTGGCTAGCAGGGAAGCCTAAGCTGAGTCTAGACCTACCCTCAATCACAGCACCAATGAAGAAGTCGCTAGGGCCATAGTAGTCGGGGTATTCCAACGAAGAGAATGGCTTCAGAACTTTTGTTCTGCCAAGGTACTTGCCACCAATTATACCAGAATTGCGAACAGGAGGCTCAAAGATACTGATCATGTCAGTGGCTAGAAAATAAGATAAGACAAATCGGCGGTCTTTGTCTTCTGGGATGGGGGATTCCTAGAAAGGTGAAAAGAGGATATCATGAAGGTTCATGATCTATCTCGATGCTTCCAAACGTAAATGCCTATAGGAACTGGGCATAAACATAAGCCCAACATATAAAGTATAATATAAATGAATTGTTTGAGGGATTCCGTGACTTGGAAAGTATATGCCTCATCTAATGAAGGCTGCCCCAACTCAACTTCAGTTGGTTGTAGCCTTGTGGGAAGGCAGGACTCATGTTGCGAGATCTTCCAATTCTTCATGAGAAGATAGAAATCTGGATTACTATTTAAAACCCCTGATTTTAAAATGTTGACTTCAATTCTTTCAAAGCAACATGTAGCCAAACAAAACACGTATACGGGCTACATTCTGCCCAGAGCCTGCCTGTTTGAGACCTCTTGGCTGACATTTTGTTCAACTTCACGGCAACAAGATGGTTATTCAAACTTTGGTTCTTTAAACAAATCTATTTATACATGTAATTTTCACAGGAATATTTGTGAAGAAAGGACTCAGTAATACAAAATCATAGACAAGACTTTTTCTGTAATAAATCAAATCACCGGATCCCTGAGAAATAAATTCCAAATACAACAAGCCTAATACAGACATGCTTATCCTTAACTAAAACCCTTTCATATTGTAACTTCAGCACATACTTTCATTCAGACCATGAAATTACTTGTGTAGTAATTTCTTGTTTATCATAGAAAGTAACTGAGTTTCCTTTTAGTGAAATAATCACCAAAAAAAGTTTCCAAACTTTATTTTGATAATAAAAAATGTAAACACATACCCCTACTATAGATAATAAAAACCAAATCATATCCCTTCTCTGCTCTCAAACCTCCAGATGACTCTCATTGTACTTAGAATAAAATGCAAAGTCCTGAGCAGGGCAATCATTCACCTGGCAGGAAAGAGTGTTTTAAACTGAAAAAAAAAAAAAAATTGAACTTTCTTTATTTTGCATCTTTGGAAAAATACAACAGAAAAGATCTCACGTTCTTCTCAGTATATATCAAGGGGTTCACAATAAAGTTTAGACTTACAGGAAAGCTGCATAAATAATAGAAAATTCTCATACTTCCACAAGCTTCTTCTAACATTAACATTAACATCATCACAACCATAGTACAACTAATAAACCCAAGAAAATAACAAACCAAATGTTATCAACTATTGAGTAAAACTACTGTCCTTATTCCAATTTCACCTGTTTTACACTTTCGTCCTTTTGTTTCAGGAAGCTATACATTTAGTCCTTATTACTCTTTAATCTACAATCTGTGAGCTTCTCAGTCTGCCTCTAACTTTAATGACTTGGACACTTTTGAAATGTACTGGGCAATTCTTTTGTTGACTATCCTTCATGCAGCTCATTTTAGCATCTTTGGCAAAATACTACAGAAAAGGCATCCTACCTTCTCAGCCAGATAAGGGGTTCACAGTATCAGTGTATGTCATGTGTGATGTTGCACTTGATCACTTGGTTAAGATGTCTGATGGGTTTCTCCCCTGTAAACTACCACCTTCACCTCTGCAGTTAAATATCTTGAGGAAGATAATCTGAAACTATGAAAATTCTGGTTCTCCTCAAAGGTTTTCTCACTATCAGTTTTTAAAACAAGCACTGCTTTTTGTATCACACTAAAAAAAAATTTCCCTGCTACAGCTAACTTAATTTTTACAGATACATTTTATTACCATTAAGAAATTTTATAGTTTGGTCTTTCACATTTAAATCTTCAATCCAGTCAAAACTGACTTCTATTTTTAGTGGGCAACTTTTTTCTTTTTTCCCCATAGGGATGTTTTAATTGTTCCGGTATCATTTATTGAAAAGACTTTCCTTTGTCAGTCCCTCTGCAGTACCATGTTTGTCATATACCTTAAGTGTTGATTTTATTCCATTGGTCAATTTTCTATCTTTGTACCAATATCACCCGTAATTACAATATTTTGAAACCATAGATCAGTTTGGGGTGAATATCTTTATAATGTTGAGTTTTCTAGCCAATGAATACACTGTATTCCTTCATTTATTTTGGTCTTTTTTCATTTCCCTCAATAACATTTTAGTTACAACACACCTTTTGTTTGATTTATTACTAAAAATGTAATATTTTTGATGTTTTGATAAATGGCATTTTTCTGACTTCACTTTTTGTATGTTGCCATTTATACATTAACTTTACCAATATATAATGTAGATTCTATTTGATTTTCTATATATACAATCACTCATTTTAAAAAGTGACAGTTTTATTTCATCCTTTCAATTCCTATTCCTTTGATTTCTCTTATTATTTTATGCTCTAGCTAGGACCTCCAGCACAATGATGACTAGAAGAGGGATAGAGAGCCGTTTTGCCTTGTTCCTAATCTCAGAGAAATCACTTTCAACATTTCACCACTAAGCATGCCACTTGCAGATTTTTGGTAGATATCCTTTATCAGACAAAGGAAATTCTCTTTTATGCTCTATTTATGAAGAGTTTTATTTTAAAACCATAATAGATAAATTTTATCAAATACTTTTCTGCACCTAATTTCTCTTTAATTCCATTACTATGATAATCTTTCAAAGCTGAAATCCTTTTTAGCTTTTAGTTCTCTGCTGAAATTCTCAATTCTGCCTTTATCTCCTTAAACAAATTAAATACACTTTTAAAGTCTGACTTTGATTAAACCAGTATTCGAAACCCTTATGAATCTACTTCTATTGTCTATTGTTTCTATTCCCTTTCCTTCAATGCCCTGTGTCTGGACATTGTATAATAGTTTTTTTTTTTTTTGAACAAGTAACATACATTGTATTTCTTAAATTGTTTACAGAAATAATTTGAAATCTATGGTGATGCTATCTTTAGAGAATTTATATTTGCATCTGCTAGACACATGGGGGTATTTCTCTTCCAGATTATTTTAACCTGATTCTGGAATTGAGATAATTCAGTACTTAGATATTTCAAAGTCAGACAAATAGTCCTTTCAAGGATTAGCCATATGTGTACTAAAGCACAAAGAGTTTACTAAGGTTTGTCCTTGATAGACCCTAGTTTGCAATGTTTCCCTTCATGGGTACTTCTTCTAGAATCAGCAAATAATTCCAAGGGAAAAATAGTTCCATTTGCCAGGCTCATTTCATTGGCCTTCAGTAGTCTCCTGCTTCTTGCTCAGTGATTCTTTACAACTTGTTATTCAGCACCTTCAAGCAGTAGTGTACATGCAGTGTGTGTGCGTGCACACACACACACACACACTCTCTCTCTCTCTCTCCAGTTGTTGTCCTAAGCAAGAGGGTTAATTCAAATTATCTAGTTTATCATTGTCAGAAATAGAAGTCCTCTACCACCAACTCTTCACCCTTTTGTACAGATCACATTTGCCCATGCTATTTGCACACATAGAAGACTGCTGTGAATACAATGTATTCTTTCTCCTTATTTAGCAATATCTAACATAATTAGTAGCAATTTTTACAATTGATTATAGAATAACTTTTCTAGGATTTTTAGGTATGGAAGGTAGTTTACAATCATAATTTATAAACTCATGCCAGTCCTATGCCCTTTTCATAGCCTAAGCATTATATTGGTTCTTGATCAAAGGAATGCTGGGTAAATAGTCAAAAGGCTTAATTTTGGCGCTGCCTCTGCCTTAGCATCATTGAGAACTGGAGCAAGTCAATTAGCCTCTCTGATTCTTATGTTTTGAAACATAAAATGGCATAATATCATATTACCAACTATTAGAGAGTACATTTGTAAATATGTTTAAATAAATTAATTCACTAATTCAAACTTTATTGAACCTATAAAATCTAGAAAGACATGATCTTGCCCTTAAGGAGTTTGTAGTTACTATATCAAAAATTTATTAAGTCTCTTGAATTTTAATGGTAACTCAAAGAACTTAACAGTGATGCAAAATCTTCATTAATCAGAATTCATAGGGTACGGAGTGTTCTAGTTGGCCTAGAGTTTGTTTGAACTCATTTCTTTTTAAGTTTTGTTCAATATTTTTCTAAAATATGTCAGTCAATCATGTTTTTATTTAAAAATTTTCTGATACATTTATAGTTTGAAAAATCACCTACCCATCCCTCTCCACTCACAATTTCTATTCCCAGAAATAACCTACTTCCATATTTCTTATTTTTGTCCATATTTCTAAATAAAATGCTTATATTCCTATTTCTACTTAGTTTTCCCCTATTTTAAAGATATCATACTTTCAATCCTATCAGGTAATCCAGCTAGTGAGTGGCATATTCAGCATTAGAATTTATGTCTATTTCCAACACCATGCTCTTAACCATTAACTATATATGTGCTCTTAAAGGCAACAGCTATTAAATTGGTATGGTTACATGTATTACATTTAATAACTATGAGATGCATCAAGCTAGATATCCTAAGTAATACTAAAAAATTTGTGAGACATAGTTCCTGCCCTCAAGGAAAGCATAGCACATGGGAAAGGCATACAAATATACAAATAATTTAAATATGTAAGATTCACAATTGCTAAATAAAAAAGGCCAAAAAAAAGGTGTGGCCAAATTTGAGGGTAATGGGAGAGATTAACCATCTATGAAAGATTTAGGGGGAGGATAGGACTTGAGATAGGTCTTGGTTCAGGGGCACCATACTTACTACTATCTGACCTGCCAATGCTTCTAAAGTAAACACATAACTCTGACAGCTCTGACTCTACAGCTTACAGACAAAATGAATACCTGTGCATAGTCTTAAGTACAGAATCTTAAAATTAAAATTATCCTCACCAGTGCAGCCAAATAACGAAGAACCTTGTTATCATTCACCAGCAGTTTAATAACATCTTTTTTTGGAGCTTTTGGAATAAGAACAAAGCAATTCTGAGCAGAGTCTTCAACTAATCCATAACCATTATAGGGAGGTAATTCCTGAAGAATGAAGAAAGCAAGAAAACAGGTATTTGTGTTAAAATTACATTAAAGGTAACAAAGTTTCTTTGAAAAAAATCTAGAATACATTTTTTCAAAAGCAATTTCTATATATACAAATGTCAGAAAAAAAAACATGGAATAACCTGTCTGTATTTATGGATTTTACATGGTGATCACTCTAAGTGGTCAAAGAAATGACAAATGATGCTCCAAAGTAACCGTCAGAGCTAGACTGAAACTATTGCTGATGTATATTTACCCTTTACTGCCAAAGCAGGGACTGGCCCTACTCCAGGTCCCCATTCCTGCCCTTGTATTGTTCCTTGCCCAGTGAAGCCCATGGATCTGCCTATAACTTCTGGCTGAGGGTGTGGGCCTCAGCCTGGCAGATCTGGCAACTTTTCTCAGCTCACCCAAAGTGTGTATGTGTATCTGTTAGAATTCTGGAAGAGGTGGTCTGGACTGAGTTCAAGCTACTTTTTTTTTTTTTTCATATTTACCTCTGTATTTCTGTTGACCTCGAAAAATAAGCAACCAATTATTTTACCAGCAAAATGGGTTTATTCATAGACATCACCTAAAAGCAGTTGGAAAGTGCAGTTTCATGGAGAAATATACGCACATTTCCCCAGAAGAAAAAAACGAGAGCTTTATGAAGTTGGGAAGGGTATTCTCATCGGTTGAACTGTTGCTTGGTAAAGAGTTTCTTCCTCCTCCACTAGGGCAGCAAAGCAGCATCACTTCTGTTTGGATTCTATAGAGTGAGCTGATGACAACTCTCTTCTCACCTTCTGACCCCATGCAAATGAGGTTTCTGTATATTAATGTTTACATTTTCTAGCATTTTTATTTCTTGATTTTCTCTCACTAAGCAGAGCTGACAGCCATATCTTACCAGGAATTCACACTGTGTCCTCACAGGACTCTCCCTTCTTTGTGAAAGGCCAAACTCAAGAAACCAAAGCAAATTTCAAATGCAGAAGGTAAATTTGGTGAGTTACATGAAAGTATAAGGTGAACTTAAATTTTTCATTCAGGTTTTATGAGGAGCTAAAAGCATCACTCTAGGATGCTAGCATTTGTTTTCCCTAAAACTTTAGTTTTTCCTCTGTCTCACCAATATTAGGCAGACTACAGCAGAATTCTTTTTCTGTAACTCCTTTTTGTTATGGTTTTACAGAAAACTCAACTTGTATCATACTTTTCACTTGTAGTTACCTTCTCCAAATCTTTTTATGTACTGTATTCAGGCACATCAACAAGTCAGTCTATGTGATCCCTGATAGCTTCTGTTGACCTCAAATAAAAGCAGTCAGTAATTCCAACCACAAAGAGGATTTATTTGAAAACAAAACAACAGAAGAAAGTACAGATTAGAGAGGGTGTTCATGGTGAGATCCATGTGCACTTCTGGAATCCAAGAAAAACAGCCCTCTAAGTTACCCCTGAGGACCTCTCTTTCAGTTCCACTGAAGGTAGAAGCAGTGGGAGATGCAGGACATCTTATATCTGTCATTTGATGTTGGGCTCCATAGTCTGATGATTTATACAAGTATGGGAACCCTTTCTAGCCTCCTGACCTCATTCAAATAGGACTCTAAATATTAATGTCCATACATCTGTCACAAGTTGGGTATTTCCTCAAAAACCAGTGGCTGCCATGGTCATCTAAGGTACAGTGCTTGGAACACTGACCTCTTAACTACTTCCTGGGGCTGTAGTTAATGTAATCATCAAGACATGGATCCAGTAGATGGACAATGACCTAATTTGCTCTAAAAGCAAAACCACTATTCAATGAATATGCAAGTTGCCACAAAGGGACTTTGGGTGAGACATGACCAGCTAACATTGGAGGTAGTCTGGAGGCTAGGCAGAAATACACAGTGGTGGCACCTAAACTTGCTTTATACCAGAACTATCACTCAATGAAAGCAGCCTGTTTGGGGGATGGGGTGGAGGTTGAGGGATTTTTGAAACTGGGAGGTAAGCCTCTGAGTAACATCCTTTCAAATTCCTTTTATGTTTCAACAGGTTTCTACCTGTTTTTCCTGAATGGCACCTCATATTCCCTGCTTAGAATGAAGACCTTCCCAAAATATCAGCCTATATGCCTTGGGGTCCTGGCACCTTGCTGCTCATACTGCTACTTGGGTCGTGTTCTAAGCCAGGTGAGCCACTCCTCTGACTAAATACATTATCAGTTCTAGATACTCCTGCTCAGATGATCCTTCCACTAGAATTTCTGCCCACCTATCTTAACAAAGCAAGGACACATGGAGTCAGAGGTCCATAATCCTTCAGATATTGTTTTCAGAGACCAGCTCCACAGCAGATTAGCTCTCCTAGTCCTGGAGTCTTCCCGTTTTCTACCAGCATGTCTCCAGATGGAGCCAGCCTGAGATAAGATATATCTGGCCATTGGAACTATGCTAACTTATTCCTGATCTAGCAAATTAACCGGGCCTATGGTTGTCATGATTCTGATATTGAATATATTCCCTTCATATCTGCTTCCATCCTTGACCACTGGATTGACTTTAGCTTTATCCCTCTAGACCCCGCCATGGTCGCCTATCCCTGCTTTCCAACTTCATCGCTCAAGGTTTAAATGATTGACATGCAATGACTAAAGAGAGCTAAAAGTTTTTGCTGTTTGGTAAGTAGGGTGCTCCTACTCATTTCCAGTAAGAAGAGTGCACCACCAAGTTGCAATCTCTATCCCACCTCTTGACTAGGTAAGACCCCTTTTTGTAAGAATGTTTTACATTTAATAGACCCATCCTGTACTTTACAAAGTCAAGTGATATGTTAGACAAGTCTTTTAGAACCAACATTTCATAAAAAATGACAGAGAAAGATTTGAATTTTAGTATGCTATGAGTGATATCTAACAAAACTGCCATGAACCAAAGTTGATACTGTGCAGTCCCATCCATGGGACTGCCCAAGTTACACTGTGTGTATATACATACACATACACACACACACACACACACACACATCCCCCCCAGGAACACAGGAAAGATGATCAACCCTGCCTAGAACTTTAGAAGTCTTCTTAGAAAAGAGGAGACTTAGACTAAGTCTCGAAGGATTGAGAAGAGACATATAAAGAAATAATGGAAACGTACTTTAAGCAGGTGAAAGAACATCACGAAAAGCCCAGGAAAGTAGGATACTGTATTAGTATAACTACAAGATAACTTAGGATAACTGAAGCTAAGTGGAGGTAGTACGGGCAGCAGATGGAAGAACGGCATGGGTCTGGGCTGGAGGAATTCAATAATTCCATCCATTATTCATGTCTTTCTTTTGAGAAAAGAGCCCAGTGACATTATTTTATACACACAGTGGCAATATAAAGATGAGCCTCTGGTACTAATACCCTATTTAATCACGGGGAATAGGCAAAAGTATAACAAGCATCTATGCATTCAGTCCATGAAATTATATTTCAGATACTTCTTGAATTTGATGTATAATGTATGCTTTTTAAAACATGCAGTTCTCATTTGAAACACTAAAATATGTGACTTGGCTAAAATTCTCAAGGCTCAAGATTATTGGATTACTATTTCAGTGCATTAAAAGCACCATGTACTTACTCTCAGAGAGCAGGGACTTTTGTGGTGCAAAGAATTGAATTTTGTGGTTCAGTGTGATTTTAAGAAAAGCTATACAATGATAGAAAGCCATTTCCCAACACTGTCAATTAGTTAGTTTTTGTTTTCCTCCCAATCAATTTTTAAGTGAACAGGTTTGATAGGAATAATGAACTGTGCAGGGGTCTGGAATCTTATGAGATTTTTGAAATCAAAAATTTAAAAATACTATAAAAATAAGACAAGGCTTGGTATAAAATGAAATTAAAACTACACCGAATAGTACAAAAAGTTCTCTTGTTCATCTACCACTTCTTTCCCTACCCCCTTCACCCCATTCCCACATGTTGACTATTAACCACTGTTAACAGTATGGGTGGATATTATTTCAGGTCTTTTTCTCAGTAAGAAAAACAGACATTCCATGCAATAATTTACAAAAATAGCATCATGTCATGTATACACATTCACTTAAAAATGTTATGGACAATTTTTCATATTAATATGCACAGATTTATTTTCTCTCTTTTTTCTTCTTAACCAGTCTTGCAGCTGCCTAATGGTATGAAATGGATATTTGATAATTTCTTTTGCCATCCTCCTTACACTTTATTATAAATAATGCTATAATATACATTCACACATACCTTTTTGTAGTCCCTAAACCAGGTTTTCTAGGTAAGTATGAATGTAATATTTTGAAAAAATTAAAAGTGATGACAATCTGCCCTTCAGGAAGGTTTTTCTTATTGACTCTCCTATTGACAACACATGAAAATGCCCTTTTCTTCACACCAGGGCAAACATTGACTATTGAGAGTCATTAAATCAAACAGATCTATAACCTCATTAATTTTACTCCCCTGTCTTTGATTATCAGTTAGATTGAAGGTCATTTTCTATGCTCATAAGTCATTTGTATTTCTTCTTTTGTGAACTGCTCTATTTCAGATACCATTCTATTTCGTTTGCCATTTTTAATTGGGTATTCACATCAGAGTTTTTGCTTTTTTCCCTTAAATTTCTCCATCAAAAGATTAATTCTCTCACTAGACTTAGAACAAGTGTTCCATTACCTGTTTTACAGGAGGTGGTTCCTTCTTGCTCACATCAATACAAGGCAAATCTGAGATACCAAATTTTTCTTTGTAATACTGTCGCGTGAATGGGTCACAGTCATAAATGAAGAATGTTCTCCCAAGGATGGTGAGAGGTTTCCCAACAATGAAGTCTTTGGCAGTATACCATTCCAACACCTCTTTATCAGAGATTTCCAGCACACACTGAGGGAAGTTCTCTAATATAGGACAGAGGAGTAAGAGAAAGGAATGAAGATGGGCAGATAATGACACACAACAGCCAGGCATTCTTGAGAAGCTGAGGGAGTACAGTCTTTTGATCTGGTCAAGGGCCAGGGACTCTTCTACATTTCCAGCAGAACATATGGTACAGCGTTTCCATCTGTTGACAGGACACATAAATAATATCCCATATGGTTTTTATAAAGTCTCTCTTCCATATTCAGCTCAAATGATCACTAAAGGTCACTTAGAAGAATTAGTACTTAGAAGAAATCACTACAGGAGGAACGAATAAATGTCCTTCTACAAAGCAGACAAGAGGGATGGATCCAAGTCACCTAGCTTAATTTCCCATGCATTTATTCACTCATCCAACAAATTATTAGTGAGCACATCTCTCATTACTAGGTGCACTGTTAAACGCTGAGATGACATTAACAATACAGACACAATTCCAGAATTCCAGACTATTTGGAAAAAACACTGTTTAGGGGGATAGGTACTAAACAATTGTGATCACTGCTAATAGAATAGTCTGAGCTAGTCCTGAAGGAAGTGTAAGGGACAAAGACTACAGAAATCTGGAAAATCAATAGATTTTCAAATGTAGAATCAACCTTGCATTTTGGGAGTAAATCCAATTTTGTCCCATATTTTACTAAAACTAAGAGTTGATTTGCTTAAGATGGTTTCTCTGCAGCATAGCTTCCATGGAAACTATATTCTGGTAAAGTGCCACATTGCCTACCTGTAACCACAAAGTTTGGCCCCAGAATCCCAATCACAGGGAGCATGACAGGTACACAGGTATTCTTCTAGTTGATAATTGCCAAGATGGGAAAATAGGAAGGCAGGTTAATCACACAAAAAGAAGAGCTGATATTTTCCCAGTTAAGCATTTTTTAAGCCTCCAAACCTTCTCCCAGTGTCTACCCTACAAGATCCCTTTGAGTTGCCTCAGGAAGTGATGGGCAAAGGGGGACACATCTCTAACTCCATGAATTTTCCTTAGTAAACAATGTGCCAGGAGATCTGGGGAGTGTGTGTGTGTGTGTGTGTGTGTGTGTGTGTGTGTGTGTGTGAGTATCGCATTTGTGCGTGCACATGCACTGTCTAGCCATTCAGCTTTGTTTGTTCAACAATTGTTTTTTGCATACTTTTGAATTTCTTTTACTGACATTTTGTTTAGTTGCATATATGTTCATAAGTGAAATGGATTGAGTTTCTCATGGTGCTTTTGGTTTTACTCGTCTTTTTAAATGAACGAATTATTTCTTTTCTTTTTCACTGAATTTGTGTTCAGCTTAGAACTATCTGTCTTTAAATGTTTACCAAAACTCATCTGGAAAATTTTCTGGACCTGGTGTTTAATTTGTGGAAGACTTTTTAACTGATAACTATTTTAATAATTAAAAACAGCTGGTTTCTATTTCTTCTTAAGTTAATTTTTAAAAATTTACTCATTTCATCTAAATTTTCAAATTTAGTGGCATAAAGTTCTTGGTATTAGTCTCTTATTTTCTGTTTAATACCTATTAATTTAAAAATATAGCTCCTCTTTCTGTATTTAATATTGTACATGTATGCCTTCTTTCTTTTCTCCCTTGATAAATCTTGTCAATGGCTTGTCATTTTATTAGTCCTTACAAAGAAACAACTTTTAACATGAAAATCTACTCTTAACTTTTGTTTTCAATTCCATTATTTTGAGGATTTTATTTTATAATTTACTTCCTTTCAATTTCTCTAGATTTATTTTATCATTCCTTCTTTAACTTTAAAAGAAAAATGCCTTTTTAGACTTTTAGTATTTTTTCTTTTTCTTTTTTAAAAGATTTATTTATTTATGCATACAAGAGCTGGGATACAGGCCAGAGGTGTGTGTGTTGGGGTGGGGGGGGTGAGAGGACTCACCAGAGACAGAGTGGGGAAGAGAAAAGGCCGATTGACTGACATACACTGCTGAGGGGAGCAGTGGGGTGAGTCAGGAGAGGTCTGCTAAACCCTGTGGGTAGCTCCCTGGCAGGCTAGGGGATGGAACTCATGATGCAGAGGCTGCAGATTGCTTCCCAGTGCTGTGCTTAAACACTTCCGCCCCAGGGAGGCCATTTTTTCTTTTTCAAATAAGCCTTTATAGCTATAAATACCCTCCCAAGTGTTACTTTAGATATATCTAAAAGTTCTGAGGGAATTTTGGCTATCATTTAGTTCTCAGAATTTTTTTTAACTCACAGATTATTTAGAAATGTGTTTTTTTCTTTTTGTGCTGCAGTAGCTGGCGATAGCTTGATAGTGCTGTGACTTTAACCTCTGAGCCACTAGGAAGGCCCCTAGAAATGTGTTTTTCAAGTTGTAAATACATGAGATTTTTTTTGAGCTATATTTCCAAAAGTGACTCCTACCTTAATTGTGTTAATATCTGATAATGGTATATGATAACTAGACTTTAAAATTTGTTAAGACAAATGAGTTTTAATAAGTGTTCAATTTGTGCTTGAAAAGACTGGGAATTCTCCAGATATTGCTGCATATACATATTATTAAATCAATATTACACTTACATTGTTCAAATTTTATATATGTTCATTGTCCTTTTGATCTAGCAATTAATGAAAGAAATGATTTTTTTTTTTTTTGGCCTTTACTGAACCAGAAATAGAAAGTAGATGCCACTGTTGGCAACTGTTTTCAGTGGATTTTGTTTTATTTACTTTATGTATTTTTTTCTTGTTCTCTCTAAAGTGCTCTTTTCCTTTGTTCTTTATTATTCTAACTCTGGATTTAATACCAGCTTTTCTATAGAACTTTCTTAAGTCTTTTGAGCTTACATTTCTTCTTCTGAAATTTTGTCTACATGACATAGTCAATTGCATAACCAGATAACCTGGACCCTTTCATTATTGTTTAACAGCTTTGAGTATTTATCTGACTTTCCTCTACTGCTACTAAAAGTGACAGAATGATAGGGATTCCAGGTCTGGGAGATACATTTTCATTTATTCCTCCACAGTAATTCCCTATGAAATAGTTCCCACAGTAGACATTTAGGTCTTATTTAATTGAATTTAATAAAAATCACCCACTGGATAAATGCCACCTCTTTACCACCACAGTTCTTTCTAGTTAAAGGTTTATTTAGCTAGTACAAGTTTAGCCTTTTCTGTCCTGCCACTGCATGACTAACAAAAATTTTCACAAAAGATACATTTCCTACCTCTTACAAGAAGCCTCCATGTGTCACAGACTATCTCTCCCTATACATTTAATGAAATATTTTTAAATTTGGAGAATTATAGAAAAGAATGATGCCACATTGATAAGGCAGAGTCAAACATGGAACCTGAGATTTTAAGAATTTGGTTTTAGTGACAGTTTTCACACCACCTTGAATACATTTCTATTTTTTTCTTTTAACTACTATATATCTAATGTTTGTCAGCTCCAGATGGCAGGAACTTCAGGTTATTTAAGCATCTGGAAAGGCAAAATTAGTACATTAGTTACAGTGTCATAGAACTCTAAGAAGTTTCTATAGGAACTAAGTATAAGAATATGGGCGTCACCAGGCAGACCATGTTGAAGAAGGACGTACATTCGGTTGTTGTTACCTGAAAATACAAGCTCTACTAGCAATTAGTCTCCTTTCTCAAAAAAAGAGACTTTTAAAGTTAACTCTCTTAATTTTAAAATGCCAGTTTTTAACTTCCTTTTATCCTTCTCCTAATCTCATACTTACCTCCCTTCTGTGCAAAGATTCTATTGGGTAATTCATTTATTATACAGGTACCATGTATGCTGTTTGTGTGCATTTTATGTAGATGTTACTTTCATATACATCTCATTTTCCTTTTTCTACATGAGACTATGGTTTAAAGAAGCATCCATTTGCATATATATATATATTTTAGCTACTTCATGTTTATGAAAATGTACCTTTACCACTTTTTTTTTGTAGCTCATGTGCTCTATGATGGAAATCTTCAACTTCTTGTCCCAAAAAATGTTGCATTAAAAAAAAAAAAATACTTGCGGGCCAAGCAATGTATGTGAGCAGGTTGAAGTTAGCCTTTAGACTGCCAATTTATTTATAACTTCTAATCTCAATTTGTTTATAAGCTCTAAGACAAGCCTCTTGCTCAATATTTGGAATTTCTTATCTCCTAGTTCCAAAGGATAAAGTAAAAAGAAAAAAAAATCAATGAACGTAGACTACTGGCAGACACCTAAGCCTGAGAGATGTCAGTACTTGTGACCAAGATAATTTTCGTAAGAGAAAATTCTTAAAACTACTAAATCAATAATTAAATAAGCCTACTTATCTCAGGGAAATATTGATGGATGCCAAGTATCAGCTGCATTTTGTTGAATCTCACTTTCTAATCCACTAGGTTATTTTATTTCTTCCTTTTCACTTCATATGCCTTTTTTTCAAATTAATAAACTTTTATTGATTCTCTGTGCTAGGTTATTTTATACCAGCAAAGAAAGAGCAGGGGTCGACACAATGAAGTTCTATGAATCACAGGCATATCTTTTTCACTATTAAGCAATCCCACATGGAAAATTCCAGTTTGGGGCAATAATTGAGGTGAAAGGCAAAGTCAGGAAAGCATGTAAGTGGTAAGTTACATCTTTGAATGAAAACAAATCTGATATTAAGTTGCTTCAATTCAGAAGTCTTGCTCTTCCATATTTTTAACAAATCTTCCACTGCTGTTTTGATTTTGTTTCCTTGCTTTGGGTATCAATCATCTCCACTAGACCATTTTGGAGGCAAGCCTGAACTAACCAACAAGTAAAGGAGGGAAATTGTGGGGAAAAGCCACTTTTTAAATACCTAGGAGAACACAGCACAAGTCTCCCAAGTATAAAAGGAATGACTACATTGATTAAGTAGCTCTTTTGTGTTCCCAAAAAGGTCCCAATTAACAGAGAATAGACTAAGTCTAACATACTTGCATTTTCCACTAAAACCTTAGGCAAGCGCTGGCGGTTCACCAGGAGTGGGAAGGGATCTCGCCCATCATTTCGTTCATGGACCTCTCTAATTTCCACCGTATTATCCATGAGATAGTAATGAATAATGTAGGTCCGACATTCACCAAACATGCTGTCTGTATCATCCCAGATTGCATAGAATCGAAGAACCTTTGAGAAATCCAAAATAGTGTCTTAAGAATCCTACAAGTAGAGAGTTTAACTAGGCTACTTTGGCATTTATATATCTGACAATAATGAAAAGATTAGTTAGACTATGAAGTAATCTCAGTGGTTAAATAAAAAGGAAGAAATATTCACTGAAGACACAGAAATATCTGAAATTTGTAAGTCAGATGTTAACAGCTGGAAAGTATTAACTAATAGGCTTATACATTTGTGCTGAGAAAAATTCACTTTGATCCAACATATTAGTGAGGGAGAAGCTAAATTAAAGAACATTGGATCCTTTATACAGTGACTTCTATGCATTAATAAAAGTAACATGAGTGGTTCATATATAAAAACAAAAGAATTTTCACTTATTGACTTTTTAAAGATTCATCAACACACATCTTCTAGCAACACTATCAACAACACATTATTTAGATACATAATAATAATTAATACATATATGATTCACATAATGTCCTTAAAAGACTTTGTTAGTGGTAGGTAAATTTTTTCTGAACTAAAAAAGGATCAGATTTTTGAGAGCAAAAGAACAGCAAAGAAGCATTAAGGGTGATCTCCCCTGCTCTCTTTTCCTTTAGTACAGAAAGAAGACTCAAATCTGCTTCTACGTACCAGCCCACAGGGAGAGGATATGAACATTGGAACAGAGTTGGAAAATACCCAGAACATTCTGTACTCATAAATTAATGCAAAATTTAAAAAAGGAAGCATCTGCAATGGGATTTCTGTGAAATTACTATTTTAACAGAAACTTACATATATTCAATAACATTGAAATTTTCCAATAATTCATTTAAGGTTTCCCAAAGGATTCTATGAGATTAACTCATACTTGGAGGAAAAGTATTGGTTGAAAATGTTAAGTGGGAAGCAGATGCAGCTTAGAAATTGTTTTTAGATTTAAATGTTTGGTGGAACCCCCAAGACTTAACCCCACAATACTCTTTAGATCTTCAATAAGAAACTTAAGACACTCTTATGTCTCTAACTCTATATGAAAAGCTAAATTATAGATAAAATGTTTCAAAACACACAACCACCAATAGAGCTTGCTAACAATAAACATGTACCATGTTTGGAAATGAGTAAACTTCTGAGATGTCTACTTCACTTACTTGTTTGTCAAAGGTGAGAAACTGCTTGAGTTGATCGAAGTCCGATGGGGTGACATACTTACGAAGAGGCTGTTTCCGGAGTTCAGTGTAAGGGTCAAGAACCATCTTTTCTGGGGGGTTTAACTCAATTCCTTGACTTTCCAAAAATTCCTAAATAATTTATGATTTAAAATGTTCATCTTTTTTAAAGCTTTTAAAAGTAATTAACTGATGTATAAAAATAAGCATAACAATTATTTCTATTCCATTGTACAAGTTAACCACTAATTTGTATCTTGAACATGTCTTAGCAGTACTAAGACTCCAAAGGACCCAAATCTACAGCACAGCCAATAACTGATAATTACCATAAGTACTCTATATTATAAAATTGTTAGGCAATATGCTAGGCTAGTTGGAAGGTACAATAGTAACGTGACTGGTCCCAAATATCAATTCAGATGCATTAAATTTAGTTAGATGCCCAGGAAGACAGTCTAGGATACCTTACTTCAGCACATCTGGAACCTAACCATAGTTTCAAACAATGTGTGATTCATATCAACTATGGGAACAAGCAGCACAACAGGAGTTAAACTGAAATCAAATCCTCATTTTTCAGCTCACTTAAAACTAGTATATGATTAACTCTTCCCCCTCCAAAAAAAAGAAAAGATAGCACACTGGTTATTTTTGATCAGAAAATACTTTAGCAATACAGGAAAGATAAATCAAATGCTCAGATCTCATCAGAAAAAGTTAAGGAAGGGCCTCCTTGGTGGCACAGGCAATTGAACGCAGCGCTGTGAAGCTGTCTGCAGACTCTGCAGCGTGGGTATAATCCTGGCCGGCCAGGGAGATACTCAAATGGTGCTGCAGACCTCTCCTGTCTTGCCCCGCAGCTCCCCTCAGCAGTGTATGTCAGTCAGTCTGCCTGTTCTGTTCCCCACTCTGTCTCTGGTGAATCCTCTCACCCTCCCGCACATCTGGCCTATACCCCGGTTCTTGTATAAATAAATAAATCTTTAAAAAATAAATAAAAATATTTTTTAAAAAGTTAAGGAAAACAACTGGATGTGACATGATCTTGAAGCTTATTTTGCCAATTATGAGTAAATAAAACACTATTTTCAGAGTTACTATAACTTTGAATACAACTTGACATTTCCTCTAAAAAGCACCACATTAATGTATCTTTTATGATCATCAGAGATGGAAAAAACAATTTCAAGGAATCTGTATACATTCTCAAACTGGAAATTAACCTGAAATTTGGGTTTCTTTTGGAAATTGTGGTTTGCTTCTGGAAAATTCAATAAAAAAATACACAGAACTAATATACAGAAAATACTTGGGTTTTAATATTGAACTTTGTGCCAACTAGCTGTGATCTTAGCATTTAAAGTTTTACTAGGCAGTTGCTGCTATCATTTCAATATTAAAATATTATGATCTTAACATATATTAACAATTGAGTTGTAGATAATGACTAACAATAAAATCTTCCTCTCTCATGAGAGAATGTTTAAACATAGTAGGCTCATTGAATGAGGTATTTAATGAGCGTTTTGTTTCTTTCTGTTGCTTCCAATAAATAACCAGGCCCTTTGTTAACCTTACTTTAGAGATTTTGGCAGGAATGTAGAAGCTTCCTAAAGTGGAGTAGGTTCTGTGTCTTAGTAAAGTTCATTATTTATTTATTTTTTTTGTGTGTGTGGGACCCTCGCTGGCAGCTGGGGAATGAACCAGAGCTGCAGAGGCTGTAGGCAGCCTAGAGCTCAACCGCAGCGCCACCAGGGGAGGCCCAATCTTAGTAAAGTTTAAACTCTTTAAAGAGGTTATTCTAGATTGTACTGGAAGTACAGATGAGAATGGAATATCTCTGAAGGCAAGAAGAGAGAAAGGGGAAATTCCTCCAGTTTGCAAAATAGACATAATTATTGGGCCTCAAAATAGCAGATTCTACATGTGCTCGGCACGGGTGGTCAGACATATGTGCAGCCAGAAAGGCACATTCAATTTCAGGGATTCAGAGTCCCAGAACCTTACCCAGCACCACAGCATCAGGATGTTGCCCTTGGTCACTGGCAACTTATGGACACTGACTGTATGATGGCTTTACATCTGGGAGGGGTGTTTCTTCCTTGTTCTTAGAACTTAGAAACTTTGGAAAAGCTTAGAGTGAACAGAAATACCAGCCCAGTGCAGTATTTATGTTCCTCCTTCTGGCTCACTTTATTCACTTTACTTTCCAGTTTCATCCTGGTTGAAGTCCTGTTCCATATTTTCATTCCATTAAGGGTGCTACCTGTGCTGTTCTTGAACTGGCATGTCAACAAATTTCTTATCAAATGATTCATCTATGATGGGATTTTAATGTTATTTAAATGTATATATATCTGTATGCCACTACATAATATTGGCTCATATCAGCATATACATAAATACCAAACTGACTCTTACATAATAAATATAGGCTAGATTATCTGTGTCCTTCCCTTATCCTAATAAAATGAAATGTATCCTTTCATGAATTAGAATGATGTTTTAGACACCACAGTTTCCAAATGTATACTATACCTGGGTGAATCGGTCACAATCAACAATGCGGAAAGTTTTGCTATAAACTGTAATGTTTATCCCTCGATTTAGGTCTTTCCAATGGTAATGGTCTCCACGGTCATTCTTTGCAAGCCGTTGACGTTTGATTAATTTGCCTTGAGGGATCCCAGAGTTTTCCACAATGGGCTCTATGATAGACATGCTATCATCTTCTAGGTAGTAGTAGATAATCACTTGACGGATCCTATAATGCTCCTCAGTTGACATTGGAACATCTTCTTGGAAATAAGCATCGAATTTCAGCACCTATAACACATAGGAGAGGGAGATGTAGCATTATATGAGTTTCTCCAAAAAATAGCAAAATTAGTCAACCAGAAGGAGGAAGTGACAGAGTGGAGTATAGTGGAGGATTATTGGGGCTTTGGTGGTAGGCATGGTATGAAAACATACCAACATTTGTAGAGATCTGAGCTGATAAACCCTAAGAAAAATACAGTGTTGGAAACCAATATTACCTCAGTAATCATAATTGGGAAGTAATAAAAATTTTATTAACAACAAGAAAATTAATTAAAAATGAAAAAAAAAAAATCAAGTACCCTTCTGTAAAGAGAACCACTCAGGGAGATTTGACTACTCAACATTTCTATCTTCTAAATCAAAAACTGCAAAACTACAGTGCATTGTGTTCTTTACGTGATCTGGCAAATTGGATAACACTGGCTATCTTGGAAAAATTGGCTTTGGGCTCGAGAGTGGAGAGAAGTCAGATGGTGAGTGATCTGAGAGGCAAGTGAGGAATAAAGTGCTATTGTTTAAAGGACCACAAAGTTGGAAGAAGCTTTTTTGTTTTTTTAGGACAGAATAGTATAAGCCTAGGTAAGAAGTAGTCACTAGAGTATTTGAAATGGAAGTGTCATGAAAGTTAAAATTTAAAAGATGAAAGAATAATAACATCAGTGAGACAGAGGAGTGGGTATGTTAGCCTGGGAAATAGGATGTAGTGGGTGATGATAAAGAGAATATGGGAGCAAAGGGTAAAGATGAGGGCACTCAAGGAGAGGTCCTGGTCATTACCACCTAATTAAGAACTTAAATTATATTCTAAGGATGAGGAACAGTGCAAAGAATGTCTAAAACATGGACAAATATATTCACTATTAAGCAGACCTCTGAATATTCCTAAAATATTTAAACTATGGTTTAACTTAGAAAAACTAAAATTCCCTGATTACAAAAAATTAACTACTCTCTCTATGCCTTGTTATCTATGGTAAATATGATTTATCTAGAAAAATGATGCAAGTAAAATTAATATGAAAATAAAAATATAAGTATTGTTCTTCATGTCACCTCTCTTTAAAAAAATAAATTATAATACTTAAAAAGAATAAATTATGCAAAGGCAATTAGCAAAAAATAGTATTACATTTAATATTTAGTATTTACATCTTAATAAATGTTAAATGCCTGTTAAATGCCACTCTTCTCTTGTATTTTCTCCCTTCTCCCGTATCTACTGATTTTTCTTTTTTAAAGATTTATTTATTTATTTATTTACACAAGCACTGGGTACAGTCAGAAGCACGGGAGGGTGAGAGAATTCACCAGAGCCAGAGCGGGGAGCCAGAACAGGCAGAAGGACCGAAGGACACTGCTGAGGGGAGCAGCGGGCGGCAGGAGAGGTCTGCGCGCCATGTGGGACCCTCGCTGGTGGCCGGGGATTGAACCGGCCCTGCAGAGCCTGAGGGCAGCTTCACAGCCCAGCGCTCAACCGCTTCGCCACCGGGGAGGCCCATCTACTGATTTTTCATTGTCTGTTATAAAAGTAAATAAACGAGAAGGAGGTAAAGAAATGCCCACTCCTATAATGGATAGTGTTTAGTGCATGAACGGATATATTACCTTGTTCCTATCAAATGAATAATTGGGACAGGGAAGAGGGAATGATATGATTCTGGCTAATAAATTAATTTTTCTAAATTAAGTAATTATTAATGTAAAGTGATAGCTTAATCACCAGGTTATTTTGTGTCTTCTAGTCTCTGTCTTTAATAGGTACTCAAAAAGGGTTGACTGGCTGGATGAGAATGTTACAGACATATAATAAAAATATAATAAGATGTAAAGAAGGACAAGAGAGAGAGAGAAAAAACATAGGCTAGCAGCAAAGTAAGAAAGCTAACTTAAGAAATGGCCAATAGTGGGCCTCCCCAGTGGCGCAGCGGTTGAGCGCTGGGTTGTGAAGCTGCCCGCAGCCTCTGTAGCGCTGGTTCAATCCCCGGCTGCTCCCCGGCCCACCGGAGGAGGGTCCCCCATGGCGCGCAGACCTCTCCTGCCGCCCGCTGCTCCCCTCAGCAGTGTACTTCGGTCCTTCTGCCTGCTCTGCTCCCTGCTCTGGCTCTGGTGAATTCTCTCACCCTCCTGGTCTTCTGACTGTACCCAGTGCTTGTATCAATCAATCAATCTTGTATAAATAAATAAATCTTAAAAAAAAAAAGAAATGGTCAATAGTTCTCAGTCTAAGTGATACATAAAAGTCATGTGGAAATTATAACTGATGAAGAATGGGGAAACATAATTTTTTAAAAATTCCCACCAATGATTTTCTACATGGCTAGGGTTAGGACTACCTCACTTTAGTGAAAAGAGGAGGCTCATTGACAAGAAAATTAAGGATGATGTAGAAATGTTAATGAGTGGAAATAAAGTAAGACAGATACAAACAAAATGTTATATTACCCTTAAGTTATTTTATGTCAAATCTGAAATGTTTCCTGAAAAAGAAAAACTAATTGAGATAGCCTGGAGAAAACTGGCAATAAATGGAGTTGTCATAATTACATTTTACATTTTGTAGAACTCAAAGATTTGTTATCATTACAGAATAGTGGATTTTTAAACAATAGATAACACAGATCAGGTAAACATAGAACAATATAAACTCAAGAATTCAGAATTCATCCATTTTTTCTTTAATTGTATTTGGAAAATAGTCCAGGGAAATCTATGGGGAATTATTTTCTGTAATAGGCTTGCTGAGTAAAGAATGCCTCTTTGAATCCTGAGTTCAGCTGTCTATGACTAAGGATTGAGGCATCTGAACAATTTTTTTTCCTCAGAACACTCTGGAAAACCTGGGGTTTACTGCTAAATTTCCTGCAAACAGTTGGCTCTCAGAAATTTTAATTCAAGGGGCACCTCATAATCCCAGATGATACCTTTTTGTCAAAAGCCACATGTGCAGGAATAAACTGTGCAGGTGGGGCCTGCTTGGGTTCTCCATAAGTTAGAATTGGAGCTTTACAGGCCAACTCATCCAGCTGAGCCTGGGACAGCTGGTTAAAGCGGAGCCGCTCCCCGCCTATCCCCACAGTTGGACGTCGAGCAATCGCATAGCCATTCCTGTAGCCCAGTGTCTGGCTTCTATGAAAGGCTGTTTTCTAAAGAAGAAAAAGAGTATGTCATTAATAATGCCTTACAAATATTTGTTAGATAAAAGAGCTAACAAAAATACCATAACTTACACCTTTGCTTATAAACATCACAAACCTTACATCAAAAAGTTTACCTGTATTAGAAGTTTCTTATATTTAAGCTAAATACTTGCCAAGGAACAAGGTGGGAAGCAGCAGACTGAGTTTGAAATAAAATTTAAAGCCCTGCTCTGGAATACCCAATTTAACTACTAGTTCACTTTTCACAAGAAATTAAAATACTATCTAATCTATATGCTTTAATTTTTTTTCACCAGTCTTCTTGTACTTTTCATTCTATTTAGTGATCATGAACTGAGGAGCCTAGATGATTTGATTATGAAATGAAATTTTTTATTAAATTAGCTAATTAATTATGTGTAGAAGAACTGGGGTGTAGATCAGAAGTGGGGGTGAGGAGTGAGAGAATTCACCAAAGACAGAATGGGGAGCAGAACAGACATTTGCTGAAATATACTGCTAAGGGAGTAGCGCGTGAGACAGGAGAAGTCTGTTGCACCATATGTGGGTTAGCTTCCTTGCTGGAGATCGAACTAAGGTTGTAGAAGTGATAGCTCTGAGACTTAACCTTTTGGCCACCAAGGAGGGCCATGAAATGAATTTTTGCCAGAAGTGAAGGGACCTTCTTATTACAGCAACACTGATATATTCATATGTCTTTGGAAAGTAAGTGTATATTATATATTTAAAGACTTAAACTCAGTAATTCTACCCTGATCCTTTAAGATATAATCCAATTTTATGGGAAATCAGCAGTGAAAAAGGAGCCATTACAACCAATAGCACAGATATAGAAAGAATCATGAGAAACTACTGCGAACAGGAATATGCCAACAAACTGGCTAACCTAGAGGAAATGGCTAATCTAGAAGAAATTACAAAAAAAAACATACAATTTAACAAGATTTAATCATCAAGTAGAAAATTTGAATAGACCAATAAAGAGTAAAGTGATTAAATCAGTAGTCAAAAACCTCCTAAAAGAGAAAAGTCCTGAACCACATGGTTTCTCTAATGCATTCTACCAAACATTTAAAGAATAGCAATTCTCAAACTCTCAAAAATTTAAGAGGAGGGAGCAGTCCCAAAATCATTTTAAAATATCAAAATTACCCTGACACAAAACCCAGATTAGGATGCTACAAGAAAAGATAATGACATATCAAGTCATAATCCTGATGAATATATTCACAAAAATTCTCACAAAATATCAGCAAGCTGAATGTATTAGTGCTAAGAGGATGATAACATAATCAAATAGCATTCATCCCTGAGATGTAAGAATGGTTTAACGTATGCTTATCAATAAATTTGATCAACCACCTTAATAGAAAGATAAAAAATCATATGATCCTGTCAATAAATGCAGAAAAATGTTTGACAAAATATAATGATCTTATAAATATAAAATCAGGTACAAGACAATGTTGTCACTCTCATCACTTTATTCAACATAATACTCAAAGTCCTAGTCACAACAATTAGGCAAGGAAAGAAATAAAAGGTATTTTAATTGGAAAGGAGGAAGTAAAATTTACTCTGTCAGCAGACAGCATGGCTAGTTAGTATAAAATCAACATACAGAAATCAGTTGCAGTTCTAAACAATAGTGAAATATCTGAAAAGAAATAAAGAAAACAATCCCATTTGCAATAACATAAAAATATGAAATATTGAGGGTGGAACTTAACCAAAGAAGTTAAAGATGCAGTCACTAGAAAGACTGCTGTTTCTGACAACATGGATGAAATGTGAGGATATTGAAAAATATCCTGAGAAATACAAATACAGTATGAGATCACTTATACATGGAATCTTAAAAAGCCAAGTTCACAGAAACAGAAAATAGAGTGGTGGTTACCAGAGAATGGCAAAGTAAAAGGAGAAATTACAAGGGTACAAACTTCCAGTTTCTTCAATTATAGGATGAAATAGTTCTGGGGATCTAACGCACAGCCTGATGATCATAGCTAAAATACTATATTATATACTTGAAAGATGTTAAGAGAATGGTTCTTAATTGTTCTCACCACAAAAAAGAAATAGTGATTATGTGACAGAGTAAAGGTGTTAGCTAATGCTATGGTGGTAATCATTTTGCAAAATATAAATGTATCAAAACAGGTTATATACTTCAAACTTACACAATGTTGTATGTCAATTATCTCTCAGTAAAGCTGGGAAAAAGTGGAAAGGAAAATTAGAGGCTATGTTAATTTGATAGAATATTTTTCCTTTTTCTGCTTTTGGTAATGTTAGGTTACTTTCAAAATCATATATGTGTATATTATGTGTATATATATATATAAAAAATTGGGGGTTAGTCATAAAAAACATTTATGAAAAAATGGCTTACCTACCTTCTAAATTCTTTTCATTTCAAAATATCTGTATGCTTAAACAGATTGCTGGTGGTTATTTGATAGAAACTATTTCTTCAAAAGTATTGCCAATGTAGTAAAAAGAATTGTTCCTTTGAATGTTCCATAATGAGACATCTAAAGGTGATGGCCCATGAAGCTGGCTGACATGCAGAAGTGCCTGTCATTAGTTGTTAGAAGATCTATATGAAGATTAATTAATTAATTAATTAATTAAAATAGAATGTTCACCTGCTTTGGATCACTTTTTTTTTCAAAAAAAGCTTTATTTATTTATACAAGCACTGGGGTACATGCCAGAGAAGCTGGAGGGTGAGATAATTCACCAGACACAGAGCGGGGAGCAGAACAGGCAGAAGGACCAAAGTACACTGCTGAGGGGAGCAGCAGGTGAAACAGGAGAGGTCTGCCTCGCCATGTGGGAATCTCACTGGCCAGCCGGGAATCAAACCACCACTGCAGAGACTGCAGACAGCTTCGCAGAGGCTGCGGACAGCTTCACAGAACTGCGCTCAACCCGCTGCACCACTGGGGAGGTCCTATATGAAGATTATAATGTGATTTTGGGGGTTTGATAACCAAAAGATTCCCCCTTTTTAATTCAGAAAACCCTAGTACTTTGCTAAGTGCTATCTGAATTCTGAACTCTGCACTTATAAATGTAGAGTAAAATTACACATTAGTGTCATTTTAGTTTTTCATTTTAGTTTTAGGTATCTCAAAAGCAGTTTTCACTTAATTTTAATGTGCTACTTGTGCTACAAGTCTTTACAAAGCTTTGAAAAGTAAATGCACCCCTAAATCCATAAAGTCATAAAGGCAAATCCACTTACTTGCTGTGAGTGATTATGTCTTGTTATAAGGTTTGTAGGGTCTGATTAAACTCACTATTCTTCACATATTTTGCAGGAAATAATTTCCTGCCCTGCCTAGAGTTCCGCAGCAGTTTGATATTTAAATTACATTGGTATTCTAAAGACCGTGGTTACTAAAGTTTTCCCTCCTGATTTGTATTTTATTTCAATAGACGTCTCTCAAATATGAGGATGAGGAATCAAGCTGTAAATTTGCCTTTGCTGGTTATTATATATCATGTCATCAGTATGCCTACAGACTTCAAAGATAATTCCGTTTTATTCACAATGTCATGTGCCAGTGATCAATGATGTGAAAAACTTGCTTCAAATACTGCTCTTGATGTTTAGACAAAGACAGGTGCTTATTGCAGTTTTTTAAAAATCTAGTCAAATAGTAAAATAATGAAATCATAAGCTTCATGAGAATAGGGATCAGCTCTTTTTCACACTGGCATACAGCCACTCAATAAATATTTGTGGGAATGAAAAAGTAAAAAGATCTGTAATAATATGAAAGGTACAGTAAACTTCTTTTGCTAACAGAATGATAACTGACCGTGACTTTTACTAAGGGTCAAATGTTCAGGACTGCAAGTCAATTGATAGTTGTCGTCCCAGAGGCCTAACACACAAGACAGAAAAAAATAGTCTGAATTGACTTCTTCACTGGGTAACTTAGATAAACGTCAAGCCCTTCTTTTCCACCTCTAATGACAGAAGCTACTTCATTTCCTTTCCTGTTTTTAGACAGATCTCTATCATTACTCACACTATCATGGCCTTACTAATGGATACTCATGGATATCCCTCAGGTCTCACCACTCCTTTTAGTCATTATGGTTCATCTTTAAAAAAAAAAAAAGATTTATTCATTTATGCATACAAGAGGTATGGGGATGAGAGGATTCACCAGAGACAGAGTGGGGAACAGAACAGGCGGATTGACTGAAATACACTGCTGAGGGGAGCAGCGGGCGAGTGAGGAGAGGTCTGCTGCGCTATGTGGGTCACCTCCCTGTTCAGGGATCGAACTCGTGCTGCAGCAACTGCGGATAGATTCGTAGTGCTCCATCTTAACCCCTTGCGCCACCAGAGAGGCCCCCATTATGGTTCATCTTTTGAGAATTAAACATACCTAGTCCTTCAAGTACTAAAGACAGTGCCCATGCTTTTCAAATTTCAAATAAGGCAAATTAGTTAATACTTGGCCAGTGTACTTAAAATATAAAATATGACCTCAACATAATGTAGACCATATATGACAAACACATGACTAACATCATACTCAGTCTTGAAAACCTGAAAGACTTTTCTCTAAGATTAGGCACAAAGATAGTCACTCTCATCACTACTCCTCCTCACAGAATTGGAAGTCCTAGTTACAGCTATCAGGCAAGAGAAAGAAATAACATCCGTATTGGAAAAAAAGCTGTAAAACCATCACTATTTGCAGACAACATGACGATATACATAGAAAATCCTAAAGCTGCCATTAAAAAAAAAAAAACTCTTAGAACAATAAATCAGTGAAGAGGCAGGCTACAAAATCAACATGGTCTAAAAATTTGGCTGTGACACCTGAAATCAAAAAACACTTAAAAGAAAACGTAGGCAAAACACTCCACAACAATGGCATCAGTAATGTCTTTCAGGACATGACCACAAAGCATGGGAAACAAAAGTAATATGGGACTACATCAAACTAAAAAGCTTCTGCACAGCAAAGATAGCTATCATTAAAATGAAAGGACACCCTACTGAACAGGAGAAAAGATCTACTCATCATATAGCCAACATGGGGCTAATATCCAAGATCTGCAAAGACCTCATACAACTCAACAAGAAGAAATCATCCCAACCAAAAAATGATCAGAAGAGCTAAATAGGCATTTCTCCAAAGAAGTCATACAGATGGTCAACAGGCACATGAAAAAAATGCTCATGATCATTTATCATCAGGGAGATACTAATCAAAACCACATTGAGATACCTCCTCACACTTATGAGAATGACCCACATCAAACAGACCAGAAACAAGTATTGGGAAGGATGGGAAGGAAAGGAACACTACTACACTGTTGGTGGGAATGTAGACTGGTCCTCCCTCTAAGGAAAAGAGTATGGAGATTTCTCAAAATACTAACAACAGTGCAACAATGTGTCCCAGCAATTCTACTCCTAGGTATCTACCTGAAGAATACAAAAACATTAGTTCAGAAGTATATATGGACTCTTATTTATTTATAAAAACCAACTTATAGATACAACCTAAGTATCCAGAGACAGATGGGTGGATAAAGATGTAGTGTATACATACACAATAGAATATTATTCAACTGCTGAAAGAGATGAAATCTTGCTATTTGTGACAAAAAGGATGAAACTGGAAGGGATTGTGCTAAGTGAAATAAATCAGAGGGACAAAGACAAATACTGGGTAATTGTATTCATACGTGGAATATAAAGAAAAAAGGACTAGATAAAACCAACCTTGAAATCTGACTGCAGGACTGAAGTTACCGGAGCCGGGACATGGGAGAGCCCAGTGGGCGATAGTAGAAGATTACTGGTGATGTGCTGGTGGACATGGTGTGATAACATACATTTGAAGAGGTGTAAATGAACCTATTTCCATAAAACATGTATAGTCTTGTACCAGTGTTATCTCAATAAAAATACTTTAATGTAGTTTTTTTTAAAATATATGAAATACATCCAAGGAACAGTTCATCTTACTTGTAGTATAGAAATACACATTCTCGGAGCCTGGCACTCCAATCCACACCTCTGTGATCTTCTAAATCAGCTCAAACCTACCTCCTCAGTATCCACACTCATCATCACCAAATGCTTAGACTGCTCCTGCACAGGGCAGGAACATGCTCAGAACATCTTATAAATTACATAAAATTGAAAAGTCCACTGAAGCAAAATACCTGCGATGCCAGGTCTTAGTGCAGGAATAATTATAAAAATCAGATTCAGAATCCAAATTCCCTCACCAAACTTTCAACTCCAATTTATTCTCCCAAAGAAAACAAATTTACTATTTTTACCTTACTTTTATGACCATGGAGAGGAACTCAGTTTAAATTATTAAACTATATGAAAACAAATTCTCATCTATGATAGTCACTCTATCAAATTTCGGTGTTAATCTTTTAATACATATTTCAATAGCCCTATTAGAATTAAGACATACTAAATAATTTTGCCATGGACTAAACTATGTCAGGAGAGATAGAAGGGGGGAAAAACAAGCTTTCTTTTCTCCTATTCAATTTTGTCTAGAAGATGCAACTAAAAACACTTAACCTAGGGGAGGAGCAAAACAAAATCTAAACAGGAAACTTAAAAAATGTTAGAGAGGAAAGAATAGGTCTAGGGGAAAAAACAACTAATCACTTGAGGCTGAGGGAATGGAATTACCTAGCTCCGACAAAGCAGAGAAGGATAGTTTGGGAGGAAAATGGGCAACAGGACAGTTTAGCTTCCTGAAAAACAGCAATTAAGAAAGAAAAAAAAGAATGCGGAGGTGGGACTAAATTGTAGAAAAGGCAGAAGTGCTGGACAGAAAAGGGATGAAGCTGGATAGAAGCATAACGGAGAAGGGTAGACACTGCAGAAAAGGACATGGCATGGGAATACTAAACAAGACAGGACATGGGTCCGGGATTCAAAAGAGGAAGGAGGCAGGGTGGGGATGAGGGGCTGGGGAGAATGGGTGGGGTAGAGCGGAGGGAATGAATGAGGTGGAAGGTTTAGAGAGGTTGAATGCGGGAAGGATCGGGTTAAGGGGTGCTGAGGGACGGAGCTGGACACGGAAAGGTATGGTGTGGGAGAAGACATCGAACGCATTTGGGAGTGAAGTGGGGGCAACAGTGACGTAGAAGCAGCAGCAGGGATTAGGGAGCAGAGCTCAAGGCCTATGGGGGGGGGGGGGTCGAACGAAAGAGGCCCACAGACTACCAGGGAGCAGAGGCCAAAGGATGAGAGGGAGAGAATGAGGCTGGGTGGTGGAGGGCGACATCACTGCGGCGGGGAAGAGAGTACAGGGTCGGGGCAGAGAGAGGATTTGAAAGGAGAGAGGACAAACGTGGGTGGAGGAGAACGGAGGTGCACTAAGCGGCGCCCCCCGAGGCCGCCCGGAGTTGGGAACAGGTCGGGGTTGGGCGGGTAAGTCCTCACCGTGGAGTCCTTAAAGGACGTGCCTGGGAGAAAGGGCAGGCCATGCACGGGGTTGGACACCATCGCAGCCGCTAAAGCCACCACCGCCCCGGTGGGATTTAGTGCTCCGGGTTACCCGGGCGACCGGCCGCGTTCGCAGGCCTCCTAGAGCTCCATGGCAACGCCAAACAGTCCGTGTGCTCCAGAGTGGAGGGCGGGGCCCGAGGCGCAGGCTGGCCCGTATTGCGCATGCGCCCCCAGGAACGCCGCGTGGTCTCGCGGTATAGTGGCCGCCGGGAAAGGGGCGTGGTTAGTGGGTGCTGCGCCCCTGGCCCCGCCCCTCCGCTCGTCCGGCGCTCCCTACGCCTTGGGAAGTGGTAGGCTGGGTGGGCGGAGGCGTGTATGAAGAGGGTGTAGCACCCTCTGAGGGATCCTGGAGACGGAGCCCAACCTTAGATGTGTTACAAAGGAAGGGAAGTGTTCCTTCCTCTCTTTCACCCCAGTCCTCGTGGGGCTCCAACTACCTTGTGAGCTCAGTTTTTTTTTTAATGATTTATTTATGCATACTAGAGCTGGGGTACAGGCCAGAGATGGGAGGGGTGAAAGACAGAGACAGAGCAGGGAGCACAACAGGCAGACTGACTGAGGTACACTGATGAGGGGAGCAGCAAATGAGACAGGAGAGGTCTGCTGCGCCATGTGGGTTTCTCCCTGGCCGGGTGGAGGATCGAACTCGTGCTGCAGAGGCTGCGGATTGCTTCATAGTGCGGTGCTTACTCCCTTGCACCACCAGGGAGGCCCTAGCTCAGGCAATCTTTTCTGCAGACCCTGGGAAAATGACTCCCGTTGCGTTTCACACTAAAGTGCGAATGGTTGGTTCCTGGTGCAAGTATTACCTTCCCCAGGCCAGTGCTTCTTGGGGGCAGGGATTGCAGAGTATTTGTATTAGTGTTTGTGATGTTCAGTGAACCAGAGCAACCTTCTGGTACCTAATCCTTCTATTGTCTCGATATCTTTCCACTATCACCTTCCTTTTTTCTCCACAGCCAATCCCTGCAGTTCTACACCCTCTCTGTTTTAAAAGACCGGTCTTGGATAGTTACCTCATATGATTATCTCAAAATCTGTCAGCTGAAGATTTAGAGGGAGCTCACCTCAATTCCCCCAATCTAGTTTATACCTACCTGCAACTACAATGTAGAGTTCAAAACAAGGACAAAGGCTGTTCCTTCAAAGAGAGAGCTAAGTCATGAGAAAGAAGCAAATACCTGAACTATTTGTCAGCAGCGTCACAGGTATTCTCACCTTTGGTGCTTTTTATGAAACTTACTTAAATTATAATTCCTTAAAAGAAATCTAATCCTGTCCCTGAAGCATTTTTTTAATAGATTTATTTTTTTAAAGATATATTTCTGCATACAAGAACTGCGGTGCAGGCCAGAGGTGTGGGGCCAGTGAGAGGATTCACCAGAGACAATGGGAAACAGAACAGGCAGACTGACTGAAATCACTGCTGAGGGGAGCAGTGGGTGAGGCAGGAGAGGTCTGCTGGGCCATGTGGGTAGCTCTCTGGCAGGGGATGGAACCCATGCTGCAGTGGCTGTGGATTGCTTCATAATGCAGTACTTAACCCCTTGCACCACCAGGGAGGCCCCCCTGAAGCATTTTTTTGGAAAGAAAAAGAAAAACTATTAATCAGCACTGAGGAACTTTAAAATAAAAAAAAAGCAAACAACACCCAGGTGCCCTGAGACTGAATTCAGTAGATTTGAAATGGGGCTCCGGAATCTGATTTTTATACAGCTATTTCTGACAATGTACCAATTTTAGAGACATAACAGAGCTGCATACCTGACACAGAAGGCATAGCTACAGGATCTGGGCAGTTTACCACCAATAAAGTCAGCAGCTTAAGTTTTATTGCTACCTGTCAGAGCAAATCTCCTTGTTGGGTTTCACTAGTGGGTGTGAAGCTCAAAGGGCCAGGACACAAATCCATTAGTGGCACCTAACGCAGTTATTGGTGGTTGTTTCCCACACTCTGCTCAAAGAGTTTCTTTTCCAGTACTTCCTCTACCATTTTACTTCTTTTTCCCATTGTCTTAATTGTACTTCTTTCTCCCATTGTCTTAAAAAAAAAACTTAAAATGTTTGTTTTTTGTTATATTTAGTGCAGGTGTTCAATGTTTTTTTTTTTTAAATTTTTCCAAGCCAAACTGTATCCAGCTTTGCTTTATTAAAGATACTATTCAAGCTTCTGCACAGCAAAAGAGACATTAATCAAAACAGAGACATCCCACTGATTAGGAAAAAATCTTTGCACTCTGTTCAACTGATAGGGACTGATCACAAAGATATACAAAGAACTCACACAACTCAACAAAATCAAAATAAAATATCCAATTAAGAAATGGGCAGAAGAACTTGAAAGACATTTCTCCAAAGAGGAAATGCAAATGGCCAACAGGCATATGAAAAAATGTTCAACATCCCTTATAATCAGGGAAATGCAAATCAAAACCACACTGAGATACCACCTTACACCACTGAGAATGGCACATATCAAAAAAACAAGCAACAACAAATGTTGGTGAAGATGTGGTGAAAAGGAACTCTCCTACATTGCTGATGGGAGTGCAAACTGATACAACCACTATGGAAAGCTGTCTGGAGGTTCCTCAGTCTACTAAAAATGGAGCTACCATACGACCCGGCAATCCCACTACTAGGGATCTACCCAAAGACAGAAAAATATTTATTCAAAAGAACATCTCTACCCCTATTTTTATTGAAGCACTATTTATAATAGATAAAACCTGGAAACAACCCAAATGCCCAAAAATAGATGACTGGATCAAGAAGACGTGGTATATATACACAATGGAATATTACTCAGCAATCAAAAAAGATAAACTCATGCCACTCACAGCAACGTAGATGGAGCTAGAAGAATTATGCTCAGTGAAATAAGCCAGAAGGAAAAAGAAAAATATCGGATGGTTTCACTTATAGCAGGAATATAGGGGAACCAAATAAGATGTCAGTGTAAAAAAAATAATAACAGTACAAAACACAACAAAGCAAAACAGACAATTATAAATCATACATCCTGCAGGGGAGGAGGAGGGAGAGGGATCAGAAGGAGGGAGGGAGGAGCCCAGGGGACTGAGGTGATGGTGCACGAGTGCATTGGTGAAGGTAACTCTATGGAGACTACACCTGAGGTGGTGGGGGGAAGCAAATATTATTTAAAAATGAACAATGATATAAAAAATTAATACAAAAAATAAAGATTAAAAAAATAAATAAAGATATTTTTCATAAACAATCATGGTATTTCAGGCAGGATATGGACAATCATTAACAGTATACAACAACTTTCAAACTCCCCTCTTCAATGGACTACCAAAATCAGAAAGCCACTATGAAGTCTTCGTTTGATGCTCTGAGCAGGGAAAGTTTGGAGTGAGGGCTGACATTTCACATTTAGCATGTTGTTTAACAACTTTTCACAAGCTAACTCTGACTTTCAGGTAATGAAATGAAAATGGCAGATTTATCAATCTGAAGATCCACAATCTAAAAAAGGAACTGCTGTTCTTTTAAGGGGTGCTGTCTCAGTGGTGTCCAGTGGTAAGTGGAAAGTCCAGATTGCCTGATACCAGTAACCACTTTTTTTTTTTTTTTGTCAGGTCTCAGGGTGTAAGGGAGTCAAGTCTATGCTGAAGGCAGAAAGGGAGGACATAAAAATGAATTTTAGTTTTTCCATACATGGCGTCTGTGCCAAGGTGGCTAATGTGCATTAACATCAAGGAATCCCTCCTCCTGGGAACCAAGAGGAAGTCTCTCAAAACTAGAAGGGAAAAGTTTTCTCTCCCACATCAATCTAGCTTAGGAGACGTTCTATTAGTGACATACGCCCTTCCCCAAAAAAACAACAATGAAGTGTTCTGTGTGCTAACAACATAGCTTAAAAAAAAGTAAAACAAAATTCTGCATTTTTATAAAACTTGATAAAAAAATAGTATTTCAAACTGTGCAGTCACCAGAAGTACACAGTTATCAAAAACGCACACACTTCACTTGGCATCTCCAGCACCTTCAGCTTTTTGTGCCTGGTCTGTTTTGGCATCTCCATTTTCTGCAGGGTTATTCCCATCCTTGCCAGCATCAGCTTTACCCTTTTTTCCTTTGGATACCTTCTCTCCCTTCTTTGCAGGGGACTTTTTAGGCTTGGGCTCTGGCTTTGGAGGAGCAGATTTAGCAGATAACCTTGTGGATCTTCTCTGTGGTTTGTCGTTCACCTTGGCTTTATCTCCTTTAGCATCCCCTTCAGCCTTTCTCTTGGGCCTGGTGGTGATGGCGGGATGTGGGTGCTGGACACGGGGATGCAGGGGTGGGTGGGCTTTGGTCAGACCTGGTGGGGGGGCGGTGGGGGGGTCGTCCTCTTCTCTTCTTCACACTGCTCCCTTTTTTTTTTAAGTAATGAATTCGTTAACTCTTAAGTTACTGAAAACCCTTAAACATATCTGTCCATTGAATTTTATCTTAGCCACTTTTCTAGGGTGGAAGCCAGCCATTGGGAGAGTATCTCAAAATAGTAAGTTCAATCTTCAAAGAGAAGGTTCTTCCACATTATTGAATTACTGCTAACTATAATCCTTGCCAACTTTCGTGATAACCTTAAACTTACCAGTCATGTGATCCCTCCCTCCCCTCTCTTAATTAAAGTAAATCCCGTAGTGTTAGGAGATACTTGGAAGAGCCCTTCTTGACTAACTTCGTGGTTGCACTTCGGGCTATATTCCCTGGGTTGGGTTCCATAGGGAAGGAGTCTTGGGTAAGGAAGACTGGAAAGGATGAGTCATTCCTAAGCCTATTGTCAATTGTGGCATCTGTTTCTATCTGAGGAGTGCCTTCTGCTCAAATGCCTTTCTTTCCATTAAGAGCATGCTAGTTAAATGGTTAACAGAGTGTATTTTAATTACATTCTGTCCCTAGAAATGCATGGTGAAGAAAACATCTCTTCTTAGTCTATAGCCTCATAAAAATGCCATCACCTCTGAGGCAGGGAAGCAATGTAGTGTTGCATTAATCTTGAACAGCACAGCTCTGTGAAGAAGGGGGTAGGGGTGGGGAAAGGAAAAAAAAGGCTGACTTTGAACAACTGCTTACATCCTGATATAATATAATTAAGAGTTTATATCCCACTGCTCTCAAACATGACAACTCAGGCTGGATTGCCCTTCTGTAGAATATATAGGAGAGCACAGGAGCCTGACAATCCTTGACAGGTAAAGTAGAAAGAACCCTGGCTTGAAGTCTGTGCATAAAGCCTGAACTCAAAAGACCACAGAGACATTGCATGACTTTAGCAGGTGTTTCGAAGCTTGAATAATGGAAAAAACAGAGAGATCAGACTGCCAGCCCCAAAGAGGGCCTCATGCTGGATGTTGTCTCTCAAGGGCTCTTAATGGGAGTCGTCAGATTGCCAGAGGCTATAAGCAGTAGCCTAAAAAGCACCTCCTTTTTTTAAAAAAAAACCTTTTGCCAGAGCGCTGGCTTTCCCCAGAATTTGTTCTCAATACTGTGACATTCTTCTGTACTAAAATCACAGAACAAATGCCAGGCAGGCGTGTGTGTGTGTGTGTGTGTGTGTGTGTGTGTGTGTGTGTGTGTGTGTCCCCATCCTGCTTGTAAGGGTATTTCTGCAGTCAAATATCCTTGGTTTGGTATTCTACTTCTCCCTGCTGGATAAAAATGGTACTACATGGTTTCTGAAAGGCCCAGTTACACACCCGTGGGGTTGAAAGTGCTGGTGTGAGGCTGGCATGTGAGTGTTGGTTTCTGACTGTTCCTCAGACCAAGTGCTCTATGGCATTCATTTCCATGATTCCTTGGTTTCTGAAATCTTTCATTTAAAAACGAGTGCCTTGTCAACCACTTTGATCTTTGCAAAGTATGGAAAAAGGAGAAAGAAGCATCCACAGTGATTTCCAAGCAGATTTTGGTACTAATTTAGGACTGACGGGAAATCTTCATTTGACACAAAATCACACAATTTGGGGTTAGAATATTTTATTCTGGCAGTGGGCTCTTATTAGGGAGTTGAAAAAACTCGTGTTTCTGCTACTCTGCCCTCCCTACCTCATAAGTGAAACCCATTTGATTAATTTTACTGATTCAGTTGGAATTTGATTCCTACTGAAAAAAGCCTATCTAACATGACCCCACTGAATTAGAGTTTTCAAAGGATATAAGCTTTGTAACAGCAGGTTCTTTGTTCTGTTCATTGCCCATCACAGTGCCTGGCCTCATACTCAGCAAATGATTATGAAATAATTGACCAAGTCAATGAATAAATAATGAGTAGGATATCACTCAGTAAAGTGTTTTGCTAATTATTGGTGGATCCCATTAGTAGCCCTTAAAATCCATGTAATTGATGATGGCAACAAGAAGAAATTTTTATTTTTTTAAAGATTATTTATGCATACAAGAACTGGGGTACAGGCCAGAGGTGGGGGGGGGAGGTGAGAGGATTCACCAGAGACAGAGTGGGGAACAGAATAGGCAGACTGACGAAATACACTGCTGAGGGGAGTAGCCGGGCAAGACAGAAGAGGTCTGCTGCGCCATGTATGTTGCTCCCTGGTCGGGGATTGAATTTGTGCTGCAGTGGCTGCGGATAGCTTCATAGGTTGTGTCTTAACCCCTTTCGCCACCAGGGAGGCCCCAAGAAGAACTTTTAAAAAAGGAATGGAATATACATCCTATGTTGCTTGAGTAAGAATAATTTTTCTTTAATTTTTCTTTTTTAAAAAAACTTAAATGTAGTAATTTTTTCTTACATTGTTGTTAATTTTTGGACAATATATGATTTCTCCCCTCAGGTATGGTCACTGTATTTCTCCCACCACCAAAGCACCCATGATCCATGTAGAATAAGGTAAAAAATGATATCAGGCTTTTCTGCCCTCCCGCCATCAGGATAGATGACGGATCCCTGCGGTCCTGAATGCATGCCTGATGGCGGGCACCTGGAGTAGGGTGTGGGCATGCGTAAGTGGATTCACCTGGGCTAAGACTGGGCTTATAAGGGCAGTGTCACAGGGACACCAGCAGAAGCAGAACCACGGGAAGCAGAACCACGAGAGCAGAACCATGAGAGAAGCAGAGAGAACCACGAGGAGCAGAGAGGAGAGAAGCAGAGACCACCAAAGAACACCGGAGAGCCCAGAAAGAGTGAAGACTTGCTGGGGGCTGGGAGGCTGACAGGCCTCTCTTGCTAGCCATGTACCTGGTAAATCCCAATAAAAGCCTGAAAAGCCACTGAGGGCTCCAGGACTCACTTCTTTACCCCGTCTGCCCTGGTCATAGGGAACCTGCCCTGTGGCCATCCTGCCACTACAATCCGTCACCACATTCCCTTATGTTCTCCCCTCTTAATTCCCCCCCACCCTAGATGCCTCATTTCTATGGTCTTTGTGGGTAAGAATAATTTAGGGAAAACATTTCCAAGGTGTGTGTGTGTGTACCCATTCGTATGGGTAGGTATTTCTTATTGTGGTCACCATCAAAAACCTTGGAAAGTGATTGACACGCTCTAGCCCCTCGTTCACTAAAAGAGGTTAAGAAAATATGGGTCAAGGAAAGTGAAACTATAAGAAAGTGAAAATCAAAATCAACAAAAAACTATGAACCAGAGACACTCTATGGGAGGTGGGGGGTGGGGAGGGGAGGGATTGGGGTCAAAATAAGGGGATTGCAATTGTATGGGGAATATAAAAATAAAATTTATTTAAAAAGAACATATAGAGGAATACAATATTGAACATTGGTTTACCTGTGAATTTGCTTAAGAAGGATAATAGCACAGATGGAGATTAAGTTCCTGTTGTTATTTTGCTACTGATAGATTATTTTTCACTAGTGGTTCTTTTTTTGACTAGTTAGGTTATGTTATTTTCTGCTATAACATTCCCAGAGTCATATTTTTTTTCTTATTTTTGAATTATCTGTGCTGTCTTCACAGTCAGAATTCCTTTGAATGATCAAATATGCTTTTCTCTTTTACCCTATTTCTTTCCATTTCTGTCTGTTGTTAGAAATCTTTCCTTAGATTTGTACCTGCTCTGTCTACAGATTAGGCCCAGCATTAGTTGATATTATGTTCTAGGCTTAATATTTATCTAAAGCACAGCTGTTTGTCTTCATTCAAAGTAGAGTATATTCCTCAAAATAAAAAAAAAAAGAAAATATGGTCAGTGAGTATTTTTAACAGTCTCTCAATCCTTTCACAGATTGGGGTGATGTCCCTTTTTGTCACAGGAGGGGACATTGAATGAGGCATCTGCCTCTGAGAAATCTCTGGACTAGTAAATCTTTTAGCTGTATGAAGCCTTTCTGTTCCATACAATCAAGAAACAATATTACTGACAGTGTAATGGCATTAATATTGACTGCAGTTTCAGATTCCAATTGTGAACAGGAAGTGAATCCATTTATTCACGTCAATGGAAACCTTGAAATGATGGGGAAATGCCTTTGATACTTCCTCTCCCATCACACATCTCAAACCACTCTTCCTTTTCCCCTTTCACATATGCAGCATGGAAGAGAAAATGAACCACCAAGTTGGGGGCCTTTAGAGATATATTTTTAATGTCTTCAGTGTGTTATGAACATTTGGAAAACTTGGACAGCTTGGGTGACTTATCTCCAAAAGTCTCTCTCTTTTTCTTAATCTTGAAAATGAGAATCCTGGACCAGAATTAATGATCATTAATCATTTGGGTACCATGAAATTGTTTTGAAAGCCTAGTGAATGTTATAGATCCTGTCTCCCCAAAATACACATAATCACATATGCAGATTTTACTTACAATTGCATGAAGTTAATGAGAGGGTCTAAGGTCTCATGGTATTTTTTCTGTTAAATCTTATGGAATGAAAAATGCATATCATAGTACCCCAAAGGCAGAAAGATGTAATAGTTGAAAGTATGATTTATAGGAAGCTTCTTGGGGCAGAGGGCCCTTTTTTCCAACAAATGAATTTCAAGGAAGGAAGAGAATGGCATAGAAAGGGGAACCTAAGTTCAAAAGATGCTTAATCAGCCTATTGCAATGTGTGGGCCCTGCTGTATACTGCTGATATACGCTTAAAAAGTAATGATATTTATGAGATCACCAGAAATTCAAACTCTGGATATTTGATAATGTTAAGGAATTGTTCTTCAAATTTTAGACATGATAACAATAGTGTGGTTTTGAGAAACAAAAGCCTTCGTCTTTTATTTATTTTTTTAAAAAGCACTTTTTTTTTTTTTTTAAAGGAGAGGTCTGTTGTGCCATGTGGATAGCTCCTTGGCCTTGGATTGAACTCATGCTGCAGTGGCTGCAGATAACTTCATAGTAATGTGTCTTAACCCCTTGTGCCACCAAGCAGACCCCAAGCCTTCATCTTTTAAAAAGACATACCCAAGTAAGTACTGTGGTGAAAATGATTAAATGTGTGGGATTTGCTTCAAAGTCATATGGGAGGAAACAAATGAATGAAAGTATAGATGAAATGATTGTCCATTGCTTGATCATTGTTGATGTGGTTCTGTGGGAGTTCACTGTACAACTCTGTCTACTCTTGTATATATTTGAACAATCTAAAAAAAATTATTAAAAGTGTGGACTCTGGAGCTAGACTGCCGAAGTATAAACCCTTATTCTATCACTTATGAACTCTGGGGTCCTGTGGGAGCATCCTAACCCTTTCCTAAGCTATAAACAAAGATACTTATAATTCTCCCCAACTCATAAGGTTATTGTGAGTGTTAAATGAATTGATATATATTAGAGCTTAAGACTAGTGTCTGTCACATTGTAAGTGCTTGGTAGCTATTTTCTACATGATGTCTCGATAATCTGTGACATGTAGACAGAGAGTCAACAAAGGAATGTGGAGGAAAGCAGGAAATTCCCTACCAAAAACAGATGCAGGATTCCCCACCATTTCTCTGGGAAAATAAAATACATCTTAACCTTTTATGGGTGAAGAAAAATTCCTCTCGGGGGCAGAGGGCTTCCACTCTGGTGAGAGGGGCCCACATAGAGGGGAACATGTTTGTGTGGAGCCCAGAGCACCCCACGTGGTATGAAATGATAGAAATAATAGTGCTAAATTGCCATTAGCACTGGCTGAACACAAACATTATGCTGAAGTATTTTTTCCATAGTAAAATGAATCACATTCCAAGATAATTTGTTCTTGTTTAGAGAGAAAAAAACAAAACAAAACATTGAGTGGAAAAGTTTTACTTGCTGACATAATGGTCTTTGAGAAAAAGAAATTGTTTAATCTGGAATAATGCTCAGGTTTATTTTAATGAGGAATAGGGTATATTTAATTGCTCCTGAAGATGAGGAAGAATTCACTAGACAAGTACGGGGAAATAACTTGAGAGTCGGTGGTTCTTAAGGGTGGCCTTGAGTCCCCCAAGTTCTTTTCATTGATAATAGATGGCCTTGGAGACTAATCTTTGTACTATATCTAGGTCCCTGTGGAATTCTGGGACAAAATATACTTAAGCATCTCATTACTGGGGCTGCTTCAACAGCAACAGGACTTTTGCTAGGTCAATATATCTAGAAATGAAATGAGAACCACATCTTTATTTATCAGAGTGAAAAAAAAACCCATTTCTCTCCCTGACCCCCCACATCCCCCATCCCTATGCTCTTTCTGGTTCACACAGTTGGCTATGGGAAAGTTAGATTAAAGGAACTTTTACTTTTACTTCTTCTTGGTGGTTAAGCATATGGACTCTGAATTCAAACGCTTGAGTTTCTGTGAGGTTTCATTATTTAATAGCCAAGGAGTCTTGGACAAATTTACCTAGTCTATCCAGTTTCCTCTCACTTGTAAAATGGGACAATAATAGCATCTACCCCCTAGGGTCGTGAGGGTTAAATGAAAGAATCTGAGAAAAAAACTCAGCTAAAGACTTGGCAAGGATTGAGCACTAGAGAATGTAAATTGTTAATATTATTATTTCTAGTTTATAGACTCTGTTCTGGATGTTTCATTGCATTTCTATCCAGAGGATTACTGAGAGTACAAACCATTGTCAGTAGAACAAGGAAACATTCAAAGCCTGTCTGGGAAGTGGAGGTCACATTCCAGGCCCTGAAACAGGCTATCTGAGGAGATTCTGACAAGAGTCCTGCTAGTAGGAGCCTATGTTCCCAGAAACACACTCCAGGGGACCAGGCCCACAAATAATCACTTCGCCATAATCTCCTTTATCTAGACTGCAGAAAGCAGAATTCACTCTATTTTCTAACGGTAGAGTAATGTGTAAATAGTAGTCAGTTCCTATAGGTAAACAGCTACCCTGAATTACCTTGGGTAGAATTCTTCCCTATCATGCTCCTTCCTGAAATCATAGTAAAAGCCAAAGTCCTTACAAAGTCTCTTATGAACTGGATTCATCTCAGTTCTTGCTGGCCTCCTGCTATTCCTGTCAGTGCTCTAACCCTAGGGCCTTTGCACTTCCTTCCTCTGCCTGAGAAGCAGTTGGCTCCCTCACCTCTTTCTGTGGTCTTCTTCCCTGATCCTGTTCAAAATTGTACTCCACTTACCCCAGGGTTATCCTTCTTCCTTCCTCTCATCTCTCTTTAGCACCATCACCTTCCAACCTGTTGCATGATTTATTTGGTTCAACTTTTGTCTCCTTCTGCTTCACTCTACCCCAATATATAAGCTCCCTACAGGCATGGATTTGTTTCTTCCATTGCTGTGCCCTGGTACCTAGAACAGGACCTGGTACCTAGTAGCATTCAGTGTTTGTGGAATGACTATTGATGAATCCACATACTCACCTGTTCAACAGGCTGGGCCTTGTCTCCAGTGAAGTTCTTTCTAGAAGAGTACTGAGGAGTTGATTCAGAAGCATTTCACAAAATTCTTTCAACATGAGATAATGGATCATTGGCTTGTTCAAGAGCTCATATCTCAACCACAGCATCAAATTACCTACATAATGTAATGTCAGAAATGGAGTCTAATGTTAACCATGTCAGCATTCCTGTAAGTGGAGACAAAGACTATTGGTTTTGTATTTTATAGAATGAAAGTATCAGCTTGCCTAAAATGTTTGGTTCCCAGAGTTTGGTTTTTCAGGAAGTTTTATATGATCCTGCTAATTTACCTAGCACTGATAACATTTTGACATAACTTTTTTCCACTAGAGGGATTAATTTTAGTGTTGGGTTCACAGACAATCCTTTCCCTCTATTTTCATGCATGTCCTTTAATACACATATATAACTTGAAAGTGAATAATAATAACTTTTTATTAACTTTCTCTTTTATTTGTTTTTTTTTTTAAAGATTTATTTATCTAGACAAGAACCAGGGTACAGGCCAGATGTGCAGGAGGGTGAGAGGATTCACCGGAGACAAAGCAGGGAACAGAACAGGCAGACTGACTGAAACACATTGCCAAGGGGAGCAGCGGGAGAGACAAGAGAGGTCTGCTTCGCCACGTGGAATTCTTGCCGGCTGGCCAGGATCGAACCCCCGCTGCAGAGGCTGCGGACGGCTACACATTGCGGCATTCAACCACCTGCGCCACCAGGGGAGGCCCTTATTAACTTTCTACTAAGTCTGCATAGCTCTTCTATAAGACAGAAAAACGTTTTAAAAAAAAAATCGCGTTGTTAAAATCTGTGGGAGAGCCAACTGTTTGAAGAACTGACAATCCCAGACACAAGGGAGCTTGCATCATCCTCAAAATAACCAATAATAGATGAGGTTCTCATTCAAGGATTCAAAGGTATTTTCAAGCAGCAGCAACTAGACAGTGAGATTTGAATTTATAATCTAAGCCACTAAAGGACCCAGCCAGTGGACCTTTTAGGCTTTTGAGAAGATCTTGAGGCACCAAGAATGCTTTGGCACCCAGGGAAATGGTGTACAGTCATTTTGACCCAAAAGGAAATGCTACAACCCTGACTGCTCACGAGGTAGTTGGGATCAAAAGTTAAAATGGGGTTAGGCCGAAGTTTACACACTGTAAAATGCTTTACAGTGCACAGGACTCTGCAAATATTTGGTGTTGATGTTTCTGATTAGGTGGATCCTGAATTTACCTGAAGGAACAGGAGTTTGAGTGCAAACATTACAACTAGTTATGTGACTGCACCACACTCCACTTTCTTAGTGTGATTTCTAGTTTAATGGATATCTTTTTGGCTTTTACCCCATGTGATTACTTAGAAGCTGAAATGGATACTGAAGGTTTTATTTATTTTTATTTTTTTTCAAAGATTTATTTATTTATGCATACAAGAGCTGGGGTGCAGGCCAGGAGTGTGGGGTGGGGGTGAGAGGATTCACCAGAGACAGAGTGGGGAGCAGAACCGGCAGATTGACCAAAATACACTGCTGAGGGGAGCAGTAGGCGAGCCAGGAGAGGTCTGCTGCGCCATATGGGTGGCTCCCTGGCTGGGGATGGAACTGGGGCTGCAGCAGCTGTGGAGAGCTTTATAAGTTGCGTCTTAACCCCTTCGCTATCAAGGAGGCCTGATACTGAAGGTTTTAGAAAGCATAAAACAGGATGAAATCCGAGGTGCTCTTCTGTAGCCTTTGAGTTGGTTAAGGCTCCTAGAGTCTAACTAACAATGAATATCTCTTTCCACAAAAATCATGATGGGTAAGAAAAGCCCTAAACTTAGACGTGGCTCTCAAGTTTTCACTATTGTTTAAATGAATTCTTTTAGATACAATACTTTTCCTTCCATATTACTTTCATGAGAATCCCCTAAGGGAAAGGTGGTTGTTTTTTCTATAGGAGGTAGCCAGAGGGCAGCAAGCAGATCCTGAACAAATCAGAACAAATCAGATCCAACTGAACAAATCAGAAGACTGTACTCTCTTGGAACCCAGCATCTCTTCCGGCTTCTCTCAGTGTCAAAGAAACCCAAGTTGGAATGGAAACAACCAGAGGGCAGTGAGTAGGCTGGAGACACAGCAGGAGTAACGAGGAAGGCTGAGGAGGTCATTGGGGCAATCTTGCTATTGGAAGAAATGTCTCTAGTCTCTTGGGGAGAAGAGAGACAGCTCAGTCCTTTAGAAAACATGCTGGCCCAAGGCAGGTCCCAGCTCCTGTGGGTCTGGTCATCCGGCCATCGGGCTGTGATTGGGAACAAGACCATGGTCAGGGTGGAAAAATGCTGGTCCCCATTTAGTCGCCTCTGGCTGTCCCCATCAGGGCTCCTGAGCTTTCCTCACTATGGTGTCTCTAGCACCAGTGTGGATCCTGCTACAAACAGGAGCTTGTAAAAACAGCTGAAGCAATCACTGAAGAGGTTAAACTATTAACAGTGACAAAACAAACATTTGCAAACTGCCTAGGGACTGTGCTGGCACTCCAGTTCCTTTGGGTAAGAGGATATCTATAATTCTACCTCTGGAGGCTCCAGTCAGAGAAATGCTGTTTTCTTGGTTACTGTGAAGTACAATCGCCTGAAGGGGGAGTTGCCTCTACTTAGCTTTCCCCCCCCCAGGTATTTTAACCAAATATGCTACAAAATCCTTTGACAGGTTCCACATTTCACAGCATGTGCACTACAGTACATGTTAGGTTGCAATTAAAGTGTAATTAATAATTTTTGATTTCAGTAAAGGTAGCCCAAGGTTTCAAAAGTTTGAACTCTCTAACACTACTGCCCATAAAATTAGAAATATTTATTCAGTTAGATTGAAGTCCTCAGAGAAATCAACTCCATAGCTTTCTTTTGGACAATGTAATCTGCATAAAAGTAGGGATTTGGGGTATGTGTTTGTGTGTGTATGTATATATTTCAGGGACTTGGGTATGGAGATTGGGGGTGGGTGGGTTTTATTTCTTCAAGATTTTATATGTTCTTACTCCTAGGTGGATGTGAAGTGTCCTGACACCTTCCTCCTGGCCAGGTTTGTCTGCATTAAAACTTTTCTTTAAGATGGGTCTTTCAAAGTTTGTCCTTGTTGAGGGACTTGTCAAAGATAACTGTAGACAGTACAACAATTCATATACAAAATCTGTTTAATGATCATTCATATAAGTAGATTTATATAAACAGAAAATAGTTCCATTTGTCAAGCAATCAAGCAAAACACTAGGATCAACACAATTAGTAGACTGAGGCCATGCCTTGTTCTGAGTAAAACTTGAGTGCCATCTGGAGGACTTACTTGAAACTACAGTGCAGCAACAGAAGAACCGAACCCTAAGCTTTAAGGTACAGTTTGTGAACAGGTGGGCAACAGAGGCAGGAACAATCTTTATTTCATGGCCTGGGTTCCTACTGTTTTCAGTAGAGGATTGAGAATAGTTATTGAGTAAGGTTCTTTCAGCTGAGTCGAGACTGAAACCCTAACATCTGAAAAGCATTAACATTAGCTGTTAAGTAAATACAAGTCAGGAAGTACTAGGAATGAGGAAAAGAGGGCAGATATGCCCCCAATTTGTTGTGTCCTGCTGTCTCCCCTCCGCTCCCCTGAGTAGGGCCACACACAACTCCATCAGAATTTTCATTCACAAAATGTAAATGATTGATACTTTAGTTTTTTGTAGAGCCATTTACATTTTAGTAGGTTGAAAGATGTCAAATGTGGGCTGTGATGGAGTAAGACAACCATCTTCTTTATGAAATACTTTTTAATTTATTCCTCTTAAATAACCTAGATCTGACATTACCAAGACCCCATTAATTTACATATCTTAAAAGGAGTATTTAACCCCTCAAGAATCTCAGTAGTTAAAAGACATCTGGGTTTTGTTTATATATATTTCTAATGAGATACTGGTATTTTTAATGAGAAAGTCTCCAATCTTAATGCTTCTCAAATATCTCTGGTGAAGAACCTTTTTTTTTTTTTTTTAAATTCCAATCACTTCTGGGACCAATATCTAAAAGTTTAGTCTCTCTGCACTATTGCACCACAGATTGCGGGCACTGTGCAACCAGCCCTGGTCCCTGCATTGCATCTAAGCATCACTGCTCTACTTTCTCTTTGCCTCTCAAAACAACAACAACCTGCTTTTGGCTTTAAGATCTCTGTCCATCAGACCACTAGTTATATTCAAGATCTTGACTTACATTATCCTTCCCACTTTTAAAAGAATATATCCTGAATCCACCATTACAAACATTTCAAACACTTTCTAGTCTGCCTTTGAAACTTGCAATGTACATGCACAGCTCTTTCATTCTCTTGTTTATTTCGATGCAGTTCAGTTTTGCTTACTTTATGTGCCATGAATTTGGCCTGGAGACCAGAAGCTTGTGTAAGACACTTGAGTAATACAGACGTTCAGGGATTTTAGGAGTCACATTAGAAATCCATCCAGGAAAACTGACAAGACATGCTTTCTCGATATAAAGATTATAGGAAAACTTTTGTTAAATAGCATTTTCTAGGATTGGGGGAATATAATTTGAAAAAGTCGTGTGACAGATAAGCAATGGTACTCTAGTTTTCTGAAGTTTCTTTATCTACTGGTTGGAAAACGAATTCTTTTTTCCTATCCCCTAATCCAAAACTGAAATTTTCACATGGCCACATAGTAAGTGTTCAGACATTACCATTTATAAGGCACAAAATCTACACATCTCTCAAAGAAAGAAAAAAAAAGATTTGAAGACAAGACGGTAATCTAGTAATAGTGTTCATCAAATCAGAGTGAAAGCAAACTACTTCCCTTTTTAGTAATTAGGGATTTTATACTGATAGGAAATGTAGCCTCTGCGGAGAAGGCTTCCATGACCCTACTGTCAACACAGCCTCCTTCACTGGATTAGTGCAGAAGCCGGTCCTCAGACGAGCTGTGTGGGCAGAACACATCAGTCACAAACTCCCTCCTCTATAGAAGCTGCTGGCCGGCGGGCGATGTTCCAAATGGAGCTTTTTGGCTCCAGTTCACCTTCTGACCCAAAGACGACTTCAGGGATGTCCTGCAGTGAGCACACAGGCACGCTTGTTATGGGACTTGACTATTTTGAGGTTTCTGCTCTAAGTTGAGACCCAGCTGTCTATCTGAGGGCCCTGAACCAGGTACCTTTGTGGGTCCTGCATGGGGCAGCATGGACCTTGGGTTCCTCTGAAAGAATCATGTTCCCAGAAGGACTCGTTGAACTAATTCACTTTACCAGTAGCTCTTGAACACGCTGGTCCAAATTTGGAAAACATTTCCCGGAGCAAGCTCCATGTCTCCCGGCCTGTAAGGCAGCTCTAACAGACCTCTAGTCAGCCTGCATCCTGTGCATTTTATATCCACTGGTCTGAAAAAGAAGGGTGGCTTGACACCAACAGCATCTGTGTTTGGCTGGGCCTCCTGCCGGCTCTTGGCACTGAATTTTCTGATATAAATTTCTATTGGTTTAGGAGAGAACTTTCCTGAATGTTCACATGAATCCAAGCATTTTCTGGAAGTGTAGCTGCTTCATAGTCCGCTAGAGTACCATGCAAGGTACAGGTAGGAGAAAAGAGCATTTCAAACAGGCAGATGTCATTCTGAGAATAGGTCAGTGTTAAGAGTGCGTTAAGAGGAGGGACCAGAAATCAAATGAACTGAGTTGTCCATCTAAGGGCTTCACAGAATCATTTTGAAGATTCTGACTTCTCCACCCTGGCAACCTGAAGTCCAAATGAAATCAGGTCATTGGGTCAAATAGTCAATTACCAAATACCAGCAGATTAAGAAGATGGTTATTCCAATACAGTGTGGACCAGCCACCTACTTATTTTCCAGTCCAATTTCATTGTCCCTCAGCTCTAGGACTTGTCCCAGAGACCACGGTCAGAATTCTATGAAATTTTCAGGTGTGAAGATGGTTGTCTTTTACTCAGTGTTCTGTGAAAGGCTCCTTCCTTTCCTGTGCCTTGTAAGGCTAGGATGACAGAGAAAAGGAATACTCCTTTTATCAATGACAATTATAAAAACTCACGAATCCTTTAGGATTTCCAGTGCTGCAGGCATAGCAGATCCTTGGAAATATGTAGTAATTTAAGCCAACTCTTGAAAACAAAAAGTCAATTCCTATTCTTATATTGAGTTTTCCCCTCGACGCCTCACCTCACCTGCCAGCCTCAAGAATCCTTCTTGGTCAGTCTGACTTTGACTTTGTGCCTCAGGAGGGCGGCAGTGGCTGCACTGCAGGCGGCCAGGAAGAAGAAGGAGAGACAAGCTGCATAGACAGACAGGGGACCGTGACGCTGCAGGAAGATCTCCTGGCGCCCCTGATAGTCCAGGAGAATGGCCTCCAGCTGGGAGAGCGTGCACACTGACAGGAAGGCATGGAAGATCTGATGCCCGTGGCCCACAATGTCGCAGGAACCTGGAAAGTACTTCTCAGGAACCGGACAGGAGAAGAAGTAGGCGCTGACCAGGAAGAAGAGGATCTGGAGGGTGTGGTACCAGGCTGCCTGCTCCTGGCAGCCAGCCAGGTGGCACAGGGCCACACGGTGAGCCACGGGGCTGATATCTAGGACAAAGGCCAGCCCTGCTGGCACCACCTGACAGATCTTTCTCATGACTGGGTAAGGCCTCCGGTAACGGTACTTGGCATAGCAACAGCCAGCACAAGATAACCAGCCACAGAAGGCAGCAGCTGGCAAGAAGAAAAGCCAAAACCGCTCATACCAGGCCTGGTCAGAGCTGTAGAAGTAGTGGGCCAAGGCACTGCCATACTGGTAAATACTCACACCAACATAGTCCACAAAGTAGAAAGTGTAGTGGGAGAGCTCTGACTTGGACTGCAGCAAGTGGGCCAGAAGGCTACAGGTGAGGTAAGTGATGGAGGACAAGATAAAGAGGAGCAAGGGCAGGGAGTGGGTAGAGGCCCAAGGTAAGGCCTGGGCCTCAGCAAAAGCCCAGAATCGCAGGAGGACGGCCAGAGCAGCCAGCAAGTGGGTCCAGACGTTGACCACCTCATTGTGTTTCTGAAAAAGACTGAAGAAGTAGTAGCGCCACTCGTGTCCCGTGGGGCGGTAGCCAGTGTGGATATAAGGCTCCCGGAAGAGCTGGGGCACGTCTGTCTCGGGGACGGTGCATGGCATTTTGGGGAGCCCATCCTCCAGGATCTTGGGCAGGCGCCGCAGCTGCTGCCCACTGACAGATAGGGTGCTCAGGCGTTCCAAGATGGCGGTCGTCATGGCTGTGCAGCACAAGGGGATGCAACCTAAGGGTAAGAGAGTAAAATCAGCAAAAATCCATTGAGAGGGGCACTGAACTAAGGTAGTGAAGGTACTATGGACTTCCCTAATGGATGTGGCTTTTTAGTGCAGTGGAGCAGGCAGGAAACTGCAGAGAGCTTCTTGGAGCCTCAGGCTCACCTGTAGTAGCAGACTGAGATGCCTTACTGCCCTGACGTTCTGAATTTGTCTCTGCTCCCTGCCACATTGTGAGGCAAAGTCACATCCTGTAAAATGGGGGTGTTACCCACCCTGTTTCAGTGATACTTCGAAGGCTACTTTGAAGGGCTTTGGGGTTTTCTAGACATTATTAAAATACATTACTAGACACTAATATTATGAAGTATTATACTGAAATATGAAAATTATAAATATTAATACAAGTGATTAACCTATTTTTTCTTTTTTAGCACGTAATCTTGCATTGTCCACTAATTTCACTGGTAACTTGACCATCTGAAATAAGGAATAGTAACTTGAACCACAAAGTAAAGATAGACAAATTAGGTCGGTAAAGATCAGTGCATATTTTAATAGTTAAACAAAATTAAAATGTGGCCTAAATTTATCATAAAATCTAATTGCAAAGGTGTGCTTTGTTTATAAATTATGCTCTGGAAAGCAAGTAATTGTGGACTTGTCTGTCTTGGATAGCTAAATTTGTGCTTAATTAATTTCAGGCCTCAAAACCACTTAACTTACACTGGCAATTTCTAGTTGGCACATGAGCCAGATGAAGACAGTAATTATTTCAAAAAATATTTTGTAAAAAATCTGCAAATTTTTATGTGGGTGAAGAAATGGACATTCTGCCTAACTACTGTTACCTCCCCCTGCCCCACCAAATTCCTCTCCTGAGAAAAGTTTAAAACCTGGTTTATCTAAATGGCCTCCTTCCCTCAAAGCCCTTCAGCTAGGAGAGATATAGCAAGTTCTTCTCCAGGCACTGCTAGTTTTAATGAAGGAAATGTAATTGGTAATCGTCCTATTCATACTGTAGCAGGATCTTTCTTACCACCAACCCGTAGATTAGACTTTTTGTTAGAAAAGTAGAAATAAGCAGAATTAAATTCTAACCAACCTTTTTCCCCCTTCCTTCTCCCAAGTTCTCTCCCTGATATTAACTAAAGCATTTTTCTTCAAGGGCAAGCATCAGCTTGTTCTTAAGTGCTGTTAACCCCAAAGGAACAACCCCCACCCCGCCCGCCCCGGAAGATAAACACTTATAGATAACCCTGGCGCCTCCTCATATGTCTCCGCTGCCCCATAGAATCACAGCACTCCCACAATTCAGGGAACCAGCTTTTAGAGTGTTAGCCCTTCAAATCCTTGCTGGCCACCTCGAATAAACTCCTCTGTGAAAAGACATTCTAGTGGTTCAGAGTTTGACTTTCTGGGCAGCTAGCAAAAGAAGTGGTTTGGTCATTTACAGTACTTCTTAATCAATATGGCAAGAGAAAATATGTCTAATCAGGTCTAAAATGTAGGCTATGTAAATTAATAAGATGTGAAAAAAGCTTAGAGAGACCTGGAATCAAGCTCACTTTTGGCCACTTACTGGGCAACCCTGGGCAAGAAACCTTTCTTTATCTACAAAATGGGAGTAATAACATTACATATCTGAAGGGCTGCTGTGATGGTTAAATGAGACTGTAACAAATAAAGTGCTTAACACTCTGCCTGTCCAAGATAGATGTCCAGTAAATGCTAAGTACTTCTGCTCCGTTTATCACTACCAGTTAGACTCTGTGCCAGGGCTCCAGAGCCCCAGAAGCTATGCTCTCTGCCTTCAAGGAGGTCAGAGGCCACTGTGGACTCAGACAAGTAGGAAATCATGACCAACATGGTGTGACTGCTCCACTGGAGGTGAACACTGGCTTAGGGGTCTCTGCAAATACAACCAAGTAGAAGGCAGGAGCGGGTTGGGTGTGCAGTCTTCTCTGAGTAACCCATGAACTGAGTCTTCAAAAAAATAAAAGGTCAGAACTCTCAAGAGAAGATGAGGAGAGCAAGGCCAAAGAAATTATGCCCAGATAGGACTGGGAAAGCCTGGAACGCCTGAGGAGAAGCCCTGCATGGTTCATAGTATGGTGCTGATGCCAGAGATGGGAACCCTGGCCCGGAGGCCACCAACAACCTGGTCTTTGTCACCTGAGAGACAGGGCTAGCAATAAAGAGAAGCTGCCTCGCGGCCTGATGAAGGACTATATGACATAATGCCTGCAATGTGTTTATTTTTAATTTTTATTATTTTTTTTAATAGAGGCATGCTTTATTTATTTATTTATTTGTTCGTTCGTTTTTGTTTATACATGCACTGGGTACAGTCAGAAGCGCGAGAGGGTGAGAGAATTCACCAGAGCCAGAGCGGGGAGCAGAGCAGGAAGAAGGACCGAAGTACACTGCTGAGGGGAGCAGCGGGCGGCAGGAGAGGTCTGCGCGCCATGTGGGACCCTCCTCTGGTGGCCGGGGAGCAGCCGGGGATCGAACCGGCGCTGCAGAGGCCGCGGGCAGCTTCGCAACCCAGCACTCAACCGCTGCGCCACCGGGGAAGCCCCGCCTGCAATGTGTTTATAAATAAGTGCTTTGTTCCAAGCCACAACATTTGTCTTTCTGAGACAACTGCTGGTGGGAGAGGCCAGGAAGGTTTAGGTGTGGAGATGTGTGCCCCGCCGTGCCTGTACCCACATCTTCAGGGGCCCCTGTAACCCTACATCATGCCACTTGTTTAACCAGCACTGACCTGGTCCCCTAGCAGAAATAGACCTCAATAGGAATAACAGACACCAGAAGAAACTTAGCAAGGATTATGGAGGCAGTCAGAAAGGCGGAGAGTGGGAGAGTGGGAGGGAGAAAGAAAATGGTCAACAAAATACCTTAATTAATTAAAAAAAAAAAAAAAGCAAAAGCAAAGCAGTGATTCTGAGTTCAGCCAGCAGAGGGGACTTAGCACCTAGGAGTCAAGTTCTGGATGGAGACTCCTCCAACTGATGTGGGTGACACTTGGTGATGGAGCACGCATAGCATGGTAAGGAAGAGGGACTGGGGATTTGGGAACAGGTTGGGGTACACTGGCTCTAGGATCAGGTGGACCGACTGGGTGGCAGGGCCCAGCATCTAGGATGACTTTTCAGGTTGTTTTGTTCTTGTTGACTGCAAAGCACATAATCTGGGGAAGCTGGGCTTGCTGGAGCTCTGGGAAATTAAAGGGCTCTGTTCTTTGGACATAGACAACTACTGTCTCTTGTGACAAGGGAACCAGAGGAAAGTATCCTTCTGATTTGTGGCTGGGAGAAAGAGAAGTCAGTCACTGTGAACATAAAGTGTGAAAGAAGATCAGTCCCCAGTAGCACCCCCCCGTTCCCCCCTGTACTGTTGTCTAAGATTATGGGTGCCATCGCTTCAGAGTACCCACAACTGTCAGAGACCTTTTGTACCCAGAATTAAATAACATATAACTGCACAATTTCTGCTCATCTTTGTAGCCTCTAAAATATGGTGCCTATGTTGCTAGTAAATAGGATTAAAATGACTTGGAAGTCCTGATTCCAAAGCCCTTTGTATTTCCAGTACAAGGTAAGGGTCAATTAGGCTCTCCACACCTCTCTCAATAAATGTCTTGGGACAGCTGCGGGTGAGGTGTGGAAGACCTCCTAGAGACAGAATGGAGGCCAGTCGTGTCTGCAGACAGACTGGGCTGTGAATGACCTGGAGTGTGCCACCCTCCCAGAGGAGCAAGGCTAATCAAAGCTGTGATGCCCCCCACAGCCATGTGGAGAGTAGAGTCTCCATTCTAATTGGAAGCAGTGGGGTAAACTGCTCCCAAGGGAAGGGCCTTCTGATTTTGAGAATGGATGAATATGAGGGTTAGCATGAACTTTTAGGTGAGGGGTGATGGAATAGCTAAAGATTCCTCTTCAGTCTTCTATCATGAAGCACTGGAGCCCTGGTCTCTATTTGCTTCAACCTCAGCCCTGCATGCTCACTGCCAACGGTGTACCCCAGCCTCTGAGTCCTGCTTCCTCAGATCCCAAAGGAACACCAGATTTTCTGGAAGTATGTGCTGTGGTTTTAGCCACTAGGAGCTGCTCAACCAACACTGACAGGCCCTCCTCAGGGGGACTGCCAACTCAGGCCTCATCCAGAGCTCAAGCCTTCTGCTTCTTACCCTGATCCCAACTGCTCAACTTCAAATAAAGTGAAAAGTCTGACAAATAAATAAAATAAAATAAAATATAAAATAAAGGTACCTAGTACAATAGCAGCTTCTTATAAATAGACAGCACAACTGTATTTTCTAAAGCCTAAAGCCTTGGGTTTTGCTTGTCAAATTGTTGGAATCAAGTAGAGCAGAGACCTGGGAGGCATCTGTTGGTTCTCAGGTAGAAAAGGCATATCATGATGCCACTTACTGTCAGTCTCCAGAAGACGCCCCATCTACAGAGGTCTGACCCAACCACTTCCTCTGGCCTTGCAGCACCTACCCATCCTCATGGTTTCATGCTGATAAGTCCTTTTCAGAAAATTATTTCTACTCTCCTACTCATCAAAAAATAAATGAGGGAGAGGTTTATAAAACTAAGCAGAGATGTACAATACAAAAGATTTTATTTATTTATTTTTTTGGTGGGACCCTTGCCGGCGGCTGGGGGAAGGAACCAGCGCTGCAGAGGCTTTGGGCAGCCTCTCAGCCCAGCGCTCAACCTCTGCGCCACCAGGGCAGGCCCACAATACAAAAGATTTTAACTTCAAAGGAAAAGGTATATAGGAGAAAAAAAGCCTAGCACAATCATTGTTCTCCTTGAAAAAGTGAAGTCTCCTTTCCCCCAAGATTTTTAAAAGGCAGCATAGCAGACTCAGAGTCTCCTTAATAGCCCCACCCTTCCAAGTGTGTATCCTGACACCCATAGAGGGGCCTGTAGTTCCAGGGACTCAGCCACCAGGGCCTCCAACACAGGATATGACCTTTAGCGATATGTTGCAAAGATGTAGGTTCTCTATCTGTCAATTAAAAAGAGACTTAAATTTCCTTTTGGAAGTTCAGAGTCATGAAAAACCTAAACTAGTAGTCAGAAAGAGGGCTTATTTCTTTGCCCTTTTCTTAGCTCCTTCTGCTTCCCCCGCCATAAAATTCTCCCTTAGTCCAAAGACAGGCACCATGGCCACAGCAGTGGTGAGGAGTTGTCATTCTTTTACAATTAACTTCAGAGGCACTGTCTGGTGGGAGTTTGACCACCCCCCAGATAGGCCTTACATTTGCCAAACCAGTGCATCCAGAAATAGACTTCAAAGGGCCAGCTGTAAAGTTTAAAAATATGTTTTTGACAAAAGCACATATTGGCATCATGATGGTGGTGCAGGCACACACCTCCCAACATTCCAGGTGGCTGCTCTGGGTTAGGGTTAGGCCCCTCCCTCTTGCCTGGCCCCTGTCACCACGCACTCCTCTATCCTCTGACCAAGAGGTGCAGGGGTGCATTGGTGAAGGACATTCTATGGGGTCTACACCTGGGGTGGGGTGGGGGAAGCAAATATTGTTTAAAAATGAACAATGATGTAAACAATAAATAATTTAAAAAAATAGAATGGGTTCCCTTGTGCAGGGTCTATGCCAGCCCTGTGATAGCTGAAATGTAGATCTTCCTTCAGAGTCTCAGGAACTGGATAAGCTCAAGACTTAATAGTTTTGATCAACCAGAAAACTTTCAGAGCGAGGATTGTCTGTCAACAATATGCCAGGCCGCGAAGTAAACAACTCACAAGTAAAGTTGAACTTTATGAATCAACAGCCAACACCCTAAGACTGTACCTAATCAAGTGTTAAATAGAGTGGAATCCAAATGGGTGTTTTCAGAGCAGGGCAGGCCTGGGGAAAACAGGGCTTGTTGGACTAGAAGGCTGGACAGTACTTAGACAAGTGAGGGGGTCAGTTGCAGGACATTCCAGGAAAGGAGCAAGATGTGAGTTTAGGAATGGTATGGCTTTTCAAGGGGTTGTTAGGAAGGAACGAGAAAGCAAGGGGGGTAGGTACCTTAGAGAAAGGAGTTTAGAACTGATGTTGCAGAAGGAAACAGGAGTTCATTTTTATCCTTGAAGCTTTTAGCTTGTTCAATCCTTATCTCACCTAATCACTGACTGGTGCCTCCTCTCTCAGCTCACATGGCACTTCCCTTCCTGGCCTTGCCTGTCTTCTTTTCCTTGACCACCATATCAACTGAGGTGTTGGGGTCCTATTGTCTGCCTCCTCCTCCGCATCCATAGTACTTCTCACATGGGTACTTCTCTCATTCCCTCGATTTCAGCAAGGACCTGTATCAGATGATTCCCAAACATTCGTCTTTGGCCAGATCTTTCCTGAGGTTTGATTCAGATATTGCAACTGCTCTAGTGCCTATGGGATGTCCAAATGATCATCTCATGGGCACTTCAAACACATCTCCAAACTTGGCCCAGGCTTGACCCTTCCTCTACATCCAATCAGTCCTCAAGACCTATTGATTTTATCTCGACATTTCTGGAATCCATTCATCCTTTCCATGTCTACAGCTCTTTCTTCATTCAGGCCTTCCAATTAAACTTACGTTGATGATGAAATAGCAATTTCACAACTGACCTTTCTTTTTCAAGGGATGGTTCCCTTGCCTCACCCCCCAAACCCTCATTTTCTGCTCCAAACCACTTTGATAATTTAAAAATGGGAATTTGATAACTACTGTCCTCCTCAAAATCTCTTAACAAGCACACCATTGTTTATTTACAGCACTGACCCTGTGCCCTCAACATGCAAACAGGTCCTTCGTCGACCTTCCAATCCCAGCCCCCTCTCCCAGGGCCCACATCCCCTGTGACTCCTGTGTGATTCTGCACATGGTGACAACCTCAGTACCCTCTGGCACAGCAACTCCAGCTCATCAACACCCTGCCCAGCAGCCGGCTCTGCCAAGAAGCCTTTCCTAACCCCCAGGCTGGGATTAGGGTTCTCCCCAGCTCCCTTTCCTCTGGCCTCACCTCCCCAGTGTGCCTCTCTCCTGGCACCACAATCACTGGTTCACTTGCTCACTTTCCCATCCTAGTCCAGTTCCTTTGGGGGCAGACACTGTGTCATGCCATGTCGATATGGTATGTAGTATATAGAACAATTTTACATCTAATAATTATTTAGTGAATAAATAGTTCTTTAGGCCCAGAAGAATGGCACCAGCTTTTTTCTGTTCTGCAAAGTTGAGGGTATAAAGAATGGTTTGGGAGGTCTGGTTGTTAATATTTGCTCTCTAGCCAATCAGCTGTGGGCCCATGCCCAAGAAAGTCAACTATTCAGTGTCACTTTCCCCCATAATTAAGGATAGGTGGGAGAAGGTGATTTTCTGTCTCTCTACCTCTCAGAAAAAAAGAGAATAAATAACAATAAAATGTGCAAGAGTTGAATAGTACTTTAAAGAAGCAAAACATGCATATTAAAGTACTAATAATATTGGAACTAAGAACTCACAAAAGAGTTATATTTTAGTTATGTGTGTGTATACATATTCTACCTTGTAATTGCTTTAATCAATCCTTGAAAACCAAAAAGAAATTTTGGTTACATTTTTAGGAATCTCATATCGCTCCAGCTGCTTTATAAAGAGATTTAATTAAATAATTATAATGGAATTGAAAGTTCTATTTATTGCATATGATAGTTTCACCAAGAATTCTATTCATATTTATAAGTGTCACAAAATGTTACACTATGTCTTGGATTATTAGGGGTCCAGTCTTAAAGTTTTACCACAGACGTTTCTTTAAAACTAGTTTTATATCTGAAGTTTGCTATTTAAATAAAAATTAAAATCTCCATATTTGGGAAATTGAAATAATGTCATTTTATCTGGAGGCTAAACAAAAGCCCTCCAAAGCAAGAGTGTTCCCTGATTTATAACAAGGACCCCATATGAACTGACCACATACTTGGAATAGCCTGGAAAAGCACTCCATGAAGAATTAGTTTTACTACTAACTATGGGGTTTTAGACAATCACTCAACCTCTATGCCTCTGTCCTTGTCCATAAAATGGGAGTATAACCTCTTCAAGTTATAACACTGTAACATTCCACAGTTCATCTGGACTGTGTTTTGCTTTGTGTTGAAGATCAAGCAGTGTGCTGCAATCACCCACAGAGCCTGTGACATCTCCTCACATCACACCTCATCTCACACAGATGGCAGGAAGCTGATTCCATCAAAGAGGGCAGGAGAAATGCTTCCAGAATCCACAGACCCCCTGCCTTACAAATTACTACAGAACCATAAACAGCTGAGAAGAAACAGCTGCCAAATGCCAGCTTGGTGCCATATATAAGGCCTGAAATGGCATTCAGCAGCGGTGGTCTGGCCAGAGACAGAGATGGGGTTGCAAGCAGCCCCAGACGTCGCAGAGCTGCAGAGTCCTCCAAGAGCGACTGCTGGGCCCACATGGATCTTCGTGGCCACATCTGCCAAGTACCACATCACTGTTTATAAAGTCATATTTTAAAGAGTGGTGCTGCTAGCAGAATCCTAGAATTAGCAGAGATAATTTTAATGTGGATTCATATTTATCAACAGTCAATGCATAATATCCTTTTCCATATTTAAGAAAATGGAACAAACATAAATAGCATCCAACTACCCAAAAATGGGAGATCTGATTTAATAAATTGATAAATCTATACAATAGAATACTATACACCTATTAAAATACTTACATAGATATATTTGCATTTATTGTTATAGAAAGATGCATATTATATATATGGGTGTTCCACTCTTTTCACCACCATAGTCTCCCTTGCACTTAAAATAGTGATTGTCTAGCACACAGCAGGTGCTTACAAAAATTAGCTAAAAAAGTGAATGAAAGACATTGTCACAAGGAGGAAGCAAATGAAAAGTACATGCCTCATACTTGTTATACAGTAGGATTTATGCGGTAATTTTATTTTTCCTCAGGAGCAGATACTATTGTTAAAATACTTTTTAAACAGTGAGCATGTACTACCTTATAATTGGAAAATAAAGTTATTGCTTTTCTACTAATGGGAATATTTGACATAAATATGAAAAATGGGTAAAGCATGATTAATTTGGACAGTGGATATGAACATATCTTCCTTCGCCCCCCCCAAAAAAAATTCCAGCATATGAAGGAATACATACTATTTACATTATTCTGTGGATCTTGTATTCAACTGGTTAGGATATCATATTAATAAAATCATTATTAAGAATAACCTAGCTATACTTTCCATTATGTAAGCTGGTGCTTATAGGGAAGATGAAGGGGAAAAAATTATGTCACAGCTACTACTAAGGGAGCAATCATGTTCTCTTAGATTGGGAAAGGCAGTATACACGATATCGTCAAAAGATTTTTCCCACAGCACATAAGCCCAAATGACCTTACCTATGTGGGTAACCCGTGTAGCTGAGCCCTGCCTACCCTATAACATATGCCATAAATGTGCCACCATATATGCAACCCTGGCTCAGGGACCTCTCCACCTGACCCTCCCTTGGCAGCTCCCCATCATACTGATAGGGGGAGAAAAAACAGGCTTAATTTGCTGCCCTGTCCTGGGGAACATGGACGGAGCATCACTCTTCCGTCTGTCTTTTCCTCTTTCTCCAGCTGGAATGCCTTAACTGGGATTCCTGAATTTTCTTTCTTGTCCCTTCCTATACCCTCTACACCTCAGCTAATCTCCTTGCTATTTCATGTGCAGATACTATTTTACAGACACAGACTTCCTCTTCTACTGCAGTAAGTAGAATCTTGTTTAATCAGAGTGGGAGCATTTGGAGGGGCTGGGAACAGTTTAGAAGACACATTGAGTAGTCTAAGGTCAATCAACAGGCAGCTGGGTGTGCCGATTATTTTTCTTCAGAGATTTCTTGTTTGGGTAAAGGTAAGCGCTGCTGTCTGCAATGCTTGTTAATTAAAGCCTAGGGACAGGCGTCTCCCTGGACTTTCCATAAGCATGTTAACTATCATCTTTGTTAGATGTGGTTTGCCTGCAGTCACGCAGACTCTCAGCCTAATCTAACCTCTCGCTTGCAGGAAGCTTCATCTATGAGCAAACCTGCTGGGACCTGGGCCAGCCCAGGTGAAGCCTGAAGAGGGCTGCAGATTTCTACTGGCAGGAAGTCAACCTTGGAAATGTACTTTCCATAGCAGAAGAATCTGATGACAAATTAAACCCGGGCTGGAGCACTCGGGAGGCATGCAGTGCTTTCTAGCCAGGAAATGTTAACCTTTTGCAGCTGATACTGTGCACTCCTCTGGTAGTGTGGAGATCTGGCCCTTCCTTTGTGCCCAAGAATGCAGCAAGTCACTTCATCCTCAGTTTCTCTTTAGATACCCTCCAGGCCTCATTTCAAGGCCATGAAGGCTACTCCAGGTCATCCTGCTTGCTTTTCTCCATGAACACTTACTCACTTATTCCACACGTTTGGGTAAGCAGAATATCTGGATTTGCACACTATTTCACTGCTGTGTGTCTGGAGATTTCCATCTCCCCTGTCTGCTGGGCCGCAAGCTACCTGGGACAGGAACACTGACTTACCTCCTTTGTTTCTCCTATCAGCGACTATCAGAGTAAATGTGCCCCAGAATGCATCAATGGATAATTGTTCAAAGGCTAAGGGAAAGAAGACTCTCCTCTACCCCACTTTGCTTCTAAGAGTGAATGAAGCCAGCAAGATCTGATAATGACAATGTGAGGTATTTTTCAAAAGAAAACGTTTAGTTGGTTGTTGTTTGTGTTGTTCACCTACTTGGTAGGTATCCATAACAATACTTGAGTGCTAACTGGATTTCCAACCACCAGCTCCCTTTGGGTCTATCTCCTCCTACAATTGGTACTTTTGTGCCCAATAATGCCTAAGGAAAGATACAGGAAATAGAGGCCAGGCAGAAAAAACTAAAGTAAAATAACACCAGAGCAGGAGTTAGGAGACCTAGTTTTTTTTTTTCTTGTTGCACAGAAAGAGGCAGAACAGACTGTCCTGGTTCCCGGATCAAGCTACACGCTTTGTCTCGCCAGTGTTCATGGCACCCCTCTATGTCTGGCAAAGCTACTTCTCTCCAATCCCTGCTCAGCTATAACCTCCTCTGTGAGGTCTGGCAACAGTTCCAAGCAGAATTAATCATATTCTGTCATATTCTCTTAGCATTATGTTGTAAATGGTTGTACATTAAATTGTGAAATTCATTGAGTTGCATAAAGTTACTCGAGACATTAAATAAATTCATTTTTTGTTTATTTTACTTGATTGTGAGAATAAATGAGGCACAGAGTAACCTAGCTGAAGCCCTACAACAAGCATCTCAAAAGTCTAAGCAGACCCCATTGCTTCTGACTTCTGTGACCCAAGAGCCCAGTCACCTACGGCTCAGAAAAAGAAAGCCCATCAAGGGGCCTCCCTGATGGTGCAAGGGATTAAGCACAGGACTGTGAAGATATCTGCAGCCTCTGCAGCACAAGTTCGATCCCTGGCTGGCCAGGGAGTTACCCACATGGCGCAGCAGACCTCTCCTACCTCGCCCGCTGTTCCCCTCAGCAGTATATGTCAGTCAGTCTGCCTGTTCTGTTCCCTACTCTGGTGAATCCTCTCACCCCCATACCTCTGGCCTGTACCCCAGTTCTTGTATGCATAAGTAAAAAGATCTTAAAAAAAAAAGAAAGTCCATCAAACATGAATGGAAAAGGAGCAGCTAGATGAGAAGTGGGTGCCTGTCTGCCTCTGAGCCGATGATGGATTAGGAATCCTGGCCCATCCTGAGCATGTTATCCAGCCTCTTCTCCCAGGACAGTCTACTAAGGGGAACCCTGAAGAGTCCTCTTCACTTCCCAGTGTGGTGTTTTTTTTTTCCCCTACAATTGAAGTAGTATTTTAGTCAGTAGCTTATCTGGTTAAAAATCATTAGTTATTCCATAGAGGAGCTTCATTTGAAAAGTTAATTATTCAATTGAGATGAATAACTTTAAAGTATAACTGGCTTTTATCTCCATTACATTAGAACTTGTCTTGCCTGCAAATTCTACAAAGGTAGCGACTATCTATCGCTCAGACTTCCTTGAGCTCTAAGATCTCGGATTTGAAAGTCTTCCCTTCTGGTCACACCACCCCTGACTTCTGTGTCCTTTACTCCCACCTGTGAGCACACTTGGAGCGCCTCAGAAACTCCAGCTCCAGCTTTTTTTCTCTTAGTCCACCTGAATCATTTGGCCCCGCTGCCATCCCAACAGAAACTGGGCCCAGTACCAGCCATTTCATTTCTACCCCCACTAGGACTCCCCTCCCTCCATTCCTTTCCTGGGTCAACCTGTTAGGGTCACCCCGTCTACACCTGTCTGCTCTCTCTTCCTCCCCAGGTGCTGTGTACTGTGACAGTGAGTCACAATGCAAGTAAGATCACTAGGAATTTAGACCTTTGAACCTCAACCTCAGACACTGTATGCATCCTGCTTTAAGCAGTGTTTAAACCAAACTTCTGATGTACCTAGGTCTGTGACCAATCTCCCAGTCAATATACCTTGAAATCAAACTGAAATTTCTTTTTTCTCTTCCTTCCCTCAAATCTCAGCCATCTAATCCTTTTATTTATTTTTTCAGTTGTGGCCTAGCTAGACCTTAGTCCTTCTTTTCACTTCCCCTGCAGGCCTTTAAACTGCCCCAGCTACACTATGGTGATACCCTCTTAACTAACTTTGCATCCTCCAACCTCTGGCCTCAGTTCCCTCTTATTTCATTTGGCTAAAATTCAGCTCTGACGCTGATATACTGCAAAGTCGCTGGCAGCCAGCTCTCCTCACTGCCAGCTAAGACTCACAAGCCTGGGCCCTCATGCGCATCTTCAACATCACCCAGTGCGGGTTTTCATGCAGAACAAATAGAACATGTCAGGGCACACCCCGTATTAAGGATAAGTAGAGTCATGAAATTCCTGGTTCCTAAAATAAAATCTATTGCTTACCACGGGTCATGATAAAGTTTGAAAACCACTGATCTACACCATTTGCTATTATTAACCATGTCCTGTGACTTTCATTTTGAAATTATAATACCTCAAGAGTACAGAAAAGTATGAAGGATAATATAATAAATAATTGTCAGCTCTTAACATGTCATATTTCTGATTTTAAAATATATGCATGCATGTATGTCCATGTGACGTGTATATGAATGCATGTCGTGTGTGTATGCATGCATATCTCCAGGGCTATAAAACAGAAACAGCAGCCCGCTAAGTCTACCCATTCCTCTCCCTCCCTCTCCAGCACCATTCACATTACACTGAATTTGGCAATTTTTGTATCCATTAATCTTTTCACATGAAAACATTATGACACTGTAAAATTAGATAACTACATGTAATGATATAATAAAGACATCAAGAAATCAAATATCCATTAACAACATGTATGTTTTGGATATTTTTAACCTTTATATAAATTTTGCACTTAACATTCTGTAGCCTTCTCTCTTTCATTTAATATGTTTTATGTTTTTTCCACATTCGGATGTGATTCCCTACTTGCTTCTCCACTGAAGATTTTTCAAATACCATGACTTATTTGTTCATCCTTCTGAGCTTTATAAGCAGCGCACCATCCCAACCCAGACACATAGGTTGTTTCCAGTTATTTGCTATGACAAACAAAGGCAGCTGTGCAGTTCCTACACGTCTTCTTGGGCACATGCCCAGATGGGGATTCCTCTCCAGGTTTTTGTCAAAGTTATTCCTTTACCTGGAATGGCCTCTTTTCTAGGTCAACCTCCTGAAAACCTTGTCCATACCTGAAGGGACCTCTCGGATGTTAAATCTATGCTTTCCACTGCACCCAGTCAAAGCTGTATGTCTGTCTGTCCTCCTGCAACCTGCAGTTGTACCATTGAAAGGATACCATCACCTCTAGCTCCAACCTGAAGTTTTTTGGGTACTTTTCTTATATCTCTAGCAGATCCAAAGCTTATTAAGGGCAATTACTGTGTCACATGACATAAACCAATTCTTGTTGCCATCAGTACAGACAGGATTTATAGAAGGAATCTGTTCCTCCTCCCATTACCTAGTCCCCACGATTTTAGCAATTATTGAACAACTTTACAGTTGGGGAGAAAGTCACAAGCGGTATGTGCATTTTGAATGGTTGCTGGTGTGACTTCAGGATCCCTGGCCAGGGGACAGGATTATGGAGGTACAGAGGTGCCTGTCTACCCATCTATATTCATCTCCCCTTCAAGTTCAGTGGGGTGGGGCTGGGGGCTTGGTGAGAGACTTCTTCCTAATTCCAATGTAGAGATTCATGTTCATTATGTGATATGTATTTTTCATTAGACAAGGGAAAAGTTAAAACATGAGATGTTGAAAAATCAGTTTTTGAAAAGCCTCCAAAGCTGTAAACCTCTTTCAATTTTTTTTTTGTGAGGACAAAGAATTGGCTTAAATGATGGCAAGTTGATACCTGTTTATGCCAGCCTATAAATTAGTAATAAAACATGCCCGGGTCACAGGATTTTTATAAGCAGCTCACCATTCCATGCCATATGATCTACCAGATAGAGAATAACTGAATAAGTACTCCCGAGCAGCCCTCCCTCGTTATGGGTTGACAGAAAGTTCAGCCTGAGTCCTGAGAAACCTAGTCATATGATGGAGTTTGAAATTCACATTGGAAATGGACTAAACAACAAGAAGAAAGCTTAGGAATAACTACAAAATCAAAGTGCTGTTGCCTCTAACTTACCAAGTTTGATTTTAGAAAGGACCAAGGATAAGAACCATTTCTCTGTACTGTAACAGAATCAAGTCTCACATGACATCTGATTATACTCTGTGCCAGTGTTATCTAAGTGCCTGGATCGGTTTTCCAATTGAGTTGAAATGCTCAGTATCCTCAGTTTCTGCCTCAGCTGCCCAGGGATGTCAACTTCACAGATATATATCACTTGATCACTGCCTGGGCACTGCCATACACCACCTTTGGGTCCGGAAAGATTTAGATCTCGGTAATAGTTGCCAAGAGACAGCTCCTTCCAGTCTGCTCAAACCTCATCTTCTCCAGGTGGTTTCCCCACCACCCTGTTGACTCAATCCCACCTTTGCACTTCCCAGCACCCTAGAGCTCCTTTATTCTGCTCCACTTTTTGTTTCTGGTAGACTTTTCACCTTGTGGCTTATATTATTTTCTTTCTCAAAATTTTTTCAATTGTACAAAATCCACCCAATATAAAGTTTACTATCATAACCATTATTAAAGGTACAGTTTAGGGTCTCCCTGGTGGCACAGGGGTTAAAGTCTTAGCTCTATCAAGTTATTGCCAGCCACTGCAGCATGAGTTCAATCCCCAGCGAGGGAGATAACCCACACTGTGCAGCAGACCTCTCCTGTCTCACCCACTGCACCCCTCAGCAGTGTATTTCAGTAGATCTGCCTGTTCTGCTCCCCACTCTGTCTCTGGTGACCCTTTTACCTCCCACACTCTGGCCTGCACCCCAGTTCTTGTATTCATAAATAAATAAATAATAATCTAAAAAACGTACAGTTTAGTCGCATTAAGGACATTTCCATTGCTGTGCAACCAATCTCCATCTTGCAAAACTGGAGCTCAAAACCTATTAAACAATTCCTATTTCCCTCTGTTCCAGTCTCTGGGAAACACCCTTCTACTTTCTGTCTCTATGAATTTGACCTACTTTCAATTCTTATGTGTATATACGCAGAAATGGAATTACTAGGTCATAGGTAATTCTAGTTTGTAATTTTTTGAGGAACTGCCACACTGCTTTCCATAATGGCTGCACCATTTGTATACCCACCAATAATGCACAGGAGTTACAATTGCTCCTTGTTAGCACGTTTATAATTTTTAATTGTAGCCATCTTGGGTGTGAGGTTAATATATTATTCTTTTTTATTTGTTTATTGTCTTACATACCTACTCACACTGCTGGCCCAGAATGTAAGTCCCATTAGCAGAGGGATCTTTGTCTAGTTTGTTCACTAATGCACCTACAACAGTATTTGGCATACAGTAAATGCTCAGCAAAATCCATTATAAGAATGAATAAATGGATAGATGAAAGAAAGACATACTGAAAGCACACTGGCATTTAATTTCCTTTTTTCCTATGTTAAAATCTCTAGCTGGCTTTGATCATTACATACACATACACACACACATTACCTTTATCCAAGCTACTCAGGACCCTTTGAAAGCAATTATCCCTTTGACAAATATTTACTGAATGTTTACTGTGTGCCATAATTATGTTTTATATTGTTCAGATAGAAATTCTGAAGCACATAGAATTTAGGTGGGGTTTTGGTTTTTTTTTTTTTTTTTGAGTTCACAAGAACTCTTTAAGAAAGTCAAGGAGATAATCTGTAGTACACAGAAAACTTAGTTATTATCTGGAACAGGATATATCCAATGCCTATTTGATATCTCTCCTTGGCTGTAACAAAGACACTTGAAAAAGAGCCAAAAGAGAATTGAGCTTCTTTTGCTCTGTCCCATCTGCCTTGCTTCTATCTCAGCAAATGGCAGCACCAAGGTGTTAACATCAGAGATATAGTTTTCCTTCACCTTAATCTGGTATTTTTCATTATCTTGTTGCCAATAATAGTTATTATAAGCAACAATACTTAACAAATACTGAATGCTTGTTCTATGATGTGAAGAGAAGTTTCAAGTTCTTTGCACATTACTCCTCATAACTCTATGAAATGAAGTACAGATAAGGAAATAGACCAATGCCTTTGTCCAAAGTCACCTAGCTAGGAAGTGGTAGAGAGTATGTACCAAAGAACTTTATTTCAGTGGCCACGCCCTGAACATCTACGCTTTTCACAAAATGCTTTGTTTCAACATCACTTATTGAAAATCATTCTAACATGCATTTTCCTAAGTGTATAATTGCATATAATTTTGATAATTCAGTGCTGTCAAGTCCTTCATTGCCCCCTGGATATTAGTGATCTCTGTGCAGCTTGGAAGATGGAAGCACCAATGGTCAAAAGATTGAATGGTTTCTATAAGAGGTCTAGGGACTTACTTGGAAGTAAAATTAAAATTGCAATAGGACTTTACTTTGCTGCATTTTTTTCCAAAGTAGAGTATGTCAGTTACAATTGGTTTAATTGAAGACTTTGATTTTTTGAAGCTATGCTGTACTAAATACTCTGTCATTAATATCAACAATGCACATCCATTATAAACACCATTGTAAGACAGACAACTTTCTCTTTTTTGAGGTTGTATTGATCTTGGAGACAAAGTGATTTGGAAGGCAGAAGATTCAAATCCTACTCTCATCAAATTAAATGAATCCCATACTTAAACCACAATCCTTCTGGCACCAGCAGTACCATCTGTAAACTGAGAATAATAAAGGCAGGCAACTCGAGATATCTGAATATAGTTCAATATGTATACATATATATAGGTATAAGTCTAGGACAAGATGACCGTAAGTCCAGAAAGTGTCATCTCCAATTTTAAAGCTCATTCAGTGTCTAATAACCAATATTATATGTTTGCCATCAAGTTAACATTCAAATAAGATGTTTCAAAATAAGATGACTTTGTAGCCAAAGGGGTATTTTTTAAAGTCCCCAGGGTGCCTTTAGAAAACAAAAGATGCAGCACCAGCCAGCAGCAATTCCAGCAAGTTTCACAGATCATATGGTCCTCGGAAGAGACAAGCACTTATTGTTACCAGAAAAGTCAAGGTCAGTACTTGTAGTTTCATTTTCATTGTGCCTGTGCCCCCTTCCACAAAGAACAGTAGTATGTACTGAAAAGTTGCCATTATTCCCCATCTTGCTATTTCAGCCTTATCAGCCTCTCATCCCCAGAGAATTCAATTACTTTGGGCATTCCCAAATAACAGCTAATTAGGTTTTTGATCTCTTTTTACAGGACATCGAAATAGAGTAAGTAAAGAAATATAGCAAGTCAGAAGCAATTTCAGCCTAAGTATGAATTTTATATAAGTATTGATAAGTAAATGTGCACGCTTAAGGAAGAGGGCTCTAAATTTAACCCGATTTTTAAAAAAAATCTTCAAAGTACTTGGCCAATCTAATACTGTTTTTGACCTATAAGATATCTCTCTCCTGACCCCTACCACCACTCTTTCCACTTGAAACTTCTAAAAAGGTACCTCTGTTGGTCCTTGCTATGAAAGGGTCACAAAGTGAGTCTTGGTTTGACTTTCTTGCAAAAGAATGTACTGTTTATTCAAATGACAAGAGAAAACCACACTGATGGCATGCACAGCCTGATGTTAACCCCTCAGACAGCAGCTTGGTAGCCTCTGACAATCTTCCTGAAGACAGCTAGGCCTGAGGGAGGTTGTAATGATTTTCTGGCCACTATAACTGACCCAAGCCATTCTTACAACTCAGAACATTATCTATAACAGGGTCCTGAATACTTAGAACATCTTCTGTCAAGAAAGTCCTGCAGTTTCATAGACATTGTCTTAAAATCCTCCAAATTCCTTCAACAGTAAAGCAATGGTTAGTCAACTGAGAGTGAGTTAATTACAACTTAGCACTAGGTTTCTCTTGCTTTCACATCTCATTAAACTACGCTGAATCTAAATTCAGCTTAATACAACTGCTAGACCAGATTAGGAACTCCTTAAGGACAGGCTCTGGGCTTCCATTTCCTTTATAGTACCCATGAGCATTAAACATTTTGTTTCTCCTATGAAAAGAATGACTTTAATTAGTCTTACTGAGTAACCAACCAATCAACAACCCAATCTGCAAACCTACTATGGTTAAAAGGGAGAGTCACAACCTCCAGTCCTTCTGTAAACTAACAGTTAAAGTGTTCTTTCTTGTCATCTGCTTTTCAGAAAGGCATTGTTGGGTGATAACATTCCCCTCCCTAATGCTTTTTGGTGAAAGAGGAGAGCTGGTCCCTAGCTTTTAGCAACCTAAAGTGGCCACAGACTTTAGAAAGGCTTAATGGGGTCTTAGGGATTTTAGTTCTGGAAGGGCTTTAAAGATCACTTACTTAGGAAATGGCAAATAGATTTCAACCCTTGAGCCAACTTGCTGGCAAGGCTTGCTGGAGTTCAGGATAGAGAGATGTCTAGGCCTGGAATGAGCTTGGAGGGAAGGCGCTAGGCTCGATTTATGATATCTGCCACAAGCTCCACCAGGAACCCAGGCGCAGCAGGGAGCCTTGGCACAGAGCCAAGTACTTACCATCCCCAAGGGGACTCGGCTATGGACAGACAAGTGAGTTACAATCCCCTGTGTTCCTACATGACTTTTTGAAAAAGTAGACGCCATCAGCCATTGAAAAAAAACCCCAAACCAAAAACTATCTCAAAGTATTTGCAACAACAAATGATTAATGACAATACATATTCCCTGAAAAGGGAACTGGCTGATATCTTTGCTGGCATGTCCTGGAAGAGCCACTGGTGGAATTTCTAGGCTCTGCCTCAACAGTAACCTGACAAGCACCACGCTACATTTTGGTAACTCCACAGGTGAAAGGGTTAAAAAGGGTTGGGTACTTCGCCAGGACTTACATGGCTTCTGAGGCAGGACTGTACGGGTAAGGGGGAAGGAAAGGAAACTGAGGTTTGAGAGTCATACAAATGTCCATGGTCCCAAAGATAAAGGAAAGTATTAAGCAGAAAAGTCAGTGTGATGTTTCATTTTGATAGGAACAATGGAGAGTCGATTTCTTGAACTTGAACTGGCAAAGCTCTCTTGATCAATCAACCACAATATTCACTTGCTTTCTGCTCTGTTCTTAGTCCTGATGGACACCAAGTGAGTGCCTACTTGGTTCCTTTCATAGCCAGTTTATATAGCTTCGCTCCCTCTCCCCTGAGGTAGACTTGGGCACCAGAGGCCAGGTCAGCTCTCTGGAGAGCTCGAGTTGGCCTCCCAGCATCTACTCTGTGTTGTCAGCCAACTGGCTCCCAGGTGAGGAGAACACTTTTGGCAGCACAGTCGTACACAGCAGGCGAGAGACCGCAAGAAAAGGCAAGGGAGAGGAGGCAGGCATGTGATTCTGAAGACAAATAAACACAATTAGCTATGCTAGAAACAAACTGAAAAGACTCAGTTTGAAGACTCTGCTGCTTTCAGCTAAAAGAAAAAAACAAAGGAAAATTCATTTTAAAAGAAACCTTTTACTTTCCCTGGCAGCCACCATCCAATGCTTGGCATGTGTTCTGCCCGGGTCCTTTTCATTTGCATTGATTCAACATTTCAAACACTATCACAATAGTGATTTGACTGCTTTATCAGTTGTGTTGCCCAAATACAATCCACTAATATTTCAGGTGAGTGCTTTTGTTCCTGGAGATGACAATACCAAGCCTTTCACAGTCATTGCGGCCCGAAGTAGACCCAATTTGCAGCAAGGGTTACATGGCTGAAGTCACAGAAACCAAAAGTCATGTCCCTGGGAGTTTCTTCTACTCCCAGGACCCAATTCCACAGTGTAGGATTAACTACGGCAGAGAGGTCGAGTAGAAACCATATAATAACTGGATGGGCTCCTTAGTTAAGGTAACCTGGGTTTGAATCCTGACTCTGACACTTACGGATTGGGTGACCTCAGGCAAGTAATTTAACTTCCTGTGCTTTTCTGTCTTTATTCTGTAGAATAAGGGTACAGTGTTACCTGGCTAATACTGTCGTGAAGTTTAAAGAATTAGAAGAGTCTTTATCTTTGAAAAAACATTCTGAAATGCTCATTAATAATGATATGATGTCTGAGGTTTGTTTCAAAATCACCTGGATAAGGTATTATCAAAGGAAGTTGGCCATAAGTGATCATTGTTGAAGCTGGTTGATAAGCACTTAATAAAAACAAAGGTTTTATTATACCTTTCCTTCCACCACAGTCTTTTTAAAATTTTCTATAACAGAAAGTTTGAGAGAGAAGGTAATACACGTCAAGCTGCTAGTACATGGTACGTGCTCAATAAATATGATGGGTTCTATCTACATCAGAAAGGATCTTGGGGGCAAACGCTGAGATCACAGTCTGCTTTTCAGGAGCACTGTGGGTGCATTGTGGGGCCAGTAGTGTTTGGTGGGGGGAGCAGGAAAGGCCGACACACTAACTTCACCGTAACCCTAAATGATCCGCTACTGCCCAAACTTTCACCATCAAAACTGCTTCAAACTGATTATTATTAGTTTTCTATGCGTTGGAAGTTTTCTAAAACAGTCACATCCATTCAAAATTAATTACTCCATACTAGTCAGATACACATAATCACAAGTCAAATTTCAAATCAGATAAGCTGGTGGATGTCTCCAAATGCAGCAGCTCTCAACTGAGCTGAAAGCAAAGCACTTCTTAGTTTTGACGGCCTGTGCAGCTGTCTGACAATTTTGTAGTCACATGAAATAATGAAAAATGCTCAATGCACACCCCCACCCTCACCCTTGGTCCCCATCTTCAGCCCTCTGCCTCCAGTAGGTTCAGGCAACTACATGCATAATTTCAGTCAGTCCTAGAAACTCCTAGCTTAAGGAATTCCTTATATTGGGTGATACCAGGAGGGACAGGATACCCCACCCTGGACAATTTAGGCTAGATCTCCATTCTATGGGAGCCCTTAATTAAATCCAAGCTCATCTGTCCTGTGCCTTCTCACAAACAAGGCCTCTGCCATCCCAGCTCAGATATTACAAATTGTAATAGCCTTGGGCCATTACATCTCTTTTCTCAGTTGGAAACTAGGATACCTTCTTCCTAAAGTTGTTTCAGGGGTTAGAGACAATGTAAACAAGGAGCATTGCATAATGCCTGGCACATAGTAATTGCTTAATATATAACAGCTATTCTATCTTTGTAGGTCTCTATGTAGGATGAATATATTATAATTATCTCCTGTGGAACCTGGTTAATATTTAGACTCTGTGGCTCTCCAAATCATGAGAAGTAGCACAGCCACATAATTATAAACAGCTGAATATTTTCTTTCTCATTCATGTGACAGTTTCAATGCAGCTGCATTCAATCTTCTCCTCCATATTGCTGATGGATAGAAAACTGTTATTGACATCAGTACCTACACAGTACCTGTGATTCCTTCTTCTCCTTCCATAAATGTCTGATGACATTATCTTTTAAATTTAAAACAAAATTATAAAAAGAAGTCCAATTCAAATTTAACCAGGCCATTCAGCCATCCAGTCTTATTACCATTATGAAACATTTACTGAATAATTGTGTGTGTGTGTGTAGTTGAGAGGGTCAACAGATGAGTGTAAACAATGAAGTTGGAATTCTATTAGCAAAAACTTCAGTTGAAATCCAGGCTTCTTGGGGGAAGTTTAGGGATACACTAAAATCTTTTATTTTATTTTTTCAGTAAATTTTTTATGGAAGTAGTTTACATTGTAGTTACTATTTTGGAAGTATAAGATCTCTCCCTTCTACTCTGAAATCTTTATCCTTAACCTTATCTAAACTCAGCACACACTCTTTATCCTGATTTATTTTTCTTCATAGCATTGTTCACTACCTGATATTATTTCCTGATTGACTTTTTTATGGTCTGTCTCCCCCAAGAGAAAATCTGCTACATTAAAGCAGGGATCCTAACCATCTCTGTGTCTCTAATACCTACAACAGTTGTGTCAAGGTTATAGTAGGCCCTTGAAAAATATTTTTAATGAATGATTTAGTTTCTCTTTCCTTTCTTCAAACATCCAACTGCAAAAAAGGAATGTAGAGTTGCAACCCTGCCCTGGGTAATTCTCATGTAGCTGTCCACTATGATGCAGGACAGAAGACAGTATAAACACATAACATATGAAGTGAGGTCATGTGATATGAAGAACAATGGAGCAATTTCCTTGGAGCCTTTACATACACATTCTGATTTTGACCTCTGTATTGCAGTTTAAGCCATTTTTCTCATCGAAAATGCCAGCTTCTCTATCTAAATGTTACCCCTGTTTCAAGATCTCACTCAAATTGTTTCTTCTGAATCCCACTCTGACTTTTAGAGCTCACGTTGATGTTACCCTTTTTTTAAAAAAAAGATTTATTTATTTATGCATACAAGAATTAGGGTACAGGCCAGAAGTGTGGGAGTGAGAGGAGTCACCAGAGACAGAGTGCGGAGCAGAACAGGAGGATTGACAGAAATACACTGCTGAGGGAAGCAGGAGATGTCTGCTGTGCCTTGTGGGTCACCTCCGAGGATCGAACTTATGCTGTACTGCAGACTGCTTCGTAGTGCTGATGCTTAACCCTTTGCACCACCAGGGAGGCTCCAACGTTACCCTTTCTAAACCGAGTGGCCCTATACCTACCACCAGTGCTTCACAACCCAGCACACACTATAAATGGTTTGAAGTTTTCTTTCCCCTTCACGTAAGAAAAAATTTGATGTTGCAAATGTATTTGATGCTCCTTAAACACAAAAACCATATACTTCTCTTGTATCTCTCAAAGTGACTAACAGGGTTTTAAGCACTTATTAAGTGGTCAGAAAATTCCTATCAATAATGAACTGACAGATTTCCTGTTTGAATCCTACTTCTGCTGTTCTGACATGCTTCCATTTACTCCTCCCAAACATCTATTTCCTTTTTTTCCTGCTTCTCCTGAAGTATTCCTGTCAAAATGACTCTCCAGTGCCAAGATCTAGAATGTGAACATCCCGGATGTGGTAGAAAGTTGTCATAATCCTGGGAATTGACACCAGAAACACAGAATGTGACATTATTTCTGGGAATGTGAACCATAGGCAATAAGTCAAAATTCGGGATGTTTTATTTATTCACGCATACAAGAACTGGGGTACAGGCCAGATGTGCAGTAGGGTGAGCGGATCCACCAGAGACAGAGCGGGGAACAAAACAGGCAGAAGGACCGAAATACACTGCTAAAGGGAGGGCGGGCGAGACAGGAGAGGTCTGCCGCGCCATGGGGGTATCTCCCCAGCTGGCCAGAATCGAACCTGCACTGCGGAAGCTGTGGACAGCTTCACAACGCTGCGCTCAATTGCCTGAGACACTAGGGAGGCCCTCAGGATGTTTTAAAGAGGGAGGAGAAAGAAAGAAAGACCATGCAATCCAAGAAATACCTATTGTATTTTTAATTAACCTGAATCTCTTCACTAACCCAAGATTTAATAAATCAGTTTCGACCTTCTTGAAATGCCACCCAGTTTCAGTGACATTCTTGGGGCCTTACCTGAACCTGTCTGCTGGGTGACATTCTGGTCCTGCAGCCAGTTCCAATCCTGGCATCAGCCCAGGTATGAGACTGGCGAAATCCACTTTCTAAATTACTTAGGATTCCTGGCAATTCAAGAAAAAAAAAATACCGATGCTTTTATCTTGCTTAATTACAGGAATAAAAAACTTAAGATGGGACTCCTGGACTGAATTATTTGGACAGAGTTATATAGATACACCATAAAAAATATAAATTCTTAGTTCAAGAGCCACTCTAACTCCTACATTGATTTTATATTATCCTTTGTTTTCCCCTACTCTTTTTTTTTTTTAAAGATTTAGTTTTATTTATACAAGAACTGGAGTACAGACCAGATGTGCAGGAGGGTGAGAGGATTCACCGGAGACAGAGTGGGGAGCAGAACAGGCAGATGGACCAAAGTACACTGCTGAGAGGAGCAGTGGGTGAGGCAGGAGAGGTCTGCTGCACCATGTGGGTATCTCCCTGGCCGGCCAGGATCGAACCCGTGCTGCAGAGGCTGCGATCAGCTTCACAGTGCTGCGCTCAATCCCCTGCACCACTGGGAAGGCCCTGTTTTCCCCTACATTCTATACAACATTAGCAATTCTCTTTAGAATAAGTCTAAAAAGAAAATGATAAGAAGATTGTTTTCACCAACAAGTTTCATTTTTCACAAAAGTATAATCTACAGGCAATGTTCGGTAAAGTATGTGTGTTTTGATTCCCTCTTTAACTGGTTTGGGGATGTGTAGTCCTACAGTTTCCTGAATGTAGATTTATCCCAAATCTCTTGGGTATTCTCTTAGACTCAAATATCTGGTGTTAAGAACTGAGCAAATACACAGCTTCAAGCTGCTGAGGAAAAGCAATACATTCTCCATTCTACGAGAATAGAGAAATTTTCTTCATTGCTTTTCTTAATCTTGGACTATATCACACTAGAAGGATAAATGTCACTGCCTAATGCTAGCTGTATTTCCAGATCAACAAAACCTCTTAAGTCAATAACCCCACCTCTGACCTCCTTCAAATTCTTACAGTCCTAAGAACTGGGGGTGTTGGTTAAAGCCAGGACTGAGCTCAGTCTAGAAAAGGAAGCAAACCAGAATTGGTCCTTCTCAAGATGTGGTCTTCTTGAAATCTTGAAGTCTCCTTTATTTAATTATTATAGATTCACATTCATCATAGTTATTAATTCATTCATTCAACAAATACTGCATTGAATCTTCCTCACACAAGAAGAAAGGGACAGTTTATTAGTTCTGTAGATGGCTCAGAAGTCTTCCTTAATTCCTAGGCTACATTAACCTGACCCTCTAATCCAGCTGACTTATAACAGATTGCCCACTTTTGGGGAAATACGGTTTCTCAATGTCAAGTGGGATAATGCGAAATCTTGTTCTTCCACTCTAAGCTTCTGAGTTAAATAACCAACTAGCATTCATACACAGCCTGAGTTTGTTCAGATGATTTTAACCCTGTGCACAGGCTACAAAACCATAACACTTTCCTTGCTTACCATTGAAGCAGAGTCATCTCCAAAACTTACCTTCAAATTATGTATCTAAGGATAGGGATTGCGTTTTTGCTCATCATTCTAACCCTGGTATTTAACACAGATTTCGCCGTTAAAATTTGATGAATGAACGTGAGACAGCCTTTGGTTCCCCAACTACCAAGAAGTCCGTCAAGCTCTCATTCCACAAGGATTAGTGCTCAGGTTCCTTCTCATCCAGGACTTCTCAAGCCATGCCACAAATTTCAGCAATTCATGGCACTAAGTATCACAAACAGCTAGGACAATGTTCCATAAAGTAAATCTGGGCAGCAGAGAGGGATTTCCTCCCTCTCTGGGAGGTGGAGGCTTCCAGCCACACCACAAGGAAAACTGACTGAAAGCTACAAGTACTAAGATGATAGAAACTAAATGCTTGTGTCCCTCCTAAATTCTTACATTTAAGCCCTAACCACTAGTATGATGGTATTTGAAAGGGAACTTTGGGGAAATAGTTAGGTTTAGATGAGGTCATTAGGGTGGGGTCCCCTTGAGGGGATCAGTGTTCTTTTAAGTAGAGGAAGAGAGTTCTCTTGCTCTCAGGACCTGCCCTTCCTCCCTCCCTGTACCGTGTGAGGACACAGCAAGAAGGCAACCATGAACTGAATCTCTGACACCTTGATCTTGGGTATTCTCTTAGACTCAAAGACTCCTTGTTTCCAGAAATGTGAGAAATAAATTTCAGTTTTTTTTAAAACACACAGTCTATGGCTGTATGTGTATGTGTGTGTGTGTGGGGGGGGGCACCACAAGCTGACTAAGATATACAACCATAAAAAAAAAAAAAAAAAAGACATGCAACCATTTCCCTATTTAAATTGCCCGAGAAAGTCTAGAAGCTAGGGAAATGCCAACAATTCAGTATCAAGGCAATAACAAACACAATGACGAGGCAATAAGCAAAGAATTTGGACTTGCTGTCAGAAGCCAGTTCTGCTCGGGGCTAATAAAAATACCCATCTCATAGGGTTATTCTGAGAACTAAATGAGATGATGTGAATCTATTTCTTAACACTAGTAACTGCTCAGGCGGTCATTATAGTAATAAAAATGATAATTATGATGAAAAAAATAATTATGATATAATAAATATGATAAAAAATAGTTATGATGCTGAACTTGCTTTATGCTCATGCTGTACATTTTCACTGGACCTGCTACTCAGAAGGGACAGAAAAATGTGGTGGCCAGAAACCCATAGCAGTAATCAGAAACCCCAGATCTGAGTCCTTTTTGAGTCCATGTTCTCATTGTGACTTTCACAATTTTTTACCCTCTTCCCTTCCAAGTTTCCTTCATCTGTCAAAAGAATCTACATGATAATATCTGCCCTCTAGATCTCCCTGTATTACAAAAGTCTTATTTGACAAGGCATGTAAAAACTTGTAGAAAACTATTCTGCAGATGCATGCAAAGAAATACAGAAAGAGGTAAAAAGTTATCAGTAGATATTAAATACCCAAAAGGTTCTAGAACAATGTTTTTCAAACATTTGGGACTGCAGTCCATTAGAAGAAACATTTTACACTGCAAGCAGACAGACAGTCATCACTAAAAGAAAAAACCAAAACAATACCTAGGTTATTTTGATATTTCAGATTTGATCTGCTTCTTTTTTCCCCCTTTTTCTTTCTTCTGTTAAAAATGTAGGTCACTGATTTCACAATGCACGGTCCTGACCCTCAACTCTCACTGGGTATCAGAAACATCTGAGGGCCATTTAAAAAAATCCATTGCCCAAGGCCTGCTTACCAAGATTCTTAATCAATGGTTTGGGGTGAAGTGGGGGCATCATTATTCTTAGTCCATGTGAGCCTATAGTACAGTGAGCACCAAAAATGACAAAACTAATGGTTTCTGGCTCACAGCCGAAACACCACTGCATTATTTACATCAGTCTGCTACACACTCTACCCCAGGAATGCTGCCCCTGCCACCCCACTGCAGCTCTGCTGGTTACTGGAGTGTATTACTCACTCCTGTGGCTCCAGCGAGCATGAGAAAAACACAGAAAGGAATGAAGATCAAAGGGGACCCTGGGCTTAACTGGAGGCCTCCTTTCTCCTTCCAGATGGCCAGGAAACCCCATGCAGGGTAAAAACTGCAGTGAATTTGGAGTATTTTGTTAAGAGTGAAGGGACCCTTAAAGGAACGTTGTGCTAGAGTCAGCGGGGTGAAGGAAAAGTAAAGAGAAACTGCCTTAGCTCACTGCCTGCTCAGGCAGCAGAGGAAGCCCTGACCACGCTGGGCCTGGAGATAGACTCAAGTCAGAGGAGGAGCCCATGTCTGGGCTTCTCCATTCTGAGCATCTGGTTCCTCTACACAAGAGCAGTCTGGGGACTGTCCTGTTCTGGCTGGAGTGATGTGCAGCCTACAGAGAGCAGCCAAGCAGAACCAGGGCAGAATGCAGGAGAGCACAGCATGTGAAGCTCTGGAGACAAAGTCTGCCTCTTCTTCCTCTCTCGGTCTTCTGCCCTTACCTGCCTGAAGCAGAGGATTCTCACTAAATATTGCACATTTCATGAAAAACCTATTTCAAAGTGACCCCAACCATTTGATTAAAATGAAGATAAAATTATTTCCCCACATTTTTGTATCTTCCCAGTTTGCAATTAATAAAATTTCTAAATCTAAAAATAATTATGTTGATATTTATAAAAGAGCTGAGTATCAAGTTACTTTTCACCATCACTTGAAAAACAAAGCAGAGCAAAATTCAAGTCTAATGGAAACAAATTTTTCTCCTTTTCAACACAAGCCAAGAGAACTATAGTTATTCCATTAAAGTAATATTTTCTTGGGTAAAGGAAAAATTATAGGAGAAACTTAAACTTTTTTCCTGCAGATTTTCAATAAGCTTTTACCTAACACACAATCAAAACAGGAATGTTAATTTTTTAAAAATCTGAATTCAAATAATGTAGCTAGCTATGGTGGCTTTTAAGGTCACTCTTTGACACTCCTAAGAACCATTGAAAACAAAATGTTCTCTCTCACATATTCATTTGCAAAGCCCAGCTGAAGGGAATATCACTATCTGAGAAAAGTTTAAATATGCACATGGCTTCAAAGGAATTTTAACATAAAACTATCATAAGCTATTGAGAACGAAAATAGCTGAAATATTGAACGCTTTTGTGAGGCACTGAACTCGGTGTTCTATGGGCCTAAATTTTATTTACACTTCATCACACACATGTGAAGTACATACTCAATAGCATCTACATTTTAAGGTAAGAAAACTGAGCTCCAAAAATATAGAATAACTTGCCTGACATCACAGCTAGATCAAGCAAGCTTCAAGTCATGTTTGCTTGAAGCTTTATGTTATATAATCTGAAAAAAAAATTGAGAATTTAGGAAAACAATGAAATAAGAGGGATATGTTAATGTTAATTTTTAACAATGTGTACCATGGAATCCCAAAATCACAATGGATTTTCATAAATCATTCTCTTCTCCATGTTTCTGTATAGGTCTTTTCCCATAAAAACTCAAAAACCAAGTATTAATTACATACGGGGTAAGTTACCGTCTGGGTAATCTTTTGTGCAAAAACAAGTCTTTTGTTTATTTGTTTTGTTTTCTGTAAAAATGCACACTGATGGAAACTGCTTGGTCAAGAGTACCTGGAAGGGGAAGGAAAGAGCGACTTTCTCCAGCCCCAAAAACCAGTAAGGTAATAGGACCAATTTTTTTTACACACATGCCAGTGCGTGAACACCCAAATGAAGACTGCACTTCAAAGCAATTACTTTCCATCCTGTACATACACCATACCTTTTACTGGATTCCCCTTTAAGCACTGCCAGCACTTCAAGAGGACTTTCATTACTTTAATGGGCATGACCCATTATAACCTCAATTCCCCACCGCAGAAGCCAAAGTTGGCCACACATGGTGTTTGGCTTTTTTCCAACTGAAGAAGGCTTGCCATCATGGAGGCAATTCAGTAAATGTGTCGCAAAGTCTGAAAGCAACTCCAAAGCAGGAGCTCCAAAATTATTCTCAGCAATGACAGCATCACTAGAATTAGTGCACAGCTTGCCAAGATGAGGTTTCTGAGAGGAAGAAATACTCATTTGAATGTATAAATACTGGCATATTTATTTTAACATTTGGATAAAGAATTGGAAGAATCAGCTAGCTTTATATCCCAGTGAATAATTATGCTGCAGCAATAAAGATAATGCAGATTTTGGTACAAGATTCTCAGTAAGATTATCAACCCCTCCTTATAGTACCATTCAATTAGGTTATGGATATCCCCTTTAATGAAAAAAAGTTTTTCCTGAAATGATACTTGTAAAATTAACAAATCATCTTTCTGTTAACTTGCATAACTAATGAGAGAAGAAAAGAAAGGGTCCAACGAATTATAATGGGCCACCATTATAGTACTTGTTCCTCCCAGGAAGCTCAAATCTCAATGTTTGTCAGAAGAGGAACCTATATCTAGAACACAAGGGAAAGGAGGGGGGTGCACCTCCTCCCCTCCTGCACCCCAAAGCCAGGAACCTTCCAATGGAGAAATTCACTTAATAGGATTCCTGGGCCCTGGATCTTCCTGATGTAACTTTTTTTTTTTTTAAGATTTATATATTTATGCATACAAGAACTGGAGTACAGGCCAGAGGTGTGAGGGTGAGAGGATTCATCAGAGACAGAGTGGGGAACAGAACAGGCAGACTGACCGAAGTACACTGCTGAGGGGAGCAGCGGGCAAGTCAGGAGAGGTCTGCTGCGCCATATGAATAGCTCCCTGGCTGGAGTGGATGGAACTCATGCTTAAGAGGCTTCGGTTAGCTTCATAGTGCTGTGCTTAACCCCTTGCACCACCAGGGAAGCCCTGATAAAACTTTTAAGACAAATAAACTTATTTTACATAATTAATCATATTGGATCAGTTAATAAAAAATACTCAACACTTCAACTTATCAAAGGGAGCAGTGTCACAAGACAAACAGAAAAGTCAGACAATGCACTGGTCATTTGTTTATCTTTAGACACACTTGGATCCATCTACTGAAGTCTTGGCAGCCTAGTTTCCTGCTGTGTGACCTGGGCAAGGGTGCAGCAGCTCACGGGTAGGGCTGTGGACATGTTAAGAGGGCAGTCAAGGGCAGGCCATTTTCTATTCAGGTAACTTCCATAACTTCAGTCAAGGGTGGCCTCACTAACGCAATTCAAAACTGTACATTATTCTACGTGGGTATGCGGTGCATCTGTGGGCAGTCTGTGTGCATTGCTAAATTTCCTTCTGTTTTCACTTAGAAAAACCTCTTAGAGTAAAGGCGAGTAGGGAGCAGGCAACACATATGGAAATAGAAATAACACACGCCTTTATTATAAGGTATTCCTGCCACACACATAGATCTCACCTGTACATTTGAAATCACCCTCCACAACTATTCCTTTAAGCCCAGATTCTCCTCATCAGGTCCCTGGACAAAATCACTTCTATCCCAGCTCAGCAATATACGCGATGCAGGGAAACTTGTCCGGGTCTCCGAGCTCCCCCTTTTGGGTCAGGGCCTGAGGGTCCAGGGCTGCACAAGATGCTGCTCTCCCCGCTACCTGCAGGTCCCCGTTTCGTGTTCCAGAGGCGCTTCCCTCTCCAGTCCCTCCCACCCCCTAGTTCTCATTACTCCCGGACTCACTGGGCGCCGGGTCTCTGCTCTGGGATTGCCAGGTCTTGGTCTCTCGAGTGGATGCCCTCGCGAGGTGTCCATGACCCCGTTCTACCCAGGACGCTGCGATCCCTGGCCCAGACCTCCCCGGTGCCTGACCCAACACCCACCCAACCTCTCCCGCCCCCCACCGCGCCCCGCAACCTCTCCCATCCCTCCAACCCCCTATCTCCCATAACCCGCTCCAGTTACCCCCCCCACCCCCCGCAGCGCCCCGCTGGCCCAGCGCCCCGCAAAACTCTGCTTCCCGAGCCCACCCCTGGGGTGGGAGAAGCCTCCTTCCTACTACTGCCCCCCCCCGAACTCCCCCCAGCCCACCTCGGGCTTCCCCTCCTCCGCACTGCCCTACCGGTTCTGTACCCTCCGCCCTGCGGAGGGCGCCCCAAGAATGCCAATAGGGCACCCCTTCCTTCCACCTTCCGAGACTCCTACACCGGAGCTTCCCAAAGTCGCAGCGCTGCCTCCCAGCCCTCCAGCTCCGGCTCCCCAGCGCCGCGGCTCCGACACCGCCCCCTCCCCACCCCGCACCCCCCCGCCCCGCAACCTCCAGGCTCGGGCTCGCTGAGTCTCCAGCGGCGCGATCCCGACCCGTCACTTCACCCCCGGGGGCCGGCACTACGAGTCCCCAACACCGGAGCACTGACTCCTGCCCCCCTGGCTCGGGTTCCTCAACATTGCGATTCTGGACACTCCTCTGGTCTTGGGCTCTGGGGTCCCCCCAACCTCACGATCCTGACATTCCCGCCAGCCCTCCCCGCCCCCCCGCCCCTGTGCGCGCCCTCCCGGGCTCCCCAACATCGCGGTCCGGATCTCCAACCCGGCCGGCTCCGCGCCTCCCGCGGCGGAACTCACCGATGCGCGGCAGCTAAGCCTCTGCGGGCAGCGCAGCCCGGCCCAGCCCGCGGCGACCAGCCTCCAGCAGGCGACTGTGGCCGCGGCGGGAGCAGCCAGGGGGAGAGGCGGGTGGGAGGGGACCGCCGGGGGCGGGCACCGCCCGGCTCCGCCCCTTCCCGGCCCGGGAACGAGATGCGCCGACCCGCTCACCCACCGCTGCAGTCCCGCCGCTGCGGCCGAGGAAGTTGACTGACGCCTCTTCCTTCCACCCAGGCGCAGACCCAGACAGCTCCCTTTCAGGAGCTAAAAGGTCGAGGGGTTGGGACTGAAAGAGACCGTAAGCCTTGGTCCTTTCCTTTCTAAGAACGCACCCCAGGGGGGCCTGCCCCTAGACTTTCTGGAAGAAAAGAAAAAACAAAACCAAACTTCATCTGTTCCAAGACTGATTCAAATCTGGCCTTCTTTCCCCACCACCCACATCTGCACATTCCGGGTCATTCTGCTCCTGAAGGCATGTTCTAGCTCACCAACGAGGGTGCTTGCTGACTCACACATGTTCACATTCCTGAGATGCATCGCGAAGGACTCGTCCATGACTTAGGTACCCTACAACACCCCTCTTGCGCTGGCAGGCCAGGAACCAATTCTGTACCCCTAAGTCCCCAAGCCGCAGCAGCACTGCATCCGGTGGTAATAACAATAAAAGCAGTAAGGGGAAAGAGGAAATTCCAAGTTTGGTCCCAGACTTGCTCCTCGCCCACAATGCTGTCTATATTTTACCACAAGAAAAATACACGGAAGATGGCGTTTAACAAATTAGGTTGGCTTTGCTGTTGAAAATGGTCTTCATTATCTGGAGAAAGAGCAACCGATCAGATCCTGGGAAGATAGCCTGCAGCAATGCCATTGTAAGGGGCCCATGCAATTCGTCTCATTGCTTTTTCTAAGACAATCAGGCCTAATTCTGATAAGTTGCTACCCAGCATTTTGTCATTATCCATTCTGTTTTAGTGACATGTCTAACCACACCTCACATTTGTCTTTCACTATTCAAAACGTAATAAAGTCATTTATTTCGTGTATTCTCAGCAAAACATCAAAAAGCAAAGACAGTAACCAGTGTTGTTATTTGAATTCCATATATGAAGACATTTAGACTCTGGCCTATAAAGTTGCGGCTTTGAAACAGTCAGGTAGGAAAGAGTCAGGGATCTGATCTTCAGGGTTACTGCCACCAGGTACACATACATACTGGTGGAAATGTCCTAACAGATCTGTGGCAGATTTGCCATCTCTAGCTCTACTTCACCCCTAGATGTCAGGGAATTCTACTGTATTCACAAAAATTTGAGCCATTGATATTAACAGACATTTATTTTACAGCCAGAGATCATATTGTACAATAGAACTTAATGGGAAGAAGTGAAAATTGCTTTCCTTTCTTTCTCTGCCATTCTAGAAACAAAATTACAGATCATCAAATATGAAGACCCAACAACAGGCTCCATCCAACTCAAGCAAGTTCTTGGATGAGAGCTGGTGAGTCTGTGAAATGCATGCTAATCATTCTTAAAGCTTGTTTTTCCCTGAGAGTTCATCTGCCAGGAGTGTGGAGAAGAGTTCTCTTGTCTTAAGGAAGATCAGCAAGTCCTTAAATGCTTTCTCATTATCAGAAAATGGTAAATATTCCTTCCTAAATCCTTTATCTAAGGGTAAGGTGGGTCATAAAGTATCATAAAGTGGGGGCCAAGGTGTGCTTTACACATGGTGCTGTCCAGAGACAAGGTGTGTGATGGTTTCTTGTCTTTTGTGCTTCTCTGTGTGTGTGTGTGCACATGCCTGATAAAGTACACATAATGTTTCCCACTTTAACCTTCTAAAAAGGTTTAATTGTGGTAAAATATGTATAATATAAAATTTACCATTTTTTAGATGAACAGTTCATTATGTTAACAACACTCACATCCTTCATGCCTTTTAAAACTACTTGGCTCTTACACTAGCTTCTTCCACTGTCTACTCTGAAATGATGGCCCACTTCAGTTTGGCCAGTATAAGTGATATTTTAGTAACTTTGGAAAAAAAGAGCCCTAACATGACATTACTATTTTTAAATCGTAAGACTCTTAGATCTCTCATAAAGGATAGTCAGGATGACCTTTTGTGTATGAAAATTCATAGCTAATACCTCTCCATGTAACACTCATCTGGCAACAAAATTTTGACTTGTGATTTTTCCAAAAGCTGGAGACAGGCAAAATCTTGGATATGGCAGTGTTTCCTTTAAAAGAATACTAAACTGCAAATCCAATCAATACTCTATCAGGCACAGTTCCCTTACAGATTGCCCTTGCAAGTCACAGACACTGACAATAAGCAATGTGATTAAAAAATAGATATGATGCAAGATTAAGGAGCTATTTTTGTCCCACTCTCTAAGAAAATTACTTGGTCCCTATCACATTGTATACATACCACACTGACACTGTTTTTCTATCACTTCTACTGTGTGTTCACACTGCATTGCTTTTCCAGGAAACCCAAAGCCCATGTGATGACATCATATTACAAAGCTTCATATATTTTGTGTGAAGTTAGAAAGTAGCAGAAACTGTTGTAACATGGAGAAGCATAAGTGTGATGTAGTAAAACCCTTTGCCTAGAACATCTTGGCATATTGGTTTATAATGATATGTTTTAAAGAAAACATATGAAAGACCTATGTGAAAACTCATACAAGAAACAAAGTTGTTTAAAAAAGCTCTAGTTACTACTGGGATTTGGGGGATTTTTTTGTACTTTGGTTTTTCATATTTTACGGAAAAACTGAGGCCATTAATTTCTTCATTATCTTGAAAGAGAAAAGCAGAGGCACTTTGCATTTGTGGTTAAAAGTGAGGGCTTGGAAGTCAGACCATCCTGAGTCTAAGATCCACTACCACCACTTAGAGCTTTGGGTAAGTTACTTAACCTTTCTGTGCTTCGGGGTCTTTATTGTAAAGTGGAAATAACAATTGTACCCACTTTATATAGTTATTGCTAGGATTCAATGAAATAGCATAAATTAAACACTCAGCATTGTGCCTATCACATAATGAGGGGCTGACGAATATAGGTAAAAAGGCAATAACTTCACATAAATGGTTGTTTGTAACATCATTATTCCAGCCCTTTCTACTTGAAGAAAAGATGTGTTATCCCAGGGGACTGTATGTGAGAAATAAAAAGAACCTTGAATATCTCTATTTTTTCTTCTTTTTTTTTTTTCCGTGCATGTGTAAACTGGGGTGTAGGCCAGAGGTGGAGGGGGAGGTGAAAGGATTCACCAGAAACAGAGTGGGGACCAGAACAGGCAGATTTACTGAAATACACTGCTGAGGGGAGCAGCGGGCGAGACAGGAGAGGTCTGCTGCTCCATGTGGGTCACCTCCCTGGCCAGGGGTGAATTCAGGCCATTGTCACAGTGATAGTTCTGAGCCTGAACCCCTGCACCACCAGGGAGGTCCAGAATGTCTCTATTTTCTAAACTTAAAGTCAAATCCACCCATTCCTTGACATTCACCATCAAATAGTCATCCACCATAACTTTTCTACTTGACCCCCTGGCAACTGACAGACTGGGAAAACAACCATGACACCAGTTTCATCAATTTCACACACAGGACTAACGAGTTGAGGTTGATTCAGATGAAAAGTAAACCCAAGAATAATGGGTTTCTTGTACTGTGTGTCTATGTTATCTGATTTAAGGATGGAATGGTAAGGGTCATGGTAATTTAATTTCACCTGAAGTGGTTCATGCCTTTTCATTTTATGTCTTAATAATAACAATTAACAATTTAGGAAGCAAATAAATGAACACATGTAGAAAAGAGAGATAAGCTGTGGGAATTGCTCCTGGACCCTCAATAAATTTGGGCAAATTTGAGGTTCTGTGGCCTTGCATCTGATTCCCCATTCTCTGGGGTAACTAGTTGTTGGTTGGAGTTTCAGATGGTAATTTCCTGGGTGAATGAAAAAATGACCTTCCAGAAACCCTTGATATTATTAATAAAATAATATGAATTCCTAAATTACAACATTTTAATTAATCACTCTTTTCTAAACAATACCTTTTTTTAATAATAAATTTTATTTTTATATTCCCCCATACAATTGCAAACGCCCCATTTTGACCCCAATCCCTCCCCTCCCTCCACCCACCCCCCCCAAAAGTGTCTCTGGTTCATAGATTTTTGTTGATTTTGATTTTCACTTTCTTATAGTTATTCATTTTCCTGGTCCCTTATTTAAGTTTTCTAGATTCCTGCTATGAGTGAGACCATCCGGTATTTTTATTTTTCTTTCTGCCTTATTTCCCTGAGCATGATCCCTTCCAGCTCCATCCATGTTGCTGCAAATTGCATGTGTTTATCTTTTTTGAATGCTGAGTAATATTCCATGGTATATATGTACCACATCTTCTTGATCCAGTCATCTATTTTTGGGCATTTGGGCTGTTTCCAAAGCTTAGCTATTGTAAACAGTGCTGCTATAAACATAGGGGTGCAGGTGCTCTTTGGAATTGATGTTTCTGTGTCCTTTGGGTAAATACCTAGGAGTGGAATTGCTGGATCATATGGAAGCTCTATGTTTAGTAGGTCCAGAAATCGCCACACAGCTCTCCATAGTGGTTGGACCAGTTTGCACTCCCACCAACAGTGCAGAAGAGTTCCTTTTTCTCCACACCCTAGCCAACATTTGTTGTTGCTAGTTTTTTTAATATGTGCCATTCTCACTGGTGTAAGATGGTATCTCATGGTAGTTTTGATTTGCATTTCCCTGATTACAAGTGATGTTGAACATTTTTTCATATGCCTGTTGGCCATTTGCATTTCCTCTTCAGAGAAGTTTCTTTTTAGCTCTTCTGCCCATTTTTTGACTGGGTTATTTTCTTTGTTGTTGTTGAGTCTCATCAGCTCTTTGCAGATTTTTGTGATCAATCCTTTATCATTAGTGTTGTGTGCAAAAATGTTCTCCCAGTTAGTGGGCTTTCTCTTTATTCTAAACAATACCTTTTTAAGAAAATATAGTATATAGTTGTGTTGGGGTACAGAGCAAAATTCCCTCACCCCTCTGTTCTTTTGAAGCTGGACTAATTAGCATCAGACTGATTAATAGGAGAAAAAGACCCATTTTAATAACATACATAAAATGGGGTGAACCCAGGGTTTATATCCTATGCTAATGTGGCCAGATCTCCTGCAGTTAGCAACAAAGACACTCCCCTAGACTGAAAATTAGGAAACACCCTTTATCATTGCTTTCCCCTACCTCTTCATTTTGATTAACCATTAACTGGCTCCAACTCCATTCCTGGGTACTTTGAAAATGGATTGTGTTACAGCTCTAATAAAAATTCACTGCGCTCCTCTGAGTGGCATAAGAAACAAAAATCTGCTGATTGCTGTGAAACACCCTGCTGGGAAAGTCAAACACCTTGACTCATGTTGCCTAGATTGAGAAGCCCCACACTTCCCCCACATTCCTCCCCCTCTTATTGTAGCACACCCACCATCCGGGGAGCTGGCTTCATTAGGGTGCTTTTCCACTTGCTGACTCCCTTGGTAGCCATCTCATACAATAAACTCCTCTGTGCAAAGACAGTCTCATAATTCACAGTTTGGCCTTCTGGGCAAGAGTGAAAGACCCAGTTTGGTTGTTTATACTAAGGGACCTGGGTCATTGAGAAAAAAAAGGAGGAGGTTTCACATATGATGAGGGGATGACTTTGTCTTTACTGTAAAGGTAAAAAGATGAGTTTTTCAGATAGAGAGGAAAAATGGCTGCTAAACCTACCCCTGTATGAAAGCCCCCCCCACCCCCGCCCCAATCTACATTCTTCTAGATCATTAGAGGAAGCAGTAATCACATCTTTGATTAGGTGTGGTATAAAGTTTTAAGGGAAAGACAAGAACTTCTCCTAAGTCTTCAGGGCCCTTAGTCCTAACTGCCAAGGTGACAAGCATTGGGGAAAAGGCCTATTCTGGACATCCGACTCCTTTTGAGGATCTATCCCACAGTTTCACTGTAGCAATTTAATGGCAAATAAATGTGTGGGTACTAAAATATCAGGCCTCCTTAAAAACTAAAATATCAGCTTCTCCTGTTGCCAAAATTTGCAGCTAAAAACCTCATTGTAAATGGCCCTTTTTAAAGGTCCTGACAATTTTGTTTCTTCATTCACTTTGCTCCTGATCCTTCGTTTTTGTATCCTGCGGGAGGGAAGAAAGGTGGGTAATACCTGAACATATGGAAAATCAGAATTAAATTTCCAAGACTGATGTCAAAAATTTAAGATGTAAACATTTTTCAGTCTGCAACTCAATCTGGGCTTATTTTTGAAAAAACTGAAAAATAAAAATCAAGGAAGATGTTGGAGGGAAATTTCTCAGACTGAGAACTAGAAAAGGAGAACCACATGGATTTACCCAGAATGAAAAGCTGAGACTTGTGCCTCTGGACACACCCTCTGCTGGTATGTTGCAAAGGAAAGTACACAACCTCTTATATCCCATTTCAGTCTATCATCTAATTTAGGTTAATGGGCAAAGAGATACACCACCCTCTGCTGAACAGCTGGGGCTCAGAATGCCCTGCAGAACAGAGTGTTCTGACCATAGCTTTTTATTTGAAGTCTGTCAGGAGGAGACTTGCCTTGTCTCTTGGTTCCATTAGATAGGATAGGAAGATGAAAATGGCAATCTTGGACAAGATGAGTAGCATTTGCATTATTTATGCCTGACTCTGGCTTGTTTTCAGGGTTTTAATGATTTAAAAAGGAGCAAAATCAATACTACAATTGACCAGTTTAATTCAGCCCATGTTTACTAGTCTGTTTTCACTGCACAGAGATTAGCTAGGGGGCCAGAACTGTCCATGTGGCCATCTGGAAGGCTTCTGAGAATGGATAAGACTGTCTATTCCCCAGCCCAGACCTCACGCCCGAAGCAGATAAACTGGAGTCTTTTTCAATTCATATTTATACCTCTCTGAATGGACTCAGGACTGTAAGTTTGGTCGAATAAGACATAGCATCCTAAGTCAACCTGTTACATCACTGCATCATTTTATAGTTCCTTATTCACTTCTTTGGCTTCTCCACTAAGCTGTAATGTCCTAGAAAGAAAAGTTTTGTGTAGATGCTTCATTGCCATGACCTAGCATAGGGTATGTACTTGAAACGTATTGTTGAATGAATGAACCAAATAATGCGAAAGCACAGAATACTCAGAATGCAGTTAGTCCAGGAGTCCATGGTCATTTACTCTGGAGCCTTTAGAGAAAGCTAGAATTATCTACAAATGGATTACAAAAGAATATAACCCAGAGGTGGAAATAATGAGGACAGGAAATGGAGGTAAAGCAATGGAGGTAAAGCATATTTTCCCATCTGGGAGAGGGGGATGGAGGGAAGGAAAAAGAATGAGCAAGGGTAATTCTGGGTCCCCAACAGGAGGCACTACAGAAATAGACCACTCAGTTTTTTTTAAGTGTAAAATTGAATTAAACTGATGTAAACTGAGTTGCAGGAATTTGACCTACTAAGGAGACGTCCTAAAAGGTACAAACTAAAGTAAAATTCTCCTCTTTCATTTCCCTCACAATTATGTTACATTTTTTTTTTTCAAAAAACAGAAATTTATTCCTTCCCAGTTCTGCAGAACTTAAGTCCAAAATCTGTACTAATTGGAGCAGAATCAAGGTGTCAAAATGCCCCCACTGGAAGCTCCAGAAGAGAACCGCTCCTGCCTCACTCCAGTCTCTGCCTTGGTGTCAATTATATTACATTTCTTTGATTATTCTTCTGACCAGCTTGGGATCCTCCAGCCCTGAGAAGAGACACTCTGGAAAATAGAGACCCAGCTTACTGGGTCTTATTCCCCAAAGTGTGCCTGAGAACTTCTAAGAATTATCCAACAACTGGGTATTTGGGTTTGAGCCCTAGAATCTTGGAAGGGCTAACTGGAAGCTCCAGCAGGAAGCTTGCAAGGCAAGTGGTCCCTGGAATAAGATGATGATTGAGATCTGAGAAAACGAACTAAGGTCTATATGTAGGATAAAATATTGTACTGGCTTTAAAAATCATACAGAACACATGGCATAGAGAAACATTCCACAGTTCTGTAGTTTAGTAAAACAGACAAGGATAGAGTGCAGTGTGATCCAGTTTTTAAATATATATTTGTGTGTTTGTATACAGTGTGTGTATGTGTGTGTGTGTGTGTGTGTGTGTGAGAGAGAGAGAGAGAGAGAGAGAGAGAGAGAGAGAGAGAGAGAGAGAGAGAGAGAATTGTATAACCATAGTGGTTATTTCGACAGGGTGATATTCCAGAACTAAATTTTCTTTTATAATCTTTAATATTTTCCAAAATGTCCTTCATGCAATAAATACATAAACAAACTGACTGTTATTTACTGTTCTGTACCTAAGTATAATTCTAATGGACTCTAATTATACATCATCGCAGGACAAAAATATAATGAGGTTAATTATAGCAATTGTGATGTGTGGGATGTTTTGTGATTGCCTTGTGCTTCTAAGCTCATCACAACAAGAAAAAAGAATCTTTCTTCTCTTTTTAAAGTCGGTGTTGAAGGAGGTCACCTGCTGAAGGCAACTGTGAACCGCCAGAGGCGCCCCATCATCAGCAGGACGGCAGAGCCTGGGTGCAGGGAGTTCAGACCCCATGTGCTTAGATTCCAGGAAGCCTGGGTTCTTGGAGGACTCTGAGTGTGATGGGCAATGTGCCCCTTCTCCAAGCAGCCATTAATGGGCATGGCTGTCTCCTCAACCAGCTCTTTCAAATCTGAGCTGTCTCCCTCCCTCCCACACTCCTCTTAAATGGCACATTCAACATCTCTTGTCCCTTCTATTCAATCAGGGCTGGAAGAGGACTCTGCCAGCTGATCCAATTTTATTGAGATTGAATACAGTAACCTTTGCAACAAGATGAGGCCTGGCTGCTCTATGTCTCTCTCTCTTCCTCTTTAGACAAATCCAATTAGCCCTGATCCTTCTACATTTCTGACAAGGGCAGGGGGAGGAGGGACAACCAATTGTTTAGGTCAGGAGGGAAGCACCTTATTAGGCTGCTGTGAGGACACTAAAGACGATTTTGTCTAGGGATAGAGGAACATATCGACTATTACACAATATGCAGTATTCTATTATTAATTCTTTCATCTATTCAGAAAATACTTATTAAAAATGACCTGAGACAGGTCATTTATTGAAAAGAGTACTTTGCTAAATGCTGAGGATGAAGAGAGAGAGCTTGATGCAATCCTTACCCTCCTATCCAGAGGAAGAGACCTAACTGTGAGGCAGTGTTGCAGGGCTGTGAGAGAGGTGCCTGGCTCCCTGGCCACCTCCTTTCTTTCTTTCTTTTTTTTTAAGATTTATTTATTTATGCATACAAGAACTGGGGTGTAAGCCAGAGGTGCAGGGAGTGAGAGGATTCGCGAGAAAGAGTGGGGAGCAGAACAGACAGATATACTGAAATATACTGAGTGGAGCAGCAGGTGAGACAGGAGAGGTCTGCTGTGCCACATGGATAGCTCCCTGGTCGGCTGGGGATCGAACTTGTGCCGCAGTGGCTGGAGATAGCTTGATAGCGCTGTCTTTAACCCCTGTGCCACCAGAACATTGGGTAGGTCAGCACCAGCTCCCATGTGAATGGTAAAGGATGAGCTCTAACAGCAGACAAGCTGAAGGGGGGGAGGGGCAGGGAGGTGCTGGCGGGGAAGCAGCCCAGGCTGAGGGCTGTAACCAAATATTTTACTGTTAGTCACCACTAACATACATGGAATATGAAAGAAAATGAAGGCGGTCATTTATTTTGGCTGTGTGCCAACTCATAAAAACAGCTCACCGAGGCCCTTTGGTCTGCACCCTCAATAAGCAAGGGCTTGTTCAGGACTCATCTCTCCTCCTGGGACTCCCTCTCTGCCTCCTCTTCTCCTGCCCCATTTCTTTAGGCCATTTAAACCCCTTCTTTCCCCCCATTCCTTGTGCAGCCTAGTGTTCCACCTCTTCTTGTGCTCAGTTTTAGGAGTCACTCTGTTCTTCCCGCTTCTGCTACTGGACTAGGTCAGAGCTTCAGATGTGTTTGGTGGGGCACAGAGCCCATGCACTGGCCTCAGGGTCTGCAAACAAAACTTTGGTGACTTGTTAGGTTAAGTCTGTGAATTTCTCTGCCCTGTGGAATTTTTACTTATGGTCAAATAGAATCCAAAAAAGCATCTTAATAATTTCTATAATGGTGAAAATGTTTCCAGGAACTCTATTACTTTGTTTTTAAAATGGGTTTGACTTTTTTTCTTTCGCTTAATAGGCTACTCTCAGATGAGCTGCATCATTCATAATTATTTTCAATTTCCTGGGAACTTGATAATCCAAAGTAAGAATAATCCAAAGAATTCTATTTCAGAGTTTTTTCATATAGACACTATTTTAAAAAAAGAGTTAAAAGAAACATTAGAAATCATTCCACCATTTGAAAGATGAGGAAACTGAGATCCAGACTTGTCTGCTATCACACAGACATGTCAGAGTGAAGATGATAGGCCTTGTATTCACTCTAGATGACTTTCCCTTCAACATTCTTTGTCCTTCTCAGTCACACACTTCTGGCATTATGCATATATTTATTGGATTATTTAATGGAAGGAGAAATATTGATTAGTGCTTGTACTACTTATCCTGATAGTTGTCACTGATTAAGAAGAGTATAACTGTAATTTAGAGAGAATGTGTGGCCATTTTGAATCCAACCTTGTTGATTTCTGAGGAGAGTTTGACCATGAATGACAAACAAGAATTGATGCATGCTGGGGAATGGTGGTTTAATTCAGTAATTATCAAATAAACACAACACTGAACTGGCTAGGACACATCAAGAGGGTTTTCTGCTCTTTGCTAGGCAACTGACAACAACTCAAATCATGTTCATCATGATAGCTCCATCATATTAGAACCCAGCAACCATCTTCTCTTTTCATTATCTACTTTCTGCATTCTCTGTCTGGTCCAAACTTGGCTAAGGAAAGTGAAGAAGCCTAGATTGTCTTAAGTCATCGAGGTCCTGTATTGCTGGTTGTCAAGCACTTCTTTGATTGGCTGAATCCCAGCCAGGCTGCGGGTAGCCTGTGTCCTGTCAAGCACATAAAATGCCTCACATCTAGATCCAGACTCAGCTTTGAGTCTGCTGAGGTGCAACATGATCAAAGTCGGGAGACACTCCCCCTGTCTGCGGACAGTCCCCATGTCTGCCAGGATGGAGCACCTCTCATTTAAGGACATGGTCAAAACACCAAGCTACATGAACTCAGGAGGTTTAAATGACCCTTCCAAGGTAATATTTTCCTCCACTTTGGTCATTATTTTCTGTGCAGCTGTAGGGACATCACTTAAATGTCTCTCTGTCTGTTTATATAAGAGTACGGTATTGACTTACTTCTGAGTCTGTGCTGTTCAGAATTCTTAGGGCTTTGTCTGTTATGTATTTTGTTAAATATTTTTTCATTGTCACCAAAGAACTATATTTATCCAAATGACTATTATCTATGCAAGGTAGTAAACTTCCTGAAGGCAAACACTGTCAATATTATCAATTATTTTATATACTGCCCAGAATGTTGCCAGAATAGCAGCATTTAAAAAGCAATTAAAGGTGGCCTCCCTGGTGGTGCAGGGGGTTAAGTCTCAGCCCTATCACACTATCACCTTTCCTCCCTGAGTTCAATCCCCAACCTGGGAGCTGACCCACATATGGCGCAACAGACCTCTCTTGTCTCATCCTCCTTTCCCCTTAGCAGTGTATTTCAGTAGATCAGACTGTTCTGGTCCCCACTCTGTCTCTGGTGAATCTTCTCACCCCCCACACTGCTGGCCTACACTCCAGTTTTTTTATGCTAAAATAAAAATTATAAAATAAAATAAAGAACACAGTAATGAAAGAGAATTTAAAAAAATAAAAAACTATTAAAACCTTGAATATTGCTACTTCATAAAGCTATTTCAATCCAGCAGCAATGTACTATGCCTTTCTGTAGTAGATATGTTTCTGCTGCACCTTTTCCTTTAAGACCTCACCCTTGCTCACATGGCGTTGCTAACAATTACATTACCCCACTGCCTGTGGGTGAGGAATGAACCCAGGCCGGTCATTCAGAGTTCCATAGCCCATTGACAACAGGGATGAGTATGTAAGTGGACCTTTTGGTGTTTTCTCTGGGGCTGGCAGGAATCATTAGTAAAGAGATATACTTTTCTCTGTATCATCTTTTTAATGAAAACCATATAAATCTAGTGCTGCACTTTGGATACGGACCACCAATTTGAGAGTATCTCCTGAGAATGAAACCATGAACTCAGTTCTTAAGACAACTTAAAGATAATCTGCTGGAAATGGCTCTGAGAAGACTTCTTTTAGTAAGGGAGACAGTTACAGTCCCTTCTATTTTTCTTCCCTCCACACTTGAATGAATATGATGATTGCAAGCAGTGATCTTGAGACCATGAAGGAAAAACAAAGAGAATCACAAAAAGTCAGTACTGACATCTTCAAGCCATCCAGACAACTAGCAATTATCTTTCTCTAGTGAAAAGCTGGCAAACTACGATTCCCAGGTCAGATTTGTGTTTGTATGTGTCAGCGGGCACTGCTTGAGCAGGCTAGCACTATAAGTAGTAGACAGTCAAGTCAGGCTTCCTCCTTTGCTCCTTCTTCTCCCTCTGATCCCAGTACCTGATTCTCAGGCCAGTGGACAGTTATGTATTGTTGGTGCCCAGAGCCCAACTCTTTGCCACTAAAGCACTGGGGACTCCATTGTTGGCAACTGATGGACACTCAGTGTGGGGGTTGATGACTATACCAGATGCCCTACTTCTAATCAGCTGCACAAGTTGATACATTGGGTTTCCCGGGATTAAATAATGCACAGGACTTTCTCTGGATGCCACTGGGGCACTGGATGACATTGGCCATGGAGGCTGCCATCTTCACTACCCACCGAGACTGGCTCTCTCCCTCGGGCCCTGCAAGCCCTTCATCTCAAGAATTTTTGCAGCAAACAGCAATGAAGCAAACCATGCCACCATCCAGATTTCCCACCCTAAACCAATGGGGCAGTTCAGAAGTTTTCTCTCCTGTTACTTATATTCTCCAGACTACCAAGCCTCTGGTCTAAAAGTCAATGTTAACTATCTAGTCTTTTATAGAAAGCATTTGACAGTCCTTGTTCTAAGCAATACCTGTTACAACATGGGGAAAAACAAACCCCTTTCCACTTTTAGTGAAGATGCTGTTATCAAGTTTCCTGTTATTTATAACTAACACATTCCCAAACACTAGTAAGTAGAACTTTACTAGTTGAAGATGTTTCAAGGAGAACATTTTTGGCACAAGGATGATAGACTCAAGAGTAGAGAAACAGCAGCTAATGAGCCATATGTGAAGAAAATAAGACCCCTGTTGTGGTTTGAGAACAAGGTTAGTAGGGCCAAGCAATTGAAGACATCCTTTACAATTGTATGTCATAATCCAGTAGTGGGATCCTGAAATCAACTGGCTGCTCCAGTTTTTTGTAATTGGTTTTGTTTTCCTACAAATGTTTGTAACACCTTTATTCATAGTGGCCCAAAATGAAAACAACCCAAATGTCCTTCAACCAGGGGAGGTTAAACAAACTATCATATGTTTCTATGACAGAGCACCAATCAGCAGGACAAAGGAATGAACCATCAATATAGGCAACAGCTTAAGTGGAGCCCAAGGCCATTTGGCTGAGTGAAAAAAAGGACAATCTCAAAAGGTTACACACTGAAGGGTTCCATCTATATAATGTTTTTGAATTCACAAATTATTGAGATGGAGACAGATTAGTAGGTGACAAGGGTTAGGGTGGGGAAGGGCACAAGGTGGCTGTGGCTGGAAAGGGGCAGCATGAGGAATCCCCATAGTGGAACTGTTGTGTGTCTTGACTGTGGGGGGTGGCCACCTGACCTGACCTACATGATAAACTGTATAGAACAAAGTGCACACACACAAATGAGTCCGTACAAAAACTGGCAAAATTTGCAGTTAGCAGATAGACTGTTTCATGATCATTTCCTGATTGTGATAGGGCACTGTGGTTATGCAAGATGTTAGCATTGAGAGAAACTGGGTAAAGGATAAAAAAGATTTCTCTGCATTACTTCTTACATGTGGGTTTTTGCATATGTACCTACCAGTATCTCAAAATAAAAATTTAAAAATATTTTAAGCAGACCATAGTAGCTTGACAGAGTCTTTGGGAAAAGGATACCAGATGTTAAAGAAAGAGCAATTTATTCATAATAAAGGTGAGGAGTGCCTTGAATTTGCAATCCAAATCACTTCAACTGGAATCAACAGGACTGCAAACTTCCTGCATGTTCAATTAATTCTGTTTCAAGTATTTGAGGACCTCTTTTATTTCAAACGACTTGACAGAGCATCTTCTACAGGTTTCCCTTGAATTACATTATAAGATAAACTCTTCAAAGGAAAACTGTGTATCTACCAATGCGCTAATTTATATTGGGTATGTTAACTTATTTCCCGTTCATGAATGTAAAAGACAAAAAAGAGACTCTTGTAAAAATATTCCATATAAGTCACCAAAAGGCTGACTTTGGGAATTAAAAATAAAGGGGAAATATCATGGAGTTTCTCAAGGTAAGGTAGCAAGGCAGTTTCTCTTGATGTTCTTGTGATGATTGAATATAAAATTTTAAATGCTGGCACTAATGCATCATCTTGAAGGACCTTCTTAGGTGAAGAAGCTGAAGTTGTGTGTTTTTTCAACTTTAGTAATCAAAATTACTGACGGCATAGGGAATTAAAAAAATTATGATGTTTCTTATTTGTTATTCTATGACTTTCCTATGAAATTCCAAAATTTCTCATTATTCTAGACCATCATTAATTTAAAGCAATGATTTTAGATGATGTTAAATATCAGCTCAAATTGCCCCCATTAAGAAAATGGGGAAAATGTTTATGTCTAAGGAGGTATTTTCATAATCTATCTTAAATACAGAAGAATTCAAGAATGACATACCAGTACACAAAATGATCTTTGCTAGCCAAAGATACTATGTTTTATTTGGTGTGCTTTGCAAAGTTCTTCATTTTCATTTGATAATTCTAATAATTCCCCAAGTCACTTGTTTGCTTTCACTTGGGATTATTGTATTGTAAGGTCGAGGCCGGGGCAGCAATGAGGCAGAGGGAGGAACTTGAAACTGCTGCCACCTGCATCCCGGCCACTTGCATCCCAGGAGCTGGCTTTACCAGGTTTGCAAGGCGCCTGATAAGCAGCCATGAAAGAACAATAAGCTCCAAGAGAGAACAACTTCTTTGAAAAGCAACTTCACTCCACCCCCCATGAAGGCCAGACCCTGTCCTACAAAAGTTTACCTTCATCCCCTGAGGATCTTGACTTCTCCGACCCCCACTGGGGTCGGTGAACTTCACTGGGGCGCAAGAAACTTTTTTGCCTGTGAGAAATTTAGCCTGGCTTTCCTTTTCTTTACCTCACCAAACCTTTCAGTATATATGTCTACTTTTCTTAAAGATTTATTTATTTGTGCATACAAGAACTGGGGTACAGGCCAGAGGTGGGGGGGTGGTGGTGATGAGAGGATTCACCAGAGACAGAGTGGAAAACAGAACAGGAAGAATGACTGAAGGACACTGCTGAAAGGAGCAGCGGGCGAGTCAGGAGTGGTCTCCTGCGCCATGTGTGTCACCTCCCTGGTAGGGGATTGAACTTGTGGTGCAGTGACTGTGGATAGCTTCATAGATTTTGTCTTAATCCCTTGTGCCACCAGGGAGGCACCTACATGTCTACTTTTCTGCCTTCAAAAATTGCTTTTTGTTTCAAATGAATTTCTCCATTCAAGTCAAAAGTACATTTGCGAACTCCTTTAAAAGCCTTTGGAGAGTGGCAGATCGAAGTTGGGTAGACGCCTGTGAGATGAGGGCAAATGCTATCTTGCTTTGAGACTAGTCCTTTAGGGAGAGATTCCTAGAGATGGCCTCCTCTGCATTCCTTTTATCCAGAATTGTTTGGAGGGTCCTAAGGAGCAGATGTCAGCACTTGAGTATCTTGGGTAGGCTTTGGGGGGGGGGGGCGGGAGGGGGGCTAAGAGAAGTTGATTAGAACCCTCCCTAGCTCATTGTCATCTATTTCTGAGCCCTCAGGGCTCACAAAGCCCTGCAAAGTCTTAACAAACTTCCTGTAATGGGGGTGGCAGGACACCTAGGCTCTAGATACAGTCCCTATAAGAAAAATCCTGCTCTTGGGGTCCCTCCTTATGGTGCAAAACATCTTGAACCCCCTATAGCCACAGCAAATGCAACTCAAAGCAACAAAGCAATTATGCTTCTCACTCTTGTGAGGAGAGAAAGATTTGGGCTGCAACCAGCATTTTAAAAAAGAATGGTAAAAAAGATCTCATATGTACATAGTAGGGCTAAGTATTGTTTTGAAAACACTTGCTTTAGTTTTATGTGTTGGGTCTTAAGGTAATACATGTATAGCATGTAAGTATATATTATATGGTATATGAAATAGATATTATAAAGTAAGTCATATTTCTTTCTTTTCTTTTTTATATATTATATAGAATATTTATAATTACATATTTTATTTATATAATTTTTAAATCTTGGGTGATGATAGAAAGTGAAAAGTTTAAGGAACACTGAAATAGAAGATAGTGAAAAGAAGGGCGAGGGTCAGATTGTGAATGTCAAGCCAAAGAATTCTGGCTTAAAGCTGTCTTCCCTGAGGTGCTTTGGGGAGTTTTCAGAGGAGAAACAGATTGAAGAGCAAGAAGACCAACTGGCAGGCAGTACATTAGGCAGGTACTAGTATATGGGCAGAAGAGAGTGCATTAGTTGGGATTCGTTCAGTACAAGTGGAGATAGTCAATTCAAATCTAGGTCATCAAGAGTTTCTTTGGCAACACAGATAGGAAGAATATGAGATTAGAGAACTAAAGGGTATGAGCTTTGGTGACAGTGTGGGGACTCGTGAATGTTATGTCTTGCCCCCATTCCTTCTTGCACTGAGGTTGTCAGCTTCTAGCAATCTGCTCCCTAAGTTTGGCCAGCCTTCTGGACTTTGCTGGGAGTCAGAAAATCATACCAGGAGCCTGCACCGGTCACATGCCCAATTGTTCTGAACCTTTTATAAGGTTTCAGGTAGAATGTTTTTCACTGAAAACCCTAAAAATTCCACTTACAAGTGATTTAAATCATGGGGATAATATGATATCTTACTTATAAGAAATTCTGAAGCAGGTTACTGATGGTTAAGATAGTGATTAAGTGATATCAGGATCACAGTGGATTTCTCACCTATTCTCTTGACTTTTCTTTCAAGGGCAAGATGGCTGCTGCATTACCAAGAATCATCTCCTCACATAACAAGATCCAGAGGAGGAAGAAGTGAAGTCTTCAGTGTATATCCATGTTTAGGATGAGAGGGTCACCCTATCATCTGTCTGCCATAGACACGCTGAGTAGCCAGGGTTGGTTACCAGAAAAAGGGGGGTGGGGAAGCTTTCTGGGAAGTTAAAAAAAATACTTCCTTCAGTTCTCATAAAAATGAAAGAGACATTTTGAAAATGGAGTTTCTGAGATTTGGCAATCATTGAGGATGGTATAGGAAATGGGAGAAAGATGACTCAGAGTTTTAGAACCAGTGACTGGAAAGAGGACAATGTTATTTCAGAATCTGGGGACTTAAGTAGGATGACAGAGATGACGAAGATGAAGAGATTCACGTAAAGCTCGCATTGAGTGTCCACAAGGAGTTATGTGCCTGGAGCTCAGAACATTCTTCAGACATAGATTTGTACATCATCAATATGAAAGTAGACGACATTTATAGATAGCTGTGGGAATGGATGAGGCATTTGGGTACATGGAATAGGTGACTAAGTCCATATATTTCCCTGCTAAAAGCCTTTCACATTTCCACTCAAAATCCTTATACTTGCAAGCTGCTTCAAGGCTTAATTCTTGCTTATCTTTCTAGGTCCTTAACAGGCCTTCTTCCCAGAACTTTTACACTCCTCACATACTTCCAAAATGTCCTTTGCCCTCTATTTCCTGAATCTTTGCTTTCTATTTTCCCACTTCATGAAACACTTTTCCTTTCTCTCTCCATCATTCCCTGGCTTTACTTCCTTTGAATATTTGAGTAAATTGTATCCCCTGGAAAGACGTCCATTGTTCCCTGAGACAATTTAGATATTCCTCTTTGTACTTCTAGAGCATGCTGTACAAAACTTTTCTGTAGTTCAAATGCCATGACCTTGTTTTCATTTTCATCTACTTGTCTCTTTCTAGTTAACACACTTCTTAAAGGCAGAGATGGGGTCTAGCCCACACTGTGATCTCTACTTGCTAGCACACAGAAGTATTTGTTGAATGAATAAGGAGACATGTTAACACATTTCCTTGCTAAAATTCATTTGTTTAAAGTATCAGAATACTTAATTCAAAAAGGGATTTATGCTTGAGCAAAAAGGGAATTGAATGGCTCATGTAAGAAAATTTCTTTTTTTTCTTTTTTTAATTAATTTTATATATTTTTTACATCATTGTTCATTTTTAAACAATGTTTGCTTCCCCACCTCCCTCATGTCAGAAAATATCTGCTAAGCAATGCCTACAATTCAAGGGGCTAGGATAAATAGCCAGCAAACAAAAAACAAAAAACTCTAAATATAAAAGGGACAAATAACTAAAAAGCATGTATAGTGTCATGAAAGAGACGGATATTTATGTAGCATCTACCATGTGATAGGAACTTTTTAAACAATATTTCAGTTAATCCTTATGATAACCCTAATATACACTTATTAAATTCCCAGTTGACAGTCTCTGGGTAAACTGGTGTAGCTGGAGCAGCTCTTTGTCTCCAGAGGATCATGTCATGAAGCATTCAGCAAGATGTCAAACCCAGCAAGAGGGCTGGGATGAGTGGCCACTAAGATGAAGACTAGACCTTTGGAAATTAAAGTCCCTTTGGAAATTGAAGCTGATCTTTATGTCTATTTCAGAAAAGCTGTGGGGATCATGGGATTGGGTAATTCATGGATGACTGGTCTTCAGGAAATCTGTCAACCAAAAGGAGAAATGTGGAACCATATATTTAATGTTTATATGTGCCTCCCCAACTATAAAATTGGCTGCCTAAAGGCAAGTACCTTTTTGTTTCATTCTCCAGGCTAGGAGAAGACCTTACCCATGGTGTCCATCACTCAGCTTTAGTTAAAGTAATAAGTATGTGATTGATGGCATGAAAAGAAAAAGAAAAAAACTGTATCCCAGGAGGAAAGGAAAACAAAGTAAGAAATGTCAAGATAGGTTAGCTTTAAAATGTTTCTAGGGCAAGTGAAAAAAGGATGACAAAGATAGAAAAAGTTAATGAATGAAATAAAATCCCTGGGGAGGTTCAAATTCCATGGAGGAATAAGACTTAGATAAAGGTTTCAAATTTTCATCACCCAAAGCAAGAGAAAAGGTGGACAGTATATCTTTGCAAAGACTGCAGTGGAGTGGAGGAAAACTGAAAGCACTTTTATCTACTCCTTTCAGTCCTAACTGAAATTTTACTATCTGTATACAGTTTTAATCTGAAACTGTGAAGGCGCTTTTTTCTCTAACTCGCTTGAGTGTACCTTAGGACAGCTCCAGTATTTTAATTCATGTTTCATACCCAAGAATAGAATGAAAGTTAAATAAATGCATCATGTAAAATAAATGAATAGTTTATTCTCAGTAGCTTGAATTGAACAAATTAAAATATCTTTTATCAAACTTGAGTTAATCCTGCAGACAGCTACAATATAATCCTAATTTGGTGGCTTGGGGGGATTTTAGTAGGTTGCTGTGAGAAGCCAGATGAAGAATATAAGTATCCTGCTCTAAACAATGTCTTTGCCAGGAAAATAACTCCTTGTCATTTCCTTTTTACATATCAGCTCACACCTCACATCTTCAGAGTACCTGGTCTTGGACAGTGATTATTAGGTAGAGTGTTGTAGTGACAGGTCTGTCTGAGGAAATTATAGGCTGTGAGGTCTTAGAGGCTAGCACTCAGAAGGGATTTATTAAACCTCCCCTGGGCCAGCACCAGGGCTTACCCTCTTAGCTGACTGACTGCCAGCAGTGATACCTATGTGGCAGAACTCGTTAAACTGCATCTACCCACTTGCCCATTCTGCCCACCCCCTCAGATTCCCCAGTACTAGTCATATGAGTAAAGCATAGGGCTGCCTCAGTTGCCTCCAGCTGCAGAGAGCACCCTAACCTTGTTCTTTCACTAGGTTTTAAATTCTTCACATCACAGAATGAGATAACAGGGAAAATGGACGATTGCTGATTAGAACAACAGTGAACTAAAAAATTAAAATAATCCACAGTGAAAAGCTCACTCCCCCACTGTGTTTAGTTTCCAGCAGGAATAATTATAAAGTAAATTAATAAAGTAGGGGATTGCATAGGGGTGGGGTGGTGGCATCAGTAGGTCCTTTGGCCACTGGCAGCTGCCTTTATGGATGTGTTCCTCTAAGGAGGAACAAGGGAAGGGAGCTAAAGAGAATGGAGTTTAATTCCACCTCTTTGTAGCACAAGAGGGCCAAGAGCAGCCTGGGTAATCACTGGTAACTAACAGAATTGGAATGAACTATTATCTTTTTTTTTTTTTTTTTTTACTACCCTGACATTAGTTAGATTTCAACCTTTTTTCCTGTTGCAATATACCCTAACAAGTGACATTCACACACATCATTAAATCAGCTTAAATTCTGATGAAAATTGAGCTGGAAAGTAAAGCAAATAGACCATAGACTACATGGGGAAGGGGTATTTTTTTTAAAAAGATTTATTTATTTATGCATACAAGCACTAGGGTGTAGGCCAGAGGTGTGGGGGTGAGAGGATTCCCCAGAGACAGAGTGGGAAGCAGAACAGGCAGATCTACTGAACTACACATCTGAGGGGAGCAGCAGGTGAGATAGGAGAGGTCTGCTGTGCCATGTGCGTCAGTTCCCTGGCTGGGGATCAGACTCATGCTGCAGTGGCTGCGGACAGCTTCATAGTGCTGAGACTTAACCCCTTGCACCACCAGGGAGGTCCAAGGGGCATTATATTAATTAAAAAAAAGTTATAAATAGGGCCTCCCTGGTGGCGCAGTGGTTAAGCGCTGGGTTGCGAAGCTGCCCGCAGCCGCTGCAGGGCCGGTTTGATCCCCGCCTGCTCCCCGGCCATTGGACCTTGGCCATTGGAGGAAGGTCCCACATGGTGCGCAGACCTCTCCTGCCGCCCGCTGCTCCCCTCAGCAGTGTACCTCGGTCCTTCTGCCTGCTCTGCTCCCAGCTCTGGCTCTGGTGAGTTCTCTCACCCTCCCGCGCTTTTGACTGTACCCAGAGCTTGTATGTATAAACAAACAAACAAATAAATAAATAAATGTTATAAATATATGAGTATGTAAAGTATCCACTTAATAATATTGATGCTCGTGCAGGCTTTCATTATATTTATTTCTTCTTTTTAAAGTGAAAATATCATCATGAGAAAAGATTAAAAAAGATAAAATAAATAGAAAATTATATACGTATGCATTATTTTAATCTCTACTGGTATTAGAGGTTGTATCAGGTACCTCTCTGAAGTCTGGAACAGATAAGCTGGGATGTGAGTTATGCATGCTACTCCCACAGCTCTGGTGATGACTCCAAGTCAAACCATTTATTTATTTATTATATAATTTATTTATATATTACATCGTTGTTCATCTTTGTACAATGTATGCTTTTTCCTCTCAGGTATAGTTCTTAAAGAGTTCCCACCACCAATTCACCCCTGCACCATCACCATAGTCCCTTGTGCTCTTCCTTACCCTGTTTTGACCCTTCTCCCTCCCCCCTCTCCTGTAGAATGTCTCTGATTTATAGTTGCCTGCTAATTTTGTTTTGTTATTTATTATCATTATTTTTTTTTCCCCAATCCCTTCTTCGGTTCCCCTAGATTCCACCTATGTGAAACCATCCAATATTTTTCTTTTTCCTTCTGGTTTATTTCACTGAGCATAATCCCTTCCAACTCCAGCCATGTTGCTATGAATGGCAAGAGTTTATCCTTTTTGATGGCCAAATACTATTCCATTGTGTATATTTATCACATCTTCTTGAACCAGTCATCTATTTTTGTGAATTTGGGTTCAAAACAACATTTAAAAGCAAATGGTTCAGCATGCTATTATATAAAGGTATAACAAAGCACCTATTTTAATGTATTAAAAGCAAATCACTTACAATTTCTATTCTTTATTTTTATTTTCAAATTTTAAAAGCAACTGATGTAGAAGCAATTGCCATCTATGGGTGTGAGTACTGTACCTGACCATGCTACCTGCAACCTGATGATGTCCTGCCTCCTAAATAGCTTTTGGAGGCTCCACATCCCACTGAGGATAAGGGAAAATTCATCAGACCACATTCCAGGCCCTCTGTGGACTGGGTCTTGCTTCACTTCCTGTGACAGTCTCTCTGTCCACCCTCCAGCCTTAGTGAGCTAAGATAGGTGAATTAAATTGTGAAGCAGCAGGAGGCAGCTGCCTGACATCCTGCCTGTACAGATGGGCTAAATCACAGCTGGCAGGAGCTGCTTAACATCTTTTTTTAACCACCTGCTTAATACATCCCTCCAGACTAACAAATGGCCACATCTGACAGATGGTACACCATACTAACTATATCATTACAGGAGGTAATGTATAATATGCTGATTTATATATGCTGATAAAAGGCTGATAAAAGGTAATTTATATATGCTGATAAAAGGCTGTTGTTTTAACAACTAATAGTTGTACTGTATTCCAGAAGGCCAAATAGATGAGGGTCCCCGCATGTGCAGAAAAAATCCTGACCTAGAGGAATCAAGGTCACATTAGCATGCTAAAATGCTCACCCCTAGGTAAAGGTTTTAGATGCTATGAGACTGTGTCATATGAAGATGCATGTGAGCCATGTGTACATGCCCATGTAGTCTAGCCCCAAACACACTATGACTCTGTTCTCCTCTGCCCCACTCTGGTAGACAAGCCCAATAAGACCCTTTCCTACCTTCAGGGGCCCAGTCTGGAAACTTCTTTTTCTGTGCTGCCTCCCTTGTGCTTGATCATAAGCCTTATTGTCTTGCCTTCTTGTTAAGTTCTTTTGGAGAAGACATACTCTTCCCACTCTTGTCTTCTGAAAACTCTAAGAATTTTGCCACTTTTCCAAAAGCTCTCCCTAAAACTACTTTTGGTCATACCCAACTCCCAAGCTGAAATAGCTGCCCTCCCCACTGCCACCCTCCCTTCACCTCTTCCCTGAAGCTTGTAGCATCCTCGGTCATAGCACACTCATGGAATTTTCCATTTGTATATCACTTCTCCACAGTAATGGTTTGGTTCCGAAAGTCAGAAATTGATTTTACATAAACGTATTACTCCAAAATAGTAAGCACTTAGTACACAAGTGTTTGTCACATGAATGAGTGACTAACAAACAGAAGGAAGGAATGTATAAAAATTTGGCTCTGCTAGTATACAATTTATGTCTATTTTATGTGATTCATAAAGATACTTCATTTGCCAATATTAGAAAAAAGAATGGATTCTGCACCTTGTCCTGGACATGTAAGTGTATTTTTAGTTTAGCTCAAATTTGGGGGCAAGAAGTTTAAGAACCAAGAGTGAGGCAAGTCATTTTTTTAATGACTTGATTTCTTTTATTAATAAAATAAGTAGTCATTTACTGGTACTTTTTCAGGAGTCTATGAATTCACAGAAGTAGTGTGCAAAATTGTGTTTGTGTAAATGTGCAAATCTGTATGTCCCATGTGTGTGTTCTCCCTTACGAGGCAGGTCAACAAGGGTTTTTGAAAGGAGAAGTGGAATTGTTACAGAGAAACCCCACTATAAAATGGGTTAATACTCAACTGCAGGCACACACAAAAGGTGAATAAAAGGTTATTTCCCAATGGCAAGCTGAGAGCTGGTGAAGAGCCAAGAGCCGTGAGGCCAAGAAAGAGACCCAAGGCCCACGTGTCTGGTTTTATACCAAACCTGGCAGCTTAACCCCACCCTCAGGTCCCTGCAACCCTCCCTTTGGTGATGATGGGATTTGTCATTCTCAGTGTCTTGATGGCTTTGGTCTGGAGTGGGGGTGGAGTCCACAAAGCCTGTATGGAATTTGCTCAGGACAGCCTTTCCCCCTAACAGAATGAGGTCAGGGATCATGTCCACACTTTGATGGACGCTGAGAACACTGAGGAGGGGATAGGTGGTCAGAATAATAAGATGGCAGCTGGAAAGAAGGGCTGGTTGACACATTTTAATTTATTATTGGGTTGTTCTCATCTGGTGAAGTATGTCACCATCAAATACAGCATTAAAAACATAACGTATTTACCAATTCAAGTGTGACAGGGCTAAGCTTTACATTTTCCCCACCCCCTCTGTTAATGGGTCTTTGCCCTTTACATGCTGTTGAGGGTAATAAGGACTGGAGAATAGAAAAGAGCAGAGAAAGGCTAAATTGTTTCACATACATAAATGATTTTGCATATATACTTGTGAACAAAGGACTAAATCCAGAGGTGGAGGAAAGCAAGGGTGCTTTGAAGTCTTGCCAACAGTAGAAAAGAGAGCTCTGGAAAGCAGCAGCTTGGATGAATGAAACCTAGGCATGTGTTGTCCAAACAGGATTTTGAGGAAATATACTTTTTAAAGGAAGTATGACTAAACACTTGCTACATTTTCACCAGGCTTCAGTAAAGACGTAAATGATTTTTCAAGGTCCTAGGCATCAGATTTATGTTTGTTTAGTGTGGGTGTGATGTGGCAACAGGCCTCCAAGCAGAAGCACGTAGGCCTAGATGTGTTTGTTCAGGCTGCGCAGGTCTGCCACTTGCCCTACTCTGGATCAGCAGGCGTCTCCACCCAACACACCTGTTTTCAACCTGGGTTTGGTAGGTTGGGGGCTGATGTGTCATAAGAGGCACGCTGACCCCCCCATCAGTAGTTTCACTGACCAGGCTGCTTCCAAGTTTCTATTTGTTTTCTGGGAGGTCTGGGCCATTGTTCAGGTGGGGAAACTTCCTCAGGACAAACCAATAGGTCTCTGTAAAAAAGAATACAAAGGATATCACCATTTTTGCTTGAGGCTTTTTAATGACTTGATTTCCTTTATTGTTAAACTACAACAATAACAGCTTAAAAATGAGTGTAGTAGATACTGTCTTGTTCGGCCCACATCTGGCTCCTCTCAGGCCTATAGTCCTTTAGCTGTGGAGAGAATGATGATTGATAGATCCCAGCTAAGTTCCTGGCCCTGAAATTTTCCTCCCATGAATGTGCAGCTTCATCCAAGTTTGAAATCCTTAGCACTCCACATCCAATGATTGTTCAATGTCCCCAACTTGAGAACAACTCCTCAGGGACATTCTAGTTCCAGAAGTCCTGAATCTGCTGAGCCCAATAGTGGGACACCCTCCACAGTAAGCTCTCAATCTTGCTTTTTCATGCCACTACAGATGTTGGTCCAAGAGTACCCTTCAATAATCCTGCGTGTTCATCTCCACTGCAGAGTCTGCCTTCAGGAAACCCAGTTCATGCTTCCCGTGAGTGCAGGAGTGGTGCATATGCAGAATCTGACTCTCCCACCACATGGATGGAAATAAGAACCCCATCGCAGCTGGTTGATAAAGCATGGATAAAGTCCAGCAACACAGCAGCAGTGTGATTGTTAGCACTCTCTGGGATGGCTTAATTTTGGAAGGGAATGAAGCAAGAGGGAATTAGTAAGTATAAGCATAGTGGTAGCAGGTGGCTGTTGCTGGGGGCAAAAGATGTTCTGGAGAAAGACAAGGAAAGGTTGAGAGTGATTAATCAGTAATTAAAGGCTAAATGTATAAGCCAGATAGGCTTCTTGGCATAGTACAATGAGACGATCATCTCCTATAGCTGGAGGGCAGATGAAGCTGTATCTCAGATTCAGGATTTAAGTACAGAGGAAGCAACATTCAGAAGATTGACTTTTGGGCGGAGGGGTGGGGGTGAAGGGAGGTTGGGAGAGTGGAGGGGATAGGCACAAGTCTGCTTTACCTAGGTCCAAGCTCCAACTGGAAAAAAGCGGGGCTCTGAAAATGGAATGTGGATGTTTGGATTGGTGCACTGAAACTTGTAAACCTGCATATTTCTCTGAAACCTTTAGACCTACAGAAAGGACCCTCTCTTTCCTGTTAAAGGTTAGTGCTCTCATCACTGACTTGAGAATGGTGCCCTATGCCCCTGCCTTACAAGATCACCTGTGTCTCCATCAGGATTTGCCACCATTTCCTTTCCTGCCACTAGACTCATATAGCCCATCACCGTCAAAAAGATTACATATCAAGTCACACACAAACCCAGTCAGGGATGTGTTGTATTTACTAAAGGAGAAAGAGGGGGCTTCCTTGGTGGTGCAGGGGTTAAAGACACAGCACCATCAAGCTATCGCCAGCCACTGCAGCACGAGTTCGATCCTGGCCAGGGAGCTGACCCACATAGCATAGCACACCTCTCCTGTCTCACCCGCTGCTCCCCTCAGCAGTGTATTCCGTCTCTCCACCTGTTCTGCTCCCCACTCTGTCTCTTGTGAATCCTCTCACTACCCCACCCCCGCACCTCTGGCCTACACCCCAGTTCTTGTATGCATAAAATAAATAAATCTTTTTAAAAAAAATAAAGGAAGAAAGGGATTATATCCTGAAGGAACTGCAGGAACCTGGCCAGTATGTACCAGCCGAACAAAGAGAACATATTTGGGATCAGAATCTGAAGATCTCGAACCCAGGGAAGTTGAATATAAAGTTGACTAAGGGAGTGTTGATTGATATGGTGACATTCTCCTGGTACATAGGATTATTAGGTCCTGGCAAGGACTCCAGCACACATAGCTGGGATGGCTTTTCCGTACTTGGAGAAAGTGATTCCCACACTCAGTGAGGAGTAAATGCCCAAACTTCTTTTGCAGATTGTGAAAAAAGTAACAAAATATCTCATAGAAGGGTCATGCTTAAGTCAACATATTATATGAGGAAGAAAATGCCACCAGATGACTATTTTCCATGTAAGGACCCAGGGGACACTCCATTTCCCAAAGCAATCAGAAGGGACTTGGGAAAAAAAAGACTTGGTGAAAGGGATATCAGCATCACTGAGAAGTGTATTATTAGTAGATTTCCTTTATAGTCAAGAATGCATGGAACTAGGTTCTTTGATTATAATGAGGATAAAAGCCTGAGATATTAGAGGTCAAACGGCAGTGCTTACCCATAGAAATAAACTTGAGAACAACTCCTCAGGGACATTCTAGTTCCAGAGGTCCTGAATCTGCTGAGCCCAATACTGGGACACTCTCCACATTAAGCTCTCAATCTTGCTTTTTCATGCCCCTACAAATATTGGTCCAAGAGTACCCTTCAATAAAACTGCATGTTCATCTCCACTGCAGAGTGGAGGTGAGGTTGGAGAGGCAGCAGGAGGGGATTGACCAATAGAAAGCTATGAAGATGGTTAATAGAATCAGGCATCCTATGGGCAAGATAGGTGGGCTAAGTGGATAGTCAACAAGAATGTTAATCTATCTAATCAAAATAATCAAAGGCGAAGGATCAAGAGACTGAAGGAAGATTCTCCAGTAAAAACTCACAATCTCTTCCTGAATTTCCAGATCTAAGCTGGTTTTCACAAAACTCTCCACTAAACCACAGAAGGTACTTATCACTAAGTAGACAGAATGACTCAGCCCTTTGACATCAGTCAACCCCTGTGTTAGCAAAACAAAGTAGCATGGTGGCAGGGATGGAAGATATGCAAAGTTTCAACAATATGAAATCCCACACACCAAGAATGCTCTACCTACTACTGCTAATGAATTTTTGAACTGCCAGGCAATCTAGACTGACTCTGCTGTATTACCATCTTTTGGTGGAGACCAACCAGCCATTTAATGGCAAGCTGACTTCACTGGATTTTTACCCTGGAAGGGGCAACAATTATTGGAGTAAAATCAATAAGTACTCCAACTTTTGCATGCTTTTCCTATTCACATGATCCCAGATAGCACCATTATTCAAGGACTCACAGAGTGTTTGATCTACTAATGGGGAATCTTCCAAAAGATGACATAGAAATAAGGGATCTTTACAGCAAATAGGCGTGGTAGTGGGTACATGACCACGGGATACCCTGGTCCTATCCCATACTGTAATACAAATAGAGTCAGATTGGAAGTAACACCTTATAGTGTGTACCCTAAATCAACAACCATTATTTTAGGAACATGCAGTGTCCCTAAAAGTTAAAATACATGGGAATTAGAGCCAAGTGGTAGAAGCAGGAGTGGCCCCACTTTCCCACACCTCATAGGCCCATCAAGACATCTTCTACTTCTGTTCCTGCAACTCTGGGCTCTACCATTTAGAGATCTTCGCTCCCGTAAAGAGGATGTTCCACCAGAGTATACAGCAACAATGCTATTCAAGTTCAAGTTTCATCTGCTGCCCAGTCACTTCAGGTTCCTGATGGGAAGAAATTAGTAGGCATGGAAAAAGGTTACTTGTGTGATGGGAAAACTGGTGTAATCATCTGGAAGAGGTAACACTGTTATTATTTAATCAGAACATGGAAAGATCTATTTGGTGATCTACCTAGTACTCTCTTAACAACAGCCTGAGACTGAGAGGGGCACAGTAACCAGGAAATCATGCCCCTAAGCGTGAGTTCCAGTCATACCATAGAAAAACTATGTAGACCAGCAAAAGTGCCACCTAAGAGTAAGGAACCTCTGTCAGGGATAGTAGAAGATGGAGATAATGAAAATTAGGTAGGGTCTGGAGACCAGTTGTAACAGTGGACACTCTAGTCTTTTCCATTAACCTTCTCCTTAGATGTTTCCCCAAGGAAAGATGGCTGCCTGTCTGGAGAAACTGCCTCACCCAGTCACTCGTGTTCCTTAGGACCAGTCCAGCTTCAGAGCTTCTTCTGGGATAGCATTGCAGTATAGCTTCCCTCAGTCCACTCTTGTTGCCCTCATTCCCCTACAGGTGCTTATTCTGAAGTCCCCCCTAAAAAACTTGTTACATTCAAATCATCTCAGAGACTGCTTACTGGGGAATCTAGCTTGTGACAGTTTTTAATTGCACCAATCTCACCTTTCTAACACATTAACTTTATGTTTTTTCTGTGTTCTCCCTAATCAAAATATAGATAGACAGATAGGTAAACAAATATTTGGCCTGATTATTATCTTTGTGTACATACATTTTGTTTGTTTTTCGACTTGACACTGTCATAAAGTACTCTTCACACATCATTACAGTCTTCACAATCACAATTCTAATGTCACTATATTGTTCCCTTTAGTTGATATAGCATAATTTTAAAGCTTCCTTCTATTAAAGACATTTGGGTTTACATCTTACATAAAATTAGTATCTTCCTTCAGATGGCTATCTTCTTCAATTGAATTAACTTCTTACCTAAATACTGAGTAAAAGGGTATTTGAGTAAAAGATGTGAGTATCTATCTTTATGTCTCTTGGTATCTGTTACCAAATTGTTTTCATAGCAATTGATACTTTTGCATCAAGGAGGATTTCAATTCAAAACTCCATATTAGAAATAATCACCATAGAATTTATTGGTAGTTTAATGAATATAAAATAGGATCTTGCTGTTATATTATTTTGTATCTTTTCTGAAAATTCTGGCTGGAATTTTAATGTTTATTATTATTTTTTGTTTGTTTTTTTTAAAGATTTGTTTATTTATTTATACAAGCACTGGGTACAGTCAGAAGCGCGGGAGGGTGAGAGAATTCACCAGAGCCAGAGCGGGGAGCAGAGCAGGCAGAAGGACCAAAGTACACTGCTGAGGGGAGCAGCGGGCGGCAGGAGAGGTCTGCGCGCCATGTGGGACCCTCCTCTGGTGGCCGGGGAGCAGCCGGGGATTGAACCGGTGCTGCAGAAGCTGTGGGCAGCTTCACAACCCAGCACTGAACCGCTGCGCCACCGGGGAGGCCCGTTAATGTTTATTATTACTTGAATTTCCTCTTGTGTGTTAATTTTGCTGGGAATCTTGATAATATTTTTACAAATTGGAAAGCTTTCTTTTGCAGCCATCCCAAAATTAGAAAAGAATCAAATTTCTAATTTTTGATCATCTATTGGAAAGAGCACCAGACCTAGAGTTAGTGATAGAGCCTCAACTTCTGACTGAGTCTGTCACCACTTGTGTTATTTTGAAAATTTTTTTTAATATTTATTTATTTATGCACACAAGAACCAGGTACAGGCCAGAGGTGTGGGGTGAGAGGATTCACCAGAGACAGAGTGGGGAACAGAACAAGTAAATAGACTGAAATACACCGTTGAGAGGAACAGCGGGCAAGTCAGGAGAGGTCCGCTGTGCCATGTGGGTAGCTCCCCAGCTGGGGATGGAACTTGGGCTGCAGTGGCTGCAGATTGCTTCATAGGCTGCATTATAACCCCTTGCACCACCAGGGAGGCCCTATTTTGAAAATGTTTTTGACTCCTCTCCCCCTACACACAAAAATTGAGAGAACTCATAGTAGATTAGATCCTATTTTGATTCCTGTTTTGTTTTTTGTTTTTTTTCCCCAAGGAAATTTTTTTTTTTCAATTTTACAAGGAAGTTTGGAAATGATAAGAAGCAAAGACAGACCTCATCAGAAGGATTTCAGTCTCCCTTTATTAACAACAAAATTCTGTATCAAGTAATATCCAGAAGCACCCACATCACTTTACCCTCTCTGGTGGCTGTCCCGGACACTGGAGCTGACCAGCATGGCCCATGTTATTTTGGTGATAGACAGTTGGAAGCAGATTTGGAAGGTAGAACAGAGGACTAGGTGAAGATGAGAGGCTCTGAAGTAGAGAAAACATTATTTTATGTTCCATGGTCTCAAAAATTATAGGAGAAATAGGGCTAGTTGACACTAATGCCTGTTGACATTAACAGACTTTACAAATGATAGTCATTTTAACTTATTTAGATTGGAGGTTTGTTTAATTTTTCAACAAACATTCATTGAGAAACTAAGCTAAGTGGAGAGGATGTAAAAGTGAGTTGTTTTAAAACAGCTAATGCCCTCAAGAAAGATCATAATTTAACAGTGGAGAGTGCTTAAAAAATTATAACTACAACATGTAATTATAACTGTAAGACTGTGTGGTTACCACAGTTGTAAAACTATGCACAATAGAATTCTGGTGAATTATGTATTTTAGAGTTTTAAAATATCTGATCTTTTGCTTATTAAGTCAGATAAAGAAATCAGAGGCTGAAAAATTAGAAAGGAGGTAAAATATCATGTGAAGATGATAAAACTGTTAAACTAAAAATCCCAAGAGAATTAACTAAAATACAACCATAAATAATAAAAGACTATTGTAAGGATGATGCATTCAAAATTAATAACAGAAATAAATAATTTTCATATATATAAACAAATACATAGAAAAGACTACACTTAACAACAACAAAAAGTTAAAGTAGGTAGGTATGTATTTAACAATAGATGCATAACATATTATAAAGAACATTTTAGAACATCAGTAAGGAGCACTAAAGAAAATTTCACCAAATGGAAAGTCAAGGTATATTCTCTGAAGATAATGACTCAATGTGATAAAGATGTGTGATCCTAAATTAAATTATGAATTTAATCCAATCAATTCCCTTAATTTAACCAGCAAGCTGATATAAGGTTTATAAAGAAAGATAAGCAAGCAAGAACAACCAGAGAAAATTTGAAGTTAATGATAAGGACTAGCCCTAGCATGTATTGTAAAAAATAGATCAACGGAGTAGAATAGAGAAGTGTAGGAATGGACTCAAATACATATGGGATTTTGTATGATTAAACTGGCAAGAGATTCGTTAACTAATAGGGTGTCAGGAAGCCAGAGTAGTAGGTGCTATGCTGTGCCATCCATACTCCTCCCACCCCCCCTCACCTCCATCCCCAAGAAAAAGGCTCTGATTCCTGCAGCTGCTGCAAGTGGTGTTTGCTGAGAGCTCCTGGTTGAGTTCCTCCCCAGGAATTGCTCGCAGCTAAAATGAGGGGCTTGAGAAGAAAGACCCCTCTGCTGGGACAGTGGATGTAGGGACTCGGGATACCCAGAGTGACATAGAAACCCAAGTTGGAACCTAAGGGGAACTAAGGAAATGGAATCCAAGTACACTGTGTGTTTGGAGAAGTTTCCAGGCTGCATCCCTCTTCCTGGTGGCCAGATGTGGTAGGCAGCAGCTCAGGTCCCTGCCTGTGGGAAAGAATGCTGCGCCAGATAGGGCTGATATTCATCACTTGAGGGACATAAACCCAGAGGGGATGGAACAGAAGACAAGGAGGCCTCTAAGATATTGCTTAGTTCGATGACTTCATTATTCTGTGGCTTATTCTGCAAGGTTCCAGTAAGAACATAGCAGCCTACTAGGTTCATAGCAGTGTTATTCATAATGGCCCCAATGAGCCATACTGATAATTACACTCCCAGTGCATTGCCATGGGACTAATAAGGAGACAGAGAGATGAGAAGGGGAGCAGAGAGTATTGAGAGACTGCAGTCCTCGTTAGGAAAAATGTTCAAAAGAAAAAAAAGGCCAGCACCCCCAGGGAAGGTGGATGGTATGGCGGGGGTCTCGGGTTTTGCCATCACGCAGACTAGATTCTAGTTCCAGGCTATCTCTCACCATTCATGTGTTTGTCCTTGAAGAAGTCACCCAACCTTTCATATCTTCAGTTTCCTCATTTGTAAACCAGAGACACAGCAATGCCCTCCACACAGATCCTCAGGGGGATGGAAGGATAGAGAGCACTAAGTGTTTGGCACCTTCCCAGGCACATGGAGACTGCTCCATAAGTGCCAGAAATCTCTATTACTTCTATTCTCTTGTTAGTTGCCATAAAAATAATGAGATTGTGCAATGAGGACACAGAAGAGGGCCCTTCTTCTCTCATAAACAGCAAATAACAGTCAAATGGCACTTCCAGCTCCTGGCGACATTCCTCGTGGATATCCTGAGAAACTGGCCAATGAGACCCCGAAGCATGACCAAAACCAAGATATGGGTGTCCAAAGACCTTCTATTTCTCACCAGGTCTCTCTAACCCTGAGAACAGTCAAAGTGAAGCCACCTTGGTGACTTACAACAACCATCTGCAGAGGGGACAAAGGTGCTTTCTGCTCTGGCCCTGGGAAGAATTAATGAGCTGTTTTGTATTGCGAACTTCTCAGTCAGAACTCCAAGACTGGCTCCTTTCCTGGTGCCTGAACAGTCGCCAATAATCCATTTTAAGCCCTCTTAAATTCTTAATAGTGACTTCAATAACTGTGAGAGTTTGGGGGGCAACTTTTGAGCTGTAAATAGACACAAGTAAATTAGGTGGCTATGTATTAGTGTGCATGTTAATATGTATTTGTAATACAACGGATAGGACAGCTGCATTATTTAAAATGTCATGTAGATTCAATTTTGTAAGATTTATGAGATGATGGATGTGTTTGTACTTGAATTAAATTAGAGATCATGGTTATCATCTGTCATGTAAACCTAATTTAAGTCTTAAAGTCATAATTCCCCATTTTTATAGCAAAACATGCTTTTATCCCTTAAGATCATGCCAAGGTAACCAAGTTGTGCCCAGTCATGGCATTTTGTTTCACTAGGTGGTTCTAGAAGGGAGATTCCCAAATTTGAACTCCATCGGAGATGTTAGTTCTACACTATGGGCTCTTAAGCCCGACCTTCCCAATATTTTAAATGTAAATCCCTTTTGTGGTTAAATTAATCAGTGTTGGCTTCTGTTGCTTACTATAGGGAACCTAATTAATAAATATTTCTCATATATCAGTTTTCTTACGTGAAACCAGAACAGTGTTAATTATACATTATGAACCCTAAATTGGGTATTAACTAGGTAATGTAAGTATCTTTCTTGCAAATAATTGCCAAGAAAATTATTTCACATTTAAAAATAAAATTGAACCACTTGCAATATACCCCAGAGATAGCTACTTCTTACTTGACTCACCATCAGTCATAACTGCTCAAAATTGTGTGAGACTGCCTACTAAATCTACAGATACTATAAGTGCTCAGCACCATTTGGGGAACATGGGTCAGCTTTATACGGAACTACAACTCCTAAGATCCCAAGTAAGCTCCTATTTTTCTTCACAATATGCCTCACTTTATTAACAATATGAACCCATAGTTGACATCAACCATTATTTCTGTGTTACCATATTTCTGTCTTACCAATAATTGCTTTTCATAAGGCTAAGTTTGTGGACATTAAAGATACATACATTAATTACAGAAGTTTTTTTCAAGTCAATCTTTTTGGTAGGTCCCAAACATTTCTTTTTGATCCTAGACATACCAGTAGATCCTGAGCTCTTTACCTACTAGGTAAAAGATTCTGTAATCAGGGCCTCCCTGGTGGCACAGGGGTAAAGTACCACATTATGAAGCAATTCGCAGCCTCTGCAGCATGAGTTTGATCCCTGGCTGGCCAGGGAGCTACCCACATGGCGCAGCAGACCTCTCCTGACTCACCTGCTGCTACCCTCGGCAGTGTACTTTGGTCTGTCTGCCTGTTCTGTTCCCCACTCTGTCTCTGGTGAATTCTCTCACCCCCACACCTCTGGCTTACACCCCAGTTCTTGGATGAATAAATATTTCTATATGGTGACAAAACCAGATAAAATATCATGTAAATACTTTAAGCTATCATCATAAATATCAGAATCTGACCTTATCAGAATGACACATTTGCCGATTACAAAACCATGCAAATGATTTATTAAACAGGAAACTCCCTTTTAATGATTTTGATAATTTCAACATGAATTATCAAATGACCAATAAACCTAAAATATACATTCAGGGCCTCCGTGGTGGCACAAGGGGTCAAGTATATCACTGTGAAGCTATCCACAGCCTCTGTAGCAAGAGTTCAATCCCCATCCAGGGAGCGACCCACGGCATGGCGGACCTCTCCTGACTCGCCTGCTGCTCCCCTTAGCAGTGTATTTCAGTCAGTCTGCTTATTCTGTTCCCCACTCTGTCTGTGGTGAATCCTCTCACCACCTGCACTTCTGGCTTGTACCCCAGTTCTTGTATGCATAAATAAATAAATCTTTAAAAAAAAATCCTGTAATCAAGGGCTAACATGGATAGAAGAAACAACAGATGCCACGAGGACTCAGGAAAGGAAATGTCAGTGGGAACAGGATGGCTCATAAGCTGCTCCAACACACAGTTAATTTGCCTGGCCAACAACTGCAGCTCCCAGGAAACAGAGGGAGAAGAGGGCACTGCTAGTCTGGGCATAACTTGGACCCCAAAGTGGAGATCAGTAAATCAGTTTGAAGCATTAGGTGTCTTGGTAAGAAATACCCATTTTTTTTTTTAAAGTTTGGATACCCATGAATAGACAGTCAGGTTTTAGGAAAGCAAATGTCAAACCATTCAGGAAAAAATCGTTGGTCTGATCACCTGGTCTGAGACACTAAACAGGAAAATGTCTCCAGAGGGTAAGAGAACTGTCAGAAACTGAACACTGAGAATACAATGAACAATGGGGAAGGCAGGAAGCTGGAAGCGGGAGCGACTGAGTAGGCTGAAATGCAAGCTCATTAATAAGGTCAGATTTGAAAAAGGCCACACTGGGAAAAAGAGAGTTAGATACAATGGATGTGCTTTGGTCTGTTCGGACTGCCAGAACAAAATACCACAGACTTGGCCAGCTTAAATAGCAGAAATGCATTTCTTTTACCAGGGAAATAAATTTTGTTTTGGAGGCTGGGAACTCCAAAATGAAGGTGCCAGCAAGGTAGGTTTTGTTGTGAGAGAGGGAGAGCATAGCTCCCTGGTGCCTCTTCTTATAAAGTGCTAATTCAATCATGAGGGTATCAT